>NC_136345.1:1263400-1892879 GCF_964198595.1 Lampetra fluviatilis | reverse complement strand
CGGAGCGCCGGGTGGCTAAAGCACAGCAAGTTGCCACAGTAGGGGGCACAGGTGGTGCATCAGCCAGTCGTCTCAGTCAGTCGACCTGTGCCATCTGGGTCTGCCCCGTGACCTCCTGCCAGCGGGCGTTCGACACTTTACGTGGCCTCAAGGTGCACATAGCCTGGCACAAGCGTTGCAAGCGTTGTGGTGATGTCACCGCCACTTACTGGCGAATGGCGGTTGTTGTTGTTCAGTCTGTGTATGTATGTGTGAGTCGATATGTGCGTGTAACTCTATGTGTGTGTGTCAGTCGATTTGTGTGTGTAACTACATGTGTGTGTGTCTGTCTTTTTGGCCCGGGCAACGCCGGGTACTCACCGCTCGTGTCAATATAAATGTACGTGTCTGTATTCATTACGGTATTCATTACAATACAAATGAATGTGTATTTATTCTAATTGTAAGGTTTATTAACTACGTTAATTTAGTGTTAATGAGTTTGAATGTGATTTAGGGCCTAGTCTGTTAGTGCTTTAACTAAAGCACTCAACTTTTGTATTGTTTTTTTGTTAATTTGTGTACATTTATGCACTTTAAAATATAAATGTACGTGTCTATATTTATTGTAATACAAATACAAGGATATTTATTCAAATGTTGGGTTTATTTTATTTGTTTATTGAGTTAAAAATGACACCGGTCACACTTTTTCTGGCATAAGGTATCTAACGGTTTTAAGGTTATTTTGGGGTGCCGATTCCAAATCTGGCATCAGTTTTCAGGTTTTTAAGATATCAAATATTGCATTTTCAATAAAAAACAGCAAATGTATGCTCATATACGAATAGCTAAACAGACATCCATACAAGAATAAGATAAGATACAATAATAATGAAACAAACATTTAATGAGCCGTAGCACAAAGTTGTGAGAGTGACTGCATATCAATGTGAGTGAATGCATATTACCATGTAAGAATTGAATTGTGAAGATAAGAAAAATATGTACAAAAAGGTCATTCACAATAGTGATGTTACATCTGCATAAACGACCTCTTCTTTGATGATCTCCGATGTACAGCTTGTGGAATGTCTCTCATCAAGGACCAGCAGTAATCTGCCATCATGTTTGAGTCCCATCGGCCTTGGTAACGTTCTTCCATAACTTTAATGTCTTGATGAAAGCGTTCACCTTGCTCTTCGCTCACGTGACCCATGTTCTCTGGAAACTGGGCCAAGTGACTATGTAAGTAGTGAACCTTGATGCTCATTCTACACCCAAGTGCTTGGAAACTCAAGAGCAGCTCCTCCACAATCTCGCGATAGTTGTCCGCTTTCCTGTTCTCAAAAAAATTCCGCACCACATCAGATAATGCATTCCAAGCTCTAACCTCTGCCGCAGTCATTGTTATAACAAAGTGTGGATCCCTGATGAGTGTTCTTATTTGAGGGCCATCAAATATTCCTGCCTTTTCTTCTCGGCACTGAGACTTGAAAAAGGTTGAATATATATAGCTGAAGCAGTCTCCAGTGTGATCAAGAGCTTTGACGAATTGCTTCATTAACCCAAGTTTTATGTGCAGTGGGGGAAATACATTTTTTTTCCTATCAACCAGAGGCTCATTCTTGATGTTCTTGTCACCAGGCGTCAAACTCATTCTTGGTGGCCAGTTCTTTTTAACCCAGTGTTCTAATGTAGCCCTACTGTCTCAGTAGCACAGGAAACAAGGGTACAGTATTTGGTGTGACCTCCTTGCTGACCCAGCAGAAAATTAACCATTTTCAAATCAACACAAATTAGCCATCCATTAACATGGTATTCCAATCTATCCAGAACAATCTTGATGTTGGCATACTCTTCATTCATTTTTACAGAGTGTCCTATTGGGATTGAACCATATATATTTCTGTTGTGAAGTAACACACATTTCAAACTCCTTTTACTACTGTCAATAAAAAGTCTCCATTCACTTGAATCATATGCGGGCAGTCCCATATTGAGAAGAAGCCCTTCAACATCATTACAATAAACAAGTTGACCATCTGAATGGAAGTACTGCTTCTCTGTTACGATAAAAGGGGACAGTAGTGCCAGGTCTGAGTAGTCCTTTCTGTTGCAGCCTGGAAGCCAACAATTCAGCAGACTGCTTTGGCAAATGCAAATATCTTACAAGATCATTCAATTCAGGCTGACTAAATAGATACATTTTTATCACAATCTGCATCAGATGGCGTATATTCGATCTGAGCATCATCATCATCATCTGTAGAAGCAGGTAAACTGAGGGATTCAACATCAATCTCTGGTAGCTCAGTAAATACAGGCACAGGTATTTCCTCAGTGCTCAACTGGTCGTCTGGCAGATGGGATATCTGGGTATTGTAAGTGTTGTTTGTTTTTCTTATTGAAACCTTTTACATTCACAAGGCAGAAGTAGCAGTTATCCAAACGGTTTGTAGGTTCTCTCCAAACCATTGGCACACCAAACTTCAGCTAAGCATTCTTTCCTTTAGACCATGATCGCAAAGTTTAAACACAGGTTTTACACACTTTGTGAGGAGCCCAATTTTTGTCTTGGTCTCCAAGTCGTACTTTAAAGTAGGCAAGATAAACCTTCTTGACAAAGGTATTGATGTTGTGCCTTTGATCCTGAAAAGTGAAGCTGCCACAGATGTAGCAGAAGATATCTGGGCCATTACTGCATTTCCTTCTTTCGGATGTTGTAGCCATTGTTAGATCACGCCCTGCAGAAGAAAAATATTAAATAAATGTGGATATCTACATAAAATGATATTATAAACACACTATCCTAAAAATACAGCACCATATTTTTACACTAAAGCAGTCAGTAACTCGCAACAACTTGAAATCATAAGTGACAGAGCTAATTTCGGGTAAATTCAATGAAAATGGGGTATGCCGATAGCATAAAAATGAGATGTGATAGAGCAAATCTGAGATCAGATTTGGAATCAGCACCCTGAAATTAGTCTAAAACAGCTAGTTCGCCAGCGCATTGTCTAAAGCCCAAGGCTACAAGCTTTTTATATTGTGTATTTATTATCCTTTACGGTTTATGAATGAATATGAGGAAGCCACTGGGGCAGATTGAAAACTATTTTCTCTAGAACAGTTTGTTTGCGTGCTTAGTTTGTTGTCCTTCCCCCGCACCTCCGATTATCGCGGTCAGCTGTGTACGGTGCGAAAGAAGTTCAACGTAGAGTTGTGAGCTGCTCACACGAGGCGGCCTGGTGACACCCAGGACGGGTCGTAGGCAGGACTCCCAGGACGTAACAAAAAGCGCAGATATTCAACTCAACACTCACAAACACCCACACACAAACACACACACAAATGGTGACAACCGCAATTTGCCGCTAAGTGGCGGTGACGTCACCACAACGCTTGTGCCAGGCTATGTGCACGACCCAGGTGCCACGGGTTGACTTGCACACAACCACACTCAGACGAAGACCCCCATTTAGCCTTAACGTGCTGTTCCCAAGCAGTATAAATGGGGGCCGGCATGGCACAGGAGGAGGTGTGTGGGTAGAACCAGGCCCGGCCGCCTTTGTCACCCGAAGTCACAGGGAGTAGCACCCAGGGCCATGCGGACCGCCGTGGTCGTGGTGGTGAGTGACGCGTTGCTCATGCTCGTGTGAAGTGCACGGAGAGTCTGTGGCGGAGTGCTTGAGCAGACCGAGAGAGCCAAGGCAGAAGGACTACGACGCCATGGCGGAGGTGACGGTGGTGAAGGAGGGCTGGCTCTACAAGCGTGCTGCAAGCTTATGACTCGGGCGATGAGAAATCAGGCGCACAGGCCGGCAAAGAGGGAACTGCAGACCACGCTCCGCTCGCTGTCCTGCAAGCTCGAGGATATGAGCACATGCAACGACCTGATCGGCAAGCACGGAGCCGCTCTCCAGCGCTCGCTCAACGACCTGGAAAACCTTCAGCTGCCGCCCGAGTGCAGCGAGAAGCTCAAGGCCATAAATGAGCGCGCCAACCTCTTCTGCGTCACCTCCAATGCTGTGACCAATAGTGCACACGGGTGAGAAGCCGTGCATGTGTGGCAAGTGCGGCAAGACGTTTCTCGCGCTCGGCCTACAAGTATATATATTTTTCGCTTATGTGTTAAACTGTATGTACCCCTGATATTTTAAAGATGGCAATTCTCCTGCTGTATATCCTACTGCTGTCCCTCCCGGCCATATCTAGTGCCCCACTCAACTCTACAAACGGCTACCCTCGTTACTTCGCATCCATACTTGTTGCTCAATTTGCCACTACACCTGCTAATTAAACAGCTTATAGACAATTCTACACTCCATCATTGAATCCTTTTCAACCTTATCTTTGTCCCATTACTTCACCTGCACTCCTTCCAAACTTCATTCTGCTCTTAAGAATATCACCACCTGCGAGCTGCTGATATTCATCCAAGGTTCGCCGCTCTTCATCCTTTCACCGAAAATACCTGTGCAAACTATTAATTCTACTTTTCTTATTTCTGGGTGGTATTGCGCTTCATCCTGGCCCAAATGTAAAGAAATCGTATAACTCTATAGATTTTTCTGGCAGAAAAGGTGTTGGTGTTCTACACGTCAACATCAGAGGGCTTGTGATTAAATTAAGTCAACTAAAATTAGAAGTGGCAAGCCTGGACCCGGATATTTTTTGCCTAACAGAAACATTTCTCACTCCTGCTGTAAATGACTTGCAGATTACGATTGACTACAACCTTTTTGAGCTTGACCGAGGATCTAAAGGAGGTGGAATTGCCATCTATGTTTGTAATACTATTGCATGTTCACCAGCTCACTCCTTGTTTAAAAAAATTGTATTGAAGGTCTTGTTCTCAGAATAACTCTCCCAAATAATCAACATATATTGGTAGTGTGCTGCTATAGACCGCCTAGTGGGAAGGATGTTGAAGCTGCGTCTGCACTGAGAGAGCTTCTTGGGGGCCTCCCTAAAGGTGAAATAGTTTTAGTAGGTGATCTAAATTGGAATTGGCTAAAATTGCCGGCCGTGGCCACAAATTTTGCAGATAGATTTAACCTGTTTCAATGAATAAATGTCCCCACAAGACCCAACCTAAAAAATCAGGGACAGTCATGTCTGCTTGACGTCCTATTGACAAATGCCCCTCACAATTTCGCACTGACTTGTGTTCTGGATAATAACCTTAGTGATCACTCCATATTTGGGGTGAAATCATCAGCCAGACCCAAAGCCCCCCCTAAATTGGTTGAGAAGCACTCCATGAGATACTTGAGCATTCGGGCATTTACTAATGATGTGCTTCACTTGGATATTGACAAGGTCTCTGAAATCCCTAACCTGACTACGGCTTGGGAGACCTTCAGGTACACGTTTCTCCAAATTCTTGACAAAAATGCTCCGTTGGTTAGATTTAAAACTAAAGGCAACCGCCCACCATGGTTTGATCCTTTAATTACTAAGCTCATGAAAACTAGGGACAAGGCTTGGGCACTTGCCCCAACATTCTGTCCAGGCTATACGGGGGATCTTTGTCTTTGTGTGTTCGGAGCAAGTTTGAGTGGCGTGTAGCCATGGGAGTTAAACGGGTGCGTGCCGCTACAGTCATTGACTATGGTTGGACAGACGCTGATATACAAGACACATACAGACAGACAAGACAGGCGGACAGACACAGACAAGAGGAACACAGAGACAGAGAAAGATAGAGACGACAGAGACAGAGAGAGACACACAGAGGCGGACAGAGATGTTGAATCGAACACACTTAACTCGCTCCATGGAAAGAGTTTCCTCGATCTTTGCCCATCCCCGGAAGTCGTTCTAGTTTATATTTATTTCAGTGTGGCGTGTACATGTAAGCAATGTGGGATATCGATGTACACAGATATGAACAAGATCAGCAGACGAGACGTCTTTCATACTCATTGGTTCTTTCGGTAAAGTCACGTAGGTAGAAAAAATAAAATAAATCGCGACGTTTCGATCACAACAAGCGGTCGTCCTCAGGCGAAAACATCTAGACATTTTCGCGGCAGAAGTCACGTGAGCTACGGCACGTGACATATATAAGGTGCCCCCCCCCCCCCCCCACTGTGACTTGCCCCGCTCAGCTGAGCATTGTTTTAATGCGGTGGGTTCACGCGAAATTGATTTCTGTAAGACAAAGGTACTTTGAAACCCACTGGCTATACTCTTATATAAGCACACAACTTCATCTACCTATGACGAACGCTGCACTTTCCGTCGTTTTCATGCAGGGGGCGCTGCAAACATACGCACCCCCTGTATGAACGACGGAGGCGCAGGGACAGACGTTCGATCATATTGGAATCAATCTACGGACGGCGGTCTTCTCGCACAGCCAGCTCTGTGCCGCCTTATTTCGATCCCGCAATCCCGAAAAGGTGAAACTCCGCATGGAACCAAATCCCCGGCAAGGCCATCTACTTAACGACGAAAGGAAATTTACACGAAATGTCGTTTTCAATTAAGTCTACCAGATGTAAAATGATATAAGCTTTTAATGAAGAAATACAATTATCTAATTCAAAACATAATACAATTCAACATTGTTTCATTTTCAAACTTTAAAACGGACCATCAGGAGCTTGCGTGGATGCGTCGTTCGTGCGCAGTTTTTTTTCATGACTTTCCTGGCCCAAGGCCGTAAATGGTTCTGAGGGGCTTGCTTCAACCCATGGTTGTGAACATTCAGACGTTAATCAGCAAGGATAATTTCTAGTCCTAGTTCGACAAAATCTACGTCAACACGTAATACAAAATTATAATTCGTGTTGTAGAGAATGTACCTCCTATTCGTGTAACTTTTGAGTGGTATGCCTTGTAACTGATGAATGATCCGAATGCGCTCCCTATTTCAAAGACAATGAGTTGCTCCAAAGGGAGATTCTTCCTGAAAACACAAAAGTACCCTTTGACCTGTATCACAAAAACAACGGGTCTCACCAGTGATCTGTCCAGGTTACTTCCAAAACACACACTTTGTCCTAACATCACTTAATCAATATTTGACCCTTATAGACAAAATGATACATGTACACACACAATCATACAAGTGTAGTGGTGATACGCGCTGGGTGTATATGTCGTGTGCCAGCGCGTATGTACGGGTGTGTGTGTGGTGACGCGCGCTGACGGGGAGGAGCAGGCGTCAGTGCGCGGGTGGGGGTAGTGCTGCTGATTGGCTGTGTGCCGGTGACGCGCCCAGAGGGAGTGATCGGGTAGCAGCGCGGTGTGATTGGTCGGGGAGTGGAAACACGCGCTGAGCGGAACCGGATCGTAGGGATAGCGCGTGGGGATTGGGTAACTGAGGAGCGGTGCCGACGTTGAGGTCCGCATCCGCTCCGTCTCCCGGGAAGAAGGGGTATATAAGGTGATGCACAGAGGAGCAGGGGCAGAAGGGGAACCATCTAAGAATGAAGACGAAGGTGCAGAGATAGAGCCCGGAGAGGAGAGTAATGGAGAGTAGAGGAGAGTAAGGTATAAGTGTGTAGCCAGCGAGAGAGAACGGTCTACACGAGCTGAGTAATGTATAGTGTGTAGCCAGCGAGAGAGAACGGTCTACACGAGCTGAGTAATGTATAGTGTGTAGCCAGCGAGAGAGAACGGTCTACACGAGCTGAGTAATGTATAGTGTGTAGCCAGCGAGAGAGAACGGTCTACACGAGCTGAGTAATGTATAGTGTGTAGCCAGCGAGAGAGAACGGTCTACACGAGCTGAGTAATGTATAGTGTGTAGCCAGCGAGAGAGAACGGTCTACACGAGCCGAGTATGCATACGGTGTAGCCAGCGAGAGAGGAAGGTCTACACGAGCCGAGTATGCATACGGTGTAGCCAGAGAGAGAGATGCAAAGTCTACACGAGGCGAGTGGAGAGTGTAGCAGAGGCGCAGAGTCTACACGAGGCGAGAGAGGAGTGTAGCCGAGGCGCGGAGTCTACACGAGGCACAGAGAGCCGGCAGCACAGAATCCAGAGTCAAGAGAAGCGCATTGTGAAGAAGAGAGGCCACGCGTTGTATTGTTACAAGTCAAGATTTAATAAAAGAAGTGTGTTCCCGTCAAGGAGTTTCCTGCCGTCATTTTCCAATACTTCATCTGGCGTCAGAAGTGAAACGGGCTTCCAAGTATGGAGACGAGGAAGACCCGTAGGACCCACGGGATTGACCGCGAGGAAGACCTGGACGACTCGGGGCCGCTGGTGGCGGGGGGTGAGGAAGAGGACTTGCCCACGCTGCAGGGTCCGTCGACGGCGCCGGCCGAGCGACCGGGGACAGACGCCGGGCTTCGTGAGGCGCACTCCCGACTGGCGGAGCTGCTGCTCGCTGCCGCGTCCATCTTGGCGGAGATCAGCTCGTCGGGAGGAGCGGGGACGGTGGGGGACATTTTACAAGGTCGCCCCGCAGATTCCCGCCAAAACGAATGGGGGATTCCCGCCATTGCGCCTGGGCCTACTTTTGGCGGGAACGGCGAGCGCCACGTGGTGGTGGGTTCCCAAGCGCGCGCATCGACGTCATCAGCGCGCGAGGGGGTCCGCCATCTTACGTCTGCTGCTGGAGCCGCCATCTTAGACACCGACGGACAGGCGGAGAGGAACCACGAGGCGGATGACTTCATTTTTCAGCAGCGCCTGCCCACGTTGTCAGCCTTCAAGGCGGAAGGCGGAGACTGGGGCCAATTTCAGCGAAGGTTTTTGGCGCATCAAGAGATGTCAGCGTGGTCCGATGCTACGGCGCTGCGGGCATTGCCCGCCATGCTGGACGACGATGCGCTCGCGGCCTTCAGGGCTGCACGGAAGTCGGACCGCTCCACGCTGAAGGATGCGCTGGGGTTGTTGGCCAGGGTCTACGGGCCTCCCTCTACGTGCCGCCATCAGTTCTACGCAAGACGGAAAGCGGCCACGGAGACCGCGCTGGCCTATCGCACGGCGTTGCTGGCTCTTGCTGATGCTGCGTTCCCTCGGATGGACGAGGAGGGCCAAGACGCGATGGTTTTGGAGCAGCTGCTCAAGTTGGCGCAGGACCTGGGGGTCCCTATCAACACAGCTGACGAGATTGATATTTCTTCTTTGAGAGTCGCCACGAGTATTCAAGCGCACGAGGCCCTACAACGGAAGCAAGGCGTTGGTTGCAACGCTGCTGTCGTCGCAGCCCCGGGTTTGGTGGTCGCCGAACCCCAAGTCGTCAGCCCACGAGAGGAGGCGTTCGCCACGGGACGACCAGGGGACTGGAGGCCGGGGGCCCGGTCGCCTCTGCGATCGGGCCGAAAGTCGGAGCAACCAAGATCTACTCCGACCCTCGTCACGTGCTATAACTGCGGCCTCCGGGGCCACGTGGCGTCCGGGTGCCGCGCTCCGCGGCAGCGCGCAATGGGAGCTCGGCTGGACGACGACCGAGAGCCCAAGTCATCTCTACAATCCCCGGCAAGTCGCGGCACCTCACACGCTCGGCCTGTTTATTCGGCACACATGGGACGCCGCGTTGCGGCGGAGGAGGGCCGGTTAAGGTTCAGGGATTCGGTTCGGCGAGGGGGGTTCGGCCGGGACCAGGGAGACATTGAATGGGCGGAATTGGGGCATAGAATTGTGGCTGCTTCGGCGGGTTCGTCCGTTGTTACGGGATCTATTGATGGGGTTGAGATTAGGGTGTTAGTGGACACGGGGGCATCGGCAACTATTATATCGGACCTCATTTATAATATTCTTCCGGTCCAATGTCGTCCGCTGCTTCCAGTGGATGTGCCATTTTACGCCGCTAATGGGGGATCGTTGGGCATTATCGGTCAGGTTAGGGCGTCCATTTGCATTGGAGATATCAAATTGTCGGGACCCGTTTTCGTTTCGTCTTCTTTGGCAGTTCCGTGTCTTTTGGGCACTGACTTTTTGGCTAAAATGCCCATTAAAATTCTTATCGATCAACGATGCATTGAACTGCCATCGGGTCGCCGGATTTCATTTTTGACGGGCCCTACTGACATTCGGACGGCGTGCGCTACGATACAAGCGGTGGCGACGCAGACAGTGCAAGTGCCCCCGGGTTCACAGATGTTGATTCCCCTCCGGTTGCGGAAACCATGGGTGAGGGAGGCTTCGGGACAGAGTATGCTTTTGGGTCCTTCTAACAAGGCTGTCGGGGGTCTTGATTTATCGGTGGCTCACACTTTGGTGCGGGCTGACAGGGATCCGTTTGTGATGGTTTTGAACGCGGGGTCGCGACCAGCTGTCATTCCGCAGGGCACCGTGCTGGCTCACGCGGCGCAGGTCCCTGGGGATGATGGGTTGGTTGCGCAGGTGGGCTCGAGCCCCGCGCGGAACGTTGAGCCAAGGGAAGACCTTGAGTGGGTCCATTCGTTATGTGCCGCCTCGGACGATTTGTCGGCGGCGCAGTTGGGTGCGCTGCGCGAGTTGCTCATTGAATTCTCTGATGTATTCAGTAAACATAAGTATGACATTGGGTGCACGGATTTGTTGCACCATCACATTGAAACGGGCGATGCGGCGCCGGTCAGGCTAAATCCCTTCCGACTGAGTCCCGTGGAGAAGGAACATGTTCAGTCGGCTGTTAACGATATGCTAGAAGCCGATATTATTTCGCCCTCCTCTAGCCCGTGGGGAGCGCCTATTGTGCTGGTTAAGAAGCAGGACGGGTCCCTGCGATTCTGCGTTGATTTCCGTCGCCTGAATAAGATCTCTGTGGCTGACGCGTATCCGCTCCCCAGGATGGATGAGTCCCTCGATGCATTGTCTGGTGCGCGATATTTTTCGACTCTTGATTTGTTATCGGGGTTTTGGCAGTTGCCGCTTGACGAAGAGTCGAAACCTAAGACAGCATTTCGGACTCCAGGGGGGCTGTTCCAGTTTAACCGGTTACCCATGGGACTTCACTCCTCTCCAGCGACGTTTCAGCGACTTATGGAGCTGGTTTTGTCGGGCTTGCAGTGGGATACATGCTTGATTTATATGGACGATGTCATTGTTTTCAGTAAAACGTTTGAGGAACACCTCCGGCGATTGAGAGGGGTGTTCTTGCGAATGCGATCGGCTAAGTTGAAATTTAAACCGGCCAAATGTCACCTCCTTCGTAGGTCCGTTAGATACTTGGGTCACATTGTCGATTCTTCGGGGATCTCCACCGATCCCGCGAAGACGGATTGTGTCGGTTCGTGGCCGACACCTACGTCCGTTTCCGACGTGCGTAGTTTCATCGGGTTTGCTTCTTATTATCGGCGGTTCGTTGAGCACTTCGCCACTATTGCAAAACCCTTGCACGCTCTAACGGCGAAGGGAGTGAAGTTCAAATGGGGACCGGAGGAGGAGGCCGCGTTTCGCTCCCTCCGGGACGCCTTGGTGGGTGCCCCACCCTTGTGTTATCCCGATTTTGCCAGTCCCTTTTTGCTGGACACGGATGCTAGCAACACGGGCATTGGGGGGGTGCTATCCCAAGTCGTTGGGGGTGTCGAAAGAGTTGTCGCCTACGGTAGTAGGGTGTTGTCTCCGGCGGAGCAGCGCTACTGTGTCACCCGTCGCGAGCTGCTTGCCATTGTTTTTTTTGTGCAGCAGTTTAGGCCATATCTTTATGGTCGTCACTTTACAGTCCGAACGGACCACGCGGCGCTACAGTATTCATTGAGGGTCGCCCAGCCCTCGGGCCAGTTGTCGCGTTGGTTGGAAGTCCTCCAGGACTATCAGTTTACGACTACGTACCGTAAGGGGTTGCGACACACGAATGCCGATTGCTTGTCGCGGTTGTTGCCTTGTGATGGATGCGCGTGTTTGTCGGGATCGGCGCGCTGTAAACCGACGCTTGCGGGGGAGATGGGGGCACTGGCTGCGACAGCGGGCGCACCGATCGGGGATGATTCCACTGCCTCTCAGGGTCGGGACTCGCTGCTCTCGCTGTCGCTCAGCGAATGGGGCCGCCTCCAGATGGCGGACAGCTCGCTGCTAGCATTGCGCCGCAAGGTTGGGGGTCCCGAGGGGGACCAGGAGCGTACCGGCTCCTATGTACTTGAGCGGGGCGTGTTATTGAAATGGGACAGTTTGTCCCGGCGGAACGCACTCGTGGTGCCTTCCGCTGTGAGGGGGAGGGTTGTCTTGGCGGCACACGAACGCCTCTTGCACTTGGGAGTTAACAAGACGCTTGCCCTGCTTCAGCGTGACTATTACTGGCCGGGAATGGGAAGTGATGTGGTGCATATTCTGAAGGGGTGCGTTGAGTGCGCCAGGCGTAAACCACCGGCCGTGGCAGCTAATCCACCGCTGCAATCTATTCAGGTCTCGCGTACCAACGAGCTCGTTGCACTCGATATTTTGGGGCCCTTCCCAGTCACGCCGAGAGGGAATAAATATTTGTTAGTGGGGGTCGAATACTTTACCCGATGGCCTATGGCGTGGCCTCTCGCTAACCAGTCGGCAGCGGCTGTGACGGATGCCTTCGTCCAGGGCTATGTCCTGGACAAGGGGGCTCCCGAACGCCTGCTGACCGACCAAGGTAAAAATTTTTCGAGTAAATTGTTGCAAGAGGTGTGCGATCTGTTGGGTACCAAGAAGGTGCGTACCTCCCCGTACCACCCGCAGACTGACGGGATGGTGGAGAGACTCCACAAAACCTTGACTTCCATGCTGTGCCAGCAGGTGTGCGAGGCACATGTAGATTGGGACCTGCAGGTCCCGGGAGTCCTTGCCGCGTATAGAATGGCCCCCCATGCAGCTACGGGGTTTTCCCCATTCTATTTGATGTACGGTCGGGAAGCTGACCCGCCAATAGAAACGCAACTTGGCCTGTCCGCTCCACGAACTAATTCTAATTTGGCAGAACATATTAAGTTTAATATTCACAAGCTGACAGAGGCGAGGGAGGCCGCGCGGCTTAATTCGCGGGCTCGCCAAATTGCTAATGAACGGTTGCGGGCACGGAAGGTGTCCATGCACGAATGGAAACCAGGTGACAGGGCCTGGCTGCATTGCCCTCAGGCACCCTTGGCTACGTCGCCTAAATTGTTGAGACCGTGGAGGGGACCCGTGGAGGTCGTGCGCGTTGCACGGCCCCAGTGCGTTCAGATAAAGTGGGGAAAGCGCCGGTGGTACGTTCACCCCTCCCGACTGAAACCGTTCTCGCCTCCATATGGCCTCCCCTTGTGTCGTGATGGCCGGGCGTGTGACGTGACCGGCGACCCAGAGGGGGAAATGTCTCTGCCTGATCCACACGTATTTTCGCCTGATCTGCTCCCAGGTGTCTCGGAACTGACAGCTGCCGATCACCGGCGGCCGGATCTCCGCGGCGGGGCCGGCCCTTTCAGGCCCGTTCCGCGCCGTCTGGAGCAGCCGGAACCGCCGGACGGTCGTCAGTGTCCCGCCCCATACGATGGACCAGCCAGACGGACTCGCGCCAGGTCGTGCTACTTTGCATGACCTGCCTCGTGAGGAGTCGGGGCAGTTGGAGCGCCTCGTCACTGCGTGTAGTCGCAGGGACGTGGGGCGCGTTCGTTTCGAATTTGCTCGTATCGTGTTATTGTTGACTTTTCGGGTTCATTGTCAATCTGTACATAGTTATTCTTGTTGTTGTTGTTGTTGTGTTATGTTACGGGGCACACTCGGGGGGTTACGGGGTTTTTTTTTGTTGGTTGTCGTTTTATCGTCGCGGTTGGTTGTTGTTAGCAGCCGGGCCGGCTGCGAGCTATGTGGGAGGGGGTGATGTAGTGGTGATACGCGCTGGGTGTATATGTCGTGTGCCAGCGCGTATGTACGGGTGTGTGTGTGGTGACGCGCGCTGACGGGGAGGAGCAGGCGTCAGTGCGCGGGTGGGGGTAGTGCTGCTGATTGGCTGTGTGCCGGTGACGCGCCCAGAGGGAGTGATCGGTAGCAGCGCGGTGTGATTGGTCGGGGAGTGGAAACACGCGCTGAGCGGAACCGGATCGTAGGGATAGCGCGTGGGGATTGGGTAACTGAGGAGCGGTGCCGACGTTGAGGTCCGCATCCGCTCCGTCTCCCGGGAAGAAGGGGTATATAAGGTGATGCACAGAGGAGCAGGGGCAGAAGGGGAACCATCTAAGAATGAAGACGAAGGTGCAGAGATAGAGCCCGGAGAGGAGAGTAATGGAGAGTAGAGGAGAGTAAGGTATAAGTGTGTAGCCAGCGAGAGAGAACGGTCTACACGAGCTGAGTAATGTATAGTGTGTAGCCAGCGAGAGAGAACGGTCTACACGAGCTGAGTAATGTATAGTGTGTAGCCAGCGAGAGAGAACGGTCTACACGAGCTGAGTAATGTATAGTGTGTAGCCAGCGAGAGAGAACGGTCTACACGAGCTGAGTAATGTATAGTGTGTAGCCAGCGAGAGAGAACGGTCTACACGAGCTGAGTAATGTATAGTGTGTAGCCAGCGAGAGAGAACGGTCTACACGAGCCGAGTATGCATACGGTGTAGCCAGCGAGAGAGGAAGGTCTACACGAGCCGAGTATGCATACGGTGTAGCCAGAGAGAGAGATGCAAAGTCTACACGAGGCGAGTGGAGAGTGTAGCAGAGGCGCAGAGTCTACACGAGGCGAGAGAGGAGTGTAGCCGAGGCGCGGAGTCTACACGAGGCACAGAGAGCCGGCAGCACAGAATCCAGAGTCAAGAGAAGCGCATTGTGAAGAAGAGAGGCCACGCGTTGTATTGTTACAAGTCAAGATTTAATAAAAGAAGTGTGTTCCCGTCAAGGAGTTTCCTGCCGTCATTTTCCAATACTTCACAAGTATTAATTCTAAATTATTGAGTCATTTTAACAAAATTTTATTACTGCACCTAATTATGCTGCATCAGGTTACATCGTATTAACAATAAGTTATTTTAAAAAATACGCACCGTCTGCTTAAGTGTATGTACATCTTCTTGGTTCTTTCGGTAAAGTCACGTAGAAGGGAAAATAATAAAAAATAAAACATAATAAAATAATTCTCACAAAGTTTCGGCTACAACGCAAGCAGCCGTCCTCAGGTGAAGAATGAAACACTACCAAGCTTGGAGCGAATATTTAAGCTGGGTTGGCGGGGGAAGAAGAGCGCCTTGACAAAATAATTTGCATATCAAGAGGAATTTAGCATATTTATGGGAAATGCGTAGGAGGTGGGCGGGGGGTTTCAAAGTCATATTATGCCCGTGCATTATGCAGGATTAGCAGCATCAGCAGCATCAAAGGGAGGGGACAGGGGGTAGAATTAACAAAGGGAAGGAATGTTAAATTCCTCTTGATATGCAAATTAATTTGTCAAGGCGCTCTTCTTCCCCCTCCAACCCAGCTTAAATATACGCTCCAAGCTTTTGGTGGTGTTTCATTTTTCACCTGAGGACGGCTGCTTGCGTTGTAGCCGAAACATCGTGAGAATTATTTTATTATGCTGTATTTTTATTATTTTATTATTTCCCTTCTACGTGACTTTACCGAAAGAACCAAGAAGATGAATCCCTGCAGTCACGAAAGCTTTAAATCGAAGTGAATGTACAACATGATAGTGTAATTCAAAACGAGTAGGCCATTGCATTCTGACGCCTGGGTCAAAATTGATCAAATTCTAAAACATTACCGACAAACTCCACAACTAAGATGCCACATCAACCACCGCCCCCTACTGACAGGCTCTTGTCCACATGCAGGCCGGTGCAGGGCCACCTCCTTGTGCCACACAGGGGCAGCTGCTACTTGGGGATGCTCTTCGAGTGTTTGAGACAAGATACGATACAAAACTCCAAGTTGCTGAGGCAATTAAGCAAGCACCATGTAAATGCAATTATGATTACATATCGAATGCTTGGGAGTTTATTGGCTCTCACTCCTGGTTAGAGATCTACGCAACCCACAGGTCCACAAAGACTGGCCGCTCTTGCCCTGCAGGTTGAACCTAGGAATTGAGCGTTCAACTTCACATTCTTGTCATTAAAGGCCTGTGACAAAGGTGCGTCTATTGGAGCGACATCATCTCAAGCTACACATCTACCGGGTCTCCATTTGACTTTGTATTGTTTCAGAGGAAGTCCACCCACACCTCAACTTCCACAAACTGCTGGGAGTTTCCTTGCTCTGCCTCACAGTCAGAATTCTCCTCCTGCTTCACGTTGCCTCTATCGATGTGAAGGTCTGATTTTGGAGTTGAATCTTCATCTTCACATTTTACCTTCACTTCTTCGCTCTTGACCATCACTTCTTCACATTTCACCTTCACCTCTTCATATTTCACCTTCACCTCTTCATATTTCACCTTGATACCTTTAAAAGTGTCTAAGCTGGGATTTTCTTCCGGTTATTGTTTAATGAGGGATGGGCTCATTGCGGCACTTTGACTTTCACAAGTCGATTACAGACTCCACTCCTTCTGGATCTTCTGATGCTTGTGTGTTCTCTGGTGTGCATGAAGATTTGATGAAAGTGCAAATGTCTTCCCGCAAGGAGTGCACCTGAAGGGGTTCTCTCCCGTGTGTGTTCTCTGGTGTGCTACAAGAGGAGATGAACGTGCAAACGCCTTCCCACACACACTGCACTTGAAGGGTTTCTCTCCCGTGTGTGTTCTCTGGTGTATTCCAAGAGTAGATGACTGTGCAAACGCCTTCCCACAAACACTGCATTTGAAGGGTTTCTCTCCCGTGTGTGTTCTTTGGTGTGCTACAAGAGGAGATGAAAGTGCAAACGCCCTCCCACAAACACTGCACTTGAAGGGTTTCTCTCCTGTGTGTGTTCTCTGGTGGTCTACAAGAGTAGATGAGCGTGCAAACCCCTTCCCACACACACTGCACTTGAAGGGTTTCTTTGCCGCGTGTATTATCTGGTGTTTTGCAAGAGTAGATGACTGTGCAAACGCCTTCCCACACACACTGCACTTGAGAGGTTTCTCTCCTGTGTGTGTTCTCTGGTGTTCTACAAGAGTAGTTGACTGTGCAAACGCCTTCCCACACACACTGCATTTGAAGGGTTTCTCTCCTGTGTGTGTTCTCTGGTGTGCTACAAGAGAAAATGAATGTGCAAATGCCTTCCCACACACACTGCACTTGAAGGGTTTCTCTCCCGTGTGTGTTCTCTGGTGTATTACAAGACAAGATGAACGTGCAAATGCCTTCCCACACACACTGCATTTGAAGGGTTTCTCTCCCGTGTGTGTTCTCTGGTGTGCTACAAGATGAGATGAAAGTGCAAACGCCTTCTCACACACTGCACTTGAAGGGTTTCTCTCCTGTGCGAGTTCTCTGGTGCCGTGTCAAATTTCCAGTACGATCCATGCTGTATGCACCGAGCCGCGCAGAGTGCCTTTGCTCCATTAGACTAATTCTGCAGAGGAAGTGACAGCTGCAGACAGAAAAAAAATATCAACACCATCTACACGTCAGTATCGATACACAGAGGAATGCATATTTACACAGACAAATGTCTATACCTATTCATATATTCATGATATAGTGAAAAAGTGTCCCAAATTCATCACACGGGCTGTTATGGCACACAATGAGAAGGCAAATGGTCACAAACATGCCTAGAAGCCCTCGTATCTTCAAAATGAATGTTAACCCAATACTCCGAGCACACAAAACGGCTGTCTGGCTACAAAAGTAATATTTATGAAAGCTAAATTCAGCTGACAAAGCAAAGGCTGTTGAAAATAATACTATTTGTTTTGATTTAAAGCTTTCGTGACTGCAGGGATTCATATTCTTGGTTCTTTCGGTAAAGTCACGTAGAAGGGAAACAATAAAATAATAAAAACAATAAAATTATCACGATGTTTCAACTGCAACACAAGCAATCTTTATCAGGTGTGGAAAAAAACACACCTGATGATGATTGCTTGTTTTGAAGTCGAAACGTCGTGATAATTTAATTGTTTTATATTTTTTATTACTTTATTGTTTCCCTTCTACGTGACTTTACCGAAAAGAACCAAGAATATGAATACTATTTGTGTTATGCAGAAATCAATAAATTAATGTTGAATTGCAACTTAGAGGTGTGAAGCCAGGCACAGATGTCCTTGAATGCTGGGATAAACAGTTCTGACTTCAGCTGCACATGTGCTGTGATATCATCCTGACTCCATTCTTACAAATGTTTCCAGAGGAAAACAAAAATAAACTACCGTTTTGATATAACCTCCATGCTCAATAGAGTTAATAGACTTTACTGCAAATACAAACTTGACACTGTCACACACTCAGAGGCGGAGCCAGGATTTTCAGGTGGGGGGGGGGGCAACCCCTTCAGCAATTAAAAATAATAGGAGTTGTTAGTAAGTAAGGAGTTGTTATTAAGTAAGGACTTGTCCCTTGCTTTTTATTCGACGCGTGTGATCGGCATTGCGCTCGCTGAAGGTGTTTGCCTTCAGGGAAGTCGTGTACTGTATAAGCAACTGCGCACAATTCTGTGAGTCGCTTGTAACTGCTTTGCCGTTACTTATTGCCAGTTATGGACTCGGACTGTTGTCCTCTCAACAGAGTCTCTGGCACGAAATAATATGCCACACGGTGGCAGTGGGGGTCGCAAAATGTCGATTTATCTATATAAAAGGGAAATGTGTGGATACGTGTGTCTGTCTAGTCACTAAAACTTCAAATCTAGATATAAAATAGACTTTTGTATTTTGGCGGGGGGGGGGGGAATGACCATGAAGGGCCGACCAGGACCGAGCCAGTGGCGTGGCCCCGAGAGCCAGAGCCGGTGCTCTTGTCAGAGCTGGTCTGGGGACTCCGGGCGCCGTAAGCCCAGTTGGCCAGTGCTGGGCTAGCTAGCCTCCCCTAGCCCGATAGTGGAGGACCCAGAGGTAGGCTAGGGGTAGCCTAGAGTGTGTCTCCCCAGTTAGACGGGTGAAGGGGCCGACACCCCTTTCAGTGTTGTATGTCCCGGTCTGTATCGTGCTTTGTACGGAATAAATAACTGTGCCTCCAACACCGGCGTCCAAGTCCTCCTGAACGTTATTACATATACACTGTGCGTGTACAGACTGTATACTGTGTGGGTAAACTGTGTGTACGCTGTGCACATGGTGTGTGTAGACCTTGTGGGTACACTGCGTGTGTACAGTGTGGGTGGTCCGAATCAGTCGGGCGGCATTATCTTTTCATCGGCTGCGCTATGCTGTGTGGAAGCTACCTGGTCTGCCGCTCCGCATGAAGCTTCGGTTCTTCTCGGCCAGTTTTGCCCTCCCTTCTGTAGGCATGTGAAACGTGGACCCCTCTAAATGGAACATCTGCGCCGGTTAGAAACATTCAGGCTGTCATGCCTACACTCAGATTGAGGGAAGCCAAGTGGTAGCACATTCTATATTTATTGCAGAGGTTCAAGGTTCAAATCCGACAGGCACGTCTGGCTACTCCAGTAACAAAATATGCACCGTCTGCTGAACAGTGGATGTAAAACATACGATTGTGTCATTCAAAACGCATAGGTCATTGCATGTTGGTGTCATGGTCAATATTTGGGCAATTTCAAACATTATCCAGAAATTACATAATGAAGATTACACATCAATCATCACCCCCTACTGACGACTCATGCCCACATGCAGGTGACAGCAGTGTCACCTTATGACACAGAGGCAGCTGCCACTTGAAGGTGCTCTTCGAGTGTTTGTGATGAGATATGAAACTTGAGTTGCTGAGGCAATTAAGCAAGCACCATATCAATGCAAATATAAATATAACAGTGGAATACTTGGAAGCTTATTGGCTCTTGCTCCTGACTATTCATCTACCCAACCCACAGGTCAACAAATACTCGCCGCTCTTACTCTGCAGGTTGAACCCAGGAATTCAGTGTTCAAATTCACGTTCTTTTCATTAAAGGCCTGTGACAAAGGTGCATCTATTGGAGCATCATTGTCTCAAGCCTACCCATCTACCGGGTCTCCATTTGACTTTGTATTATCTAAGAAGTCCACCCACACCTCCACTTCCACAAACTGCTGGGAGTTGCCTAGCTCTGCCTCGCAGTCCGAATTCTCCTCCTGCTTCACGTTGCCTCCATCGATGTGAAGGTACGATTTTGGAGTTGAATCTTCATCTTCACAGTTTACCGTCACTTTTTCTCTCTTCACCATCACTTTCTCACATTTCACCTTCACTTCTTCGCTCTTCATCATTTCTTCACATTTCACCTTCGCCTCTTCACATTTCACCTTGATACCTTTAAAAGTGTCCAAGCTGGGATTCACTTCTGGTTTCATGAGGGATGGGCTCATTGCAGCAATTTGACTTTCACAAGCCGATTTCAGACTCCATTTCTTGGGGATCTTCTGATGCTTATGTGTCCTCTGGTGTCTTTTAAGAATTGATGACTGTGCAAACGCCTTCCCACACAGAGTGCAACTGAAGGGTTTCTCTCCCGTGTGTCTTCTCTGGTGTCTATGAAGACCTGATGACTGTGCAAATGCCTTGTCACACACAGTGCACTTGAAGGGTTTCTCTCCTGTGTGTGTTCTCTGGTGTAATTGAAGATGTTGTGAATGTGCACGCCTTCCCACACACAGTGCACTTGAAGGGTTTCTCTCCAGTGTGTGTTCTCTGGTGTAATTTAAGATATGGTGATTGTGCAAACGCCTTCCCACACAGAGTGCAACTGAAGGGTTTCTCTCCCGTGTGTGTTTTCTGGTGTATTTTAAGATGTTGTGAATGTGCAAACGCCTTCCCACACAAAGTGCAACTGAAGGGTTTCTCTCTCGTGTGAGTTCTCTGATGTAATACAAGAGCAGATGACTGTGAAAACGCCTTCCCGCACAGACTGCACTTGAAGGGTTTTTCTCCTGTGTGTGTTATCCGGTGTTTTTTAAGAGTAGATTTATCTGAAAATGCCTTCCCACACACACTGCACTTGAAGGGTTTATCTCCCGTGTGTGTTCTCTGGTGCGATACAAGACCAGATGACTGTGAAAACGCCTTCCCGCACAGACTGCACCTGAAGAGTTTCTCTCCCGTGTGTGTTCTCTGGTGGTTCCTAAGAACTGATGAATGTGAAAATGCCTTGTCACACACAGTGCACTTGAAGGGTTTCTCTCCTGTGTGTGTTCTCTGGTGTATTTTAAGATGTTGTGAACGTGCAAACGCCTTCCCACACAGAGTGCAACTGAAGGGTTTCTCTCCCGTGTGTGTTCTCTGATGTAATACAAGAGCAGATGACCGTGAAAACGCCTTCGCGCACAGACTGCACTTGAAGGGTTTTTCTCCTGTGTGTGTTCTCCGGTGTTTTTTAAGAGCAGATGAATGTGAAAATGCCTTGTCACACACAGTGCACTTGAAGGGTTTCTCTCCTGTGTGAGTTATCTGGTGCTGTGTTAAATGTCCAACACGATCCGTGCTGTATGCACGCTGGTCGCGTTGTTGCCTTTTTGTACCGAGCTGCGCTGAGTGGCTTTGCTCCATCAAACCAATTCTGCAGAGGAAGCGTCAGCTGCAGAGAGAAAAAAGAGAATATCCACACCATCTACGTCAGTATTGAGGCACAAAGGAATGCATATATACAGTCACACATGACTTGCATGTCTATACTCATTCATATATTCATGATAATATGAAAAAGATTCCCAAATTCATCACACGGGCACACAATTAGAGGGCAAATGGTCAACCTGGAAGCCCTAGTATCTTCAAAATGAATGTTAACCTAAAACTCCAAGCACACAATTTCGGTTGTCTGGCTACAAAAGGAATATTTATAAAAGAAAAATGCAGCTAACATAGCAAAGGGTGTTGCAAATAATACTATTTTTATTATGCAGAAATGCATAAATTAATGTTCAATCGCTAACTTTGAGGCATGAAGCCAGGCTCAGATTTCCTTGAATGCTGGGATGAACAGATCTAACTTCAGCTGCATATGTGCTGTGTTAATTTCCTGTTTCCATTCTCCTAAAAATTTTCAGAAGAAAAAAAGTACATACTATTGTTTTGATTTTACCTCCGTGTTCAATCGAGTTAATATACTTTACTGCAAATACAAACTTTACACTGTAACACACACTGGCATGGAAAAAAGGTGGTGGTGTGGCCACCTTCATATGCTCAGTATTAATGCTTCCCCACAATAAGTTAAGTTTTCACGAATCAATCACGTTTGTTGTCGGAGATAATCAAACTTTAATTGTGATAACACTATGTAACACAATTTTTGTTCCTGGGTACTAAGTGTTGTTTTTTTAATGCTTATGCCTAAGATTCTAGAAATTGGCTATTATTCCCCACAAATTTTTCTTTTGTGACCAGAATTGTACGTGAACGAAAATAACAAATTCACCTGTTTTTTCATTGAAAAGAGGTAAATTTATAAATATCACTGTCCTGGTCACAAAAGCAAAGTTTGTGGGGAATAGCCATTTTTTGTACTTAAGAGGCAAAAGCAATTAGGAAATAACACATACTACCCAGGAACAAGACATTTTTTTTGTTACACAGTGGAAAAACTGCGCCACCGCTCCCACATAGATAAATTCTTACATACACATATATTTCACATGAATGCCATGTAAGTGTGGATCACTTGTCAGCATGTCATGGGAATGATCCAGGTGTCAAGGGATGACTGACTGAGATGATTAACAGATGCACCAGCTGTGCTTCCTGCTGTCTTGCTGCATTTGAGGCACCCAGCGTTCCACCCATTCATGTGATCGTTGCTACTCCAACCTCATTGTTGTTGCAGAGCAAATACCTCCAACTCCCCTGCAGCATACGTCACGGGCCTCTTCGAGAGGCCGATCTTGACAGCAGGTCTGATCAACTCCACATCCTCCAATCTCTTCTCCAGCCAATGCCATGCCCGTTTAGCCCGTAACATCTGGACTAACAGAAGATGATTGTGCATGCTGTCTGTTTATGCGGAATTCATGACCCAACCAATGCAGCCTCGCCTGCCAAAGTCTCAGATTATATTCTGTACTGATATTTTAGGGCTCTGTAAGGTTATAATACAATCTTGTTTGGTTCAATAGAGGGGATCATAGGGAGGCCAGCCTTAATAAAAAGCCAGAATATAATAGTAGGTTTTTACCCTTTTAACTGGTACAAAACTGTCACCTTTATTCAAGGCATCATGTTTGCAATGACCACAACACAAGTAGTCAAAAAAGCAAACAAAAAGAAGCAACTCTGATAAGGATGATAATATGCACTGTCCTTGAAGTTGATTGGCCCACACCCGAGACAGCTTTCTTTAGAGCCTAGTCCCCATTGGTGTAGGGCCAGATGACACCAGAAGGCGTACAACTCAAACACAGTGCAATATCAGAGTATTGAGAGCTCGGGGTAAGCATTTACACTATGAGATCTCTTTTACCAGTGGCAAAATATAATAGTAGGTTTTTACCCTTTTAACTGGTACAAAACTGTCACCTTTATTCAAGGCATCATGTTTGCAATGACCACAACACAAGTAGTCAAAAAAGCAAACAAAAAGAAGCAACTCTGATAAGGATGATAATATGCACTGTCCTTGAAGTTGATTGGCCCACACCCGAGACAGCTTTCTTTAGAGCCTAGTCCCCATTGGTGTAGGGCCAGATGACACCAGAAGGCGTACAACTCAAACACAGTGCAATATCAGAGTATTGAGAGCTCGGGGTAAGCATTTACACTATGAGATCTCTTTTACCAGTGGCAAAATATAATAGTAGGTTTTTACCCTTTTAACTGGTACAAAACTGTCACCTTTATTCAAGGCATCATGTTTGCAATGACCACAACACAAGTAGTCAAAAAAGCAAACAAAAAGAAGCAACTCTGATAAGGATGATAATATGCACTGTCCTTGAAGTTGATTGGCCCACACCCGAGACAGCTTTCTTTAGAGCCTAGTCCCCATTGGTGTAGGGCCAGATGACACCAGAAGGCGTACAACTCAAACACAGTGCAATATCAGAGTATTGAGAGCTCGGGGTAAGCATTTACACTATGAGATCTCTTTTACCAGTGGCAAAATATAATAGTAGGTTTTTACCCTTTTAACTGGTACAAAACTGTCACCTTTATTCAAGGCATCATGTTTGCAATGACCACAACACAAGTAGTCAAAAAAGCAAACAAAAAGAAGCAACTCTGATAAGGATGATAATATGCACTGTCCTTGAAGTTGATTGGCCCACACCCGAGACAGCTTTCTTTAGAGCCTAGTCCCCATTGGTGTAGGGCCAGATGACACCAGAAGGCGTACAACTCAAACACAGTGCAATATCAGAGTATTGAGAGCTCGGGGTAAGCATTTACACTATGAGATCTCTTTTACCACTGGTAAAAGAGATCTCATAGTGTAAATGCTTACCCCGAGCTCTCAATACTCTGATATTGCACTGTGTTTGAGTTGTACGCCTTCTGGTGTCATCTGGCCCTACACCAATGGGGACTAGGCTCTAAAGAAAGCTGTCTCGGGTGTGGGCCAATCAACTTCAAGGACAGTGCATATTATCATCCTTATCAGAGTTGCTTCTTTTTGTTTGCTTTTTTGACTACTTGTGTTGTGGTCATTGCAAACATGATGCCTTGAATAAAGGTGACAGTTTTGTACCAGTTAAAAGGGTAAAAACCTACTATTATATTTTGCCACTGGTAAAAGAGATCTCATAGTGTAAATGCTTACCCCGAGCTCTCAATACTCTGATATTGCACTGTGTTTGAGTTGTACGCCTTCTGGTGTCATCTGGCCCTACACCAATGGGGACTAGGCTCTAAAGAAAGCTGTCTCGGGTGTGGGCCAATCAACTTCAAGGACAGTGCATATTATCATCCTTATCAGAGTTGCTTCTTTTTGTTTGCTTTTTTGACTACTTGTGTTGTGGTCATTGCAAACATGATGCCTTGAATAAAGGTGACAGTTTTGTACCAGTTAAAAGGGTAAAAACCTACTATTATATTTTGCCACTGGTAAAAGAGATCTCATAGTGTAAATGCTTACCCCGAGCTCTCAATACTCTGATATTGCACTGTGTTTGAGTTGTACGCCTTCTGGTGTCATCTGGCCCTACACCAATGGGGACTAGGCTCTAAAGAAAGCTGTCTCGGGTGTGGGCCAATCAACTTCAAGGACAGTGCATATTATCATCCTTATCAGAGTTGCTTCTTTTTGTTTGCTTTTTTGACTACTTGTGTTGTGGTCATTGCAAACATGATGCCTTGAATAAAGGTGACAGTTTTGTACCAGTTAAAAGGGTAAAAACCTACTATTATATTTTGCCACTGGTAAAAGAGATCTCATAGTGTAAAAAGCCAGAACATACAGTCCTTCGAATAAGTTCATATTTTGCATCCACAGAGAAAGGAGTAATATCTGTGGCCAAGAAGACTCGCAGCTTTATTCGTTCATTCATTTTTAAATCCTCTTGTCTTGGTGAGGTTGGAGGTGGCGGCACATTCAGTAGGGCAGCCCAGACCTCCCTTTCCCTGGCGACAGACGAGCTCTTCCTGCAGAATTCCCAGGCGTTCCCAAAGCCAGCCAAGCGACGTATTCCCACCAGAATGTCCTGGGCCAGGCCCCTGGGATGTTCCCCAGTGGGACGTGCCTGGTAGAGTTCCAGGGACAGTCCATTGGGGGGACTCCTTACAGATATTATATATTGATATCATTCATAGAACGATGCCTGGTGGCTAGCAGACCCACGTAACCCATTTGGGCTCAACCTGGAATGGCTGCGTGGCACCGTCCTGTGCGCCCACCATCCACAGGACGAAGGGTGAGAGGCGGGTGCGATGCCAATATGACAGGGAGAGGGGATGATCTCAGACAGACTAGACCTTGGCGATGGACACTCACAGCTTTGTATGGAGCAAAAGTCCAGGCAGCTTTCACAGTGTTACACAGTCTAATGAAAGAATGCTGCTAGACAAATTTAAAGTGAGACTTTGGCTGCCAAACCAGAGCTGGTCGTGAACACATTAACCAGGCATGGGAGCTCCTCCATTACTTGTAGAACTGCCTGATTGCTCATGGAGAGTTGAGCAGGTACAGTGTTGTATGACATGAAATTCCCAGGCAGGTGATTTATTTTTGTGGAACATACGCAAGGCCACCTTTCATGATGGAATTATCCAGGCACAGAACAAGATTATCTTACCCCATCTCATTGAGTAGCCATTTCCAGATCATCAGCAGATACAACATGGTTGACCAGGGAATGATCCCTTAACTATAACCAGGCATTGATGCGGGTATCATTTTAACTGTAACGAATGCAATTTATTTATATGGCTATTTTGAGCTTTTCAAACTGCATAACTAATGAAGATGCTATGTAATGTAATGCATGGGGACAGATTTAATTTATGTCACAAGCCAAGTTGAACAGCAACTGGCTCCAACTCCTGGTCACGCAGCTTTAGACGGGCTTGCCCAAAATTATAAAAATCGTCAATGAATGTGAGCAGAGTCAGAGACATACAAAACAAAGAACCCAAATCCCCAAGCCTCGATATGGTATGATACACCTTAATTACATAAAAAAAAGCAGAGACATTACTCTTAATGTTTGATTACTGAGACCTGAGCTAAGCCGGGTAACTTAGTTATTGCTGGATAAATACTATACGTCCGATGAAGTTTGTGTGTGAGTGGGGAGCAGTAGTGCAACGGTTAGCGTGCTGCGCTATGAACCCATTGAGCCGATTTCTATTCCCACAGAGCCAAGCCGCAACATTTGGCTGTCGTCTGATGAAGCTGGTTGGAATTACTGTCAAAACGTTGTACTTAGATTGCAAATGTTGTGGCTTGGCTCTCCAACACACTGACATTCTGTACTAGTACACTACACTATACACAACTATACACTACATTATACACACTATACACAATTATACACTACACCAGAGGTGTGGACTCGAGTCATGTGACTTGGACTCGAGTCAGACTCGAGTCATGAATTTGATGACTTGCGACTCGACTTGGACTTGCATAACAATGACTTTGTCCCACCTATGAGATGTGGACTCGAGTCATGTGACTTGGACTCGAGTCAGACTCGAGTCATGAATTTGATGACTTGCGACTCGACTTGGACTTGCATAACAATGACTTTGTCCCACCTCTGCACTACACTATACACAACTATACACTACACTACACATTAGTGCTGTACTAGTGATGCACTGGCCACGTTCTGTTTACGTGACAAACCTCTTACTAATTGGCTGTGTCGGGTGGTGGCGGGATTAACGGCACATTGATTTATTTACGCGATCAATCCCAAACAAACCTGTATTATGGCTGTATATTTGGAGTTTGCGTGTCCCTCTCTCTCCGTGGTCGCGTGGATTTTGCTCCGGATCCTGCGGTTTTCCCTGCACATTTAGAGTCAACATCACCACGCGTTTAGAGTATTTGACCGATAAACATTTCCACAAGTTGATAAGCCCCCCATGTGCTGTGGGCAGGTCGCTTCTGAAAACGAGCGGTGTAGCTCAAGTGGGCTATGCCTGGTAAAATAAAAAAAAACGTAGAAATATTTCAAGTCAAAAAAACGATTCAAAGTAGTGAGCCAGGTGAAGACAAATTAAACTTAAGCAGAGAATTAAAGCAAATGCAATCAGGCGAGGGCAGGAGGCAAGGCCCTGCATGGCTAGGCCCCGCTTTGTAATGTTCCAATCTGGACATCGATTCCATACTCGCTGCTACTCAATTGATATCCCTACGAGGGAGAAGGAGCCAGGCTCTACCTGGGTTCACAACAACAACCACCACCACCACCACCACAACAACCACCACGATGTAAACTTCTCAACTCGGATCTCAGTGAGCGAGCGTGCGCGAAGCAGAAGCGACCTGGTAACTCATGACGTCATGCGGCAGCAGGTGACATGACGTCACGTGCGGGGTTCACACAATCCCCTCCCCCAACGAGCAGCAGGATAACTGAATACAGTATATTATAGTAATAGGTTTTTACCCTTTTAAACTGGTACAAAACTGACACCTTTATACAAGGCATCATGTTTGCAATAACCACAACACAAGTAGTCAAAAATACAAACAAAAAAAGCAACTCTGATAATGATAATATGCACTGTCCTCGAAGTTTATTGGTCCACACCCGAGACGGCTTTCTCTGATACTGCACTGTGTTTGAGTAGTACGCCTTCTGGTGTCATCTGGTTCTATGGCTCCCTCTCTTGAACAGAGACCCATTGGGTGCGTGAGCTCAACAATAACGTGAACATTGTGTGTGGACACTGTTTGTTGGCGCAGTCGGGGGCACAGGTGGTGCATTGGCCAGTCATCTCAGTCAGTCGACCCATGACACCTGGATCTGCCCCGTGCACATAGCCTGGCACAAGCGCCGTGGTGACGTCACCGCCACTTAGTGGCGAATGGCGGTTGTTGTTACTTTGTGTGTATACACTGTGCGTGTACAGACTGTTTGTATACTGTGTGGGTAAACTGTGTGTACGTGTAATGCCGCCGCCACGAAGCCGTTCGGCAGGCGCCCCATCCCCGACCTCGCCACCACCAAGCAACGGAGCCAACCCCTCGTCCCCCTCACCTCACCTCACATGAACACACCCGCACGCATTCCCCCCCCCCCCCCCCCCCCATAGAGCTGGAAGGGGAGGACACCTGATCGACCGGTTTTTATCCAAGAAACCCTTATCGGGATTAACTCTCACGGTTTCCGGCAATCAGGGAATTGGATGACCTCCCCCGACGCTACGTTGCACCGCGGCGCTGCGACCGGCCTTAATATGGTGTGGCCGCGGTGAAGGGCATTCGGCCACCACGGTTGAAACGCATCCCCCACACCCACACCCCGCCCCCCCCACGCGTCGACGAGGCCAGCAGGGGAAGGACGGGACAGCATGAGTAGCAGGACCGCAGGGGCTCTTGTGCATAGTCACGGAAGGTTGGGATAGTTGCGCTTGAGCGCGCAGGCACAATTGTTGGGGAGGGTAAATGATTGAGCTGAAGGTATGAATAGATCGGGAGGGGAGGCACGCGGGGAGCTCGTGCACAGATTCCCACGGCGAGCCTTTGTGACGGACGCCGCCGCATGAACTGCAATAATGGGGAGGCCTGCGTGAGAAAGGGATTGATTGGAATTTGCGCCGCGCAGGTCGCTCATTGATTAGCATAACAAAAGCGCCGTGGAGGCGCCGCCGAGCCGCCGTGCTCGTGCAAGGGGGACGCGAGCCATTGTTTAGAGTTTACCCGCGCAAGCAGGACATTGATTAGCATATGAGCCGCTCATGAGCGGAGAGCATTCGGGAGTACGGGACGGAGGATAAAAAGGGGGCCCAAACGAGAAATCGCTCTCTTCTCTCCAGCGCCACGCGACAGGACGCTCTCCAGTCCAGCGACCCGAACGTCCGTGAGACGCATCGAGGCACGCTGCGAGTACGGGATCAACGAACCGCCGTGGGCATCTAACAGGGAGTAAGAAGGTGAAGTAGGATAATAGCCGATATATAGGGAATAGGTACAGGTTTAGTGGAATAGGCCAGCCTCGTCGACTCACTGATTCAACATTAGTTACCAGGTAGCAGATAATAAATCATTAATAGCGAAGCGTGGTCTCGCGTGATCTTGTTGAGCAGTGTGTCGCGTGGGGAGCTGCGTGTGTGTGCGTGCGTCCACCCCGGGTGTGATACAGGTGCGCGATCATAACTCGAGTAGTCAGGGGTGAGTGTAGTGCTGCGGCTCGCCTCAGGGGAGCGCTGCGCAGAGCGGCGCGAGAGTGGGTGTCGCGTGTGTTCACTCCGTGTGTGATACAGGTGCGCGATCATAACGTGAGTTGAGTTGGAGTGCGCGGAGCGGCGTGTGTGTGGGCGTGCGTACGTTCGCTCCGTGTGGGTTGTAGGCGCGCGACTAGGAAAGGGAGGTATCGTGGTAGTGTAAAGGGGGCATAATACTACTCGGTATCTAACCATGCCTACGACGCGGACCCGCGGTGGAGGGGAATCCTCGAGCGACGGCTCCCACACCATGGGTGAGGAACCCAGCAGCGGTTCGCTTAGCAGCGGGGGGGCGAGTGATGATGTTAGCCCGGCCGTAAGCATTATCGAGGGAGGGATCTCGGGGACTAGCGACCCCGACAAATTGGTGTCAGAAACGGGACGATCCCCCGCACCCCCAAGGGAAAGAGGCCCCCCAACCCAGATTAAAATCAAATGCACATTTACGGGCAAAGGAATTCCATCATAGAAATCGTTTGCCCGCAGCATCAGGGGGGCGAAAAAGGTTAATGGGTGGTCAGATGAGGAGGCGTTGCAGCAGAAGGAACTACATTTAGATGGGCGGGCAGCTGACTTTGTGGAAGCTTTGCCCGCAAGCGCTCAAACTCATTGGGAGGAACTAATGTGCCAACTCGAAGAGCGCTTCGGCAAGTATGATGAGGAAGAGGCGCAGGCGGCATTAGAGGCACGCCGCCGCCAACCCGGCGAGGATTTACGAGATTACGCCGAGGACGTACGCATGTTGACCCAGCTTGCATACCCGGAGTACGAGACAAAAATAATTGAGGGCCTCGCCGCCGGTAAGGTCCAGCGATATTTGGCACACACCCCGTGGTGGCAGCCAAATGTCGACGGTGCACGCCTCTCCTTTGACACCCTCGTCAAGCGGGCGCGCAAATGCGAGAAACTCTCGGGTGAGCGCGCGCAGCCTCGAGGGAGGGGACGAGAGTGCGCCGTAGCGAGCCTACTCTCCGACGGGGAGGAAGAGCCCGCCATCGCAGTAAGGGGACGGGCAAGGGAGCCCCAGAGGCCCAGCGAGACCACCCCAGGGTGGGTAGCCAGGTTACAGGCCGGCGTGGGAGATATGATAACCCAAGCACGCGAGGAAGCAAATAAAAATATGAAGGCCCTCCAGTCTGAGATGGGGGAACTACGCTCGACAGTAGGGGGGCTAGCCGGGAGGGTGTCCCAATTAGAGTCCGATGTGGGGCAACTGCGTACTGGGGGAGGGAGAGGGAGCGGACAGTGGACCCGCTACGGAACCGCCCCCCCTCCCCGGGCATGTTATATGTGCGATCGCCGAGGGCATCTAGTGAGGGACTGTCCTGAAATCACCCGAGCTAGGCAGTCGCGGGGGTTAAACTCCAACGCCTCCTAGTGAGCGGACCAATTAGGGGTGCAATCGACGCGGTCCCGATACAAATAGACGATAATGAGAATAATGGCGAGCAAGTGATCTCCACACAGGTTCCAGCAACAACGCCCACGGAAACGGTGACTCATGGCGACTGGCTACGGGAGCTGGTGGCAGGGATCACGGGAGCCACGTCGCTGGTGGAAGGGGAGGTGAACGGAGTGCGTACCCGAATCCTGCTAGACACGGGGGCGGTGGCCTCGCTCGTGAGCGCAGCGCACTGCAGCGCGATCGGGGTCGACGTGCGTCACCTGCAGGCCCCGGACCGCGCGCTGCACACGGCGAGCGGAGCCGGAATGGGGTTGCTGGGGAGAGCCACCCTAGAGGTCCGCATGGGCAGCCAGGTGTGCACCCAGGAGTTCTACGTGTCGAGTGCGTTGTGTCACGAGTGTATTGCAGGTACCGACCTCTTAGAAAAGCTGGGACTCAACGTGCAACCCCGCCAGCGATGCGCCACCATGGAGAGCAACGGCGAGCGGATTCCATTCCTGGGACGAGAACCAACGCGCCCCCGCTTCGCACCTGTGGCCGCTATCCTGGCGACGGCAGTCACCATCGGGCCGCTCACCGAGATGCTGGTGCCGGTTGCAACATCCCCCACCGACCCCGCGCTCCGACCATCAGGGGAGGTAATGCTAACTCCTCACCCGGAGTTGGCAAAACGGTATGGGGTCGGGGGATCCGCCACGTTAGTAAACGCAGATGGGGACCGATTGTTTATGCGGATGTTTAACCTGCACAATACCCCAGCGATACTGCGACGGCGCACCTCGATCGCCACTGTACACCCCCTGCACGCACGCCACTCTGACGAATCGGTGTTCGCACTCTGGGCTGAGGACCCCGGTCGTTCGGAGGGTGACCAGGACCTGGCCTGGCGAGTCGGCCCGACTCCCCGAGCCGAGGTCGTCCCCCTGCTCGACGCGTTACATGTGCCATGGGCGGATTTACCTAAGGGAGAGGCCGATCGGCTGCGCGAGTTACTGCGGGAGTATGCCGACGTGTTCAGTGAACACGACTCGGACGTGGGTCGGACCGACCTTGTTAAGCACCAAATTGACACCGGTGCAGCCCGACCCATCAAACTCCCTGCGTACCGAGTGGGCGCACCCGAACGCACCCAGATCAAAGAGGCGGTTGGGGACATGCTTCGCGATAACATAATTCAGCCCTCGGCGAGCCCCTGGTCAGCCCCGGTGGTACTAGTAACGAAAAAGGATGGATCAACCCGGTTCTGCGTTGATTACCGTAAACTGAACGCAGTCACGCTCGGCGACGCCTTCCCCATACCCCGCATCGACGACACTTTTGACAGCTTCGCCGGAGCGCGATATTTTTCCACCCTCGATCTCGCATCCGGGTACTGGCAGGTGGAGATGGCGGAGGAGGATCGGCCGAAAACCGCATTCACCACCCCGATGGGACTATTCGAGTTTCGAGTACTCCCGTTCGGACTCACCAACGCGCCCGCGACGTTCCAGCGGCTGATGGAGTTGGTGATGCGGGGTTTGCAATGGGAACAGTGCCTGATTTACTTGGATGACGTGATCGTGTTCAGTAGATCTTTGTCTGAGCACTGGTCCAGGCTTCGAGAGGTGTTCCAGCGACTGCGAGCGGCTCATCTCAAGCTCAAGCCACGTAAGTGTTACATCGCACAACGCGAGGTGGGGTACCTCGGGCATCGCGTCAGCGAGGCAGGCGTGCGCACCGATCCGGAGAAGGTACGCGCCGTAGTGGAGTGGCCACTGCCAAGGAATCTGACGGAGATCAGATCATTTTTGGGGCTCGCCACCTATTATCGTCGATTTGTAAAGGGATTCAGCGAAATTGCACGCCCTCTCACCCAACTCACCTCCCCTAAGCACCCCTATCAGTGGACGGGGGCCTGCCAGACGGCCTTCACCACTCTCAAAGATCACCTCACCCATGCCCCCACCCTCGCTTTCCCCGATTTTACCACCGATTTTATTTTGGACACCGACGCCTGCAGCATCGGGCTGGGCGCGGTGTTGTCACAGGTACAGGATGGGACGGAACGAGTCATCGCGTACGCCAGCCGGACCTTGAGTGGGGCCGAGCTGAACTATTGCGTGACCCGCCAAGAGTTGTACGCCGTGATTTTCGCATCCCAACAGTTCCGGCCGTATTTGTACGGCAGGAGATGTCGCGTACGCACTGACCATTATGCTCTGCAGTTTCTTCTTACATTCAAGGAGCCGCGGGGGCAGATGGCCCGGTGGTTGGCGCAGTTGCAGGAGTACAACCTGCAAATCGAGTATCGGGCTGGCCGGACGCATGCAAACGCGGACGCCTTGTCGAGGCGGCCCACGGTGTACGCCGAAACAAGTGCGGAGGAGGCCTGCCCGTGTTTTACGGGGGGACGCTGCCGGCGGGCAACGGACCCCCGAGAGGCCGCGGCCACTGACCCCCCCCCAGCGAGAGAGAGTGCAGTGTGCGCCACAGAGACCCTCACAGGTGGCACCGAAGATCCCGTCGACCGCCCGGCAAGCGCGGGACCCGCGGCTCGGGACCCGATCGGACGGATCCAGGAGGACGTCGGCTGCGCCTTTCCGGGCCTAAACGACGAGCAGCTGAGACAGACCCAGCAGCGAGATCCGGATCTGGCGGCAGTGGAGGCGACACTGCGGGAGGAAAAGAGCGCCCTACCAGGACCCTGGAGCGGTTTGTATGCCCGGTTGTGTGTGCAGAACGGAGTGGTACGGGAGTAAACTGAGGCCGGACAGCCGGGGTGCATCTGTGTTCCTGCCCAGGTGCGACCCCAGCTGCTACGGCTGGTGCATGACCACCCACTCGGGGGCCACGATGGGGAACGACGCACGCGAGAGACCCTGCGTCGCCAGTATCTCTGGCCCAAATTGGCACAAGACGTGGCGGCCTGGGTACAGGGCTGCCGCGCCTGTCAGCAGTGCGGGCCGAAACTGGCACGATACCAGGTACCCCTAAGGCCGTTCCGCATCAGCCGCACGAATCAGCTGGTCGGGATTGATCTACAGGGGCCATTCCCGCGATCCCATCGAGGCAACCGGTATATTCTAGTCGCAGTAGAGTATTTCACCCGCTACCCCGTGGCAGTGGCCATCCCTGATAAAACGGCCTTGGTGGTGGCCCGGGCATTCATGGAACATTACGTACTCAAGCATGGGATCCCAGAACGAGTCCTCACCGACCAGGGTAGCGAGTTCGAGGCCGAGCTGTTCCAGGCACTGTGCCGAGAATTCGGAATCCAGAAGGACCGAACCACAGCGTACCACCCCCAAGCGAACGGTATGGTAGAGCGCATGAATCAGACTCTAGCAGGGAAACTCAAACGTATGGCGGCCGCAAATCAACGGGATTGGGACGAACCCCTCCCATATGCCCTTTTCGCCTACGCCACCACCGTACACACATCGACGGGACAAACCCCGTTTCTAATGATGTTCGGCCGTGAGTCTCGTTTACCCGCAGATCTGCTATTCGGCGTTCCTTTCCCCCAGCCGGAGGAGGGAAGCCGCCCCGTGGAACACCTGTTGGAGACCCTGTGAGAAGCCCGAGGCCGAGCATACCCGCAAGGGGAAGCCGCGCATCGGCGGCAGGAACAGGGCACCCGACCCCGCATGGAACCCCCCTTATTCCTGACAGGCGCTAAGGTGTGGCTACACACCCCTCGCGTCGGGGCCGGGCAGGTGGGGAAACTGACGACCTACTGGCGGGGACCCTGGACCGTGGTGAGGCAGATCTCCCCCTGGACGGTACTAATTTATGACGGGGAGAAGGGTCGAGAGACGGTGGTCAACGTCCGCCGCTTAAAACCGTGGAAAGCGGCCCCAGCGAGAGAGAACCCCGTCACCCGAAGGCCCCGAAATCCCGGAGTACCCGCACCCCTCGTGTTGGGGTGCCTCGCACACTACATGGGCCCCGCCGGGCTCCCGAGACGCCCCGATCCAGTCCGGAGACGGCGCGGACGACGGCCACTAAACCCTTCCGCTGCTGAGTTTGTGCCCCAGCCCACAGGTGCCGGAGGACGGGGAGAGCCGCTGGAGTGGAGGAGGAGGCCGCCGCAGGAGCTACAGAGGACGGAACCACCCGCCCCGAGACCAGCCACCAGATTCGGACGGATCCCCCGGACCCCGCAACGTTTCCTCGTGGGCGCGGCCCAAGCGAGGTGCTCCAGTCAACCCGGGACGGGGACTGGCACCTCGGGGGGCTATGTGATGCCACCGCCACAAAGCCGTTCGGCAGGCGCCCCATCCCCGACCTCGCCACCACCAAGCAACGGAGCCAACCCCTCGTCCCCCTCACCTCAGATGAACACACCCGCACGCATTCCCCCCCCCCATAGAGCTGGAAGGGGAGGACACCTGATCGACCGATTTTTATCCGAGAAACCCTTATCGGGATTAACTCTCACGGTTTCCGGTGATCAGGGAATTGGATGACCTCCCCCGACGCTACGTTGCACCGCGGCGCTGCGACCGGCCTTAATATGGTGTGGCCGCGGCGAAGGGCATTCGGCCACCACGGTTGAAACGCATCCCCCACACCCACACCCCCCCCCCCACCCCCACGCGTCGACGAGGCCAGCAGGGGAAGGACGGGACAGCATGAGTAGCAGGACCGCAGGGGCTCTTGCGCATAGTCACGGAAGGTTGGGATAGTTGCGCTTGAGTGCGCAGGCACAATTGTTGGGGAGGGTAAATGATTGAGCTGAAGGTATGAATAGATCGGGAGAGGGGAGGCGCGCGGGGAGCCCGTGCACAGATTCCCACGGCGAGCCTTTGTGACGGACGCCGCCGCATGAACTGCAATAATGGGGAGGCCTGCGTGAAAAAGGGATTGATTGGAATTTGCGCCGCGCAGGTCGCTCATTGATTAGCATAACAAAAGCGCCGTGGAGGCGCCGCCGAGCCGCCGTGCTCGTGCAAGGGGGACGCGAGCCATTGTTTAGAGTTTACCCGCGCAAGCAGGACATTGATTAGCATATGAGCCGCTCATGAGCGGAGAGCATTCGGGAGTACGGGACGGAGGATAAAAAGGGGGCCCAAACGAGAAATCGCTCTCTTCTCTCCAGCGCCAGGCGACAGGACGCTCTCCAGTCCAGCGACCCGAACGTCCGTGAGACGCATCGAGGCACGCTGCGAGTACGGGATCAACGAACCGCCGTGGTCATCTAACAGGGAGTAAGAAGGTGAAGTAGGATAATAGCCGATAGATAGGGAATAGGTACAGGTTTAGTGGAATAGGCCAGCCTCGTCGACTCACTGATTCAACATTAGTTCCCAGGTAGCAGAAAATAAATCATTAATAGCGAAGCGTGGTCTCGCGTGATCTTGTTGAGCAGTGTGTCGCGTGGGGAGCTGCGTGTGTGTGCGTGCGTCCACCCCGGGTGCGATACAGGTGCGCGATCATAACGCGAGTAGTCAGGGGTGAGTGTAGTGCTGCGGCTCGCCTCGGGGGAGCGCTGCACAGAGCGGCGCGAGAGTGGGTGTCGCGTGTGTTCACTCCGTGTGTGATACAGGTGCGCGATCATAACGTGAGTTGAGTTGGAGTGCGCGGAGCGGCGTGTGTGGGCGTGCGTACGTTCGCTCCGTGTGGGTTGCAGGCGCGCGACTAGGAAAGGGAGGTATCGTGGTAGTGTAAAGGGGGCATAATACTACTCGGTATCTAACCATGCCTACGACGCGGACCCGCGGTGGAGGGGAATCCTCGAGCGACGGCTCCCACACCATGGGTGAGGAACCCAGCAGCGGTTCGCTTAGCAGCGGGGGGGCGAGTGATGATGTTAGCCCGGCCGTAAGCATTATCGAGGGAGGGATCTCGGGGACTAGCGACCCCGACATACGCTGTGTATATGGTGTGTGTAGACCTTGTGGGAACACTGCGTGTGTACAGTGTGTGGGTGGTCCGAATCAGTCGGGCGGCATTATCTTTTCATCGGCTGCGCCATGCTGTGTGGAAGCTACCTGGTCTGTCGCTCCGCATGAAGCTTCGGTTCTTCTCGGCCAGTTTTGCCCTCCCTTCTGTAGGCATGTGAAACGTGGACCCCTCTAAATGGAACATCTGCGCCAGTTAGAAACATTCAGGCTGTCATGCCTACACTCAGATTGAGGGAAGCCATGTGATAGCACATTCTCTATTTATTGCAGAGGTTCAAGGTTCAAATCCGACAGGCACGTCTGGCTACTCCAGTAACATTAAACAAAATATGCACCGTCTGCTTAATAGTGGATGTAAAACATACGATTGTGTCATTCAAAACGCATAGGTCATTGCATGTTGGTGTCATGGTCAATATTTGGGCAATTTCAAACATGATCCAGAAATTACATAATGAAGATTACACATCAATCATCACCCCCTACTGACAGACTCATGCCCACATACAGGTGACAGCAGTGTCACCTTATGACACAGAGGAAGCTGCCACTTGAAGGTGCTCTTCGAGTGTTTGTGATGAGATATGAAACTGAGTTGCTGAGGCAATTAAACACCATATCAATGCAAATATAAATATAACAGTGGAATACTTAGAAGCTTATTGGCTCTTGCTCCTGATTCTTCATCTACCCAACCCACAGGTCAACAAATACTCGCCGCTCATACTCTGCAGGTTGAACCCAGGAATTCAGTGTTCAATTCCACGTTCTTTTCATTAAAGGCCCGTGACAAAGGTGCATCTATTGGAGCTTCATTGTCTCAAGCCTACCCATCTACCGGGTCTCCATTTGACTTTGTATTGTCTAAGAAGTCCACCCACACCTCCACTTCCACAAACTGCTGGGAGTTGCCTAGCTCTGCCTCGCAGTCAGAATTCTCCTCCTGCTTCACGTTGCCTCCATCGATGTGAAGGTACGATTTTTGAGTTGAATCTTGTTGTATATGTTGGGTGTGAAAATTTTGATGTGTTGTATGCGTGCGTGGGTGAAATTATTATGTTGTATATGTGGGTTATGAATATTCAGTGAAAATAATAATAATCAATTGAAATTTGGCCAAATGTGTAATTATCCGGAAATACTTTAATCCATGTAATTACGCACATTTAATTATGCCAATTCGAGAGGTAATTGTAGTAATTATGCGAGTGGGTGTAATTATGATAATGCAAGTCGTTATGATAACCAGACCCCGCCTCGGTGACGAGGGTGGGTTATCGATCGGAATAAGGCAATTAATCGTATGCAGTTATGCAGGTGTGGTGTAAGTATACAAGATTAACTTAGATTAACTCGGCCTCGTTGTCTAGGTTCGTCTCATTCTCGCTTATTTAGGTCCCCGGTTCGCCCCGTTATCGCTTTAACATTTACTGAGTATGTGTTAGTGTGTTTATTAAGGTCACCAAGTTCAGATCTCAACGCAGAAGCAGATCTTATGCATAGTTCAGGAAAGAATCACACAACCACTTCTGTATTAATCAATTTATTACTAATTCAACCTCAACTATGATATAGTATGCGAACTCTCAATCCCGGAACGTCAACACGGCATCAATACAGTATCATCAATGATTGTCTGATTTCACTTGACAACGGCACATGGATCCCGCGTAACGCGATGGTTGTTAGTGAGAGAGAGAGTCGTTAAAACATGCAAATACTATGCTAAGAAAACCTTAACGTTAATGAATGAAAGATGCTTGAAAGATTATACGGCGATAAAACACAATCAAAACAGTTATTATTCTTAAAGGCACCAATCTCAACAGATACATCGCAGGTTATCTGACAACAGAGTGGCTCGGCGGAAGGAGGTGCCAAGAATCAATTCGTATTGATGGATCTGTTGGGAATTTATGCGATTAAGAGTACAGTCCACTAAATATTAAAGATAATACTCTTATAAATGACGGATGGCCATCACTCGGTCTCGAGTTTTTCTTCACAGCCACGGATGGCTTATGGGTTCGAGTGGGTTTGAGTGGTAAGAGTTGTCTTCAATAGTCAGTGTTCGGAGTCGGTTCTTTATGTCAAACAAACGCCTGGTGGTCGTGTGGTGAGGGGGCGGTGCGCGTCATACGTATTAGTCGCTCCTCTGTCGCCGTGGGGAATTGGTTGGATGCCTGTTGATACGCTGTCGTAGTTCGGAACCCGGTCGGTAGGTGGCGCCCGCAGCTCGCTCGCAGCGCACCGTCGTCCTCTCGTCGCCAAACCGCGACCCTGGCTGCCAGCAGGGGCCTCTGACGCGGCAGGTTGAGCTGTCAAGCGGGTCTTGCCCGCCTGCAGAGGTGACGGGGAGCCGCTCGAGTCGAGCCCCGAGAGCCAGCTGAACTCGGCTGAGTCCCAGAAGCTGAAGAGTCGAGCCGACCCGTTAGTCGCAGCTCGCCCTTGAGTCGACCCGCTCGGTCGAGCTCCTGATGAGTTGACACTTCTGGTCGGACTCGGCTGATGAGTCGAGCCGACCCTTCCGGTCGAGCTCGCTCATGAGTCGACCCTGTTGGTCGCCCTCGTGATGAGTTGACTCTCCTGGTCCAACTCGGCTGATGAGTCGAGCCGACCCTTCCGGTCGAGCTCGCTCATGAGTCGACCCGTTGGTCGCCCTCGTGATGAGTTGACTCTCCTGGTCCAACTCGGCTGATGAGTCGAGCCGACCCTTCCGGTCGAGCTCGCTCATGAGTCGACCCGTTGGTCGCCCTCGTGATGAGTTGACTCTCCTGGTCCAACTGGTTTCCAATGCTCAGAGTCCTTTCTTTTATGCCGAAAAATCCCTTTGGGTCCTGCCCACAAGGCGGGGTTTTCTTTTGATTTACTGTGTCAGGATCTGTCCGTGTGTAGGTGTGTTCATGTGTGTGTCCGTACGTCCGTGTGTCCTTGTGTGTATCACCCACGGCATTTTCCGTTGTCATACTCCCTCCATAAAATCCATGAGCAAACAATCAGATGTTACAAATTGCCTCGAAGTCGTCTCTCTGTCTGGGTGCGATTCATCCCTTGTTTGGCCTTCTTCATGAACCAAAACACAGACGTTACAAATCGTCTCATAGGCGTCTTTGTCCGTGTTGCACCACCTGGAGGGAGGGGCACACTCCCCCCGACCCTCGCTGACGCATGAAGAAATGATTAAAAGTTTTAACATTTGTCCCTTACCATTTCCCAGTTATGATTCTATGTGTAACCTAAGGTCTGTCATTTCCCATCGTGGTGCTTGACTCAAGTGGAGGTGTTTCCCCGAGCGTATACACTCATATCCCGCGCTGCGGGGATACAAAGACGGCCGGGATCTCCCTTTCTCTCCGACCCTGGATTTAACATCGCTCTTTTATTAGGTATTTTATTTCGACCTGGTGGTGATTTATCCCGTTATGCTTCGGGTCGAGTTGTATCAATAACTTTAGCCTACCCTGTTGTTAAACTCCGACTTTAACGTTATTTTAATAGCAATACAGAATAATTGAGCTTTTCGACTTAACTAGGCAAACACGAACTTTTGGTAACCCCCCCCCGCAGCCTCGCTGTTCAGCTGAGCCTGCAGCCTTGAGAGAGAGAGAGCAACACCCTTATTTTCGTCTCACTGTGGTCATCCAACCTTCTGCTCTGGGAGTGTGATTAATTTCAGGACAAGGCCCCCTCACGTTCAGACGTGCAGTGGTTGTTAATCAGCCCCCTCTCCTGTATACACAACCTTGAGCTGAGTTTATCTTGGCTTTTTCAGCTGCAGAGAACAAGGCGTGTTTCTCCTCTCTGTGTGCACGTGTTCCAATTAGCTCGAAATCCCTAACACACAATCAGTGATGACCCCCCCGGCCTTCTGTGGCCGTGATCCAGACAAAGGCGCCTCTGCTTCCTTTCATTGCATTCGAGTCGACACTGTTCCATTATTCGCCCATGTGCTGAGGTCATAGATGGTTGGGCTTTTTGCCTTAGCTATGTCTGGCTGACTTTCCCACTGTCTCTGCCGCCTGCACGGGTGACAGGTGTCCGTTTATCAGGCCTTATCTATCCCTGAAGCAAGGTTGCAATTCTGCCATCTTAGCCCTCCTCCCGTTCATTACTACAACACCTGGTGTTTTGCAGTTTACTGCGCTTTGGTGTGTTTTCATTCATTATATATCAATGATGATAATATATAAAAATATCAAGTTTGGAAGAAGGGTTAGGATACAACATTCCGCCCTTTTAAAAATGGCCAGTGGTCAAATGGCCACGGGTTATTTTTAAAAAAATGTATACCCTTCTTCCATCATGAACCATCGATTGTCCTCAAGTTTTGCTGCTATTTCCTTACAACGCGCGCGTACGTGTCACAACTTACATGGTTATATGTGACAAAAAAAAATATTCTAAAGGAAGGTAAAACGATAAGGGAGGGAGAAATTATTCTATTGACTACGTGTTATAGGAGATATCGTTAAAAATATAGTTTCTACGGTTATTCTTGGGTGGCATCATCAGGCCTTGGCTCCCTTCTAGCTTGGCAAGGTACGTTAGCAGGAGCGTGAGCAGGAGGGCTGCCATTTCCTGGAAAACATGTTACACATTATCGTAGTGAGATATGCTCATTAGTTTAGTTCCCCAGAGATTGGTGTTTTATTCTGAGTTAATTTTTTATGTCCTAAGGTTAAGTGTACTATGCACTTAAGCTTCCTGGAATTCGTACTCTTTAGTTTTTTTCTTCTTGGTTCTTTCGGTAAAGTCACGTAGAAGGGAAGTAATAAAATAATAAAAATAAAACATAATAAAACAATTCTCACGACGTTTCGGCCACAACGCAAGCAGCCATCCTCAGGCGAAGAATGAAACACCCCAAGCTTGGAGCGTATATTTAAGCTGGGTTAGAGGGGGGGGGAGGTGGGAAGAAGAGCGCCTAAACAAAATAATTTGCATATCAAGAGGAATTCAGCATATGGAAAATGCGTAGGAGGTGGGCGGGGGGGGTTCCAAATCAATACTATGCCCGTGCATTATGCAGGATTAGCAGCATCAAAGGGGGGGGGGGAAGGGGGGGGAGCATTAACAAAGGAAAGGAATGTTAATAGTATGTAGCTGTAGTTACTAAACAACCACGTAAAAAACTACAGTATAAACTGCATGACAAACTAAAGTATAAACTACATAGCATCATCAGTAAACTTACTATACTCTACAATAAGCTGAGTTACTAACAGTAAGTAATACATGAAAATTCTACGTTGTAAAAAATTATATAATATGCTTCCATCTAAACTTTATTCTCTTACATCACACGCGTCTATACCGTACTATATACTTCCATAGGCAAAACCAACATTAAATTACATACTGTATTGCTATAAACCACCCTATACCTTATACATTTTTAATATAACACTATGTATTATTCTACCCACCCTAATGTGTATCAAAATGGTTTATTACGTCCTTCCAGTGATTGCTAAGCCAGAATCCATCTTCTCGGTTAAAATTGTCTCTGTGTTTGTAAATGTGGATCGCCTCATGTACGAATCTCTCATGATAGCCAGATGGCTTGCAGAGAACCTCTGTCTTGGAGAAGTCAATGTCATGTGAGCCCACTGAGTTGTAACAGTGATCTGCCACGGCTGAGGTGTTTGTCCTACAGTGTTTCAGGTCAGCTTTATGTTCACGGATGCGGTCCGAGACATGTCGTTTGGTTTCCCCAATGTAACTGCTACCACAGAGGCAACTTAGTTTGTAGACACCAGGGTACTGTATGTCTGGAACCACATCTTTTACAGACGGTACCAGATCCTTGTTCACCAAGGTGCCTGTGCCTGACACCATCGCAATCATTGAAGACTTGGTTCATCAAGGACTGAATGCTGGGGTACCCCCCCTGGTGAGACACTGCTTAACCAATACATACTTCACCTGGAATGGAACCTTCTACAAGCAAATTGAGGGCACCCCAATGGGCTCCCCCTTATCTCCGGTTGTAGCCAACATCTTCATGGAGAAATTTGAGACGGACGCCATCCAGACTGCCACTCTACGCCCGACCTTATGGAAGAGGTACGTAGACGACACTTTTGTCATCTGGCCACATGGCCGGCCTGCTCTAGACCAATTTCTCGACCATATCAATTCCATACACCCAGCCATCAGATTCACCATGGAAGTCGAAAATGATGGCAAGCTACCCTTTTTGGATGTCCTAATCAAAAGGAGACCTGATGGTTCAATGAGCCACTCTGTCTACAGGAAAGCCACCCACACGGATGCTTATCTAAAACCGGATTCCCACCACCATCCATCCCAGAAGAATTCCCTCATCAAGACTCTATATCATAGAGCCCAATGCATCTCCGACCATGAACACATTTCCAGTGAACTCAAACACGTACGCCAAGCTCTTAAGGCTAATGGTTACTCCGACTACACAATCCGCAAAGCCATCACTCCAACCACCAAGAAGGATCCTGTTGAGGAGCCTTTCAAGACCATCACCTTACCCTACATTGCTGGGGTCACAAAAAAGATCTCCAAAATCCTGATTAAACACAAGATCCAGGTCCGATTCAACACAGTACATAAAATCCGTGATCTGGTACCGTCTGTAAAAGATGTGGTTCCAGACATACAGTACCCTGGTGTCTACAAACTAAGTTGCCTCTGTGGTAGCAGTTACATTGGGGAAACCAAACGACATGTCTCGGACCGCATCCGTGAACATAAAGCTGACCTGAAACACTGTAGGACAAACACCTCAGCCGTGGCAGATCACTGTTACAACTCAGTGGGCTCACATGACATTGACTTCTCCAAGACAGAGGTTCTCTGCAAGCCATCTGGCTATCATGAGAGATTCGTACATGAGGCGATCCACATTTACAAACACAGAGACAATTTTAACCGAGAAGATGGATTCTGGCTTAGCAATCACTGGAAGGACGTAATAAACCATTTTGATACACATTAGGGTGGGTAGAATAATACATAGTGTTATATTAAAAATGTATAAGGTATAGGGTGGTTTATAGCAATACAGTATGTAATTTAATGTTGGTTTTGCCTATGGAAGTATATAGTACGGTATAGACGCGTGTGATGTAAGAGAATAAAGTTTAGATGGAAGCATATTATATAATTTTTTACAACGTAGAATTTTCATGTATTACTTACTGTTAGTAACTCAGCTTATTGTAGAGTATAGTAAGTTTACTGATGATGCTATGTAGTTTATACTTTAGTTTGTCATGCAGTTTATACTGTAGTTTTTTACGTGGTTGTTTAGTAACTACAGCTCCATACTATTAACATTCCTTTCCTTTGTTAATGCTCCCCCCCCTTCCCCCCCCCCCCTTTGATGCTGCTAATCCTGCATAATGCACGGGCATAGTATTGATTTGGAACCCCCCCCGCCCACCTCCTACGCATTTTCCATATGCTGAATTCCTCTTGATATGCAAATTATTTTGTTTAGGCGCTCTTCTTCCCACCTCCCCCCCCTCTAACCCAGCTTAAATATACGCTCCAAGCTTGGGGTGTTTCATTCTTCGCCTGAGGATGGCTGCTTGCGTTGTGGCCGAAACGTCGTGAGAATTGTTTTATTATGTTTTATTTTTATTATTTTATTACTTCCCTTCTACGTGACTTTACCGAAAGAACCAAGAAGATGAATCCCTGCAGTCACGAAAGCTTTAAATCGAAATTCTTTAGTTTTTATTTTTATTTTTTTTGGAAGGTCGTGTAGGTAGGAAACATATAATAATAAAAAATTATTGTTTGTTGGTTAATTATCTTTGTTAAGTTTCTACTTTTCGGTACGGAAAACGTTAAGAAACGCGAAGTTTCAACCGTTATTTATTCTGCCCTTATCTGTATCTCTAGATGTCTTGGGAGGCTAGTCCATACATCTTTTGTCCATTTGGATGTCCATGACCTCTTTGTGACCGAACTCTCAACACTTTAACCGCCCTCCATGTTTCATGGATTCCTGGTGTTCTTGTGAGGAGAAGTGAGTTGTTTTCATTAATTAATTAAAAAAAGGTATATATATAAATTAAAAAAAATTATTATATTTTTTTGAATTGTTCTTAATTAAAAAAAATAGACACAACAATCCGCCCGTTTGAATAATTATCAGGGGTCGATTTGGCCACTGGCGAATTTCCAAACCAAGTAAATGCCCCTTTTTTTGTGTTATGAATCTATAAGCCGCCCTCACTCTCGGCGGTTATTCTTACGACGCGCACATATGTATCACCATCGTAACATGGTTACTTTTGAAATAAGCAAAAAAAAATAAAACACCACGTTAAACATCGGTACTAATCCATAACGCATTCCTTCCAAAGCGCGCATGTATCACAATCTTAACAAGATTACATTTGAAATAAACAAAAGAAATACCACAAAACTTGAACATCGATATCACCAGTTACATGGTTCTCATCCCTCATAACTCCGACGGATATTAATTTTTTTTGGTTTTGTTAAATCCTGGGAAACGATAGGTAGCGGTTTCGAACGCATTTTTGCGTTAATTCCCTCCTGTTACATCCTTGCAATCTTTTTACCAAGTTCCGAGTGTCTGGTTTACCACTTATCACTTTGATCATTCGATCACGGTTTTCCGGTTCGTTTTTGTAATTTCCCCTCTCACTCTCTCGCGTCGTGGGAGTGTGGGGTGTAAAATTGTGCTGCACATAATCAGAATTCGCGCACACAACCAACTTCTCTACTCCGTCATCACTGGCACTCGCTCCCTCTGCGATTACATGCACATTTGCCGAGTCAGTGTGTCGATTTAATTCTGTCCCTCGTAATGTTGCCCTCTTTGTTTTTACGAGTGTGTTGGATTTCAACACCATTCCCGATACGTCATGGACATTCGTCTCCATTTTAGCACTCCGATCCACATAAATTTTGGTTTCCCTTGGATATTTCCATTCAAAGGCTCATGCCTGCGCTCCTCAGGGCGTGTCCCTGCTGTCGGTTTTTGTACTGTCCGATCACGCTTCAATGCAACCCTGTCCTTGTATTCGATCCGCGCGTCATTTACGGGAGTACTGTCCACGCCTTTGCCCGCCCTGTCACCTGCAGCCTGCCTGTATTTCTCATTGAGTTTCGGGTTTAATACCTCGGCGGGTGGGACGCGTGTTGGCCGCTTGCTCGCGCTCACTGTGGGTAGTTCATCATGTCTTTGGACCGCATTCTGTGTTATTCCTCTATTCCCTCCTGGTATAGCCGGTGGAGGAATTGGTCGGAATTGGATCGATTGTGTTTGACCTCCCATCCTGCGATTACTCTGAATGTTCGCATCCATACCTCCGCGGTCTGTGTAACACCTTCCCGCTAGGTGGTTATCTTGCCATCTCTGTGCGTAATTTTGGCCTCGTGTGTGTCGTGGCATGGGGTGTTGGTATGGTTCTGTTCCGAACCTCCCCCTCCTGCGATTCCTCAATGTCCGGCTTTGTGCCGCTCTCATCCTCGTGCCAACCTCTCCCTGGGTTATTTTGCCATGTGTGCGTGCGTGTTTGCTCCGTCCTGCATTGTGGGACTGCTCGGTGATTTTTATTCCTCTCTGAGAGGCTGGGTTCCTTATCCCTCTCCCTGTGTTCTGGATCCGAATTATGATTCTTAGCTCTGTATAACCATGCCATGTACGCCTTGCTCTCTATGCGGCGTAAGGATGCGGTTTCTGGATTCAAAACCATTCTCACCCTTTCTGTAATCTCTGGGCTCAAGGATTCAAAAAACATAATTTTGAACATTTTATCTCCTTCGTGGTATTGATTCACATCGCCTGCGTAATACGCTCTTTTAAATTGTACGAGGTAGTCACGTGGATCTTGGTCCATGCCCTGGGTCATCGATTTTACAGCATAAAACCCCTCAGTGAGTGTCGAATATTCTCCAAACTTCCGAATCACTGCCAGGCTCAGTTGTTTAAAATCATTTCTAACCTTGTGTGGTAGTGACTTTACCCATGGGATAGAACCTTTATTTAAGCTTCGTTTCAACAAACTCGCTTTTTCATCCCGTCTCATCAACCCTCTAATCATTGCCTCCTCTTCCACTGTCGCGATATGTGTGTGGATATCCATGGACTTATTGTGGGGGTCAAAATCGGGAATTCTGACTAGAGCCTTGTCCATCAATTTAAGGGTTTTACTGTTGAAAAAGTATTCCGAAAGTTGGTCGCCGTCAGCGTCATCATCAAACAAGTTATCATCAGGCAATCTGTCACTTTTATCTGTTCTGTGTGGGGCGTGATTAAGCGGTGTGCATTTTCTGTGTGCGCGCTCAATGCCGTGTCGCTCGTGTTGCCATTTCCCTTCAGTTTTGCCTCTGCCCTTAGCGGAGCACGTCCTGTCGACTTTACTTTAACATTTTGCTTCCCTCTATCTGTGAAGTTGTCAATCTCACATGTTTTTGTTTGCATATGTATCTCTCCATCCCTTCTCTCGAATGAGTGTGATTTAATGTTACTTCCATATTTATTCTGTGGACCCACGTCTGTGAGTTCCGCTGGTGTCGCGAGCACTGATTTCTCCTCCCTTACGACGGTGTGAGGACATTTTCCCTCGTTTATTAGAGACGATTTCTCTCCTGTTTCCTTCCCGAATTTTCCTTTATTCCACCACCCCTGTCTGTATGCCTGTGTGAGGAGGAATGAGTCCTGTCCTGCCTTCTCTGCAGCTTTTGCATCGTGTTCGCCTTTGTTACATTTTATCCAGTCACTTAGTTTCCCCCGAGGTGTGTTCGTGTTATCGATACAGCTCCCTCCCCATATGTCTCTCTGACTGTACTGCTTTGTAACAGATTGGTCGGTACGTTTTAATACGAGCTCCCCGTACCCCGTCACCCATTCAAAAATTATTCTTAATCCTATCATCTCAAGTGGCAGGAGTTACTTTGACATTCCCCTTCAGCGCACATATAAACAATTGTATCACAGGATGCGTCAGTTCAACTCGAGCAAATAATTTCAGCCCAGCTGTCTTTGTTATACTCTGCTACTCTGGTATTCCCTTCAGAGCGCGTTTTGTTTTGTTTTACGCCCGTTTACAATCACAAAGCAACGTCAGTTCACAACTCTTTGATTAACACAACAGTGATTCGTTCCTGAATTCATGCATAAACTGTCTGCGAGAAATCCCGGACCCGAGCCCCCATTATGTTGTATATGTTGGGTGTGAAAATTTTGATGTGTTGTATGCGTGCGTGGGTGAAATTATTATGTTGTATATGTGGGTTATGAATATTCAGTGAAAATAATAATAATCAATTGAAATTTGGCCAAATGTGTAATTATCCGGAAATACTTTAATCCATGTAATTACGCACATTTAATTATGCCAATTCGAGAGGTAATTGTAGTAATTATGCGAGTGGGTGTAATTATGATAATGCAAGTCGTTATGATAACCAGACCCCGCCTCGGTGACGAGGGTGGGTTATCGATCGGAATAAGGCAATTAATCGTATGCAGTTATGCAGGTGTGGTGTAAGTATACAAGATTAACTTAGATTAACTCGGCCTCGTTGTCTAGGTTCGTCTCATTCTCGCTTATTTAGGTCCCCGGTTCGCCCCGTTATCGCTTTAACATTTACTGAGTATGTGTTAGTGTGTTTATTAAGGTCACCAAGTTCAGATCTCAACGCAGAAGCAGATCTTATGCATAGTTCAGGAAAGAATCACACAACCACTTCTGTATTAATCAATTTATTACTAATTCAACCTCAACTATGATATAGTATGCGAACTCTCAATCCCGGAACGTCAACACGGCATCAATACAGTATCATCAATGATTGTCTGATTTCACTTGACAACGGCACATGGATCCCGCGTAACGCGATGGTTGTTAGTGAGAGAGAGAGTCGTTAAAACATGCAAATACTATGCTAAGAAAACCTTAACGTTAATGAATGAAAGATGCTTGAAAGATTATACGGCGATAAAACACAATCAAAACAGTTATTATTCTTAAAGGCACCAATCTCAACAGATACATCGCAGGTTATCTGACAACAGAGTGGCTCGGCGGAAGGAGGTGCCAAGAATCAATTCGTATTGATGGATCTGTTGGGAATTTATGCGATTAAGAGTACAGTCCACTAAATATTAAAGATAATACTCTTATAAATGACGGATGGCCATCACTCGGTCTCGAGTTTTTCTTCACAGCCACGGATGGCTTATGGGTTCGAGTGGGTTTGAGTGGTAAGAGTTGTCTTCAATAGTCAGTGTTCGGAGTCGGTTCTTTATGTCAAACAAACGCCTGGTGGTCGTGTGGTGAGGGGGCGGTGCGCGTCATACGTATTAGTCGCTCCTCTGTCGCCGTGGGGAATTGGTTGGATGCCTGTTGATACGCTGTCGTAGTTCGGAACCCGGTCGGTAGGTGGCGCCCGCAGCTCGCTCGCAGCGCACCGTCGTCCTCTCGTCGCCAAACCGCGACCCTGGCTGCCAGCAGGGGCCTCTGACGCGGCAGGTTGAGCTGTCAAGCGGGTCTTGCCCGCCTGCAGAGGTGACGGGGAGCCGCTCGAGTCGAGCCCCGAGAGCCAGCTGAACTCGGCTGAGTCCCAGAAGCTGAAGAGTCGAGCCGACCCGTTAGTCGCAGCTCGCCCTTGAGTCGACCCGCTCGGTCGAGCTCCTGATGAGTTGACACTTCTGGTCGGACTCGGCTGATGAGTCGAGCCGACCCTTCCGGTCGAGCTCGCTCATGAGTCGACCCTGTTGGTCGCCCTCGTGATGAGTTGACTCTCCTGGTCCAACTCGGCTGATGAGTCGAGCCGACCCTTCCGGTCGAGCTCGCTCATGAGTCGACCCGTTGGTCGCCCTCGTGATGAGTTGACTCTCCTGGTCCAACTCGGCTGATGAGTCGAGCCGACCCTTCCGGTCGAGCTCGCTCATGAGTCGACCCGTTGGTCGCCCTCGTGATGAGTTGACTCTCCTGGTCCAACTGGTTTCCAATGCTCAGAGTCCTTTCTTTTATGCCGAAAAATCCCTTTGGGTCCTGCCCACAAGGCGGGGTTTTCTTTTGATTTACTGTGTCAGGATCTGTCCGTGTGTAGGTGTGTTCATGTGTGTGTCCGTACGTCCGTGTGTCCTTGTGTGTATCACCCACGGCATTTTCCGTTGTCATACTCCCTCCATAAAATCCATGAGCAAACAATCAGATGTTACAAATTGCCTCGAAGTCGTCTCTCTGTCTGGGTGCGATTCATCCCTTGTTTGGCCTTCTTCATGAACCAAAACACAGACGTTACAAATCGTCTCATAGGCGTCTTTGTCCGTGTTGCACCACCTGGAGGGAGGGGCACACTCCCCCCGACCCTCGCTGACGCATGAAGAAATGATTAAAAGTTTTAACATTTGTCCCTTACCATTTCCCAGTTATGATTCTATGTGTAACCTAAGGTCTGTCATTTCCCATCGTGGTGCTTGACTCAAGTGGAGGTGTTTCCCCGAGCGTATACACTCATATCCCGCGCTGCGGGGATACAAAGACGGCCGGGATCTCCCTTTCTCTCCGACCCTGGATTTAACATCGCTCTTTTATTAGGTATTTTATTTCGACCTGGTGGTGATTTATCCCGTTATGCTTCGGGTCGAGTTGTATCAATAACTTTAGCCTACCCTGTTGTTAAACTCCGACTTTAACGTTATTTTAATAGCAATACAGAATAATTGAGCTTTTCGACTTAACTAGGCAAACACGAACTTTTGGTAACCCCCCCCCGCAGCCTCACTGTTCAGCTGAGCCTGCAGCCTTGAGAGAGAGAGAGAGCAACACCCTTATTTTCGTCTCACTGTGGTCATCCAACCTTCTGCTCTGGGAGTGTGATTAATTTCAGGACAAGGCCCCCTCACGTTCAGACGTGCAGTGGTTGTTAATCAGCCCCCTCTCCTGTATACACAACCTTGAGCTGAGTTTATCTTGGCTTTTTCAGCTGCAGAGAACAAGGCGTGTTTCTCCTCTCTGTGTGCACGTGTTCCAATTAGCTCGAAATCCCTAACACACAATCAGTGATGACCCCCCCGGCCTTCTGTGGCCGTGATCCAGACAAAGGCGCCTCTGCTTTCTTTCATTGCATTCGAGTCGACACTGTTCCATTATTCGCCCATGTGCTGAGGTCATAGATGGTTGGGCTTTTTGCCTTAGCTATGTCTGGCTGACTTTCCCACTGTCTCTGCCGCCTGCACGGGTGACAGGTGTCCGTTTATCAGGCCTTATCTATCCCTGAAGCAAGGTTGCAATTCTGCCATCTTAGCCCTCCTCCCGTTCATTACTACAACACCTGGTGTTTTGCAGTTTACTGCGCTTTGGTGTGTTTTCATTCATTATATATCAATGATGATAATATATAAAAATATCAAGTTTGGAAGAAGGGTTAGGATACAACAATCTTCATCTTCACAGTTTACCGTCACTTCTTCGCTCTTCACCATCACTTTCTCACATTTCACCTTCACTTCTTCACTCTTCATCCTTTCTTCACATTTCACCTTCGCCTCTTCACATTTCACCTTGATACCTTTAAAAGTGTCCAAGCTGGGATTCACTTCTGGTTTCATGAGGGATGGGCTCACTGCAGCACTTTGACTTTCACAAGCCGATTTCAGACTCCATTTCTTGGGGATCTTCTGATGATTGTGTGTCCTCTGGTGTCTTTTAAGAATTGATGACTGTGCAAACGCCTTCCCACACAGAGTGCAACTGAAGGGTTTCTCTCCCGTGTGTGTTCTCTGGTGTGATTGAAGATGTGGTGATTGTGCAAATGCCTTGTCACACACAGTACACTTGAAGGGTTTCTCTCCCGTGTGTGTTCTCTGGTGTAATTTAAGATGTTGTGAATGTGCAAACGCCTTCTCGCACAGAGTGCAACTGAAGGGTTTTTCTCCTGTGTGTGTTCTCTGGTGTATTTTAAGATGTTGTGAATGTGCAAACGCCTTCTCGCACAGAGTGCAACTGAAGGGTTTCTCTCCTGTGTGAGTTCTCTGGTGCTGTGTCAGATGTCCAACATTATCCGTGCTGTATGCACACTGGTTGCATTTGAGCCTTTTTGTACCGAGCTGCGCTGAGTCCCTTTGCTCCATCAAACCAAATCTGCAGAGGAAGTGTCAGAGGAAGCGTCAGCTGCAGACAGAAAAAAAATAATATCCAGACCATCTACGTCAGTATCGAGGCACAAAGGAATGCATATAAACAGTCACACATGACTTGCACGTCTATACTCACTCATATATTCATGATAGAGTGAAAAAGATTCCCAAATTCATCACACGGGCACACAATGAGAGGGCAAATGGTCAGCCTGGAAGCCCTAGTATCTTCAAAATGAATGTTAACCTAAAACTCCAAGCACACAATTTCGGTTGTCTGGCTACAAAATATTTATGAAAGCAAAATTCAGCTAACATAGCAAAGGGTGTTGAAAATAATACTATTTGTATTATGCAGAAATGCATAAATTAATGTTCAATCACAACTTAAAGGTGTGAAGCCAGGCTCAGATTTCCTTGAATGCTGGGATGAACAGATCTAACATCAGCTGCATATGTGCTGTGTTAATTTCCTGTTTCCATTCTCGTAAAAAGTTCCAGAGGAAAACAAAAAATAAACTATTGTTTTGATTTAACCTCAGTGTTCAATCGAGTTAATATACTTTACTGCAAATACAAACTTGACACTGTAACACACACTGGCATGGTAAAAAGGTGGTGGTGTGTTCAGAACCATGCCTGGCCACCTTCATATGCTCTGTATTAATGCTTCCCCACAATAAGTAAAGTTTTCACGAATCAATCACGTTTGTTGTCGGCGATAATCAAACTTTAATTGTGATAACACTATGTAACACAATTTTTGTTCCTGGGTACTAAGTGTTATTTTTTTATTGCTTATGCCTAAGAGTCTAGAAATTGGCTATTATTCCCCACAAACTTTGCTTTTGTGACCAGAATTGTACGTGAACGAAAATAACAAATTCACCTGTTTTTTCATTGAAAAGAGGTACATTTCTAAATATCACTGTCCTGGTCACAAAAGCAAAGTTTGTGGGGAATAGCCATTTTTGTACTTAAGAGGCAAAAGCAATTAAGAAATAACACATACTACCCAGGAACAAGACATTTTTTTTTGTTACATAGTGGAAAAACTGCACCACCGCTCCCCACATAGATAAACTATTACATACACATATATTTCACATGAATGCCATGTAAGTGTGGATCACTTGTCAGCATGTCATGGGAATGATCCAGGTGTCAAGGGATGACTGACTGAGATGATTAACAGATGCACCAGCTGTGCTTCCTGCTGTCTTGCTGCATTTGAGGCACCCAGCGTTCCACCCATTCATGTGATCGTTGCTACTCCAACCTCATTGTTGTTGCAGAGCAAATACCTCCAACTGCCCTGCAGCATACGTCACGGGCCTCTTCCAGAGGCAGGTCTGATCAACTCCACATCCTCCAATCTCTTCTCTAGCCAATGCCATGCCCGTTTAGCCCGTAACATCTGGACTAACAGAAGATGATTGTGCATGCTGTCTGTTTATGCGGAATCCATGACCCAACCAATGCAGCCTCGCCTGCCAAAGACTCAGATTATATTCTGTACTGATATTTTAGGGCTCTGTAAGGTTATAATACATGCTTGTTTGGTTCAATAGAGGGGATCATAGGGAGGCCAGCCTTAATAAAAAGCCAGTACAGTCCTTAAAATAAGCTCATATTTTGCATCCACAGAGAAAGGAGTAATATCTGTGGCCAAGAAGACTCACAGCTTTATTCGTTCATTCATTTTTAAATCCTCTTGTCTTGGTGAGGTTGGAGGTGGCGGCACATTCAGTAGGGCAGTCCAGACCTCCCTTTCCCTTGCGACAGACGAGCTCTTCCTGGAGAATTCCCAGGCGTTCCCAAAGCCAGCCAAGCGACGTATTCCCACCAGATTGTCCTGGGCCAGGCCCCTGGGATGTTCCCCAGTGGGACGTGCCTGGTAGAGTTCCAGGGACAGTCTATTGGGGGGACTCCTTACAGATAGTATATATTGATATCACTCATAGAACGATGCCTGGTGGCTAGCAGACCCACGTAACCCATTTGGGCTCAACCTGGAATGGCTGCGTGGCACCGTCCTGTGCGCCCACCATCCACAGGACGAAGGGTGAGAGGCAGGTGCGATGCCAATATGACAGGGAGAGGGGATGGTCTCAGACAGACTAGACCTTGGCGATGGACACTCACAGCTTTGTATGGAGCAAAAGTCCAGGCAGCTTTCACAGTGTTACACAGTCTAATGAAAGAATGCTGCTAGCCAAATTTAAAGCGAGACTTTGGCTGCCAAACCAGAGCTGGTCGTGAACACATTAACCAGGCATGGGAGCTCCTCCATTACTTGTAGAACTGCCTGATTGCTCATGGAGAGTTGAGCAGGTACAGTGTTGTATGACATGAAATTCCCAGGCAGGTGATTTATTTTTGTGGAACATACGCAAGGCCACCTTTCATGATGGAATTATCCAGGCACAGAACAAGATTATCTAACCCCATCTCATTGAGTAGCCATTTCCAGATCATCAGCAGATATAACATGGTTGACCAGGGAACGATCCCTTAACTATAACCAGGCATCGATGCGGGTATCATTTTAACTGTAACGAATGCAATTTATTTATATGGCTATTTTGAGCTTTTCAAACTGCATAATTAATGAAAATGCTATGTAATGTAATGCATGGGGACAGATTTAATTTCTGTCACAAGCCAAGTTGAACAGCAAATGGCTCCAACTCCTGGTCACGCAGCTTTAGACGGGCTTGCCCAAAATAATAAAAATCGTCAATGAATGTGAGCAGAGTCAGAGACATACAAAACAAAGAACCCAAATCCCCAAGCATCGATATGGTACGATAGACCTTAATTACATAAAAAAAAGCAGAGACATTACTCTTAATGTTTGATTACTGAGACCTGAGCTAAGCCGGGTAACTTAGTTATTGCTGGATAAATACTATACTTCCGATGAAGTTTGTGAGTGAGTGGGGAGCAGTAGTGAAACGGTTAGCGTGCTGCGCTATGAACCCAGCGAGCCGATTTCTATTCTCACAGAGCCAAGCCGCAACATTTGGCTGTCGTCTGATGAAGCTGGTTGGAATTACTGTCAAAACGTTGTACTTAGTTTGTAAATGTTGTGGCTTGGCTCTTCAACACACCGATGTGCTGTACTAGTACACTACACTATACACTACATTATACACTACACTTTACACAACTATACACTACACTATACACAACTATACACTACACTCCACATTAGTGCTGTACTAGTGACGCACTGCCCACGTTCTGTTTACGTGACAAACCCCTTACTAATTGGCTGTGTCGGGTGGTGGCGGGGTTAACGGCACATTGATTTATTTATGCGATCAATCCCAAACAAACCTGTATTATTGCTGTATATTTGGAGTTTGTGTGTCCCTCTCTCTCTGTGGTCGCGTGGATTTTCCTCCGGATCCTGCGTTTTTCCCCTGCACATTTAGAGTCAACATCACCACGCGTTTAGAGTATTTGACCGATAAACATTTCCACAAGTTGATAAGACCCCCATGTGTTGTGGGCAGGTCGCTTCTGAAAAAGAGCGGTGTAGCTCAAGTGGGCTATGCCTGGTAAAATAAAAAAAAACGTAGAAATATTTAAAGTAAAAACAAAGTTTCAAAGTAGTGAGCCAGGTGAAGAGAAATTCAACTTAAGCAGATAATTAAAGCAAATGCAATCAGGCAAGGGCAGGAGGCAAGGCCCCGCATGGCTAGGCCCCGCGTTGTAATGTTCCAACATGGACATCGATTCCATACTCGCTGCTACTCAATTAATATCCCTACGAGGGAGAAGGAACGAGGCTCTACCTGGGTTTACAACAACCACCACCATAACAACCACAACAACCACCACGATGTAAACTTCTCACCTCGGATCTCAGTGAGCGAGCGTGCGCGAAGCAGCAGAGACCTGGTAACTCGTGACGTCATGAGGCAGCAGGTGACGTGACGTCACTTGCGGGGTTCACACAATCCCGTCCCCCAACGAGCAGCAGGGTAACTGAATATATTATGTTAATGAGAGGGGCCCATGTCAGGTGATGGTGCTTGGTTGCTGACCCCGTCCCAAATAAGCACTTTACTGGAACGGAAATCGGCAGACGTGACGTCACGCCCAAAATCCCGGTGGAGGGGGATTTGGGGGGGGTATATACCTCGGTGACATGACGTCACTAGTGGGGGCCAACTCCCCCTCGCGCATCATGCCGAGTTAATGAGTGGTGACGTCAGAGCGAAATCAGGGTTAGAGCTCAAGTTAATTTAGATTAGATCCATTTCGATGGCTCCCTCTCTTGAACAGAGACCCCTTGGGTGCGTGAGCTCAACAACAACAACAACGTGAACATTATTGTGTGCGTTAACATTGTGTGTGTACACTGTTTGTTGGCGTGCAGTCGGGGGCACAGGTGGAGCATTGGCCAGTCATCTGTCAGTCGAACCCATGGACACCTGGATCTGCCCCGTGCACATAGCCTGGCATAAGCGCCCTGTGTGACGTCACCGCCACTTAGTGGCGAATGGCGGTTGTTACTGTGTGTATACACTGTGCGTGTACAGACTGTTTGTATACTGTGTGGGTAAACTGTGTGTATGCTGTGTACATGGCGTGTGTAGACCTTGTGGGTACACTGCGTGTGTACAGTGTGTGGGTGGTCCGAATCAGTCGGGCGGCAATATCTTTTCATCGGCTGCGCTATGCTGTGTGGAAGCTACTTGGTCTGCCGCTCCGCATGAAGCTTCGGTTCTTCTCGGCCAGTTTTGCCCTCCCTTCTGTAGGCATGTGAAACGTGGACCCCTCTAAATGGAACATCTGCGCCAGTTAGAAACATTCAGGCTGTCATGCCTACACTCAGAATTGAGGGAAGGCCATGTGGTAGCACATTCTCTATTTATTGCAGAGGTCAAGGTTCAAATCCGACAGGCACGTCTGGCTACTCCAGTAACATTAAACAAAATATGCACCGTCTGCTTAACAGTGGATGTAAAAACATACGATTGTGTCATTCAAAACGCATAGGTCATTGCATGTTGGTGTCATGGTCAATATTTGTGGGCAATTTCAAACATGATCCAGAAATTACATAATGAAGATTACACATCAATCATCACCCCCTATTGACAGACTCATGCCCACATGCAGGTGTAGTGTGGTTCAAGGAGGCTTGGACGACGTAGTCGGAGGCACACTTATTTATTCAACACAGTTGTATCTTATTCTTAGGTTTTTCGGTAAAGTCACGTAGGTAAAACATCAAAATTAATTAAAATAAAATAAAAAACAAAAATCACGACGTTTCGGAGGCAACACAAGTCTCCGTCATCAGGTGGGACCGTCACAGCCGAATTAGCTGCATCAAGTGAGGCAATGATCTCAAGAAGTAATCCCTTATAAGCAAGTTGAAGGGGGGGAGGAGAGTGGGGGGGGGAGCTCATCAGAATGTGCGTAGCCAATGAATGGAACGCATCGGGAGGGAGGGGGGGCGGACAGCACGGAGCGCTGTTGTATCTACAGGCCGAGATATACAACACTCGGAGGGGTATCGGCCCCTCCACCCATCTAACTGGGAGATCGACAACCTATGTTACAGCTAGCCTATTCCTAGGTCCTCCACTATCGGGCTAGGGGAGGCTAGCTAACCCAGCCCTGGTTAAGCTGGGATTACGGCACCCTGAGTTCCCAGACCGGCTCTTACAAGAGCATCGGTTCTGGGCTCTTGGGGCCACGCCACTGGCTGGCTTTGGTCGGTCCTGAGAAGGACAGCGATCCAAGGGAGTCCCAGGGCTTATCTAGCAGGTCTTCTTGCTTCTCTGGTTAAAGCTGAACACTCAACCCCGAGCCCTCTGGCTCACCGCCTTATATAGCAATTCCCCCCTGAGGGGTGGGGCCGTGGGGGATCCCAGCGCCGTATTAGCCCCCCAGGCTTAATGGCGCGGACGTCGATGTAAGCACCTGCTCGCGTACAGACATAGCCACGCCCAGTGTGTTTGTTTCCCATCCGTATCAACTCTATAACACCCCCCTCCGTAACACCTCTACATCACCCCCCCTGTACAGCCCGCAGCCGTCCCGGCTACAACAAAATCACACTAAAGATGCATGCCCCCCAAATCCGTGTGTGCCTCACGAAACTTTCAACAATAACAACAACAACAACCCGACGCACCACCCCCCCCCCCCCCGAATAAATCCCCCATCCCGTAAAACCAACATATATACAAGTACCCAGGACGCCCCCCCGCAAGGGCCCCCCAACAGCCGACCTCACAAAAGTCTGCGCGTTTTGGCGCGCGTTCTTGCGGCGGGCCCGTCACAAGGGGCAGCCCTGGCTTGCCCAGTGGAGGGTGTCAACAGTCCGGGTGTGAGAGTGTCTGGCTTCGCTGCTGAGCGGCCCCCGACCTCCCCTGAAGAGGTTGGCGGTCGTGAGCACGTCACTCCTGGTGCACCTGGAGGTGGAACAGTCGGTGTCAAGTCAGGCGAAAGCAGCGAAGTCGGACTCCGGGAGTCGGTGGACCCCTCACATGTTTGGCCACGCGTGTGTGAAGTAGGAACATGGGCCGCAACGAACGGTTTCAATCTGGAGGGGTGCACGAACCACCGACGCTTCCCCCATTTGACACGCACACATTGTGGCCGCAAAACCTGCACCACTTCCACGGGCCCCCGCCACGCCGCACCAGCTTAGACGAGGTCGCCAGTGGTACTTAGGGACAGTGCGACCACGCCTTGTCACCCGGTTTCCACTGAAGCACATGCGCCCGACCCAGCCTGAGCCTCTCATTAGCCTTCTGGCGGAGTTCCGAATTCTGCATGGCCGCCTCCCGTACCTCTGTCAATTTAGCGATGTTGAATCTAACATGTTAGGTCAATTTAGATTTACCATGCGGCGTGGAGATCTGCAGCTGAGTCGGAACAGGTGGGTTAGGCTCGCGGCCGTACATTAGGAAGAAGGGCGAAAATCCGGTCGCCGCATGGGGAGCCATCCTGTATGCCGCCAAAACCCCCGGAATCTGAAGGTCCCAATCGGTCTGAGATTCGGAGACCTGTTGGGACAGCATGGACGTGATAGTCCGATGCAGACGCTCCACCATCCCGTCAGTTTGCGGATATGGGGAGGTACGAATCTTTTTCGTTCCCAGGAGCTCGCATACTTCGTGGAGAAGTTTTTCCGAAAAATGTTTACCCTGGTCGGTCAGCAGCCGCTCCGGAGCACCTTTGTCGAGGACGTAGCCCTGGACAAAGGCCTCCGCGATGGCTGCTGCCGACTGGTTGGCGAGGGGCCAGGCCATAGGCCATCGCGTAAAATATTCTACCCCGGTTAACAGGTATCTATTTCCCCTAGGTGTAGCGGGAAATGGGCCCAGAATATCCAATGCGACGAGCTCATTAACCCGGGAAACTGTGATAGACTGTAACGGTGGGTTAGATCCCCTCTCTGGTGGCTTCCTTTGCGCGCACTGAGAACATGAACCTAAAAGATCATCCACATCCCTTGCCATGCCCGGCCATGAAAAATCCAGCTGGAGCATGGCAAGGGTTTTGTGAGTGCCCAGGTGAAGGAGTCATTCGTGCGCAGCCCACACCACTCTACCCCTCAATGCGGAAGGCACCACCAACCGGTGTCGACGGGATTTCCCGTCCCAGTGCATCAAAAGACCCTGGACCAACCCCCACGAGTCGACATTCCCCCCCCCCCGCACAACTCCCCCGATACGACGGCGCAAAGCGAGGAGAGAGGTGTCCTCCATTTGGAGGCATCCCCACTCCGCAACAGACAACCCCAGCAAGAAATCCCTCCCTTGTTGCTCAATAGGGCCCGCAGTCGAAGGCGCGTCAGCGGCGGCCGCAAGGACCGGATCAGATATCACATTCGGAGGCCTGCAACGCCCCGAACCCAGGAGGCATGCGCACTCGGAGGTGGTTGGTAACCATGACAGAGCGTCTGCATTCGTGTGGCGAACGCCTTTACGATACGTAGTGTCAAAATCGAAATCCTGGAGAATCTCCAACCATCGAGACAATTGTCCCGATGGCTGTTGAACTCGCAAGGCGTACTGCAGTGCCGCATGATCTGTGCGGACAGTGAAATGACGACCGTACAGATATGGGCGATACTGTTGAATGAAGTTAACGATTGCCAATAGTTCCCGATGAGTAACACAGTATCTTTGTTCCGCCGGAGACAACACCCAACTGCCGTACGCTACCACACGTTCTACGCCGTCAACAACCTGTGAAAGCACGCCCCCAATGCCCGTGTTGCTTGCGTCCGTATCGAGCAAAAAGGGTTTTGTGAAGTCAGGATAATTCAATGGGGGAGCCCCCACTAGAGCCTCCCGGAGGCAGCGAAAAGCAGCCTCCTCCTCCTGTCCCCAGTGAAACCTGACCCCCTTCGATGTTAAGGCATGTAAGGGCTTTGCAATTGTCGCGAAATCAGCGACAAAGCGTCGGTAGTATGACGCGAATCCAACGAAACTCCTGACCTCCCCCACGGAGGTGGGAGTTGGCCAGGAGCTGACACATTGCGTTTTGGCGGGATCAGTAGCAATACCTGAGCGTCCGACAATGTGGCCCAAATACCGCACCGATTCGCGTAGCAAATGACATTTCTGGGGTTTGAATTTCAAATTAGCAGCCTGCATTTTGAGGAAAACCGCACGCAACATCTGGAGGTGTTCATCGAATGTTTTACTGAAGACGATGACATCGTCTAAATAAATCAAACATGAATCCCATTGCAACCCAGCCAAGACCAATTCCATTAATCGCTGAAAAGTTGCCGGTGCTAAGTGGAGCCCCATCGGCAAGCGGTTAAATTGGAAAAGGCCGTGCGGCGTACGGAAAGCAGTTTTAGGTTTAGATTCGTCATCCAGAGGGAGCTGCCAGAATCCTGAAAGCAAATCCAATGTGGAGAAGAATCGCGCACCTGCCAAGGCATCAAGCGATTCATCCATCCGAGGAAGCGGGTATGCGTCGGCTACAGAAATTTTGTTCAGCCGACGAAAATCGACACAAAAGCGCAATGAGCCGTCATGTTTTTTAACTAAGACAATCGGCGTACCCCAAGGGCTGGTAAAAGGGGATATAATATCGGCGGCTAACATGTCATCAACGGCCGATTTGACATGGTCCTTTTCGGCGGGACTCAACCGAAAAGGATTTTGGCGTATTGGCGCGCTGTCACCCGTGTCAATATGGTGTCACAGCAGTTTAGTACAACCCAGATCGTATTTGTGTTGACTAAAAACGTCGGAAAACTCACGCAGGAGGATTCAAAGCCTCTCACGCTGTGAGTCGGACAGGTCCGATGATCCCGCACAAAGCGCATCGAGCCACCCTTCATCACGGTCCGCATGTGGTTGCGACAGAGGAGCAGTGCTCACGTGACTAATAACGGGTTCCTCACAGGGTACTGGTGTTGCGTGCGCAAGCACGGTCCCTTGAGGAACCACAGTCGTACGCGATCCCACATTGAGGACCGCGATGAAAGGGTCCCAGTCCCCTTTCACAATGGTCTGGGCCGTTATTAAGTCAGGTCCGAAACCCCGGCTCTAGATGGTCCCAACAGAACCCCCTGGTCCCCAATCCCCTTAGCAAATGGTCGACGCAGCCTAAGAGGCACGAGCATCTGAGCTCCCGGCGGTACGCGTACCGTCCTCGCAACCAGCGCCGGTAACGTCGCAAATGCCGTCCGACCCGTAGAGGGGGAGGGCAGGAACGTAACACGTCGGCCCGACGGGAGTTCAATGCAACCCTGGTCGACTAGGATACGAATCGGCATTTTGGCCAAGAAATCCGTCCCCAACAGGCACGGAACTGCCAGCGAGGAGGAGACGAATATCGGGCCGGAAAATTTGATGTCCCCAATACAAATTTGCGCGCGTATCTGTCCAATAATGCGCAGTGAGCCCCCGTTAGCAGCGTAGCATGGAACATCAACGGGGAGCAAGGGACGGCTTTGAACGGGGAGAATGTTATAAATCAATTCGGAAACAATAGTTGCCGATGCTCCCGTATCAACTAGGATCCGCACCTCAACCCCGTCAATATGCCCCACAACAACCGACGACCCCGACGACGCGGCAACAACGCGATGGGCCAACTCGGACCACTGGCCCGGTTGGAATGCACTCCCCACAATGGCACGTTTCGGCGCGACGACAGGCAATTTACGACCCCCGTCCGTTGCGGTGCGTGAGTGTGTGACAGGTGTGTGCGTAGGCCAAACATGTGGGGGGCCACGACTCGCCGGAGTTTGCTGGTGAAGCTAGGGTAGAGGCGCGACGTCCTGCTGAGGTGTCGCCCCGCGCTGTCGAGGAGCCCGGCATCCTAAAGCCACATGGCCCCGGAGGCCACAATTGTAGCAGCGCGTGAGTGCTCCAGATGACTTGGGCTGATCCTGGCGGCTCGGTCCGTCCCGAGCTGGTCGTACTCCGGATCTCCACTCCGTCGGGCGATCGACGGCGCAGATTTCTTCCGATGGGAGGGTGGTTGCAGCCACGGTATGGCTGGCCGCCGCCTTGCGACGCTGGGACAGCAAGTTCGCGTGGATGTGTCGCGCGGCCCGCAGGGAACACATCTCCGTGTCTTCTTGCGCCAAGACGACAATGTCCAACTCGTCCGCCAACAGCAGGATTTTCTCCATCACCATGGCGTCCACCCCTTCCTCATCCATCCGCGGGAAAGCCATTTTCGCCAGGGCCAGGAGAGCTGTACGGTTCACCAGGGGCGACTCCTTGGCGCCCCGCTGGCGATCGTAGAACAGCTGCCTGCAGTCCGAAGGTGGTCCATAGACTGCAGCCAGGAGTTGAAGCGCCATCTGCAGCGTGGCGCGCTTCGCTCTCGGCGCCGAGGTGAGGGTAGGGAGGGCATCACTGTCGAGCATCGCCGGCAGCGCGCGGAGTGCTTCGTCATCCGTCCATTGTGCCGTCTCTTGGTGAGCGAGAAAGCGTCTTTGGAAGCCACTCCAGTCACCGTCTTCACCCACGAACTCCTTGAGAGGTGGTAAGCGCTGTTGTAACGCGGCGTCCGCAGTCGAGGATCGCTCTCTGTCGTTCCCATCACTCCGTACCGTTTTGGCGGGAAGGGCGTGTGGCATCGGCGGTCGCTCTGTTGGTGATGCGCTGGCCGCTCCTGACGACGTGGCGGCTTCTGTTTGCCGAACGTCGGTCACGTGACGTAGCCCGGCCCCGCCCTCAGCATTCACTGTACCCATGGCGGAAAATTTGAATTCGGGCCCCGTGGAAATGGCGGGAACCGGCGCTGCATGTCGGCTGTCATCGCTCCGTGCAGCTCCTCCAGCCCCCAGTCGAGTAATTTCTTCCAATGTGGCGGCTGCTGCGTAAAGTAGTTCCGCCAGTCGTGAATGAGCCAGCCGCAGTCCGTCAGCCGACGGCCCCCATCCGTCCTGACATTGCGGTGTGGGTGGACTTGGCTGCTCGGAGTCGCCTTCAGCCATCTCGGGCTTAAAGTCGGCCGTGGTTTCCTCCGCCCCCGGTTCCCTGGTACGAGCCGTTCATCTCGTGTCCATCCTTTTAGAAGACCACTTCTGACGCCAGATGTAGTGTGGTTCAAGGAGGCTTGGACTACGTAGTCGGAGGCACACTTATTTATTCAACACAGTTGTATCTACAGGCTGAGATATACAACATTCGGAGGGGTATCGGCCCCTCCACCCGTCTAACTGGGAGATCGACAACCTATGTTACAGCTAGCCTATTCCTAGGTCCTCCACTATCGGGCTAGGGGAGGCTAGCTAACCCAGCCCTGGTTAAGCTGGGATTACGGCACCCTGAGTTCCCAGACCGGCTCTTACAAGAGCATCGGCTCTGGGCTCTTGGGGCCACGCCACTGGCTGGCCTTGGTCGGTCCTGAGAAGGACAGCGATCCAAGGGAGTCCCAGGGCTTATCTAGCAGGTCTTCTTGCTTCTCTGGTTAAAGCTGAACACTCAACCCCGAGCCCTCTGGCTAACCGCCTTATATAGCAATTCCCCCCTGAGAGGTGGGGCCGTGGGGGATCCCAGCGCCGTATTAGCCCCCCAGGCTAAACGGCGCAGACGTCAATATAAGCACCTGCTCGCGTACAGACATAGCCACGCCCAGTGTGTTTGTTTCCCATCCGTATCAACTCTATAACACCCCCTATGTAACACCTCTACACAGGTGACAGCAGTGTCACCTTATGACACAGAGGCAGCTGCCACTTGAAGGTGCTCTTCGAACGTTTGTGATGAGATATGAAACTGAGTTGCTGAGGCAATTAAGCAAGCACCATATCAATGCAAATATAAATATAACAGTGGAATACTTGGAAGCTTATTGGCTCTTGCTCCTGATTATTCATCTACCCAACCCACAGGTCCACAAATACTCGCCGCTCTTACTCTGCAGGTTGAACCCAGGAATTTGAGTGGTCGAATTCACGTTCTTTTCATTAAAGGCCAATGACAAAGGTGAATCTATTGGAGCTTTATTAAGCTTACACATCTACCGGGTCTCCATTTTAATTTGTATTGTCTAAGAAGTCCACCCACACCTCCACTTCCACAAACTGCTGGGAGTTGCCTCGCTCTGCCTCAAAGTCAGAATTCTCCTCCTGCTTCACGTTGCCTCCATCGATGTGAAGGTACGATTTTGGAGTTGAATCTTCATCTTCACAGTTTACCGTCACTTTTTCGCTCTTCACCATCACTTCACATTTCACCTTCACTTCTTCGCTCTTCATCACTTCTTCACATTTCACCTTGATACCTTTAAAAGTGTCCAAGCTGGGATTCACTTCTGGTTTCATGAGGGATGGGCTCATTGCAGCACTTTGACTTTCACAAGCCGATTTCAGACTCCATTTCTTGGGGATATTCTGATGCTTGTGTGTCTTCTGGTGATGTTTAAGAATTGATGACTGTGCAAACGCCTTCCCACACAGAGTGCAACTGAAGGGTTTCTCTCCCGTGTGTGTTCTCTGGTGTGCTTGAAGATGTGATGATTGTGCAAACGCCTTCCCACACAAAGTGCAACTGAAGGGTTTCTCTCCCGTGTGAGTTCTCTGGTGTCTATGATGACATGATGACTGTGCAAATGCCTTGTCACACACAAAGCACTTGAAGGGTTTCTCTCCCGTGTGTGTTCTCTGGTGTAATTGAAGATGTTGTGAATGTGCAAACGCCTTCCCACACACAGTGCACTTAAAGGGTTTCTCTCCAGTGTGTGTTCTCTGGTGTAATTTAAGATATGGTGAATGTGCAAACGCCTTCCCACACAGAGTGCAACTGAAGGGTTTCTCTCCCGTGTGTGTTCTCTGGTGTATTTTAAGATGTTGTGAATGTGCAAACGCCTTCCCACACAAAGTGCAACTGAAGGGTTTCTCTCTCGTGTGAGTTCTCTGATGTAATACAAGAGCAGATGACTGTGAAAACGCCTTCCCGCACAGACTGCACTTGAAGGGTTTTTCTCCTGTGTGTGTTATCCGGTGTTTTTTAAGAGTAGATTTATCTGAAAATGCCTTCCCACACACACTGCACTTGAAGGGTTTATCTCCCGTGTGTGTTCTCTGGTGCGATACAAGACCAGATGACTGTGAAAACGCCTTCCCACACAGACTGCACCTGAAGAGTTTCTCTCCCGTGTGTGTTCTCTGGTGGTTCCTAAGAACTGATGAATGTGAAAATGCCTTGTCACACACAGTGCACTTGAAGGGTTTCTCTCCTGTGTGTGTTCTCTGGTGTATTTTAAGATGTTGTGAACGTGCAAACGCCTTCCCACACAGAGTGCAACTGAAGGGTTTCTCTCCCGTGTGTGTTCTCTGATGTAATACAAGAGCAGATGACCGTGAAAACGCCTTCGCGCACAGACTGCACTTGAAGGGTTTTTCTCCTGTGTGTGTTCTCCGGTGTTTTTTAAGAGCAGATGAATGTGAAAATGCCTTCCCACACACACTGCACTTGAAGGGTTTTTCTCCTGTGTGTGTTCTCTGGTGGTTCCTTAGAACTGATGGATATGAAAATGCCTTGTCACACACAGTGCACTTGAAGGGTTTCTCTCCTGTGTGAGTTCTCTGGTGCTGTGTTAAATGTCCAACACGATCCGTGCTGTATGCACGCTGGTCGCGTTGTTGCCTTTTTGTACCGAGCTGCGCTGAGTGCCTTTGCTCCATCAAACCAATTCTGCAGAGGAAGCGTCAGCTGCAGAGAGAAAAAAGAGAATATCCACACCATCTACGTCAGTATTGAGGCACAAAGGAATGTATATATAGTCACACATGACTTGCATGTCTAAACTCATTCATATATTCATGATAATATTTAAAAAGATTCCCAAATTCATCACACGGGCACACAATTAGAGGGCAAATGGTCAACCTGGAAGCCCTAGTATCTTCAAAATGAATGTTAACCTAAAACTCCAAGCACACAATTTCGGTTGTCTGGCTACAAAAGGAATATTTATAAAAGAAAAATGCAGCTAACATAGCAAAGGGTGTTGCAAATAATACTATTTTTTATTATGCAGAAATGCATAAATTAATGTTCAATCGCTAACTTAGAGGCATGAAGCCAGGCTCAGATTTCCTTGAATGCTGGGATGAACAGATCTAACTTCAGCTGCATATGTGCTGTGTTATTTTCCTGTTTCCATTCTCCTAAAAAATTTCAGAAGAAAAAAAGTACATACTATTGTTTTGATTTAACCTCCGTGTTCAATCGAGTTAATATACTTTACTGCAAATACAAACTTGACACTGTAACACACACTGGCATGGAAAAAAGGTGGTGGTGTGTTCAGAACCATGCCTGGCCACCTTCATATGCTCAGTATTAATGCTTCCTCACAATAAGTTAAGTTTTCACGAATCAATCACGTTTGTTGTCGGAGATAATCAAACTTTAATTGTGATAACACTATGTAACACAATTTTTGTTCCTGGGTACTAAGTGTTATTTTTTTATTGCTTATGCCTAAGAGTCTAGAAATTGGCTATTATTCCCCACAAATTTTGCTTTTGTGACCATAATTGTACGTGAACGAAAATAACAAATTCACCTGTTTTTTCATTGAAAAGAGGTAAATTTATAAATATCACTGTCCTGGTCACAAAAGCAAAGTTTGTGGGGAATAGCCATTTTTTGTACTTAAGAGGCAAAAGCAATTAGGAAATAACACATACTACCCAGGAACAAGACATTTTTTTTGTTACACAGTGGAAAAACTGCGCCACCGCTCCCCACATAGATAAATTCTTATATACAAATATATTTCACATGAATGCCATGTAAGTGTGGATCACTTGTCAGCATGTCATGGGAATGATCCAGGTGTCAAGGGATGACTGACTGAGATGATTAACAGATGCACCAGCTGTGCTTCCTGCTGTCTTGCTGCATTTGAGGCACCCAGCGTTCCACCCATTCATGTGATCGTTGCTACTCCAACCTCATTGTTGTTGCAGAGCAAATACCTCCAACTCCCCTGCAGCATACGTCACGGGCCTCTTCGAGAGGCCGATCTTGACAGCAGGTCTGATCAACTCCACATCCTCCAATCTCTTCTCTAGCCAATGCCATGCCCGTTTAGCCCGTAACATCTGGACTAACAGAAGATGATTGTGCATGCTGTCTGTTTATGCGGAATTCATGACCCAACCAATGCAGCCTCGCCTGCCAAAGTCTCAGATTATATTCTGTACTGATATTTTAGGGCTCTGTAAGGTTATAATACAATCTTGTTTGGTTCAATAGAGGGGATCATAGGGAGGCCAGCCTTAATAAAAAGCCAGAACATACAGTCCTTAAAGTAAGTTCATATTTTGCATCCACAGAGAAAGGAGTAATATCTGTGGCCAAGAAGATTCGCAGCTTTATTCGTTCATTCATTTTTAAATCCTCTTGTCTTGGTGAGGTTGGAGGTGGCGGCACAATCAGTAGGACAGTCCAGACCTCCCTTTCCCTGGCGACAGACGAGCTCTTCCTGGGGAATTCCCAGGCGTTCCCAAAGCCAGCCAAGCGACGTATTCCCACCAGAATGTCCTGGGCCAGGCCCCTGGGATGTTACCCAGTGGGACGTGCCTGGTAGAGTTCCAGGGACAGTCTATTGGGGGGACTCCTTACAGATATTATATATTGATATCACTCATAGAACGATGCCTGGTGGCTAGCAGACCCACGTAACCCATTTGGGCTCAACCTGGAATGGCTGCGTGGAACCGTCCTGTGCGCCCACCATCCAAGGACGAAGGGTGAGAGGCAGGTGCGATGCCAATATGACAGGGAGAGGGGATGATCTTAGACAGACTAGACCTTGGCGATGGACACTCACAGCTTTGTATGGCGCAAAAGTCCAGGCAGCTTTCACACAGTGTTACACAGTCTAATGAAATAATGCTGCTAGACAAATTTAAAGTGAGACGTTGGCTGCCAAACCAGAGCTGGTCGTGAACACATTAACCAGGCATGGGAGCTCCTCCATTACTTGTAGAACTGCCTGATTGCTCATGGAGAGTTGAGCAGGTACAGTGTTGTATGACATGAAATTCCCAGGCAGGTGATTTATTTTTGTGGAACATACGCAAGGCCACCTTTCATGATGGAATTATCCAGGCACAGAACAAGATTACCTAACCCCATCTCATTGAGTAGCCATTTCCAGATCATCAGCAGATATAACATGGTTGACCAGGGAACGATCCCTTAACTATAACCAGGCATCGATGCGGGTATCATTTTAACTGTAACGAATGCAATTTATTTATATGGCTATTTTGAGCTTTTCAAACTGCATAACTAATGAAGATGCTATGTAATGTAATGCATGGGGACAGATTTAATTTTTGTCACAAGCCAAGTTGAACAGCAAATGGCTCCAACTCCTGGTCACGCAGCTTTAGACGGGCTTGCCCAAAATAATAAAAATCGTCAATGAATGTGAGCAGAGTCAGAGACATACAAAACAAAGAACCCAAATCCCCAAGCCTCGATATGGTACGATAGACCTTAATTACATAAAAAAAGCAGACATTACTCTTAATGTTTGATTACTGAGACCTGAGCTAAGCCGGGTAACTTAGTTATTGCTGGATAAATACTATACTTCCGATGAAGTTTGTGACTGAGTGGGGAGCAGTAGTGCAACGGTTAGCGTGCTGCGCTATGAACCCAGCGAGCCGATTTCTATTCCCACAGAGCCAAGCCTCAACATTTGGCTGTCGTCTGATGAAGCTAGTTGGAATTACTGTCAAAACGTTGTACTTAGATTTCAAATGTTGTGGCTTGGCTCTCCAACACACTGATATTCTGTACTAGTACACTACACTATACACAACTATACACTACATTATACACTACACTATACACAACTATACACTACACTATACACAACTATACACTACACTACACATTAGTGCTGTACTAGTGACGCACTGGCCACGTTCTGTTTACGTGACAAACCTCTTACTAATTGGCTGTGTCGGGTGGTGGCGGGGTTAACGGCACATTGATTTATTTACGCAATCAATCCCAAACAAACCTGTATTATGGCTGTATATTTGGAGTTTGCGTGTCCCTCTCTCTCCGTGGTCGCGTGGATTTTCCTCCGGATCCTGCGGTTTTCCCTGCACATTTAGAGTCAACATCACCACGCGTATAGAGTATTTGACCGATAAACATTTCCACACGTTGATAAGTCCACTGTGTTGTGGGCAGGTCGCTTCTGAAAACGAGCGGTGTAGCTCAAGTGAGCTATGCCTGGTAAAATAAAATCGTAGAAATATTTCAAGTAAAACAAAGTTTCAAAGTAGTGAGCCAGGTGAAGACAAATTAAACTTAAGCAGATAATTAAAGCAAATGCAATCAGGCGAGGGCAGGAGGCAAATCCCCGCATGGCTAGGCCCCGCGTTGTAATGTTTCAACCTGGACATCGATTCCATAATCGCTGCTACTCAATTGATAATCCTACGAGAGGGAGAAGGAGCGAGGCTCTACCTGGGTTCACAACAACCACAACAACAACCACCACGATGTAAACTTCTCACTACGGATCTCCGTGCGCGACCGTGCGCGGAGCAGAAGCTTCCTGGTAGGTCGTGACGTCATGCGGCAGCAGGTGACATGACGTCACTTGCGGAGTTCGCACAATCCCCTCCGCGAGCGAGCAGCAATGTAACTGAATAAATTATATTTCGATTTAAAGCGTTCGTGACTGCAGGGATTCATTTTCTTGGTTATTTCGGTAAAGTCACGTAGAAGGGAGATAATAAAATAATAAAAATAAACCATAATAAAATAAAATTCTCACGACGTTTCGGCCACAACAAAAGCAGCCGTCCTCAGGTGAAGAAGAGAGCTGTCGGAAAAACAGCGTCTCAATGAACGCTGCTAAGCTTGGCAGCGTCTTTTCAGCTGGGTGAGAGGAGCAGAGCGCCTTGACAAAGGAGTTACATATCAACAGAGGAATTTAGCACATTGACGCTAAACAACTGCAACTACCCTACTACCATACAATAAACCGACGTGAAAACAACTAAATATAAACTACATCAATATAATCAATGTACTCAATATACTCTCCAATAACCTGAGCTTTGAACATTACGTAACTGGGTATACACTACACTATATGACTACCAAAACTCCTTTGTCAAGCACTCTGCTCCTCCCACCCAGCTTAAAAGACGCTACCAAGCTTAAAAGCGTTCATTGAGACGCAGTTTTTCCGACAGCTCTCTTCTTCACCTGAGGACGGCTGCTTGTGTTGTGGCCGAAACGTCGAGAATTGAATTTTTTTTATTTTTGTATTTCCCTTCTACGTGACTTTACCGAAAGAACCAAGAATATGAATACATTATGATGTGCCGGGCTCATTAACACTTAGTGACGAATGGCGGTTGTTGTTTTTGAGCCTTCTTATCCCGGAGCTTGTTGAAAGATCTTAAAGTTTTGTGGAATCCCACCCCGTAGTGGCGGTTAAATTTCGATTTCAAGCTTTCGTGACTGCAGGGATTCATCTTCTTGGTTCTTTCTTCCTACGCATTTCACAAGTAGTACTAATCGCATATCTGCATTTCCCATAAATATGCTAAATTCCTCTTGATATGCAAATTATTTTGTCAAGGCGCTCTTCGCCCCTCCATTCCAGCTTAAATAGTCGCTCCAAGCCTGGGGCTTGTCATTCATACTCTGTCTCCTCGACACACCTGTTCTCCACCTGAGGACGGATACTTGCGTTGTGGTCGAAACGTCGTGAGAATTATTTTATTGTTTTATTTTTATTATTTAAATTCTGTGACTTTACCGAAAGAACCAAGAAGATTATCCAGAAATTACACAACGGAGATAACACATCAATTATCACCCGCTAATGACAGACTCATGCCCACATGCAGGCTAGAGCAGGGTCACCTTATGCCACACAGAGGCAGCTGCCACTTGGGGCGCTCTTCGAGTGTTTGTGATGATATATGAAACAAAACTGAGTTGATGAGGCAATTAAGCAAGAACCACATAAATGCAAATATGAATATAACAGTGCGATGAATGCTTATGTGCCTTTTCCCAAATTAATGTAGTGTTGTGTAGAATCACTCAGTCGAACAAGTTGTTCCAAGTCACCTGCTTACACTATATTACTCTCTCTCGTACCAGTTATAGGCACTCCTATCTGTCTATACGGTCACTTTGTAAACCAACTTCCCCTATCTACTTTACACCTCGCTGACCTGCCTGCAGCAGCTCTTCCTCTCAGCAGCTCCACACTCACAGCTCCGCACACAGACAGCAGCTCACACAGCTTGCACCAGAGGCGTAGCTAGGATATTTTGCGCCCGGGGACGAATTATAAAATTGGCGCCCCCCCCCCCCCCCCCGTTTAATCACATTTTCCTATTACATCGAATAAGGAATAACAATTTCAATTGTAATGAAATATTATATTTAAAGAAGCAAATTTATAGAAATTATATTACATGGCTCACTCAGTCACTGTCGTAGACTGGTTGACAGTCTACAAAAGATAATTTTTTCTTGATTTCACTGTCGCAAACTGCTCAATCACGTAATAAAAATCAGTTTCTTCCAATGTTTCTCTTTCAACGCTAAGAAGAGCAAGATCACTGAGACGATCTTGTCCCATTGAAGCACGCAAATACGACAAAATAAGTTTCAATTTGCTGAACGACCGCTCACAGCTTGCAATTGAAACTGCTATTGTTAATAAAATTTGCAGTGAAATTCGCAAATTCGGAAATATGTCGTCTCCATAAAACACAATAAAACCAAGAAGATCCAAAGGAGTTTCTGGTAGAACTTCATTCTGGTTACTGAGCAGCATTTTGCAATCTCCAATTTCTGTGAAAAGTTCGTGGCCATTGATGTCGGTGTCATAGAAATTTCCAAAATCTTTGCAATTTCGACGAATTGCATCGACATCTGTGTCAGATAGAAGAGTTTTGACGTCCAGCAGAAATCCAAATTTTGTGTTCAGGTCTTTTAGTCGTAAAAACCGTGTTGACATATCCTGTTGAAGTCGATAAAATACACTTCATAACGCGCACAATTTCTTCTTCTGCTGAAAGTCCTGCATCTCTTGCCAGTTCTCCTGGCATCTTCCGACGTCGCCTAATTCTTCTGTCCACATCGATCCCCCAGGCTGTGCATCTTGTTTTGGCGTTTTCTACAGCAACTTGGCTCAAATCATCACGAAGCTTGACAAATTCATGCTCCAAAGATTTAAGATCAGTTGCTGCTTCCTTGAAATTCATAGTAGGATCCTGTAAGCGCTTCTGAACACGATCAATTTTTTCAAGAATGACATTCCAGAAATGTAATAAAACTATGAAGTTAAAATTTAATACGCATGCTTGTGTAGTGAGTTACACATGTAACTGTTCTGCATCACTTCTGGTTTCAGGCGTCATAGTTACGTCCTCCGATAATTTGTCTAGCAGCTCTACTAGTTCTTCCAGTCCTTCATAGATAGCTTTACCAGCTTCTGATCGTGCACTCCAGCGTGTTTCAGATTCCCGCTTTACTGTGATGGGCACAGCTTTTTTTAACTCTTCCCAACGAATTGTTGAACGAGAGAAAAACAAATATATACTTTCAACTGTTCCAAAAAATGTGACAAGTGGATCCTGTTTAGCTGAGTGTACTCCTGCTAAGTTTAAGCTGTGGTTGTCACAGTTGACAATGCTCTGTGATTTTTGTCACATATTCGTTGTTGAAGGCCGGATATATTCCCAGTCATCACAGCAGCATTGTCATAACATTGTGCTCGACAGTCGGCTAGAGGTATGTTGTCAGATTTCAGTCTCTCGACGATGACTCTTTCTAGGCTTGCTGCATCTTTTGCATGTATCTCGATACTGTATAACCTAAAAATGATTATTTGATAGTTACTTTTTTAGTTTGAAAATCCACATCCACAAATCTTACGACCTGAGAAAGCTGTTCCCGATGTCCTAGATCAGGAGTTGAGTCAAGTAAGATACCGTAGTACTTGTTTTTCCTGATATCACTCAACAATTGGTTATTTACAGTCGACGCAAGTATGTGGATAAATTCATTCTGGATTTCCGGTGACAAATAAGAAACTGATCCCGGATTTTCTCCTGCGTGCTATACGTGTTTTGCTAACAATGGGTCACACTGAGCAACGAGTTTGATCAGCGCGAGAAAGTTTCCAACATTTTTATCCTCATCCGTATTCAAATTTTCCGCGTACCAAAATGTAATTACATGACATGTAGGCTGTGTGTGGCGGGATATATAAACTTTTAGCTTGAGGTGTAGATTTGTGCAGTAGTTTCAGACTGCCGCGCCCGCCGCAATAAGTTATAATGTAAAGTTGTAAGCCTCATTTTGGCGCCCCTTTACCTTGGCGCCCAGGGACATATGTACCCCCCTGCCCCCCCCCCTAGCTACGCCTCTGGCTTGCACACAGTCGTGCTCACACTGAGCTTGAACACAGCAGAGCTCACACAGAAGCTTTGCTCAGAGCTTGCACACACAGCTACTCTCCCTCTGCACCGCTGCCCTCGCCTACGTTCCCTTAGACCCACTCACTCGTCCGATCCGGGCGGGGGGGGATCAACCATCACCCGCCCATCGATTCGTGAGGGTTGAGGCAGTCCCTAGCATGAGCGGCAGCGGCGAGATGTCTTCACCTTGGTCCCAGAACCCGAATCCCGCTCCGTCCTCACACACCCCCTTATATCCTCCTCCCAATTATCCAGCTCCTCCCTTGTGTCTCTTTAGGGACCGACAGGCTGGCACCTGTCAGGCCATCAATCACTCCTTATCGCACGTCTCCAAGGCGACACCTCCGGTGCCAGAGTATAACCCCGGACCGACCCAGTCTGCAACCGAATCTCTCGTTAAAGAGGTGGCGGTTTGCAAATGCAATCTTACGTTGCACACGCGCACCTGCCTGCCCTCAGTTTCCCTCAGGCAGCAGTGCGCACCACGTATTTTCCCACACTACATCCCCCCCCCCCCCCACGAATATAAACGCAGCCGTCCTGGCTGTAATATACATCCCTTGTGCGCATGCAACATGACAACTCATAAACACAACTCTATAGTGACCAGTGACAGACCCCTAACTACAAGACAATCATAAGCAGTGACCATGAAAAATAACAAGAACAAGGGAATGGGAAATTAATAAAAAACAACGCGTCGTGAATGGGTATGTGCAGCAGGCCCGTCCCCGCGGGTAGAGACGGGTCTGCTTGAGTGTGATGAGTGTCCGATGAGGGAGTCCGCAAGGCTCCGTCCGTGGTCCTTAGATCCTCCGGCCCTGCAGGCGGTACAGAACATTCCTTCTCACGGCCTGTTACTTTAGGCTTGGCGGTTGGCGTACCAGACACATCAGACACCGGCCGGCAGGGATGTGGGGATGAATCGACCGGACCGGACAGAACGTGTTTTTAACCACGAAGGATGCACAAACCAGCGCCGCCGGCCCAAACAGATACACACACACTGTGACTGCCGAACCTCAATGACCTCGACCGGCCCATGACAGGGGCGGTACAGTTTTGGGGACGTGCCCACAGGCACCTGGAGGCAATGTTGCCAAGCCTTGTCCCCCACTTGCCACGGTATTCCAGGCACTTCATGACCCTTCAGCCGCTCGTTCCAGGCCTGTCTGCGGGCTGAGTTGACCCTAGCGGCTTCACGGCCAAACCGCAGCTGCTCCAGTATTTTCAATATGGGGTCAGGCACTGCCGAACCTTTCTGCAGGGGGCTCAGTCCCAACTGAACTTGCACAGAGGGATCGGGTTCCCTCCCATACATCAAATAACACGGTGAGAAACCGGTCAAGGCATGGGGAGCAAGTCTGTATGCCACAAGGACCCCCGGGAAGTGCAGATCCCAATCCGATTGTCCGCCAGTCACTTGCTGGCATAGCGGTGAGGGTTCTATGCAACCGCTCAACCATCCCGTCACTCTGCGGATGATACGGTGAGGTGCGAATTTTCCACGTGCCCAAAAACTCACACACATCCTGGAGCAATTTGGAGGAAAAATTCATACCCTGATTCGTGAGCAGTTGCTCCGGGGCCCCCTTATCCACAAAGGCGTCGGCTATAGACGCAGTTGACTGGTCAACCAAGGGCCAGGCCATAGGCCAACGAGTCAAATATTCGACCCCCACGAGGAGGTACTTGTGCCATCTCTGGGAGACCGGGAAGGGACCCAAAATGTCCAGGGCCACAAATTAATTCAGCCGTGACACAACAATGGACTGTGACGGAATCTGCTGTCGCGAGGCAGGAGATTTCCGACGCGCACAATCGACACAACCTCTAATCAGGAGGAGGACATCACTCTACACCCCGGGCCAGTAAAAGTCCTTTTTCAACGTCGCCAATGTTTTAGGCACACCCAAATGCATTAACTTTTCGTTTACGGCCTTCGTAAGTTTACCCCTAAGTGTCAGCGCTGGCGACCAGCGGACGAGCTGCGAGCGATATCGGGCACCGCCAAAGGCAATGATCGTGCCGACTCAACAATCATCCAGCAGTGGAGAAGCCTGGAGCTGCCACCAAGAGAGAGCGCCGTATGTATGACACGCCCACACACACACACGACTCATCGCTCAGGAGGCAAGCAAACCGAGGTATTATAGGTACAAGGAAAGCCCCACCTCTGCGCCGGCTTGACTCAAAGAGTTGAGCACGAAGACAATACACCCACACACACACATATCGGGACTAATAAGATTGCTCCAAAAGTGATCTTTGTTTCGAAAAGGGCCATCCTAAGGTGGTGCGTTAACTATTAGCTGATCGTGGAAAACATTGTCCGGTCCATTGAGCTGCTTGAATATGGTCGTATAGAAGTATTTTAGTCATTCGGTTCGTTAATTGCATAGCTTTAGCAATACATTAAATGACGCTACGATGTTACGAATCTACACACTCACAGGAATACTATTGTGTTGAGATTTATTTCTTTTGATCACGGAATCTTGCCCGCGGATAAATTCAAGTCCATTAGCCAATTGATAAGCATCTCTTAGGCAAACAGGCACACTGACACAAACTATTGTTCCAGGGCATGTCGATCAATTGCATAATCTTACCAATTAATTCATTGAAAACTACTTTGGCCTTGGGCACATGTTTCTTTACTACTGTTCGTATTAATATTGAAACAGATTCTTAAGGACTTTTATCTATCGGCGTGTATGGTCTCTTTACTCTGAGGAATTAGCCGATTAAATTTCGATTTAAAGCTTTCGTAACTGCAGAGATTCATCTTCTTGGTTCTTTCGGTACGTGACTTTACCGAAAGAACTAAGAAGATGAATTAGTCGATTGTTCTATTATCCAGTTAATAAACGTAACCATTGAGGGTTAATTGTACGGATCAATGAGAAGGACATTTCCAGGAGTACTGGAATGACAATTCCTAGCATAAGAGTTCGCATATTAGAGTGTTTTGTTTTAAGATATTAAAGTTGCTTAACGCAGAAGAGTCTGAGTGTCCCTTCCTAAGTTCATGCGTAATAATCATAATTATAAGAACTGTATCCTGCGGTGAGATCTGAATTTTGAGACCTGACATGAACACACTAAAACATAATCAGTAAAAGTTCAAGCGAGAATCACTGTATTATACTCTTTAGGTCTTTCGGTAAAGTCACGTTGATAGGTTCAAAGAAAATAACAAAAGCCCATCTACGTAACTTCACCAAAAGATCCAAAGAATATGAATTCCTCGAGTCACGAAAGCTTTAAGTCAATCAATGTATTATCACGATTGGTAAAACAGCCTGAGACAACGAAGCAGAGCCTAATTCGCATAATTACATACACTTGCATAACTTCATACAATTACACCTTCATATTATTATCACGATTGGTAATACCCCGAGATATAGCATAAATACATAATTAGCATAATTTCAAAACATTACGCATTTTCAGTTTTCATTTAATTTTCATTCTTTTTCAAGACTTAATATATACAACACTTGAGAGCTTATTGGCTCTTGCTCGTTGTTAATCATCTACCCAACCCACAGGTCCACAAATACTGGTCGCTCTTACTCTGCAGGTTGAACCCAGGAATTGAGTGTTCGACTTTGTTCTTTTCATTAAAGGCCTGTGACAAAGGTGAATCTATCATTGTCTCAAGCTTACACATCTACCGGGTCTCCATTTGACTTTGTATTGTCTAAGAAGTCCACCCACACCTCCACTTCCACAAACTGCTGGGAGTTGCCTCCCTCTGCCTCACAGTCAGAAATCTCCTCCTGCTTCACGTTGCCTCCATCGATGTGAAGGTCCAATTTCGGAGTTGAATCTTCATCTTCACAGTTTACCATCACTTCTTCGCTCTTCACCATCACTTCTTCACATTTCATCTTCATTTCTTCGCTCTTCATCACTTCTTCACATTTCACCTTCGCCTCTTCACATTTCACCTTGATACCTTTAAAAGTGTCCAAGCTGGGATTCACTTCTGGTTTCATGAGGGATGGGCTCTTTGCAGCACTTTGACTTTCACAAGCCGATTTCAGACTCCACTCCTTGGGGATGTTCTGATGATTGTATGTCCTCTGGTGTGTTTTAAGATTTGATAAACCTGCAAACGCCTTCCCGCACACAGTGCACCTGAAGGGTTTCTCTCCCGTGTGTGTTCTCTGGTGTAGTTTAAGATGTGATGACTCAGAAAACGCCTTCCCGCACAGAGTGCACATGAAGAGTTTCTCTCCTGTGTGTGTTCTCTTGTGGCAATTAAGACATGATAACCATGCAAATGCCTTCTCACAGACAGTGCACTTGAAAGGTTTCTCTCCCGTGTGTGTTCTCTGGTGTAGTTTAAGATGTGTTGACTCAGCAAACGCCTTCCCACACAGACTGCACTTGAAGGGTTTCTCTTCCGTGTGTGTTCTCTGGTGTGTTTTAAGATTTGATAAACCTGCAAACGCCTTCCCGCACAAAGTGCACCTGAAGGGTTTCTCTCCCGTGTGTGTTCTCTGGTGTATTTGAAGATGTGATGATTGTGCAAACGCCTTCCCACACAGAGTGCACCTGAAGGGTTTCTCTCCCGTGTGTGTTCTCTGGTGTCTATGAAGACCTGATGACCATGCAAATGCCTTGTCACACACAGTGCACTTGAAGGGTTTATCTCCTGTGTGAGTTATCTGGTGCTGTGTCAAATGTTCAGGACGATCCGTGCTGTATGCACACTGGTCGCGTTGTTGCCTTTTTGTACCGAGCTGCGCCGAGTGCCTTTGCTCCATCAGATCTATTCTGCGGAGGAAGCGTCAGCTGCAGACAGAAAAAAAGAATATCCACACCATCTACGTCAGTATCGAGGCACAGAGGAATGCATATATACAGTCACACATACTTACACATCTATACTTATTCATATATTCATGATATAGTGAAAAAGATTCCCAAATTAATCACATGGCTGTTATGACACACGATGAAAGGACAAATGGTCAGAAATATGCCTGGAAGCCCTTTAATTTAAAAAATGAATGTTAACCCAAAACTCCAAGCACACAATTTCAGTTGTCTGGCTACAAAAGGAATATTTATTAAAGAAAAATGCAGCTAACATAGCAAAGGGTGTTGAAAATAATACTATTTGTATTATGCAGAAATGCATAGATTAATGTTCAATCGCTTACTTAGAGGTATGAAGCCAGGCTCAGATTTCCTTGAATGCTGGGATGAACAGATCTAACTTCAGCTGCATATGTGCTGTGTTAACTTCCCGTTTCCATTATTATAAAAAGCTCCAAAGGAAAACTAAAATAAACTATTGTTTTGATTTAACCTACGTGTTCAAAAGAGTTAATATACTTAACTGCAAATACAAACTTTACACTGTCACACACTGGCATGGTAAAAAGGTGGTGGTGTGTCCAGAACCATGCATGGCCACCTTCATCTGCTCAGTATTAATGCTTCTCTCACTTCACCAAGTAATTAATTGAGGATCAATCAACATAGCCGAGACCCACAAGAAGTTAAGTTTTCACTTATCAATCACGTTTGTTGTCGGCGATAATCAAACTCTAATTATTGAGTTCATAATACAGTGATAACACTATGAAACACAATTTTTGTTCATGGGTATTAAGTGTTATTTTTTTTATTGCTCATGCCTAAAAAGTATAGAAAATCGCTATTATTCCCCACAAACTTTGCTTTTGTAACCAGGCCCGTTTTGAAAATAGGTAAATTTCTAAATATCAATATCCTGGTCACAAAAGCAAAGTTTGTTGGGTATAATAGCAATTTTCTGTACTTTTGAGGCATAGGCAATTAGGAAATAACACTACCCAGGAACAATTTTTGTTGTTACACAGTGTAATAACTGTGCCACCGCTCCCCACGTAAATAAACTCTTACAGATGTAGTGACATAGCAGGATGTTACTGTGTAGTGCCGGCCCTAGAGAGGCACGGCGTGCGGTGTAACGACATCACGGATACCACGATGGTGGGTGTAGTACCGGCCCTAGAGGGGCTCCGTGAGCGCTGATTGATATCGCTGGATGGCACCACGCTTGGCGTGTAGTACCGGCCCTACAGGATAGGGTGTGGGAGTGCCAGCCGTAGGAATGAGGTTACTAAAGGCCATGGCACTCTTGTTGACCTAGAAGACACGTGACCAGTTAAGTCTACAAAGGGGCCCCAAGTGGGGGCTAGGGGTGGTCACGTGGTTGGGGTCCAGATCCTGCTCGAAGATTCTGGAAGGTGGTCGTGGCCAAGGGTGGAGCCAGCCACACCGCAGAGAATATAAGGCGGGTCCCCCAGAGGGACCGGCGTCGTTATTCATCCTGAAGAAACCTTCGTATACGTTCTACGTTCCACCGAGTCTCCAACAAGTGGACCTGGACCCGAGCCGTGGTCCCTGTCCGTCGTAGATATTTACGTTGTAATTAGTGTAGTTAGCCTGGTGGTCACCACCATAGGTTGTTATTCTGTTAAGGGGCAGTTACCCCATGTGTTGGTGTTAAATAAATGTGTTGCCTCCAAGTGTACATCTGCGACTCAGATGAACTCACTACACATACATTTCACATGAATGCCATGTAAGTGTGGATCACTTGTCAGCACCACCAAACACATACTATTCATACCCACTTCAAGCACTGCAAACAATTACTCCCTTCAACAACTTACATCCTTATACTTCATTCCTCTGCAGCTTTGTCTTCACATTCCTACAACGATTACACATTCAACTATCAGTTCATTAACAATCTCACCACAGCATTCACTCACACACTCACTATTTATGCTTATTCTGCTTACTAATTTTTACCTCCACCTATAACGTTCCTTGCAGAAAACGCGCACTTTTCTTCACCAAAGCTGATTACAATAACTGATGCCATTCGTACAAGTGCTGCCATGGCTGCATCTATTGAGGACACTTCTGAACACCCAAGAAGCAAGACGGCATGCTGCCAGTGCTGCTATGCCTGCACCAACAGTGAATGCATCTCATCAACAGCAATAGGCTACACAAAACTAACACAGCACAAATGGCTGCTGCCACAGCTAATCAAACTCCAGTCCGCCAACAAGCACGGCAGCTTGCAAACAGTACGACAATGGCTGCAACCAGGTGCCTACCCTGCAGCCACAAAGATAAGTATTTTTTTCCATACATTCCTCACTTCATTTACACTTCTGATCCATTAGATGCCACTGGTTCAATGTCTACTTCTTGCAGCTACTGCCATGCAATGATATGGAAAGGAGACACTCTAGGGCTATGCTGCAACAGTACCATGGTTCAGCTGCCTACATTTAATGACCATACCGAGCCTATTTATGTATTGATACCTGACAAGCCATTTCCGAAACAACAATATAAGATATAACTCATGGTTCCAAATAATCATGTTCTGGCATCGAGCAACTCATCCTAACATCTGGCTACATGCCCACATTTCAAGTTCAGGGCCAGGTACATAATCTCATTGGCAGTCTGCTGCCACTACCTAATAACCTACCTACATTACCACAGATCTACTTGCATCTCTGACAATACCAGACAGGCTCACCAGCATTGCAAAAATGTCATCAACACCAAGATGCCAGTCCTATTGCAAGATATGCTCCATAAGGAAAACTCTTACAATCACAGTTTCAAGTGTGCCATGGAGAAGATTACTTCAGAGTACAATGTTGTCATTCATGCAGACTAAACTCCACATGGTCAACATGAGTGCCGCTTAAATGCACTCACATCTGAAGTCGCTGTCATTCTGACTGCTGAACAACATGGCACTCGAGGCATCGTCTTGCAACTGAGGAACAATACCCTACACAGAAATGAAACACACCGATCCTATGATGCTCTGCAATGTCTACTGATTTTCTGGCAAGGTGATGATGGCTACAATTTCCGACTCCGCCAAACTGACCCAGCAACAGGCTTGCCAACACAAAAGAAGATTTCCGCCATAGACTGCTTTGCCTTCAGGATCATGGTGCGAACGGCAACTTCAATCTCTTCTTGAGATGCAAAGAGCTCTTCCACAAATTTGCTGTCGACATGTATGCCAAAATGGAAGCATCATTTGATTAAACCTACCAGATGGAAAAACATACAACATTGTCTATCCTGAAGCTCTCCAAGGGCAACACATTTTAAAGCTGTCCTCATTATGAAAAAACAAGCCCTGCGATTGTATAACACAACCTAAAAACCGTGACGATATACACACATTTATGGATTTCATTGGCAGAATTCAATAATTCTAATAAAGCCAGCATGGCAAGACATTACTCTTAATGTTTGATTACTGAGAACTGAGCTAAGCCGGGTAACTTAGTTATTACTGGATAAATACTATACTTCCGATTAAGTTTGTGCGTGAGTGGGGAGTGGTAGTGGAACGTTTAGAGTGCTGCGCTATGAACCAAGTGAGCCGATTTATATTCCCAGAGTCAAGCCACAACATTTGGCTGTCGCCTGATGAAGCTGGTTGTAATTACTGTCAAAACGTTGTACTCAGATGGTAAATGCTGTGGCTTGGCTCTCCAACACACCGATATGCTGTACTAGTACACTACATTTCGATTTAAAGCTTTCGTAACTGCAGGGATTCATCTTCTTGGTTCATTCGGTAAAGTCACGTAGAAGGGAAGTAATAAAATAATAAAAATAAAACATAATAAAACAATTCTCACGACGTTTCGGCCACAACGCAAGCAGCCGTCCTCAGGTGAAAACCAGGTCTGTCGAGGCGACAGCGTCTGAATGAAACAGCACACGTGCTTATTATACACACCATACACTACTATACACTACACACTACACTACTACACACTACACTATACACTACATTACACACTAGTGCTGTACTAGTGACGCATTGGCCACGTTCTGTTTACGTGACAAACCCCTTACTAATTGGCTGTGTCGGGTGGTGGCGGGGTTAACGACACATCGATTTATTTACGCGATCTCACACAAACAAACCTGTATTATGGCTGTATATTTGGAGTTCGCGTGTCCCTCTCTCTCCCTGGTCGCGTGGATTTTCCTCCGGATCTTGCGGTTTTCCCTGCACATTTAGAGTCAACATCACCACGCGTTTAGAGTATTTAACCGATAAACATTTCCACACGTTGATAAGCCCACTGTGTTGTGGGCAGGTCGCTTCTGAAAACGAGCGGTGTAGCTCAAGTGGGCTATGCCTGGTGAAATAAAAAAAAAAACGTAGAAATATTTAAAAGAAAACAAAGTTTCAAATTAGCGAGCCAGGTGAAGACAAATGAAACTTAAGCAGAGAATTAAAGCAAATGCAATCAGGCGAGGGCAGGAGGCAAGGCCCCGCGTTGTAATGTTCCAACCAGGACGATTCCATACTCGCTGCTGCTCAATTTATATCCCTACGAGAAAAAGGAGCGAGGCTCTACCTGGGTTCACAACAACAACCACAACCAACACCACAATAACCACGATGTCAACTTCTCACCTCGGATCTCAGTGAGTGAGCGTGCGGGGAGCAGCAGCTTCCTAGTATGTCGTGACGTCATGCGGCAGCAGGTGACATGACGTCACTTGCGGGGTTCACACAATCCCCTCCCCTAGCGAGCAGCAGGGTAACTGAATAAATTATGATAATTTACCGGGCTCATTAACACTTAGTGGCGAATGGCGGTTGTTGTTCTTGTTACTGTGTGTGAACAGGCTGTTTGTATACTGTGTGTGGGTGGTCCGAATCAGTCGGACAGCATTGTCATTTAATCGACTGCGCTATGCTGTGTGGAAGCTACCTGGTCTGTCGCTCCGCATGAAGCTTCGGTTCTTCTCGGCCACAGTCATGCCCTCCCTTCTGTAGGCATGTGAAACGTGGACCCCTCTAAATGGAACATTCAGGCTGGCATGCCTACACTCAGATTGAGGGAAGCCCAAGTGGTAGCACATTATTTATTGCAGAGGTTCAAGGTTCATTTAGCTGTGACGGTCCCACCTGATGACAGAGACTTGTGTTGCCTCCGAAACATCGTGATTTATTATTTTATTTCTATTATTATCTCAAATGTTTTATTATTTATTTATTTTCTCGCCCCACAGCACACGCTGAGCACCACGGTGCACTGCAGCTAACAATCACACTTGCAGAGTCAAGGACTTCGAGAAGTTGTAATGTACTAAGGTAAGAGGTGTGACAAGTTACGTGGTCGAGGGAAATTGTTCATCGGAGTTTTTGGTGGCAAGGAACCTTATACAGCATGCCTCATGCTATTGTTGAACAAAGGCATTTTCTACATGTTGTACTCAGCTAAGAGGTGTCAGAGAATCGTTGGCAAAACGCCCGTGGTGACATTAATTAACTTTCCCAAGTGGAAACTTGAGGTGCACACCAGTCTCGAGTGTGCACAGAAACATTGCCCAAGCTACAGCCTGGGAAGTTCTGTTGGTGGTCGAGCCGCCCTGACTGATTCTACGAGGTGTGGAGAGGCCGAGAGTGCGTCTGAAGTATCACGCACAGTCTCTGCTGAACCGGTGGCACCCAGACATCGCTGATTACCGAGAATGGGGCACCCTTTTAACGACGGGCTGTTGTAGGTAGAGTAAATATTAATTAATGCATTGATTAACTCAGTTTATTTAATATTATGGGTTTATAATGTAAGTATTATACTCTTTGGTTCTTTCGGAAAAAATCACGTAGGTATAAAATAAACCAAAATAAATAACGACATTTCGGGCGCAACACAAGCGTCCATCATCAGGTGGGAAAGCATGGTCTGCTGCAAGTAGTCGTACTCTCGTTATTTATTCAGTTTTATTTTATACCTACGTGACTTTACCGAAAGAATCAAAGAGTATGAATTCCTGCAGTCACGAAAGCTTCAAATCAAGGTTGTAAGTATCTTTATGTTGCACACTCGAAATGAAGGACGTGGGCAGGTGCTCCAAATCGAGGGCAAACACATTTATTGTGGTTATTCTGTAATATGCAACAGCACGTGTCACACACAGCAATCTTCAACCGAGTCGCCATTAAACATGTGACTGGTGTACACGTCCGGCTAATCAATAACAGTTTCTCTTAACCCCAATTCTACTACTGATAAGCCATCTTTGTCTTTGACAATAACCCTTGTACTTCACTATTCGAATATTACTTTAATCCTAAGCTGTATGTCTATCTATACCATCGACTTACATCCATTACCAGTACTGTATATGTACAACATACATACTGTATTTGTCACCATTGTACAACTTACTACTTTACATGTGTAATAAAAGATGTTGACGACACACAGCTTGGTCTCCGTCACTCTTTATTTCTTGTTATTGTTGCTCACACTCCGCCGATCCTGACAGCGGACCGGCTGTCTCTCCCGCACGCCCCGCGCGCCCTTTCCGTCAGTCGCACTCTCTCCTCCCGCACACCGTTGGCTGACGATGTGCTGGGAGCAGAGGTCGCAACCGGGTACCCGATACCCGTACCCTACCCGATACCCGGCTAACCGTACCCGGCCGGGTACGGGTACTCGTTCGCGACCCTGGTGTGGCCGGGTACGGGTAGACCGTGAGTCACTGGTGAGTAACTGTTTGTCACTTATTTCCCAACGTCTTGTCTCTTCTCACAATTCAAGTTCCTAGAATCAACCCACCTGCGCCTGCAACATGGCTTCATCCCAGAGGTCGCAATCGGGTACCTGTACTCGTACCCTACCCGTACCCGGCCGGGTACGGGTAGGGTACATGTACAGCCGGGTACGGGTACCCGATTGCGACCCTGGTGCGGCCGGGTACGGGTAAGGAATCAAAACCCGTTTGCGACCTCTGTCTGGGAGTCGTCTCCAGCCACGTGGCCGATGGCGCAGGAGACGTCCCACAACTCAACGTGGTCCCACTTCGTGACTACACCCACTGACCACGAGTCTCTTCCGGACCCCCCTTATATTCCCCTCACACGTCATCCTGTCTCCACCCTTCACCACACACCTTCCGAACCTTCCAAATTACACCCTTCGCTCCGCGCCCCTCCGGCTCCTCCCTTAGGCTCCGCCCCTGATCTTCCGGCACCCGATTGGACCGGAGGTGGGCGGCGGACCTTCCCATACGCCCACATTACTGGGCCCCGCCCCAAATACTCCGGGCGTCTGATTGGCCCAGAGCTGAGCGGCAAAACCCCACTCACGCTCGCATTACATATGTGTTCTGTTCTCAATAGCATTGCAAGTAGTCATACTCTGTGTATGGGCATGGTTATAGAATAAACAATATTAGGGTTAGAGAATCAATAATTACAGTGCGAAACCCCTCCTATTGAATATATCACAAACTAACAATTCAAAGCCAAGCTTGAAGTCTAGAACAAGTCTAGAACTTTTCTATAAAGATCAAAAACAACCTTTGGGCCCTTTACCCTTTAGCACGTGTGTCACACAGAGCAAACTTTAACCCAGTCGCCATTAACCATGTGACTGGTATGCAAGTGCCGTTAATCAATAACCCTGCCAGCCACCTACCGGACCAACTCAGGTATCACATGCTGGTGTACACACGTGCATTGATGTACTGCACAGCACAAGGACTATCACAAAACCACACTTTACTTTCTTGCTGCACGAGGAAATGATTAAAGAGTGGTCCATTCCTAATGTGCCAAATTGATGTATTCATATCCATTGTATAAATCTTCTAAAGTACGTTTTTCTTAGTGAAAAGGGGTAACTTTCGATGCTATCGAAACAAATGAAGCCTTTAAAGTCTATTTCCTATACTCGCTTAAAGACCAAATCACTTAATGACCGGTTTCGTGGAACCACTTACCGCGGTTAAGAGGAGGGGTCCCACTGTATAGTGTGGTGTGAGTCCGTGCACGTGCAAATCCTTGCATGAGGATCGCGTCACCAGCTGTACGTGGTGTGGTCATCTGATGGGTATGTGGAAGTGTCGGTGTTCATCTTCTATCTTCTCTGTATAAGAAAATACATCCAGTCCCACACGGGATGTGCAGAACGGCAGGCTCGGTCCGCTGCTGAAGTGTGTTGTGAAAACGCGGCTCGCTGTACCACTGAGGGCTGTCCGCCTCTCAGGTGGAGTGCGCTCACGGCTCTCGAGTCGGCTCGCCGCCAGTTCGCCATTTGCAGCCACATCACACCCCCTAGCAGGTGGTCTGCATGCCAGGCTCGATCTGCAGCTGGAGTGCTCTGTGGCCACGCTGGCCCAGCGCTTGCGGCTTGTCAGCAGAGCAGAGCTTATCCTTATCAGAGTTGCTTCTTTTTGTTTGCTTTATTGACTACTTGTGTTGTGGTCATTGCAAACATGATGCCTTGAATAAAGGTGTCAGTTTTGTACCAGTTAAAAGGGTAAAAACCTACCATTATATTTTGCCACTGGTAAAAGAGATCTCATAGAGCAGAGCGGCTTCACGTTTAATAGTCGGTAAGCAAACACATTGGGCTCTATGGAGGCCCGCCGTGAAGTGATTCGTCATTAACAGGGATGCTCGTTAAGAGGGGTTCTACTACTACTGCTACATCATAACTGGTGGACCTTGACCATGATTTCCACCCTGACACACACACCCACTCTATGTGACGCATATGAGTATAAATGTTGGCTTTCTGAGACATTAGCTTGTTTCATATTCTTTGGGTCTTTTGGTAAAGCCACGTAGATAGAAAAAATAACTAAAAATATCACGACGTTTCGATCGCAACACAAGCAATCGTCATCAGGTGAAAAAATAACGAGAGAGCTGCTGAGGTAGGATGTTATAAAGGTTTTTGATGGGTGTAGCCCAAGGGTCATAAGCGAAGTGGGTGGGGATGGTGAAGAAAATTGCATGTAAATGTAAAACCAGGTTCGATTCAACACATTACGTAAAATTCGTGATCTGTTCCCATCTGTGAAGGATGTGATCCCTGACATGCAATACCTTGGCGTCTATAAACCAAGCTGTGTCTGTGGCAGTAGTTACATTGGGGAAACTAAGCGACATGTCTCGGACCGTGTTCGTGAACATAAGGCAGATCTGAAACACGGTAGGACCAATACCTCAGCCGTGGCTGATCATTGTTTTAATGCTATGGGCACACACGAAATTGATTTTTCCACAACGAAGGTACTCTCCAAACCCACTGGCTATCAGCAAAGATTCGTTCATGAAGCCATCCAGATATATAAACACAGACACAATTTCAACCGAAAAGATGGGTACAAACTGAGCAATCATTGAAATGACGTTATTAACCAGGTTAAGTCATAACTGGCTGTGATGTTTAGTAGTTGTTTTCAACTCTGGTTTTACATTAACAGGTGAATTGCTTCTACATTAACAGGTTAAATGTCTCACTAACACAGCCACCGTTGCTCGTTTTCCTTTATGTGGCGGTGGCTCTACGATCTGCCATTGACATGCTATCTTTCACAATACAAGGGCCACAGCTTCGTCATCGTGGAAGTTTCACAGCTCTCTCTGATCTTACATTTACATGCAAATTTTCGTCACTAGCCCAGCCTACTTTGCTTATTCACAATACAATGGCAACCCCCGCAGCTTCGTCGACGTGGAGGTTGCCCAGCTCTCTCCGATCTTACATTTACATGCAAATGTATTCGCTAGCCCTGCCCACTTCGCTTATGACCCTTGGACTACACCCATCTCAAACCTTTATAACATCCTGCCTCAGCAGGTCTCTCGCTGTTTTTCACCCGATGACGATTGCTTGCGTTGCGATCGAAACGTCGTGATATTTTTTCTTATTTTTTCTACCTACGTGGCTTTACCGAAAGACCCACAGAATACGAATTCCTGCAGTCACGAAAGCTTTAAGTCAAGAATTAGCTTGTTTGTTTATTTTAATTGCATAATCTTGCAATTCGATCGTTGACGCTTTTCTAACCCCCCTCCCTTGTTTTTGTTATTTACGTTATGAATGCGAATGCTTGGCATTAACACCGTTGTTTGAGGCGGTAGCCTGTTTGTTTTTATTCTCATCGCATAGTCTTGTGATGCAGTGGTTGATGCTTCTAATCAATTAGTACGAAGTGATGAGTACGTATATTCGTATGGGTAACTGTGTAGTTCTACTGTAATTACATTCTTTGTGGATGTCAATGTAAGTTGATATTAAAGGGGCTTATAACAAGAAGGATCCGAGTGCTTCTTTCCTAAGTCATGCATCATTTTATCTTAATTACGAGAACTGTATCCTGTTGTGAGATCTGAATCCTGACAAAATTACACATAATTTGGCAAAGCGTGAATCATTGATATTATCACGATTGATAATGCATACCCTTAAACAATGAGAGAGACAATGATACTAAGAACGTTTGATAATTTTATGCATACTCACTTAATCATATTTATTACTAGAGTGGGTGAGTGAGTGGGGCGTGAGTGAGTGGTTGATTAAGTGGTTGAATGAGTAGGTGAGTGAGCGGTTAATTGAATGAGTCGGTGGGTGAGTAATTAAGTGACTAAGTGGGTGAGTAGTTGAGTGAGTGACTGTGTGGTTGAGTGAGTGGGTGAGTAATTGAGTGACTAAGTGGGTGAGGAGTTGCGTGAGTGGGTGGCTGTGTGGGTTGAGGGTCGCCTCTTAGCAGCGTCTATCCCAGGCCATGAATGCACGCTGCCTTCTTCCGCTTAGCAGCACTGGGTGGGGCTGCCTGGACACACGAGACAGGGGTCATTGTCGTGGGTGCGTGAGTGAGTGGGTGCGTGAGGGAGTGAGTGAGTGGGTGAGTGGGTGAGTCAGTGGGTTAGTGAGTGAGGCAGTGAGTGGTTGTGGGGGGGGGGGGGGTTGAATGATTGGGTGGGTGGGTGAATGAGTGGGTGAGTAGGTCGCTGGGTCAGTGAGTGGGTGAGTAGGTCGCTGGGTCAGTGAGTGGGTGAGTAAGTGGTTGGAAGGGTAACTTTAATGCCCGAGTTCATTCTGGCACTGGCACCTGGTCTGGAGTGATTGGAGGGCGTGGGCCAGATCAGCTCAATAACAACGGTTGGAAGCTGCTAGACTTACTTCTGTGCAGCCCATGGGCTTGTAATTACCAACATGCTTGTTCCAGCATCGGCACATCCACCCAACATCATGCATGCACGCCAGGTCCAAGCAAGAACATCTGCTGGACTATATAGCGATGGAAGAGCGAATGAGGTCCAAACCTCCCCAGAGGCCCAGGCTAAGAAAAAGTGACAGGCCCACTCTCACCATCTACAGCCTCCCATGTCAGCGAAGGATGCGACCTACTGCAGACTGCGCTCGGAGGTTCGGAGCGCGGTGCACTGCTGCAAGGTGGTTGCTGAGGAGATGGAATATGCCTCAATAGCCCGCGATCACAAATCACTCTTTAACTCCATCAAAAAGTAACTTTAAGTGCCACATCTATCACCATCATTAGGCGAAAGAATGGTGATCCGATCTGCGACACCCAAGAACAGGTTTGCAGATTTGCTGAGCATTTCCCTGAAGTTTTGGGGAAGGAAAAATCCCTCAGCCTGGAAAACTTCATGGGGCAAATTTGGGATGACCCTGTTGAGGCTGCGGTGCCTCCAATATTGGAAGAAGTTGTCACCCACTGAGTGTCTCGCAGAGGTGTCATCTGTTGAGAAGTACAGACGGCGATACAGAGTCTGAGACAAGAAAAAGAAACGGTTAGAGTTTATCTCCCAAGCGAAATGCTGAGGGAGGGTGACGTTTGTGCACAGACTGCCCGACATGTGGACCACTGGACAGGTTCTGCAGGATGGGAAGGATGGCCTGGTGGTCCCCCTCTTTCAGAAGGGGGACCCGCACAGACTGTATCAACTACAGGGGCATCTTCCTCCTCAGTGTGTACTGGGAAAGATCCTGGCAAGGTTCATTCAACATTGCCTTACCAGGCAATGTGGTTTTATTAGGCCAATGTGGTTTCATTAGGCCAATGCAGTCCTGCATAGATGCCATATTTTCTGTCCATTTACTACAGCAAAGGTGTAGGGAAGTCCAACAGGACCTACATCTCTGCTTTATTGACCTGATCAAGGTCTATGATACCATCAATAGGCCTGGGCTGTGGGTTGTTCTTCGTGCTTTTGGAGAATCTGATTCTCTGCTCATAATAATTAAGGGCCTTCATGATGGTGAGTGGGCCCGCGTAAAACTACATGGCCAGGAGTCGGAGGCATTCCCTATTCATCTTGGGGTGTGACAGGGATGTCCTCTGACTCCCGTATTATTTAACATAGATATAGACCACATAGTTCGTGAAGCCTTCATTGGTTGTGTAGTGACTGTGAATGTCACTGTGTGGTGCCAGGCTTGCAAAGCCACGGCGGTTAATGTGTTGGCATTACGTGTAGCTCGCTTACTGGGCGTCGTACCAGCCCTAGCAGGGCTTGGGTGAGCGCTGGTCAGCGCGGAGGCACCATGTACAATGTGAGGTGTGGGCTCGCGGTGAGGGAGCGAGAGGGAGTGTCAGCCAGCCAGGGTGACGTTGGGGCATGATACGCTGGTTGACCTGCCGACACGTGACCGGGCGATATTGGAGGGGGGGGACACCGGTGGACGGGGGCCATTGGGCGGTCACGTTGTATAAAGGAGCTCTCGGGAGCCTTCGGGGAAGAGCTTGAGAGATCTAGAAGGTGGGCGGGGCGAGGGGCAGAGTCAGCCCCAGCCCAGACCGATATAACGGGGGCCCCGTGAGGGGCTCGGTGTTCTTTGGGTTGGTGGTGAAGAAGATCCACGTCAGGTTGAAGAAGCCTCTAGGCACGTGGTCCGGGACCCAGTTCGTGGTCCGGACCAGGATAGCGAACCGTGTCTAGTTCTGCCGTAGCGTGGTTAGATGGGCGTTCAACACCCAAGTGTAGGTTATGTTATGTTGAGTTGGTGCAATAAATAGTGTTGCTCCCAAGACAATGTCTGCGACTCAGTTGGACTCACTACAGTTGTACCAGAGGAATTTACATCTGGTTCAGGTACCATGGGAGGCTGATTGATGCCCAGGTGTGTTCAAGCTATGTAATGTATGCTGATGATCTGGTGATTGCTGCTCACTCAGAGGAAGAGTTGGAGGCACTGCTGCTGAACCTGGAGCATGCCACTAAGAGTTGGGGCCTTACTTTCAGCCTCACCAAAACTAAGCGTCTGCATGGATATTTAGTGCCATCAGATACTCTACCCAACAACTCCTAATTGGTGATGGAGCAGTTGTGGAAAGAGAAGAAAGTTTTCCATACCTGGGCAGTGTGCTCATGACTGGCTCCGGTTTGATAGCAGAGGTCTCGCTCTGAATCAGTCGAGCGGCATTATAATTTTCATCGGCTGAGTAACACTTTGTGGAAGCTACCTGGTCTGTCGCTCCACATGAAGCTTCAGGTCTTCTCGGCCACAGTAATGTCCTCCCTTCCCTATGCTTGCAAAACGTGCACTCCCCTAATGGAACATCTTCGCTGATTAGAAACATTTAGGCTCGCTTGCCAACGATTCATCCTGGGCGTAACTAGGCTGGATTGTGTGAAAAATTCACACATCCTAAAAAAGATCTGGACAAAGTCCCATCGGTGAGCTCCTCCGGCAGGCAAGGCTGCGTTGGCTAGGGGGCCTGCATGCTGGATAGATGGGGCTAATCGGTCACGGCATGGGCTAGAGAAGAGATGTAGGTCTTGTTGGACTTGCCGATGACTGGTACGAGCAGTGTCAAGATCGGCCTCTGTGGAAAATGCTCGTGAAGGACGCTGCTACTGGGCAGTTGGAGGCAGTCGCCTCCAGCAACAACGAGAACAGAGGAGCGATGCTCAAAACAACAATCGGAGTGCCGGTCGGCTAAAACAGAGCGAGTTGGCACAGTAAGGGACACAGGTGGTGCATCAGCCAGTCATCTCAGTCAGTTGACCCGTGGCACATGATGGGTCTGCCCCGTGACCTTCTTCCAGTAGGCGTTCAACAATTCACGTGGCCTTAACATGCACCTAGCCTGGCACAAGCGACGTGGTGACGTCAACACTACTTGTGGTGAATGGCGGTTGTTGTTGAGTGGATGATTGAGTGGATGAGTGAGTGGATGAGTGAGTGGATGGATGAATGAGTGGGTCACTGATTGAGTGATTGGGTGGGTGGATTAGTAAGAGTGTGAGTGAGTGGTTGGATGAATGAGAAGGTGAGTGAGTGTGTGAGTGAGTGGGTGGGTGGGTGAGTGAGTAAGCTTCTTGATGTCTACACGCACCACGGGTGCTGGTGGTTGTGGCTGTGAGAGTCCTCAGCAGCCTGAAGGAATGGGCCCCTCTGTGGACTCATACCACTTGGTTAGTTAGAAACCATCATCCATCAGACACTACACTATACACCACACTACACAATACACTACACTACTATACAATACGCTATACACTACACTATACACTACATTACACACTCCACTACACTGTATACTACACTACTATACACAACATTATACACAACAATACTATACACTGCACTACTAGACACTATTAATAATAAAGGTGTTTGGGTTAGATCGCGTTATTTATAAATGTGTCGTAACCCTCCACCACCCGACACAGCCAATCAGTAAAAAAAGTGTCACGTTTGCAAAGGACAAAATAATTCACTTCTTTAGCCCACCGGTGTGTTGAAGAGTGAATCAACATCATTTAAAATTTGAGTACGACGTTTCGCTGGTAATTACATCCAGCTTCATCGGGCAATTTGCCAGAATGGTAAAGCCTGCCCATTGCTCCCGGTCTTAAATAGAGCAGCAGCAGGGTGACGTCATCATTTAATTCATTCTGGTGCAGTGATTCGAGACAGAGAGGGGGAGGGTATTGTAATTATATAGATTGGTAATCATTCAATTGTTATTCATTTGTATATGTTTCCCTTATAAGGAATTGTATTATATATCTTATGTATTTAATAATACGCTTCCAGGCCGCACTAAGCCTGTGGCTGTCAGAGCGATTAAAGTTATTTCTATTTCTCTCAATTTCAATGGGTTCTCTAATTAGTCTTGGCCAGTAATAATTAGTTTCACACTACACTTCAGCGTTATCAAAATCAATTGAGTGTCCTTGTTGACAAGCATGCTCTGCCACTGCCGACAGTTGTGTTTGAGATCATTTAATGTTTCTTTGTTGTTATTTTAGTCTTACGTTGATGTTACGTCCCGTCTGTCCAATATAGCATCTGCTATACACTACTCTATACTATACAATACACGACTATACACTACTATGCACTCCACTATACACTGGTCTACTATACACTACACCATACACTGCACGACAATACACTACACTATATACTATACATTAACCTATACACTATACTACTGTACAATACAGTATAAAGTACACTATATATTACACTCTATAATCGAGGTTTTTTGGAGTTAGATTTCCTAACTTTACGCGATCTAACCCAAAAAAACCACTTATGGATGATATTGGTCGCGAAAACCTACGTGTTAAACACGATACACTGCTATACACTACACTACTATGCACTACACTACTACATACTACACTGTACACTACACTACTACATACCAGAGGTGGGACAAAGTCATTGTTATGCAAGTCCAAGTCGAGTCGCAAGTCATCAAATTCATGACTCGAGTCTGACTCGAGTCCAAGTCACATGACTCGAGTCCACATCTCATAGGTGGGACAAAGTCATTGTTATGCAAGTCCAAGTCGAGTCGCAAGTCATCAAATTCATGACTCGAGTCTGACTCGAGTCCAAGTCACATGACTCGAGTCCACACCTCTGCTACATACTACACTACACAATACACTATACTAATATACACTACACTATACACTACACACCTTGATCTGGTGTCCGGAGGAGAGGGCCGAGTGATTGATCCACGCCAGGTTTTCCACACCCCACCCGATCGATCCAACGTGGTGTTTGGTAAAGGCTAGGATCGCAATCACCAGCATCACCATCATCAGCACCATCATCAGCAGCATCAGCAGCAGCATCAGAATCATCAGCATCATCAGCAACAGCAGCATCATCAGCATCATCAGCTGCATCAGCATAATCAGCATAATCAGCATTAACAGCTCCATCATCAGAATCATCATCAGCATCGTCATCATCAGCAGCATCAGCATCATCAACATCATCAGCATCAGCATCGTCAGCATCATCGTCAGCATTATTAGCAGCACCACAAGCATCATCACCAGCATCATCACCAGCATCATCATCAGAATCATCAGCAGTCAGAATCATCATCAATATCGTTTGCTTCAGTATCAGCATCATCACCAGCATCATCAGCATCAGCATCATCATCGTCATAAGCATCATCATATGCATCATCATCAGTATCATCATCAACAGCATCATCAGCAGTATCAGCATCAGCATTTACATCATCAGCATCAGCAACATCATCAGCAGCATCAGCATCTACATCAGCAGCATCAGCAACATCACTAATGATCATCATCAATCAACATCATCGTCGTCATCAGCATCATCAGCATCACAAGCATCATCATCATCAGCAGCATCAGCAGCATCAGCATCATCAGCAGCAACATCAATGATGATGATGTTGATGATCTACAGCATCATCATCAGCATCATCATCAGCAACATCACTGATGATCATCATCATCAGCAGCATTATCAACATCATCAGCATCATTATCAGCAATCAGCAGCATCAGAAGGATCAGCATCATCGTCAGCGTCATTATTGGTAATAACAGGTGGCCGTGGGGGTGCTGGATCGATCAATATCATTCATTACATACACACGGCGAGTTGAGATGGGTGGAAGACATTAAGCTGACTGTGTGGAGTGACAAATGTGGAAAACAGAGAGAGAGAGACAGAGGAGAGACAGAGGAGAGAGAAAGAGATGAGAGAGAGAGACAGAGGCGAGAGAGAGACAGAGGATAGACTTTTGACTTGTTAACAACTTTATTTGCCTCCAGCAGTAACAGCACTAGAGGCGATTCCGATACGAAATACAGTCACCAGCAAACAAATAACAAATTCTATAAATCCACGCGCTGTGGCGCTAAACTCGCCGTGCACAACGCAAGAGAAAAGTCACGTGGTGGTGGTCATCGTGCACGCCACGGCGACGAGCGAGCACTTCAGAAGGTGAACATGCGGGTGCCGTCCACGCTGGTACAGAGGGCTTTTCCGGCCCCCCAGCATTCGAAGAAGACGTGCTGCACATCACTGGCATGTTTGTGGTATGTGTGCTCCAGTTGGAGCCGCGCCTTGAGTAGGCCCCGGAACACTGGAAGCACAGAGCAGCCGTCAGTGTCACCTTCCAGCATCTTTTTTCTCGTTCTGTACACCGCCATCTTCGCTTGAGCACAGGCGAAGTTGGTGAGGTCATGGCGCTTGTTAGCCAGGTAAGGCACCACCCCATATACGAAGCTGCTGTTGTAGAAGGACACCCCCAGTTTCCTGAAGATGTCCCCCAAAAGGCGGAACATTGGTTTAATCCGCTGGCAGTGTTAGTACTGGTGGGGCAGATCCTCCCTGGCACCGCAGGAAATGTACAAGTCTTACCCCCGATGGCAAAGTGCAGTTTGCCAATTTCCACTGGAGGTCACCGCATAGTTTGGCTACGAGAGACTTGTACATTTGTTTCCACTGGGGGGCGGCCAAAATGAGGGGAGAGAAATTATCTCTCCATTTTGTGTCCGGTAGGTCGGCCAGGTCCCGGGAATGCAGCGCCTTTACACAGCTTTGTTCGGGCCGCTCTTCATGGGCACGTTCCTGCAGCCTCGGAGCTTCAGTAGCTTGCCAGAATCGCTGTGGCCAGGGGGCTGCGCGCAGGAGAAGCACAACTTCGAGAAGGAGGGGTGGGGGAGGGCCGCCACCATCCCCCAGTACCTCCAGTTTCAGGTGCAGCTCCCTCATGGTCCAGAGCACGTCCCGCAGCAGCTTCTCCCCGGCGAGCATGAAGCGGAGTCCCACGGTGCTGGCAATCTCAGCTTCGGTCTTCCACTTGCACTGGTGGGCCTGCACGAGGTCGAAGACTGTCCACAGCCCTGCTGATGTGAGGCGTAGAGCCAGGGTCCTCTCTTCTCTGATCCCCTGGAAGAGGCCGTTGCAGAACAAGGGCTTGTTCAGGAAGAGTCGTAGGGTACGTGCGTTCTGCTCCATTCGAAGCTCCGCCACGCGTCCAAGAGGCTCTGGTAATAACCTGGCAGCCTCGTGGAGTCGACCAGGCTCAGGTCCATAAGGAAGAGCTCCTTTCCATACCCATGAGAGACAGGGAGACAGCAGGGTGAGGGCTGGCAACTTCCAGGGTAGCTCCTCCCGGTCGTACAGCAGCCGCCTGACGTCCATGAGCCTGAAGCTCATGACCCTGACGGCGACGTCCACCAGACCCTGGCCACCCTCGCCCACCAGTAGGCAGAGAACGCCCGGCCTGAGCCAGTACTTCCCATGCCAGACCAAGTGGGCGAGTGAGCGGTTGACTCTGGTGAGTAGCCAAGCAGGCGGCTGGAGGGCCTTGGTCCTGTGCCACAGCACGGATGCTGCCAGGGTGTTAGCGATGAGCACTCGGCCCCTGAAAGAGATCTGCGGAATGAGGCGTGATCATGTCAGCAATTTAGCCTCGATTGTATCGGTCAGCTCGGTCCAGTTGTTCAAAGTGACGTGTGGTTTCCCCAGGTAAACCCCCAGGTACTGGACTCCATCGGCCTGCCAACTGACTCCTGGGAGGAGCACAGACTGAACGCCGCCTCGCGACCCCAAACACAGGCCCAGTTGACCCTGGCGGAGGAGGCCCTCTCGTACACTGCAACCGCCTGGCAGGACGTGGAAACGTCATGCGCGTCATTGAGCACGACGCATATGTCATCTGCATAAGCCGAGAGCCTGACGACTGTGTTCTCAGGTCCCGGACCTTGAGGCCAGATAGATTCGTCTGAGGTGGCATAGCAGTGGCTCAATGGACAGGGTGTACAGCAGCCCTGAGGGGGGGTATCCATGTCTGACCTCCCTCATCACAGGGAAAGGGGTGCCGAGCCGCTGGTTTATCTTCAAGAGGCTGGATGTGCCCGTGTACGGGAGCCTAACATGCGAGATGAAGACCTGGCCGAAGCCGAGCGATGTTAGGAGTTTGTCCATCCTGTCAAAGGCCTTCTCCTAATCCAAGAAGAGGAGGCCCAAGTCCATGTTATGCGCTTCTGCAAGGGAGATTATGTCACTGACCGTACCGATGTTGTTATATATGCACCGGCCGGGGATGCAATACCACTGTTCCAACATGATCAGCTGACCCAGCGCTGTCTTGAGACGGTTTGCCAGCACCTTGGAGAAGATTTCATAGTCGGCGCACAAGAGGGAGGACACGGGTCGTCAATTCTCGACGAGGCGCAGGTCCCCCTTCTTGGGTAGCAGGGAGACTACCGCTCTCCTGCAGCTCTGTGGGAGTTCACCCTTCTGCAGGCCTCTCCGTCAACAGTTGCAGTAGTGGAGGGCCAAGCTCATCCCCGAAGGCTGCGTGAAACTCAACCGGCAGGCCGTCAATCCCTGGGGCTTTTCCAGCTGCGAGCCCTTTCACAGCGGTGTAGAGCTCCTGCAGGGTAACGGGGCTGTCCAGACGATCCTTCTCGGGGACTTCCTAAGGTAGGGCCCCCGTTCAGTAGCTCCTGGACAGCCTCGTCGTGTATGGTTTCGGTGACGAAAAGTTGCGAGTAGAAACCCCTGGCGGTCTTGGCGATCTCGCTCTCAGATGTGGCTGTTTGTCCATTTGGGGTTCGCAAACTGGAAATTGTGTTGGTGTTGGCCAGCACTTTGTTTAAGCGGAAGAAAAACTTAGAGGGAGAGTCTGGCGAATTGCCCGATGATGCTGGATGCAATTACGTCGTACTCAAATTGTAAATGTTGTGGTTTCACGCTTCAACACACCGGTGGGCTAAAGCAGTGAACTATTTGTCTTTTGTCAACGTGACACTTTTTTACTGATTGGCCGTGTCAGGTGGTGGAGGGTTACGACAAATTTATAAATAACGCGATCTAAACCCTAAAAAACATTGATTATGAATAATATTGGTCGCGAAAACCTACGTGTTAAACTGAGGGAGAGTCCATCTGCGACAGGTGCTGCATCGTTTTTCACACAAAAGTGCGACGTTCCTGCTCGTTCGTGATGGACCTGAAAAGTCGCTGCTTCTCCAGTAGCGTCTCACCCTGCTCTGTGCCTTGGGATGAGCTCAGCTCTGCCTCTATCGCCAACAGCTCGTTCTGCAGTTGGCGCGCCACTTCGTTCTTGGTGGCGGCGTGCTGGCTCATGAACTGCTGACAGAGAGCCCTGACCTGCGCCTTTGTGTTGTCCCACCGTAGCTGGTGGGAGCTGAAGCTTCTTTTGGCAGGCAGCCACTGAGCCCAAAATGCTTTGAAGGTTTCCCTGAAGTACGTTGAGTCTCCAGTAGGCGCTGTGCTGCTCCGCTCTGGGAATTCGCAGTAGCATAGAGACCAGGTGGTGATCGGAAAACCCGGAGGGAACGATTTTACTGTCCCCGAGCAGGTTAACGCTGCTGGCATTGATGTACAGTCGGTCGAGCCTGGCAAGGCTTATCCTGCCTTGGAGAGCCGCAGCGGCTGGATGCTGTAGTCGCCACATGTCATGCAGATCCAGTCTTCGCACGAGGTCGACTAGCGGCCGTGCGGATTCACGTTGAGGTTCAGTGGTATTGCTGTCGAGAGCTGGGTCGAGGGTGCAGTTGAAGTTTCCGCCCACGACGGTGAGCATGTCGTCTGTCGCAAGTGCGTCCCGCAGCGCGCCGAAGAAGAGCTTCCTCTAGCGGGCCCTGCTCGGCGCGTATACGTTAAACCACCTGAGGCTGGAGTTATTCAGGACGAAGTCGACAGAAATCAAGTGACCTTTGACAATTTATTTTAAGGAGACGTTCTCTAGCGCAAACCACGAACTGAGCACAATCGCCGCGCCGGTGAGGTTGTCCTCGGCGTGGCTGAAGGAGGCCCGGCCGCCTATAAAAGGCTGGTGTTGAGTCTCCAGAGTGGCGTCGAGGTGAGTTTCCTGGAGGAGAGTTACATCTGTTTAAAGCTTTCGTGACTGCAGGGATTCATCTTCTTGGTTCTTTCGGTAAAGTCACGTAGAAGGGAAGTAATAAAATAATAAAAATAAAACATAATGAAACAATTCTCACGACGTTTCGGCCACAACGCAAGCAGCCGTCCTCAGGCGAAGAATGAGACATTATCAAGCTAGGAGCTTATATAGGTGTAGCGAGGAGGAGCGCCTTAACAAAAGAATGTGCATATGAAGAGGAATTTTAGCATACCAATGGGCAATGCGTAGGAGGGGGGGCGGAGGGGTTTCAAAGTCCCATTATGCCCATGCATTATGGTGCTGTTGATCCTGCATAATGCATGGGCATAATGGGACTTTGAAACCCCTCCGCCCCCCCTCCTACGCATTGCCCATTGGTATGCTAAAATTCCTCTTCATATGCACATTCTTTTGTTAAGGCGCTCCTCCTCGCTACACCTATATAAGCTCCTAGCTTGATAATGTCTCATTCTTCGCCTGAGGACGGCTGCTTGCGTTGTGGCCGAAACGTCGTGAGAATTGTTTGATTATGTTTTATTTTTATTATTTTATTACTTCCCTTCTACGTGACTTTACCGAAAGAACCAAGAAGATGAGTTACATCTGCTTTGTGTTCCCCAACAAAGCAGCAGATCTGGTCCCACCTCTTGTCGCTGCGAGTGCTGTTACAGTTCAGGTGACGAGGTTGAAGCCGTCATCATCCTCGTCGTCGGTCGGCAGTTTTGCGCGACCGGCCGCCGAATCAGCGGCGTGCTGCTGCAACAGCTGGCACTCGTGCTGTGGTGGCTGCTGTTGCTGCTGCTGAGGCTGTGGTGGCTACTGCTGTTGCAGCTGCTGATGCTGCCGCTGCACAGGCTATGGCGGCTGCTGCTGCTGTTGCTCCTGCTGCTGTAGCTGCTGCCTCTGTCGGTGCTGCTGAGGCTGTGGCGGCTGCTGCTGCATGATGTTAGTTGCAGGCTGCACGTTTTTTTCTTTTGGTTTGCCCGTGCAGTTTGCACGGGCATGGCCGAAGCCACTGCACATGTAGCAGCGTGGCAACGCGGTCGACGCGTACATGGTGTAGGTGTTGCCTTCCGTCGTGTACTTAAAATTCACATTAAATTCACGTGCACCAGTTCTGTGTCCCGTGTGTGCAAGGGCAGCATGATGATGCGGGACACAATTTTGCCGAACCGCTCAAGGTCTCGTTGTAGGTCAGCAGTTTCGAGGAAAGGAGGGCAGTTGGAGAAGAGCACTTTTTGCGCGGGGGAGGTGTGCATTGCACAAATATCTCCCCCTTAAAGGTGAGCCCCGTGGCGATGACTAACAGAGTGACAGAGAGAGGGAGAGATAGGGAAAGATAGAGAGAGATACAGAGAGAGAGACAGACAGAGAGATAGGGAGACAGACAGGGACATACCTGTGTTAGGATTTCTCGTAGTGATGAAGTTTACAACGGAGTTGACTCTGCTATCAGCTACGTGTGGTCTGTAATCAGTGATACCGTCCGGACCTACAGAGAAACATTACATTATAAATATTGAGTGAGTGATTGGGTGAGTGGGTGAGTGAGTCGGTGAGTGGGTGAGTGATAGACTGAGTGAGTGGGTAGGTGATTGAGTGGGTAAATGAGTGGGTGGGTGATTGAGTGGGTGGATGAGTGGGGAGTGAGTGAGTGGATGGGTAAGTGAGTGATTGGGTGAGTGATTGAGTCATTGAGTGAGTGGGCGAGTGAGTCGGTGGGTGGGTGATTGAGTGATTGGATAAGTGAGTGGGTGAGTGAGTGGGTGAGTGGGTGGGTGAATGAGTGATTGGGTGAGTGAGTGGGTGATTGTGTGGGTGAGTGGGTGGGTGATTGAGTGATTGGGTGAGTGTGTGTGTGGGTGAGTGGGTTATTGAGTGAGTGGGTGATTGAGTGATTGGGTGGGTGAGTGAGTGAGTTCATGGGTGAGTGGGTGGGTGAGTGTGTGGGTGATTGGGCGTGTGGGTGGGTGAGTAGGTGGGTGGGTGAGTAGGTGGGTGGGTGAGTGGGTGGGTGGGTGAGTGAGTAGGTGGGTGGGTGAGTGGGTGGGTGAGTGGGTGAGTGGGTGAGTGGTGAGAAGATGCATGAGTAGGTGAGTGAGTGAGTGGGTGACTGAGTGAGTCAGTGATTGAGTGGAGAGTGGGTGGGCGGGTCATTGAGTGATTGGGTGAGTGAGTGAGTGGGTGGGTGAGTTGGTAGGTAGGTGGATGATTGAGTGAGTGGGTGAGTGAGTGTTTAGGTGAGGGAGTGAGTGGTTGATTGAGTAGTGGGTGAGTGGTGAGCGAGTGGTAAGTGGTGAGTGAGTGAGTTGGTGAGTGAGTGAATGAGAAGTGAGTTAGTGGGTGGCTGAGCGAATTGGTGCGTGGGGGAGTGGTGATTGATTGGGTGGGTGATTGAGTGAGTGGATTCTTGAGCGAGTTGATAAGTGGGTGAGTGAGTGGGTGAGTAAGTGAGTGGTGAATGGGTGAGTGAGTGGCGAGTGAGTGCATGAGTGACTGAGTGGGTGAGTGAGTGGTGAGCGGGTGGGTGGTGAGCAGGTTGGTGGTGAGTGACTGGGTGAGTGAGTTGGTGGCTAAGCGAGTGAGTGGTTGGATGAGCGAGTGAGTGGGTGTGTGAGTGAGTCAGTGGGTGGGTGAGCGAGTGGGTGATTTAGCGAGTGGGTGAGTGGTGATTGTGTGGTGATTGTGTGAGTGAGTTACTGAGTATGTGCGTGCGTAAGCGAATGGTAAAGTGAGTGAGTAGTGAGTAAGCAAGTGAGTGGGTGAGTGAGTTGGTGGCTGAGCGAGTGAGTGGTTGGGTGAGCGAGTGAGTGGGTGTGTGAGTGAGTCAGTGGGTGGGTGAGCGAGTGGGTGATTTAGCGAGTGGGTGAGTGGTGATTGTGTGGTGATTGTGTGAGTGAGTTACTGAGTATGTGCGTGCGTAAGCGAATGGTAGAGTGAGTCGTGAGTAAGCAAGTGAGTGGGTGAGTGAGTTGGTGGCTGAGCGAGTGAGTGGGTGATTGTGTGAGTGGGTGCGTGGGCCAGTGAATGAACGAATGGGTGAGCGAGTGAGTGGCTGAGCGAGTATGTCGGTCATTGTATGAGTGACTGAGTGAGTGAGTGGTGGGTCAGTGAGAATGTGGTGAGTCATTAGAGAGTGAGTGGTGAGTGAATCACCTGTGTACAAGACTCCAGCTATCGGTGATGCATCCCTCGTTCTTCTGGCCATCACTCTACAGACAAAGACAAAGCTGCTCCAGGTAGCCTCTAACAGGGCTGTAGGGGCAAGTGCTGTTACACAGACCCAGCTGCAGACAAAGCTACCTACCCGCAGATAGCCTCTAGCAGGGTTGTAGGGCAAGTGCTGTTAGTAGTAAGTAGCAGCACCGATGAAGGCTACCGACACTGTGACACACACAGATGGGGTGGGTGGCCAGCACCACGCCCGGCCGCCTTTGTCTCCCCAGTGGCGATGTTTAGTACACCACCATCACACCTACTCACCCTCTCACCAACCCACCCACTCATTCAACCACTCACGAATCCACTCACTTACCCACCCACGCACCCACTCACTCAATCATCCACTCATCCACTCACCAACTCTCCCAGACTCGCACACACACAAACTCAGACACACACATACAGAGACTCACGCACATACACAGACTCATTCATTCACACACACACAGACTCACAACACCAACCTCCATTCGCCACTAAGTGGCAGTGACGTCACCATGGCGGTTGTGCCAAGCTATGTGCACCTTAAGGCCACGTGAAGTGTTGAACGCCCACTGGCAGGAGGTCACGGGGCAGACCCAGGTGCCATGGGTCGACTGACTGGCTGATGCACCACCTGTGCCCCCTACTGTGCCAATTTGCTGTGTTTTAGCCGCCCAGCGCCCCGCTCATTGTTGTGAGTCGCTCCTCTGCCCTCGACTGCCTCCAACTGCCCAGTAGCAGCGTCTTTCACGAACCTCTCCACAGAGTCCGATTTTGACACTGCTGGTACCAGTAATCGGCAAGTCCACTCAGCTCCACATCCTCTTGTACCATATCACTCCATGTTTTCTCTAGCCTGTGCCGTGGCCATCTAGCCCCCTCTATCCGGCCAAACAAAAGCTGTTTAGGCATGTGGTGGCTGGGCATGCGGGCTACATGACAAAGCCATCACAGCCTTGCCTGCCGGCGGAGATCACCGATGGGAATTTGTCCAGATCTTTCAAGGATGTGTGAACTCCTCACACAATTCAGCCTGATTCTTGACCGCGGGCCATTGAGGCAGATTCCATCTTCTCAGCAACCCATGACCACCACCCATCCTTGTAGCACCTCACGGCACTCCGAACCTCTGAGCGAAGGCTGCAGTAAGCCTCCTCATTCTCTGATGTGGGATGCTGTAGACGATGAGAGTGGGCCTGTTGCTTTTTCTCAGCCAGCTTGAACGCCATCGCAGCTGCATGAGCCACAATCCAAAACTTCACCCATGTCCTCTAGACATCAGAAGTGGCGGACGATACCAATCCCAGCTGCAAGCGATGCTGAAATTTTTGCTTGCAACTTTTATCGCTAGCTGAGACCATGCCACTAAGGGTTTGAATGGTGTCCTGGTTGTGCACCCACCACCAGAGTGGAAGAATGGCAGGCGCATCTTACAGATGACAAGTCGATGGTCAGTGGGCAGATCAGCTCCACGGTAGGTCCTGGTGTCAAGGACATGGGCTCGCATCCGCTGTTATGTCACTATATAGTCCAGCAGATGTTCTTTCTTGGACCCTGCATGCATCCACTATATTGTGTGGATACGCTGATGCTGGAACAGCGTGTTGGTAATTACAAGCCCATGGGCTGCACAACGTTTAGCAGCCTCCTACTGTTGTTGTTGAGCTGATCTGGCCCATGCCTGCCAATCACTCCTGACCAGGTGCCAGCATCATGACCAACTCAGGTATTAAAGTCACCCAACAGGATGACTATATCCCGAGGGGCCACTTTAGCTAGCACCTGTGAAAGGAAGGCATCTGACTCATCGGCCTTACCTGCATCCCTCCACTGATGGGGGCATAAGTAACCACGATCACCACTCCTCGCCTCTAGTTGATGGGAAGTGAGCCCAAAGTAGCCTGGGGCTTACAGCTTCAAACACCTCACCGCCATGCTCCCATGCCCCATTCATTATTTTGTTCAGAAGAGCCAATCCCTGTTGTATGGCGGTCTCCTGACACAAGTAGAGGACTGTTCACCCCTGATGGTGACAGGAGCCAGAGCCGGTCCACCGGACCACCTGAATATCACAGAGATCCAGGCGGTACCGGTCCAGCTCCCAACAGAGGAGTGGCAGCCTCTCCTCCACAGTGAGCGTTTGAACATTCCACATGGCCACCTGCAAAGGCTTTGTGCTGTTTCTGGAGGAATCCAGAGGGTAAGGATTCAATATCCTGGCTCCGCCAAATTGGGTTTGGCCAGGAGAAGTCATTGACGCCTGTTCCCCCGGGGCCTCAAGCACAAGCTTTGTTTGATCTTTTGTTACATTGTTTACGCAGACATACTCAGACACTCGCAGACGCGGGGAGAAAGACACGGGGAGAGAGAGAGAGACACGGGCAGAGAGAAAGACACGGGCAGAGAGAGACACGGTGAGAGACACGGGGAGAGAAAGACACGTGGAGAAAGAGACACGGGGAGAAAGAGACACGGGGAGAGAGACACACGGGGAGAGAGACACGGGGAGAGAGAGACACGGGGAGAGACACGGGCAGAGAGAGACACGAGGATAGAGAGACACGGGGAGAGAGACACGGGGAGAGAGACACGGGGAGAGAGACACGGGGGGAGAGAGAGAGACGGGTAGAGAGAGACACGGGGGGAGAGAGGGACACGTTGAGAGAGAGACACGGGAGAGAGACACGGGGAAAGAGAGACACGGGCAGAGAGAGAGACACTGGGAGAGAGAGATACGGGGAGAGACACGGGGAGAGAGAGAGACACGGGCAGAGAGAGAGACACGGTGAGAGACACGGGGAGAGAGAGACACGTGGAGAAAGAGACACGGGGAGAAAGAAACACGGGGAGAGAGACACGGGGAGAGAGATACACGGGGAGAGATACGGGCAGAGAGAGACACGAGGATAGAGAGACACGGGGAGAGAGACACGGGGGGAGAGATACACGGGGAGAGAGAGACACGGGCAGAGAGAGACACGAGGAGAGAGACACGGGTAGAGAGACACGGGGGGAGAGAGGGACACGTTGAGAGAGGGACACGTTGAGAGAGAGACACGGGAGAAAGACACGGGGAGAGAGACACGGGGAAAGAGAGACACGGGCAGAGAGAGAGACACGGGGAGAGAGATACGGGGAGAGACACGGGGAGAGAGAGAGACACGGGGAGAGAGAGACACGGGTAGAGAGAGACACGGGCAAAGAGAGAGACAGGGGAGAGAGACACACGAGGAGAGATACGGGGAGAGAGAGACACGGGGAGAGACACGGGCAGAAAGAGACACGAGGAGAAAGAGACACGGGGAGAGACACGGGGAGAAAAAGACACGGGGAGAGAAAGAGACACGGGTAGAAAGAGAGAGACACGGGCAGAAAGAGACACGGGGAGAGAGAGGGACACGCTGAGAAAGAGACACGGGTAGAGAGAGACACGGGCAGAGACAGACACGGGGAGAGAGAGACACGGGCAAAGAGAGACACGGGGAGAGAGAGACACGGGGAGAGTTTTAGTTATGATGATAATTAATTACTCATTCACTTACCTCCACCACCCAAACCTCAAGTGGTGTTTGTGTGTGTCTGTGTTTCTATTTGTCTATGTGTGTGTCTGTGCGTGTCTGTCTGTGTGGCTGTATGTTTCTATTTGTCTGTGTGTGTCTATGCGTAAGTGTGTCTGTATGTCTCTGTGTGTGTATCTGTGTATTTGTGTTGTGTTTTTGTGTCTCTGTGTCAGTGTGTGTCTGTCTGTGTATCTGTATGTCTCTGTGTCTGTCTGTGTATTTGTTCGTCTCTCTGTGTGTGTCTCTGTGTGTGGAGTGCCTCTTAGTTTGAGTTGGTTAAACACCCCCATAATGTCAACTCGGCGTTGCTAGGACGTTCAGTGCCATAGAAACTACAACCCACACAGCCACATACACACCCTGTCTCTCCCTCTCCCCGTGTCTCCCCCCCTCTCCCTCTTCCCCCTCTCTCCCCCTCTCATCTTTCCTCCCTCCCTCTTCCCCGCTCTCCTTTAAGATCATAGGAAAATAAAAAAGATGTTCGGTTTCTTCGGCACTTTGCTTCGGTCATTATGCCGTTTTTCACCATCATCACACGCCATCAATCATCACCACCACTACCCAACCATCATAACCAACACCCATTACCCTTCATCATCGCGACCACCCATCACCAATCATTATTACCACTTCCACCACCATCCATCATCATCACAACCCATCATAATCACCACCCATCATCACCACCACTAATCATCATTACCACTACCACCACCACCCATCATCATCACAACCCATCATAAGCACCACCCATCATCATCACCATAACCCATCATCATCACCACCACCCATCATCAGCACCACCACCCATCATCAGCATAAACACCCATCATCATCAACCACCTATAAAAACCACCATCAGCGTCAACACTGTTGTATAAATGGGGTCTTTATTTTTGTTAAAATTATGATAATTAAGCTCTGCCTCGTTGCCTAGGGTTTTATTATCAATCGGGATAATACAATGAATTGTATGAAGTTATGAAAGTGTGATGTAAGTATGCTGATTAAGCTCGGCTTCGTTGTCTAGGGTTGTATTCATATTCTTGGTTCTTTAGGTAAAGTCACGTCGGTAAAGTCACGCAGAAGGGAAATAATAAAACTATATTTCTATTAACCAAGAATATGAATCCCTGCAGTCACGAAAGCTTTGAATCAAAATTTAGGGTTGTATTATCAATCAGCTTTAACTTTTACTGATTATGTCTTCGTGTTTTATGTTAGGTCTCAAGATTCAGATTTCACCGCAGGATATAGTTCTAATTAATTAAGATTATTATGCATAAACTTAGGAAGGCACCACTCAGACACTTCTGTGTTAAGCAACTTTAATCTCTAAACAAAAACATAACACTCTAATAATCAAACTCTTATGCTTGGAATGTTAACACAGTACTCTTGGAGATGTCCTCCTCATTGCTCCGTACATTTAACCCTCAATGATTACGTTTGTTAAACTGGGTAACAGAACAATCGGTTAATTCCTCAGAGTAAAGCGAGCATTCACGGCGATGGGAAAAAGTCCTTAAAAATTAATGTGACAATATCCATACGAAAAGCAATAAAGAAACATGTCCCGAAAGCAAAAGTAGATCTCAATGAATTCATTGGTAAGATTATGCAGTGTGCCTGTCTGTCTAGCCCAGGGGTCTGCAACCTTTAAGACATAAAGAGCCACTTGGACCCGTTTCCGAAGGAAAAAATAAACTGGGAGCCGCAAAACCATTGCAACTATTAAAACAAATATAACACTGCATATATTGTTTCTTACCTTATTGCTATATACAGGATCGTGCAGTCAGCTGTCAATCTGAATAAAAAAAGGACTTTTTCACTTAACAATGTAAAATATATTTTTGCAAATTAATAGCTAAATTACCTGGTTAATGGGATTTTTGCTCCTGAACCTCAGTGCACAGTGTCTGCACATCAGGGCTGTAAGACGTCACCTTCATTTTCACACAGGCTTGCAAGCTGTCATCTGTGAGGCGTGATCGATGTTTGTTTTTAATATAGTTCATGTTGGAGAAGACCTGCTCACATACATATGTGGAGCCGAAGATCGACAGGACTCCAAATGCATACTTTTTCATGTTTATATAAGTGTTGGGGATGGCATTCCATGTTTCGAATACAAGTTTGTCCTGTTTGGGAAGGTTTTCAATATCACTCCATTTATGATTCTGAGCCAGAATGGCCTTCTGACGGGCAACATCCTCAAGAGTAGCGGTCAAGCATTTGAACTTGGACACCCATATATCTTTGTCGGCTATATCGGCCAGTTCCATCTCAAGATCAGGTTGACTTACACCTGCAAATGCAGTCATATTCAATAGGGATGGATCGATCGCCAGGGGAGTGACAGGGAAGGATAATGTCGTTTTTTCCTCTCTGAACTCACAGAATCGTTTCCCAAACGAACTTTGCATTGTGGTGATTGCAGACTTGAAATATTCCAAATTTATCGTATCATGACTTTGTTTGAACTCTCTCAAAGAGGGAAAGTGAGACAGTGTACCTCTCTGTAAATCTTTGACAAACACTGTCAACTTGCGCTCGAATGCCAAAACCTCCTCCAGCATGTGCAGGGCTGTGCCTCCTTTCCCCTGAAGGGTTGTATTTAGCGTGTTTAGATGTGCTGTCATGTCTACCATAAAATGTAATTTTTCCAGCCACTCTGGCTGTTCCAGCTCAGCAAAGGTGAGCTCTTTGCTGCCCAGGAAGGTTTTTACTTCTTCCAAACATGTGACAAAGCAACGGCAACGTTATTGCCTGTCACCGGGCGGGCAGTGTGGAGCGGAGCGGCGACCTGTCAGCAGCGGCAACGCCAGAGCAGGTGTCACAGTGCGCCTCCTCCCCTCGCTAGCATCCGCCCCGGAGCCGCGGTCAAGGTTCAAAAGAGCCGCATGCGGCTCCGGAGCCGCAGGTTGCCGACCCCTGGTCTAGCCAATGCTTATCAATTGGCTAAGGCTTCAATAAATTCGCGGGCAGGATTCTGTGATGAAAAAAAAGATTTCAACACCATAGTCTCCCTGTCAGTGTGTAGATTCGTAATGTAGGTTTCTGTTTCGTTTCATCAATGAATTCATTTTATCTTGGTCATGTGTGATTGACCTATTTCACCTTGTATCGCTTCTGGATGACCTTCGGTCTCATACTTTATAATTATTTGGTTTATGTTTATACAAGATTCGTGATGTATCATTGTTATTACCACGTATATTCCTAGGGTTTTATTATCCTTTTTTCCCCGTCTGTATCCAGGGATCCGTGCTGTTTATACTCGAGTTATATTTTGATACCCTGAGGTTGGAGATATAGCTACGTTTTCACTTAAGCTTTCTTGACTGCTGAAATTCATATTCCTTGGTTCTTTTGGATGAGTCACGTAGATAACAAGATTCAATAAGAAACAATGTGAGGTGAATGAGAGTAACATAAGGTAAGTAATAATGCAAGGCCACTAATGTGGACTGCAGTCTGGTTTTTAATCTGGCTGAGTGTGTTGGTAGAAAATGATGTCGACGTATTATTGTCGCTAAGTTCCGAACTTTTACCGTTGTATTAAAATAAAATATTTAAAAAAAGTTGCCTGTTGTCCTCGTGGCGCCTGTTGTCTGTACGTTTTTATGCGGCCTTTGAAGCCGTGTAGAGATTTCCCCAGAAACTCATTAGCACCCCCCCCCTCTAATTTTTTGCACCGTTTTTTTTATTACCTTTTATGGCTACTTCCTTGCCTGGTCATGAGTGTGAAAGGCAGCTGCTGTTTGAGGGGAGGTGGTTCGCATCACAACCTTTTTGCCCCAAGCGACACCGCGATTGATTATTATTTAAAAATATATATTGGCAAAATTATTAATATCAATTTTGGAAAAAGGCCTATATATATACACAACACCCATGGTCATCACTATCACCCTTCATCACTACCACACATCATAATCACCACCCATCATCACCAACCATCATCACCACAACCACCCATCACCATCATTACACACCATCACCCATCATGATCAACACCAAAACCCAGCCATTATAGCCACCACCCATCATCACCACCCTCATCCATCATCACCACCCATTACAATGATTACTCCCCATCATAATCACCACCCATCATTATCATGATTATCACCAACCATCATCATCGCCACCAACCACCCAGCATGACCACCCATCACCATCCATCATTACCACCAACCATCACCACCACCACCAACCTACATTGCGGGGGTCACAAAAAATATCTCCAAAATCTTCAATAAACACAAGATCCAGGTCCGATTCAACACAGTACATAAAATCCGTGATCTGGTCCCGTCTGTAAAAGATGTGATTCCAGACATAAAGTACCCTGGCGTCTACAAACTAAGTTGCCTTTGTGGTAGCAGTTACATTGGAGAAACCAAACGACATGTCTCGGACCACATCCGTGAGCACAAAGCAGACCTAAAACACGGTAGGACCAACACCTCAGCCGTGGCAAGACCACTGTTATAATTCAGTGGGCTCACATGACATTGACTTCTCCAAGACAGAGGTTCTCTGCAAGCCATCTGGCTACCATGAGAGATTCGTTCATGAGGCTATCCGCATATACAGAGACAATTTCAACCGAGAAGATGGATTCTGGCTTAGCAATCATTGAAAGGATTTGATCAACCATTTCGGGTCTTAATTGATTGTGTTCACGTTTACAGTGACTTTCAGACCACTTTCCATTCTCCTTCTCTCCCCCTCCTCCGTTCGAGCATAGATGGACTCGTCCATCTGACCAACTGCCAAATCGCTGTTCGTGGTGCTGACGTTAAGAAAAAACTCCACTTTTTTTCAAATTGTATTGCTGTGGTTTTCACACCTAATTATGATTGCTTGTGTTGCAATCGAAACGTCGTGATAATTTTATTATTTTATTTCCCTTCTACGTGACTTTACCGAAAGAACCAAGAATATGCCTACAATTATTGTGTTCTGATTACTGGCACAATTGTGCACTACATTACATGTGTAGTGACATAGAACGGTCACTACTGTGTCGGCCCGTACGAAGGCTGGGGGCCCCAAGGGGGTGCCTGGGGGGTCACGTGGTGGAGGGATCCGGACCTTCCCAGAGGTGGGGGAAGTGAGGCGTGTCCTGGGAAGGGAGGCGTGACCTGAAGAGAGCCAGCCATGCCGGGGCGGAGCCAGCCACGCCAAAGGAGATATAAGCGTGGTGTGAACGCAGAGCGAGGCTGTTGTACTGTACTCCAAAGAGAAGACATCATTGGTCGTCAAGTCCCGAGTCGTCGTCCTGGGCCAGGCAGGCCGTTGCCTGCCTGGTCCAGTCTCTGTCGCGTTCCAGAGTGTTAGTGAGTTGAGGAAGGTGGTCACCACCTCATGTACAGTGTTATATTACTTACCGTTAATAAATAGTGTTGCCTCCAAGCTGCGTATGTGTGCACCTAATTCGAACCCACTACATTTGGCGTCAGAAGGTGTGGAAATATAAATATTGCTAGGTGTTATCCTAGGGAAGTAAAATGGGCACACGAAAAACAAATATAAAACTCACCTGGACGCCTTCGTACAACAGGGACGGTGTGACGACCATCCTTCAGACAGCCCCGTGGATGGCAGCCCTGGTGACAGAGAGAGAGAGATGGCGCTGCACGCGGAGCGGCGGGAGTGGCATCGCACTGCTGCTTCGCCGCCATCGGGAACGGAGCGACGGAGCCGCGGGGAGAGGACACCATCGTCGCTGCGGGGGCTGGCGGGGGAGGCCCGGGCATGCGGGCCACACGGTGGGCCCGCCATTTCGGTGGCTGGTCGGGTCGCGGTTCCCGCCAAAACGCCGCTCCTGCTGCCCAAATGCCGCTCCCGCCGACATCAACGCCTGCAGAGGGGGAGTTCCAGTCTTCTGCTCGAGCGCGAGAGGTGAATGGGTTCGCAAGAGCAGGCCGTGTTCACCATGAAAGATTCTTCGGGCCGTCCCAGTGCTCCACCTTGCCGCCCTCAGCTATTCACAGTCGCCAGGCGAGTCGTGACGTGACAAGCACCCGGCCCCAAGAAAAATAATATCTTCACCCATCTTGCGTGTGCCGGGTTGCGATCGCGGGTGTTTTTTTTTACTCGCTGGTTTGCGGAGCGTGTTCGTCCGGTTGTGTGCGTGATAAATTGACGCGGCTTCCATGCGGGTGTCTGCTTGTAACAAGTGTTGTTGTTAATTACGGCGTCGAGATCGGTATCTTCTGGGTGTAGTTAATGATTAATTCGTTGTTGGGTGTCCCGAGCTCTGTTGATATCCTGTAGGTTGCCGTGTTAATGACTCGTGTTGTTACATCGTTTTGTTGCGAAATCGCCATTGTTATTGTGTATACTGTATGGAGTTTCGCTCGTGATTGTCACGTGTAACTGTAAGAAACTTTGATCGTCATTGTTGCCAAGGTACAGACCATATGGAGCTTTGCTTGGAATTGTTAACAGTGTATGGACTGTTGGGTACTTGCTTGTGATTATTTACTATGTACGGATTGTCTGGAGTATTGATTGTGTGTGTTGCAATGTGGGGACTGGATGGAGCATTGCGCCAAATGATTGACTGTACGAATTTCATATACTGCATATACTGTATTAATCAATTCGGCGATTCTTGGGGTTTGTGTATAGTTTTTTTGCTCTCAAAATTCGAATGCCCTGAGTCCCATGGTTAATGTTGAAGGGGTTTTTGAAATGACAGGTTCGGTGTGTTTCAACCTCACTGGTTGGCTCCTGTCCGTTGTTGCACAGATGATGTCTTTTGTGCGGGAATGCCCCTTGTGTTCTACATCGATCGGGGGTGCGTTTCCGTTAATTGCTGTGAAATTGCGTTGCTCTCTCCACTCGGTTGGTACAGCTGCATGCTGCAATGCGAGTCTCGGAGATGATGTGTACGGATACGGGATGTGAGGTGTATTGTTGTGACCATTGAATATTCGGGATCGTCACAAATTGTGCCTACCTGTTCGGCATTGGATCAGTTCTGTGGGGGATCATAATTCAAATTGTATGTGTTGTGATGGTGTTAAATTGCGATGGTGACATGCTGCCATGGATTTGGAATTGTGGTGCTGGCTGTCACTTATCTTGGGGCGCAGATCCTGACCAGGATGGCCCAGTGAGAGTTGCGTGTCTAACACGAACATTGTGGTCTCGTCATGCTGTGTCTGACGGCTTGACCTGACAGCCCGGAGATCGAGACACTCCATGGCTTGTCTAGCCTAGTGGGCTGTGCGCTCACATGGCTCAGAGAGTGTGGTCCCGTCATGCTGTGTCTGACGGCTTGACCTGACAGCCCGGAGATCGAGACACTCCGTGGTTTGTCTAGCCTAGTGGGCTGTGCGCTCACATGGCTCAGAGAGTGTGGTCCCGTCAGGCTGTGTCTGACAGCTTGACCTGACAGCCCGGAGATCGAGACACTCCGTGGCTTGTCTAGCCTAGTGGGCTGTGCGCTCACATGGCTCAGAGAGTGTGGTCCCATCATGCTGTGTCTGATGGCTTGACCTGACGGCCCGGAGAGTGAGACACTCCGAGGTGCGTTGAAACAGTGGGCTGGAGATTCGTAAGGTTCAGGTGGAGTTGTCCTGTTACGTTGGGACTGTATCCCTCAGTTGTTAGGGTGCATGTTGTGCAGTGAGTGAACGATGGGTCGTCTCAGCTCGGTCGGTACAGCTATATGCTGCGATGCGAGTCTTGGAGAGAGACTGGGTCATCTCAGCTCGGTCGGTACAGCTATATGCTGCGATGCGAGTCTTGGAGAGAGACTGGGTCGTCTCAGCTCGGTCGGTACAGCTATATGCTGCGATGCGAGTCTTGGAGAGAGACTGGGTTAAAATCCCCCCGATATGGCCGGCGCGTGCTACTGGTTGTGACGCCGCGTCGGAAAGGCGGTGGGGTGGTGATGTAGTGGTGGTATTGACGTGCGCCGACTGTGACAGTGATGGATCACGGGGCGGCGCGGGGTGCGGGGTTGGGCACGCGTTGTGGGCGTGGTGTGGACGCGCGCGCCGGGAGTGACAGATGACGGGGCGGCGCGGCGTGAGTGGTGAGGCACGATGAGATGGGGGAAAAGAGGATCGTAGCCAGCGCCCGGCGATTGGTCGAATAAGTGGGTGCTCGCAGCGACGTCCGCAGGTGGGGTATAAAGGGGGACGCGCGAGAGCACTCGGGGAGAGTTACCCAGTTGAAGACCCGAAGACAGAGCTGAAGACCTAGTGCCACGAGACCCCTAGTCCCGCCGTCCTTGTGGGGACCGGGGCCCTGTGTGGCTCGGAGGCGAGGCTGTGGGACCCGGGGTCCGACGCCCCCGTGGGTCGGGCTGGGGACCCACAGTCGAGACGGATACCCCGGGCAGGGAGTGTCCCGAGTAGCTCAGTGGCGTTAGTCGCCGAGTAGCTAAGTGGATGTTGGTCATCCGAGTAGCTCAGTGGCGTTAGTCGCCGAGTAGCTAAGTGGATGTTGGTCATCCGAGTAGCTCAGTGGCGTTAGTCGCCGAGTAGCTAAGTGGGTGTTTGTCACCCGAGATACTAAGTGGATGTTGGTCATCCGAGTAGCTCAGTGGGCGTTAGTCGCCAAGTAGCTAAGTGGGTGTTTGTCACCCGAGATACTAAGTGGGTGTTTGTCACCCGAGATACTAAGTGGGTGTTTGTCACCCGAGATACAAAGTAGGTGTTAGTCACCTGTGAACGAGTTTGATAAAATAAAGAGTGTGTTACCCGTGAAGTCGTCTCCCGCCGAGTTACTACATTACAACTGGCGTCAGAAGTAAACCTGTCTTCAAGAAGTATGGACACAAGGAAGACTACCCGTACCCACGAGCGAGGTCGGGATGACGACGGCGTACCGGGGACACCGACCTCGGGAGTAGAGGACGAGGAGTTGCCGCCGATGCAGCACTTCGCGGTGATGGCCGACGCTCCGCTTGCCTCCGACACCAGCCTCCAGGACGCGCACTCCCGGTTGGCGGAGTTGCTACTCGCCGCCGCCGCTGTCTTGGCCGACATCTCCGTTCCGGCGAGCGGAAAAACGGCTGCGGGGGTCGTGGAGGAAGCGACGTTGGAGGATTCCCGCCAAAAGGCGCTTCGCGCCAAAAGTCTGGAAGTTGCCGCCGTTTTTGGGGGGCCGCCACCGATTGGCGGGAAAGACGGACGCCACGTGGCCGGACACCTCCGCGCAGCGCAGCCCACGTCATCAGCGCGCGCCGGAGCCCTCCATTTTGCGCCTGACAACCGAGCCGACATTTTACACAACTCCAGCGGAGCGCGGGAAAATCTCTCCGACGTCGACGACGATCGGGTCCTCCAGCAAAGATTGCCCGCGCTGTCGGCGTTCAAGGCGGATGGGGGCGACTGGGGAGCCTTCCAACGAAGGTTCCTCGCTCATCAGGAGATGTCGGGGTGGTCCGACACCACTGCCCTGCGTGCGTTGCCAGCGATGCTTGACGACGACGCGCTTGCAGCCTTCACATCTGCTGCAAGGTCGTCCCGCTCTACGCTCCAGGCCGCACTACACCTGATGGCGAAGGTGTTCGGGCCGCCCTCCACGTGTCGCCACCAGTTCTACGATCGGCGGAAGGTGGCTGGGGAAACGACGCTAGCCTACCGCACGGCACTACTCGCCTTGGCGGACGCAGCTTTTCCCCGCATGGATAAGGAGGGGAAGGACGCCATGGTGACGGAGCAGCTGCTGGTGTTGGCCCACGAGTTGGGGGTCCCCATCAACGTGGCAGACGAGATGGATATCTGCTCCCTGGCGATCGCCACGAGCATTCACGCGTACGAGGTCCTCAAACGCAAGCCGGGGGTCGTCTGCAAATGGGCGGGGAACGCGGCACTGGCCGCCACGATCGCCGAACCTCAGCCAGCTGCGGTGCAGGAGCAGGCCTTCGCTGCATCGCGCCCGGGGGAGTGGAGAACGGGAGGTCGTTCCCCCACACGTTCGCCCCGCAAGCTGGAGCAACCGAAACCTACGACGTCCGTCGTCTGCTACAACTGCGGCCTTCGGGGTCACGTCGCAGCCGGGTGCCGGGCCCCGCGTCAGCGCGCCACAGGACCACGTCGGGACGACGACCAGGGCCACAAGTCATCCCAACAAAACCCGGCAAGTCGCGGCACCTCACACGTTCGGTCCACAAACACGGCACATTCGGGTCGCCGCTTCGCGGTGGGGGGTTCGCGGCTGGGTGCCGGGGGTTCAATTCGGCGAGGGGGGTCCGTACGCGGCCCGCAAGCAGTCGAGTGGTCCGAATTGGCCCACAGGATCGTGGCTGCGTCGGCCGGGTCGTCCGTGGTAACGGGGTTCATTGACGGGGTTGAGGTCCGGGTGCTTGTTGACACGGGTGCGTCGGCCACCATCATCTCGGACCTTATTTATAACATTCTTCCCGTCCAAAGTAGACCCCTTCTGCCAGTAGACGTGCCATTTTATGCGGCGAATGGGGGATCCCTGGGGATCATCGGCCAGATTCGGGCGACTATTTGCATTGGTGACATTAAATTAGCGGGCCCTATTTTTGTATCATCATCGCTGGCCGTTCCCTGTTTGCTAGGTACGGACTTTTTGTCCAAAATGCCCATCAAAATTCTTATAGATCAGGCCTGCATAGAGCTTCCGTCAGGTCGGCGGGTTGCGTTCTTGTCGAGCCCTACCAAAGTGCGCACGGTTTGTGCGACGGTGCAGGCGCTGGCGACTCACACTGTACGGGTGCCCCCGGGATCGCAAATGTTAGTACCCCTTCGGTTCAGGAAGCCACTCGAGGTGGGTGCGGAGGCACAGGGGGTGCTGTTGGGGCCGTCAAACAGAGCCAGTAAGGGCCTCGACTTAGCGGTTGCTCAAACCATGGTGAGAGGGGACAGTGAGCCGTTCGTAATGGTCCTGAATACGGGGTCGCGGCCGGCCGTAATTGCGCAGGGAACGGTGCTGGCTCACGCCGCGCCGCTACCCGTTGAGGAACGGCTCGTGGCTCAAGCAGATTTCACTGTCAAGTCGCATCCTCAAAGTGATGAGGGGACTGAGTGGTTGGACTCGCTGTGTGCGGGTTCTGCTAACTTGTCCGGGGTGCAATTGGGAGCATTGAGGGGTTTGCTCATCGAGTTTGCTGACGTGTTCAGCAAACATAAGTACGATATCGGCTGCACTGACCTGTTGCGCCACCACATAGCTACAGGGGACGCGGCCCCTATTCGTCAGAATCCCTTCCGGCTCAGCCCAGCCGAGAAGGAACATGTGCAATCGGCGGTTAATGATATGTTGGCGGCCGATATCATTTCGCCCTCTTCTAGTCCGTGGGGTGCTCCTATTGTCCTAGTAAAGAAACAGGACGGGTCCTTGCGGTTTTGTGTCGATTTCCGCCGCTTAAACAAAATCTCGATGGCGGATGCGTATCCGCTCCCCAGGATGGATGAGTCGCTGGATGCCTTGGCGGGAGCGCAGTTTTTTTCCACACTCGATCTGCTTTCTGGATTTTGGCAATTGCCACTCGATAACGAGTCTAAACCTAAAACTGCTTTCCGGACACCTGGGGGCCTATTTGAATTCAACCGGTTGCCCATGGGCTTACATTCCGCTCCCGCCACGTTCCAGAGACTCATGGAATTGGTTTTGTCGGGCCTCCAATGGGATACCTGTTTGATTTATCTTGACGATATCATCGTCTTTAGTCGGACTTTCGAGGAGCACCTCCAGCGACTGAGAGCGGTGTTCCTCAGGATGCGTTCCGCTAAGCTTAAATTTAAACCGGCTAAATGTTTTCTGCTTCGGGAATCGGTCAGGTATTTGGGCCATATCGTGAGTCGTTCAGGGATCTCGACGGACCCTGCTAAGACGCATTGCGTCAGCTCATGGCCAACGCCAACCTCGGTCACGGAGGTTCGTAGTTTCATTGGTTTTGCCTCCTATTACCGTCGTTTTGTCAAGCAATTTGCCACCATAGCCAAGCCCCTGCACGCTTTGACGGCTAAGGGTGTGAGGTTTCACTGGGGGGCGGAAGAGGAGGCTGCGTTCTGCTCCCTCCGTGACGCCTTGGTGCAGGCTCCCCCCTTGTGTTACCCCGATTTCACACAACCGTTTTTGCTTGACACGGACGCCAGCAATACGGGTATCGGGGGGGTGCTCTCACAGGTGGTCGGGGGGGTTGAACGGGTGGTCGCCTACGGTAGTAGGGTTCTTTCCCCCGCAGAACAACGCTATTGCGTAACTCGTCGTGAATTGTTAGCCATTGTGTTTTTTACACAGCAATTCAGGCCGTATCTTTACGGCCGTCATTTTACGGTCCGGACGGACCATGCGGCTCTACAATACGCTATGCGCGTGGCACAGCCATCGGGCCAATTGTCCCGATGGTTGGAGGTCCTTCAAGACTACCAATTCACGACGATTTACCGCAAGGGGTTGCGACACTCAAACGCGGACGCCTTGTCGCGGTTGCCGCCGTGCACGGACTGCACATGTTTGTTGGGATCGGCGCGGTGCAAACCCCCGGTCGCCGGCACCCCGGGAGTTGCGCTCGCCGCCACTGACACCCCGGGAGAGGACGCCCCCACGGGGAGGGATTCGCTGTTGTCGTTGCCCCTCATTGAGTGGGGCCGCCTCCAGATGTCCGACAGCTCCCTACTTACGCTACGTCGGAAAGTTGGCGCTCCCGAAGAAGGGGAGGCGCGGGTCGGTTCCTGGGTGTGCAGACAGGGCCTTTTGATGAGGTGGGACAACATGTCCCGGCGTCACGTGCTCGTTGTGCCTGTTGCTATGCGGGGTAGGGTTGTTCTGGCAGCTCATGAACGGCTCATGCATCTGGGTTTTCACAAAACGCTCGCCCTAATCCAGCGAGACTATTATTGGCCGGGGATGGGTAACGACGTGGCGAATATTCTTAAGGGATGCGTAGGGTGCGCCAAAAGGAAACCGCCACCATTGGCAGCTAATCCACCGCTGCAATCCATTCAGGTTTCGCGTATAAACGAATTGGTAGCGTTGGACATCTTGGGGCCCTTTCCGGCTACACCAAGGGGAAATAGGTTCCTGCTGGTTGGCGTGGAATACTTCACCCGATGGCCTATGGCATGGCCGCTCGCCAACCAGTCGGCTGCGGCGGTGGCGGACGCCTTTGTCCAGGGTTATGTGTTGGACAAGGGCGCCCCCGAACGCTTGCTGACGGATCAAGGGAAGAATTTTTCGAGCGTTTTGTTGCGCGAGGTGTGCGACCTGTTGGGTACAAAGAAAGTGCGTACTTCCCCCTACCACCCGCAGACTGACGGGATGGTTGAGCGTCTGAACAGGACGATTACGTCTATGTTGTGCCAACAGGTCTGCGACGATCAGGTTGATTGAGACTTACAGGTGCCGGGGGTACTCGCGGCCTATCGAATGGCCCCTCATGCGGCGACGGGGTTTTCCCCATTTTTTCTTATGTATGGGCGGGAGGCCGATCCGGCCATGGACGTCCAACTGGGGATTTCCCAGCCACGTGCAAAATCTAAATTGGCAGACCACATCAAATTTAATATCGCCAAATTGACTGAAGCGCGGGAGGCGGCAAGGTTGAATTCGCGGTCGCGGCAAATTGCAAACGAGAAATTGCATGAGCGGAGGGTGCATACGCATGATTGGAAACCAGGCGATAAGGCCTGGCTGCATTGTCCACATGCACCGTTGGCTACGTCCCCCAAGTTGTTGAGACCTTGGAGGGGACCGGTGGAAATTGTGCGGGTTGCACGACCCCAGAGTATACAGATTAAATGGGGGAAACGCCGTTGGTACGTGCACCCCTCCCGACTGAAGCCCTATGCGGCACCGTGTGACCCCGTTCTGTGCCGTGACGACCGGGCGTGTGATGTGACCGTCGACTCGGGGAGGGAGGTGTCGCAGGCTGATCCTCACGTGTCTCCACCTGACCCACCCCCAGGTGCCTCGGGCTTGACGGCTGCTGACCGTCGAGAGCCTGAACCCCGGGGCACGCACGAGTCCTCGATGCCTGGCCGATGTCTTCCTGAACCGCCGGCACCACCGGACGTTCAACCGCGTCTGGTGCCGTACGACGGACCGGCAAGGCGGACTCGGGCTAGGTCTCAACAATTTTCATGAAGACGTTTTTTGCTCTACACCGAGCTCGCCCGGTGTTCCCCTCTGCCGGGGTAATGTCCCGTTGTAGGGACGCTCGGAAGAAAAAGGGGACACTGCACGAGTCGAAAGAAAAAAAAAAAATTTTCCATTTATTTTCCTTTTTGCATACACATTGCTATTGTCACTCGCCGGTTTGTATATATTGTTCTATTGTCGCGGTGGCATTGGTTGAGGGTTGCGGATGGTAGTGTTCGCGTCGTGTTGTGTTGTTAGGTTAGTTGTTGTTCTTGTTGTTGTGTTGTGTTACGGGGCACACAGGGGGGTTTGTATATTTTTATAGCAGCCGGGGCGGCTGCGAGCTATGTGGTAGGGGGTGATGTAGTGGTGGTATTGACGTGCGCCGACTGTGACAGTGATGGATCACGGGGCGGCGCGGGGTGGGGGGTTGGGCACGCGTTGTGGGCGTGGTGTGGACGCGCGCGCCGGGAGTGACAGATGACGGGGCGGCGCGGCGTGAGTGGTGAGGCACGATGAGATGGGGGAAAAGAGGATCGTAGCCAGCGCCCGGCGATTGGTCGAATAAGTGGGTGCTCGCAGCGACGTCCGCAGGTGGGGTATAAAGGGGGACGCGCGAGAGCACTCGGGGAGAGTTACCCAGTTGAAGACCCGAAGACAGAGCTGAAGACCTAGTGCCACGAGACCCCTAGTCCCGCCGTCCTTGTGGGGACCGGGGCCCTGTGTGGCTCGGAGGCGAGGCTGTGGGACCCGGGGTCCGACGCCCTCGTGGGTCGGGCTGGGGACCCACAGTCGAGACGGATACCCCGGGCAGGGAGTGTCCCGAGTAGCTCAGTGGCGTTAGTCGCCGAGTAGCTAAGTGGATGTTGGTCATCCGAGTAGCTCAGTGGCGTTAGTCGCCGAGTAGCTAAGTGGATGTTGGTCATCCGAGTAGCTCAGTGGCGTTAGTCGCCGAGTAGCTAAGTGGGTGTTTGTCACCCGAGATACTAAGTGGATGTTGGTCATCCGAGTAGCTCAGTGGGCGTTAGTCGCCAAGTAGCTAAGTGGGTGTTTGTCACCCGAGATACTAAGTGGGTGTTTGTCACCCGAGATACTAAGTGGGTGTTTGTCACCCGAGATACAAAGTAGGTGTTAGTCACCTGTGAACGAGTTTGATAAAATAAAGAGTGTGTTACCCGTGAAGTCGTCTCCCGCCGAGTTACTACATTACAGTAACATGGAAATTCCCCCCCGATATGGCCGACGCGTGCTACTGGTTGTGACGCCGCGTCGGAAAGGCGGTGGGGTGGTAACATGGAAATTCTTCCCCCCGATATGGCCGACGCGTGCTACTGGTTGTGACGCCACGTCGGAAAGGCGGGGGGGGTGCTAACGGGTGACTGTCATGTCCGAAGAACGGAGGCGAGTGTTCATTAAGTGATGCCTCAGGAGGGTTTGGTTCTCGTCACAGGAGGCAGTATCTACCTGGCACCTTGGAGTCGCCGGTTATGCCGACCGGCTATGGACTGGGGGGGGGGAGTGGAGCATGCGTCAGCTACTCCTGCTCCTCCTGTTCTGACTCCTGGGGGGAGGGGCCGTGCCCTTTGGGCTGCTTCTGGTTCCCCAGGCCCGGCCACATGGACTCGTTGAAGACTGGCTGCTCTACATGCCTCTCAGACTCCTTGCTCATTGCCTACGCCGTCGTTCCAATGGCCACACTCACATGTCAGTGCATGCGTGATTCTCACGGGGGGGGGGGGGGGGGGGGGGGGGCTGTGCTGGAGCGTAAGTGGGTTAGCCAGTTGTCATGTATATTTGTTGTTAATTCCCCGTTTTCTATGCGGTTCCCTTTTACCCTCGTCGATTCTGTATATATTACGTGATTGTATTTCTTATCGGTCGCCGGTCATTTATTGATGTTGCTGGTTCGGAGGCACACCTTTTCGATGTTTCACAGTTGTGTTACAGCCGGGGACGGCTGTGTGTTTATACAGGGGGGGGTGATGTAGTGACATAGAACGGTCACTACTGTGTCGGCCCGTACGAAGGCTGGGGGCCCCAAGGGGGTGCCTGAGGGGTCACGTGGTGGAGGGATCCGGACCTTCCCAGAGGTGGGGGAAGTGAGGCGTGTCCTGGGAAGGGAGGCGTGGCCTGAAGAGAGCCAGCCATGCCGGGGCGGAGCCAGCCACGCCAAAGGAGATATAAGCGTGGTGTGAACGCAGAGCGAGGCTGTTGTACTGTACTCCAAAGAGAAGACATTATCGGTCGTCAAGTCCCGAGTCGTCGTCCTGGGCCAGGCAGGCCGTTGCCTGCCTGGTCCAGTCTGTGTCACGTTCCAGAGTGTTAGTGAGTTGAGGAAGGTGGTCACCACCTCATGTACAGTGTTATATTACTTACCGTTAATACATAGTGTTGCCTCCAAGCTGCGTGTGTGTGCACCTAAATCGAACCCACTACACAGGTATTGAATGTGATTCAACATTGGGGAGGAGTCTGCCTTTAAGTTCAGACCCCAGCTGCTGCCATAGCTGTCTCCAATCTGTGATGGCAGTCACATGGGTGGCATCGCTGACATCAAGTGACCTACAAAGTCATGCTTGGGTTATAACAAATAATTTAAGTATGGTCATATGACCCCAATGACCTACAAGGCATAAGGGGGCCTTTATCAAGCAGTCGACTAATACAAATGGGCTGTACATCAACATGCATGTCTGGATTAGAGGTTAAATATCATTAATAGTTTTCCCCTTTTTTTATGGCAACAAAACAGGTGTTAAGATGTTAAAACAAACTGAAACCTTTCACAAGGAATCATGTCTGCATTTTAACATCTTAACACCTGTTTTGTTGCCAGACAAAAAGGGGAACACCGTATTATCATATTTTGGTACTGGCAAAGGAGATCCCATGATGTTAAATATCATTAAGTCTGGCGATTATGTTTAATATAATAGGCCGTTCGGAACAAACATGTTGGGTTTGGGTGGATGAGTGAGTGATCGGACACATGCATGAGTGGGCAAACAAGCAAGCGAGTGGGCTTGAAAGCAACAGGCATGAAAGTAATTGGGTTGGTACAGTTGTAGAGGTGATCGCCACTCACCATTCAGTAACCTGCAGTACCACTGAGTGTCAATGGGGTGCCTGGGGTCAAAGAGGTGAGAGCGGATCAAAACACCAATTCTTGCTAGGGGAAATTCCCGGGGTCAGAGAAGGTGAAACGGATCAGAACGACGGATTGAGAAGGACCAATCAGAGGGTTCGGGAAAGACCAATCAGAAGGTTCCAAAAAGAGGTGTGGCTGGGACGGAGCCAGCCACGAACCTGTATAAAAGCCAGAGCGCTGGGAGCTCGAGTTAGTTCTCCCCACACGAAGACCGAAGCCCGGGCTGAAGATAAGATAGGACCCTGGAACCAAGCCTTGCAGCCCTTCAAGGGCTGAGGCTCAGTGTGACCAGGGGTCGGGACCCACAGACCCAGTGGTCGGGTCAGTTAGCCTCCCCTAGGTCCCAGCCGGAGGACGTTAGGTTAGCTGGTAACCCGTGAGTAGCTCCCGCCAAGTCCGGAGGCCATACCTCCCTAGGTATCGGCTGAGGAGACCGTATTACCCCTTATGTGTGTTACGGACCATGTCGGAAGAAAGACAATAAACAGTGCGCCTCACAAAGAAGTTTATTCGTCCGTAATAACAACACTACACAGCGAGTAAATTCCTTGTCTGTGCGAACTTTCATGGCGAAACACGTTCCTTCGGAGTGGGCAGGTAGGAACTTGGTTGGACAGCGCATTCGTGCACGACAGACAGACATAATCCCTGGTGGGCAGTGTAGAACCTGGTGGGCAGTGTGGAACCTGGTGGGCAGTGTGGAACCTGGTGGGCAGTGTGGAACCTGTTGTTCCTACCTGTATGTATAAAAGATAACTTGACTTTAGGTAGCCAGGCAGACAGCCCCCTTAACTATCACCCCCCCTCCCCTCCCTTAGGCCCCTCCCCTGACCCCCTTTCCCTTAGGCCCCTCCCCTGACCACTCCCCCCCCCATATCCTCAGGCCCCTCCCCTGACCCCCCTTCCCTTAGGCCCCTACCCTGACCACCCCCACCCATATCCTTAGGCCCCTCCCCTGACCCCCCCTCCCTCAGGCCCCTCCGCTGACCCCCCCCCTCAGGCCCCTCCCCTGAACCCCCACCCCCCCTCAGGCCCCTCTCCTGACTCCCCCCTTCCTTAGGCCCCTCCCTTGACCCTCCTCCCTTAGGCACCTCCCCTCTCCGTACCCGGCAGTAGGTCTCCACCAATCAAAGAGCTGTTTGTAAGGTCTCCACCAATCAAAGCGCTGTGTGTATTATATATTTATTTATGCACGATAGACAGACAGTCAGACAGACAGACAGCTAAATAATATCTGGTGGGCAGTGTGGAACATTGTTCCTCCCTGTAAAACCCTTTCTGATTCTGAGTGGTCAAATATGTAATAAGTGAGAGGATGAGCGATTAAAATTGTTGCTAATTCTGAGCATTGTTCCAACCTCCCCAGGCCGTCCAACTTCAAACAGAATCTACTCCTTCCCAACATGGACAGCTAAATCAAGTGGGCTGAGATCTTGGATGACTGAGTATAAGTCCCAGATACCTGCATCACATGGTATGTATACAGAAGAGGTTCCTTGATCAATTACTTTTAGTAGACATGGCTTGGTGGTGATGGGAAGACGTAATGATTGAGTGTGGCAGAGGATGGGTGTAGATCTGAGTTTATTGAAACTGGGGTCTCAAGCTTATGGAATTGGTCTCAACATGGACAGAAAAACATGACTTGTAAAGGATTACTTCCATGTGATGAATATTTCTCAAAAGCAGGTCCTGTTGTGTGGTAAGATGTAATTACAGGGATCTTAAAATTGGTTCTGTGAAACTCCATGTCCTTTGTTCTCTAATTCATTACTCGTCCTTTGAATACATTTTCTGTTCTTCGTAGACCGGGAGTCATTGTGCCAGTCGACCACGTGGGGGGACATTATGGACAAAGTGGACACTTTCCCAGGCCAAAGTTACAAGCATCGCTCCACAAAAGGTGTGTATGGGGTCTTTGGGGGTCAAACACAACATTCTCTCCAAAACTAGCACATCGTGTCACCACACCAAAATATCTCTCCACATCACCTTTCTCATCACACCACCAATTAAATACATCAAAGCCTCATCATGTGTCTATACCATCATAAGACACCATATCTCTTGAACATTCCACTACTTTGCCTCTATATAACAACACCATCTCCCGATACCATCACCCAATCTCTCCACCATCCCACTCATGCAAGCACTTGAAGTGGCCATTTATTACCAACTAGCGGGAAGTACCCCGTGTTGCCCGGGCGAAAAAAATGTAAGTTTTGTACCAGTTTAAAGGGTAAAAACCTACTACTGTATTATGGTTATTGCTTGACTTGCATCCCACCGGAAATTTTGCACAGTGTTGATAGTGTTTTTTCTGGAAGACTTTGCTGTTTTTTCCTGGATTTTTCTGTTGCGTGTAGACACTTTAAGATGTTCCTTGTTCATGTTTTTGTTTGTTGCAGTTGCACCTGAGTCAAGAGCCGCATGGCTCACAGGGTTATACCTAATGAAACTGAAAAACTGAAGTGAATTTCTGCTTGCATATGCATGTCTGAATATTCATTTGGTTATCTTTGCTTGAAAAGAAAATAATTGGGGAGTTGAAGGACTTCAGCGTGAAGCGTTTCCAGAGAAGTACCTTCTTCTTGGTTCTTTCAGTAAAGTCACGTAGAAGGAAAATAATAAAAATAAAACATAATTAAATAATTCTTGCGACGTTTCTGTCAGACCTGTTCTCCACCTGAAGACGGCTGCTTGCGTTGTGGCCGAAACGTCGTGAGAATTATTTTATTATGTTGAATTTTATTATTTTCCTTCTACGTGACTTTACCGAAAGAACTAAGAAGATGAATCCCTGCAGTCACGAAAGCTTTACATCGAGAAGGACCTTGCGACGAAGAAACGCCTCATGGTAGAGGAGCACCTCTTTGAGGTGCAACGCCTTGCCAGGGTGAAGTGCCGCACAGAGGAGAAGTGCTTCAGAGACTATCTCCTCAAGAAGAGCCTCATTAAAGTGAAGTGCTTCACGGATGAGAAGCGTCTTCACGAGATGAAGCGTCTCAAGGAGGAGAAGTGTCTCGCCAACGTGAAGAGCATCGAGGAGAAGCACCTCGCCAGGACTGCTACCATCACCACCACTAACGCTGCCACCTCCGCCCCACCACCGCTGGCGCCACCGCCATCACCGCTGCCGCCACCGCCACCAACACCGCCATCACCTCCGCCACCACAGATGCCACCAACACCACCGCCGCCACTTCAGGAGGTTGAGGAGGATGAGAGAACGGAGAAAACAAGGAAGGGGGAGAAGATGGTGGTGGAGGATGAGAAAAAGGAGGTGCAGGTGGTGATGCAGAGAACTGAAGAGGAAGCGAGGGGGCCTCGCTCGCGTGGCGAGAGCGATCACCTCACTCCTCCGCCGCGTGCTGCTTTGTGGTGGCATGTCCACCACTCCGTAGGTGGTCGTGGATCGATGCCAACCATGACCACTAACACGATACAACCCACCCACCCACCCCGTGATACATGCCACACACACCACATAGGTCCCCAGAGAGACGTTGTCACTGGGACCACAGCTGTGGAAGGAAGCTGAGCAACAGATGCCAGGACTACAGTGGAGAACGACTGCTACCAAGACAGAGCACACACCACACACACACGGGACTAGCCTAAAAGCAAAGCCGGCCCCACCCTGGGCCCCTTCCATGCTGGTTTTCATCCAGGCAGTCCTCATGGGATGACCTTGCTATGGTTTCTAGGACATGGAAGGAGCAGCTGACCCAGGGTGAGAGAGCTGGAGGGGTCTGGTACGGACACTGGACAACACCTGCAACGTGGCAAGCCCCAGGGCCACCCTGTATAGAATTAGGTTCAATATCATTGTTGTTGTTGGTACTATAAACTCTGAAATAAACCCATGATGACACGAAATATCGATGAATTGCTTGCAAGTGCGCTGACTGGGATGATTAAATGTGCCTTGGCTCGGGTGTGCGGTGTTCCAGCTGTGTGTGTGGCGGTACAATATATGAGACGTTTTAGGAAATGGTCCTTCTTCAGAGCGCATACAAATGTTGGTGGGAAAAGATATTCAGGTGATTTGCCTCCTTCATAACACTGCCACTCTAGACCACTGCCCCACTGATCCACTGCCCCACTGCTCTCTTCTGCCACAGCAGTTGAAACAAATTGTTGAATTTCTTAACCCTCCCTGCCTCAGTCCACCAATCAGTAGAACTGGGTATGCCACCATTGAGCAGCAAGGTGCGTGTGGTGTGTTAAAGTGTGGGTACTCCTTCCTCTTCTTAAACATCTGCCCAGTGTGGAAGAGTAGAGCAAAATATCGTGTAAAGGGGCTCTAGAACTCGGTCTTTTAGAAATTCTTCCTGTCAGGTATGAGAAAGCAATTGCGGAATTGTGCAGCCTTTGTTTCTCTAGTGGCGATGTTTACACAGAATGCCAGTTACTAATTTTAGGTTGAGGCGACCTAGGGGAAGCACAAGACCAGGTCAAATTATCGTCACTGCTATTGGCCATGAGTGGAAACAGAAATCGGCTCACCGGATTTGTAGCCGAGTGGGGTAACCTCCAAGCTATCGCTCCACACATACAGACACCTACAAAGACAAACATCTCCCATATGGCTTCATCACACTGTTGGGGCAAGTGCTTTTAGTGAGCAACACCTATGAAAGCTGAGACGGCACACAAGGGGGTGGGTGGACAGCACCACGCCCGACCACATTTGTGTCTGGAGTAGTGATTGTTACACACCACATCTAGGAGAAGCCTAGGACCAGTTTATTTCAATCACCACCGACAGTAAATGTTAGCCGTGGCCAGCAATCAAACTTGGGCCCCCAGGTTTTTAGCGCAGCGCCCTAACCACTGCATTACCATAAAACAAGTACCTGGTGCGGTGCGTAAATATAGGCACCTTACAAAGGTAGCCTGGCGTGGTGCTGGTCACAGCCCTAATGCACCATGCCAGCCTTCATGGGTGCTCGCTAACAGCACTCACCCACACAGGACTGATGCTTGGATTGCTCACCATGCCTGGGTACAGGGGGCGATACGATTCCCGTGACTCCTCCGCAGAGGTCGCAAATCGGGTACCCGATACCCGTACCCTACCCGATACCCGGCTACCCGTACCCAGCCGGGTACGGGTACCGGTAAGGAATCAAAACCCGTTTGCGACCTCTGCTCCTCCGCCCAGCCTCGCCAATGCCCCACACCATGACTGAGGACTCTGCCACATTGGTTGCCACCACCACCACTAACTGTGCCACTGTGCGATTCACGATGGAGTGGTGGAGGACCTAGAAAGGGGCTTCATTATGAACACATTGGGGGTTAATGTTCAGTAGCTGGTGAAATAAGTAAACTTGGCCATCATCATCTTCATCAACCATCATCAGCTGAATAAAGGCCTCCGAGTCATCACCATCTCTCATTGGTCCTGCGATGAAACAACCCATTTAGCTCATGTAAAGCGGTTAGCATGACGTTTTATGAACTCGGCAAATCGATGTTTGATTCTTGGCCACCACGTTCAACATCAGTGATGAGCGATGTTTGACCCGGTCCTGAGGCCGCAGGTTCCCTCACCAACCCGAACAGAGCGAAGCGGCAATGTTCAGCCAACTAACCCCCTCGACCTGCATGGCATGGGGGAGGCCCTGCACTTTAATGTTACGGGGGTGTTAGATGAAAAAACTTGATGGAATTGGAAGGCGTCGGGGGGGGCCCACATGCTGGGATTTGCCCCGGGCCTCGCACCAATATACGGTCGTGTGTGTACATTTTCCCCAAGTCTGGCACAGACCTTTGCCACACACAATATAGACAGTGAAAATAAAACGCAACACAGGACTGTGTAGGGCATTACGTGTGAACCCTGAAGCTCTAAAAAGTGCTTTTGGGTTGAACCGCGTGTTGTCCAGCAGGAATTCAGTGTTTTTGAAGGGAGGATGAGATGAGACATTGAGACAGACCCGGGTGAGTGTGGTTAGAGAGGCGAGTGTGACAGTAAGACAGACCAAGGTGAGCGAGGTAAGAGGTGAGTGTGATAGTGAGACAGACCCAGTGAGTGAGTGTGGGTAAAAGGTGTGAGACAAAACCAGGTGAGTGTGGGCAAAGAGGTGAGTGTGACAGTGAAACAGATCCAGGTGAGTGAGTGTGAGTGGAGCTGTGAGTGGATAAAAGCCCATCCAGAGCGAGTGGTAGTCAGGGAGCGTCTGGCACCACGTGGAGTGCCCTGTCCGCAGCCGGCACCCAATGAAAATCACCCGAAGGTAAAGAACAGCCATGAGGGCACATAGCCACGGTGAACGGGGGGACGTCACCACGGCCATGTTGCATAGGGGGGATGTTATGGGGGATGTCACAGTAGCCATGTTGCATAGGGGTATGTCACGGTGGCCATGTTGCATACACACAGAGACACCCATAGATACACCCATTGAGGGACCCACAGAGACCCAGAGAGACACCGATACAGACACCCATAGAGATCAACAGAGATACCCATAGAAACTCACAGAGGCGCCAATAAAGACCCACAGCTACATCCCAGTGAGACGCACAGACACAGAGACACCCAGAGACCCACAACTATATCCGTGAAACTCTCACAGACAGACACACAAAGATAAAGATCCCCCGTATAGCCTTAACAGACTTGTAGGGGCAAGTGCTGTTAGCGAGCACCTATGAAGGCCGGAACGGTACACGAGGGGGTGGGTGGCCAGCACCACGCCCGACCGCCTTTGTTTCTCTAGCGGCGATGTTTCCACACCGCACCAGGTACTCATTTGAGGCTGAGTCCCAGGACCGGTTCTGAGTCCCAGGACCGGTTCAGATAATCGTCACTGGTATTTGCCGTGAGCGGGAATCGAACCCAGGTCGCCAGGTTCGTAGTGCAGCACGCTAACCACTACACTACTGCTCCCCTAAGACAGACACACACACAGACACTACTGCTACTACTAACTACTACCACTGCTACTCCTACCAATAAGCGTTAAACATTCCCATCGTGATTGTGACCGACTGGCCGCGGCGGCGCTGCTGCCGCTTCTGCTGCTACTTCGATACCCCAGGAGCAGCTCCAATTCCGCTTCGAGGTGCGAGAGAAGATTGGCGAGGGAGTGGCGCTGCGGTGCGTGGACCACAAGACGGAATCCCTGGTGGCTGTCAAGATGCTAGCACTGCCCATCAAGTGGTTTGGGGCAGGGGTGATGGGGTTGGTGGTGGTGGTGTGGGTGGGTGGTGGTGTTGTGGTGTGGTTAGTGGTGGTGTGGGTGGTGGTGGTCTTAACACAGCGGCCACGGTCATAATTATAAATGAATAAAATAATAGATAATAGTAAATACAACATGGTTACAAAATAATGAGTATAATAGTAAACAATAATGAAAATAACCTCCGGAAAACTATCTCTAAATATAAACTGAAACTAACTAACAAAAATAATAACCGCCGTAAAACTATGAACTAGAGACCCACAGACACCCACACAGATACACACCCATAGATACCCACAGAGACCCACAGACTGTGTGCACGCAGCCCTACCAAGATGAAGATGCAGAGGATGGAGCCGAAGGTGATCACGGAGCTGCAGGAGGAGGGCAGTGCCGAGCTGCACGGCGTCATCCGCGTCCTGCACTCGTTCCACTTCCGCGGACACAACTGTCTCGTGCTGGAGCTGTTGAAGTACACATCACCATTGTTATTATCGTCATCATCACCATCGTCATAATCACCATTGTCATCATCATTATATATCATCACCATCTTCATTACCGTCGTTATCGTCGTTGCTGCTGCTGCCGCCGCAGGGAGTACCTCTACGACTTGAGCAGGCGAGCGGTGATCTGGCGCATCGACGACGCCGCGTTGAGGTCGTACACCAGGGGCATCGTCCACTTCCTGGCTCCCGCCAAGTCCCATGGGCATCGTCCACGCGGACATCCAAGCCGGTGAGAGCGGAGGGCACTCTGGGAGCGCGTACACTCCCCACGACGCTCTCACGCTCGCTCCTGGTGTAGTGGTAGGGTGTGTAGTAAACATCGCCCAATGGGGGAGACACAGGCGGCCGGGCGTGGTACTGGCCACCCACCCCCTCTGTGTCAGCCTTCATTAGGCAGTGCTGCTACTCACGACTACTAACAGCACCTGCCCCTACAGCTGGTTAGCGGCTACACGAGGGGACCTTTGCCTTTGTCGTTGTTCATGGTCGTGCCGTGGGTCGATCCACTGCTGGCTGACCGCTCTCAGGGCAACCTCCGAGCGCGACTTCCCCGTGTGAGTCCAGGACAACGTGATGCTCTCTCAGGCCGGCCACTTGAGAGTCACCGATTTTGGTTGCAGCTTTTATGTGGACAATCAATGTGAGTGGCCTGACGCGCCTGGTGTGTGTGTGTGTGTCTGTCCACCGACCGACCCACCCAACGATCCACCCAACGACCGACCGACCCACCACCCACCGACCGACCCGACCGACCCACCCACCGACCCACCCAACGACCGACCGACCGTCCCAACGACCAACCCAACGACCGACCGACCCAACCACCCACCCAACGACCGACCGACCACCCACCGACTGACCGACCGACTCACCTAACCACCCACCGACCCAACGACCGACCCACCCATCCCACCGGGAATTTTGCACACAGTGTTGATCGTGTTTTTTTCTGGAAGACTTTGCTGTTTTTTCCTGGATTTTTCTGTTCCGTGTAGTCACTTTAAGATGTTCCTTGTTCATGTTTTTGTTTGTTGCGGTTGCACCCGAGTCAAGAGCCGTATGGCTCACACGGTTAAACCTAATGAAACTGAAAAACTGAAGTGAATTTCTGCTTGCATATGCATGTCTGAATATTCATTTGGTTATCTTTGCTTGAACAGAAAATAATTGGGGAGTTGAAGGACTTCAGCGTGAAGCGTTTCCAGAGGAGAAGGACCTTCTTCTTGGTTCTTTCAGTAAAGTCACGTACAAGGAAAATAATAAAAATAAAACAATTAAATAATTCTTGCGACGTTTCGGCCACAACGCAAGCAGCCGACTTCAGGTGGAGAACAGGTCTGTCAAGTAGACAGAGTCTGAATGTCTACAGAGTCTGAATGTCTACTTGACAGACCTGTTCTCCACCTGAAGACGGCTGCTTGCGTTGTGGCCGAAACGTCGTGAGAATTATTTTACTATGTTGAATTTTATTATTTTATTATTCTTCCTTCTACGTGACTTTACCGAAAGAACTAAGAAGATGAATCCCTGCAGTCACGAAAGCTTTAAATCGAGAAGGACCTTGCGACGAAGAAACGCCTCATGGTAGAGGAGCACCTCTTTGAGGTGCAACGCCTTGCCAGGGTGAAGTGCCGCACAGAGGAGAAGTGCTTCAGAGACTATCTCATCAAGAAGAGCCTCATTAAAGTGAAGTGCTTCACGGATGAGAAGCGTCTTCACGAGATGAAGCGTCTCAAGGAGGAGAAGTGTCTCGCCAACGTGAAGAGCGTCGAGGAGAAGCACCTCGCCAGGACTGCTACCATCACCACCACCACCACCACTAACGCTGCCACCTCCGCCCCACCACCGCTGGCGCCACCGCCATCACTGCCGCCGCCACCGCCACCTCCGCCATCACCTCCGCCACCACAGATGCCACCACAGATGCCACCAACACCACCGCCGCCACTTCAGGAGGTTGAGGAGGATGAGAGAACGGAGAAAACAAGGAAGGGGGAGAAGATGGTGGTGGAGGATGAGAAAAAGGAGGTGCAGGTGGTGATGCAGAGAATTGAAGAGGAAGCGAGGGGGCCTCGCTCACGTGGCGAGAGCGATCACCTCACTTCTCCGCCACGTGCTGCTTTGTGGTGGCATGTCCACCACTCAGTAGGGGTGATGGTGGTGTTCGTGGATTGGTGCCAACCATGACCACTATCACGATACTACCCACCCACCCCGTTATACATGCCACACACACCACATAGGTCCCCAGAGAGACGTTGTCACTGGGACCACAGCTGTGGAAGGAAGCTGAGCAACAGATGCCAGGACAACAGTGGAGAACGACTGCTACCAAGACAGTGCACACACCACACACACACGGGACTAGCCTAAAAGCAAAGCCGGCCCCACCCTGGGCCCCTTCCATGCTGGTTTTCATCCAGGCAGTCCTCATGGGATGACCTTGCTATGGTTTCTAGGACATGGAAGGAGCAGCTGACCCAGGGTGAGAGAGCTGGAGGGGTCTGGTATGGACAATTGACGACACCTGCAAATTGGCAAGCCCCAGGGCCACCCTGTATAGAATTAGGTTCAATATCATTGTTGTTGTTGGTACTAAAAACTCTGAAATAAACCCATGATTACACGAAATATCGATGAATTGCTTGCAAGTGCGCTGACTGGGATGATTAAATGTGCCTTGGCTCGGGTGTGCGGTGTTCCAGCTGTGTGTGTGGCGGTACAATATATGAGAGACGTTTTCGGATATGGTCCTTCTTCAGAGCGCATACAAATGTTGGTGGGAAAAGATATTCAGGTGACTTGCCTCCTTCATAACACTGCCACCCTAGACCACTGCCCCACTGATCCACTGCCCCACTGCTCCCTTCTGCCACAGCAGTTGAAACAAATTATTGAATTTCTTAACCCTCCCTGCCTCAGTCCACCAATCAGTAGAACTGGGTATGCCACCATCGAGCAGCAAGGTGCGTGTGGTGTGTTAAAGTGTGGGTAACTCCTTCCTCTTCTAAAACATCTGCCCAGTGTGGAAGAGTAGACCAAAATATCGTGTAATGGGGCTCTCTAGAACTCGGTCTTTTAGAAATTCTTCCTATCACGAGAGGTATGAGAAAGCAATTGCGGAATTGTGCAGCCTTTGTTTCTCTAGTGGCGATCTTTACACAGAATGCCAGTTACTCATTTTAGGTTGAGTCGACCTAGGGGAAGCACAAGACCAGGTCAAATTATCGTCACTGCTATTGGCCATGAGTGGAAACAGAAATCGGCTCACCGGATTTGTAGCCGAGCGTGGTAACCTCCAAGCTACCGCTCACACACATACAGACACCTACAAAGACAAATATCTTCTTCTTGGTTCTTTCGGTAAAGTCACGTAGAAGGGACGTAATAAAATAATAAAAATAAAACTAATAAAATAATTCTCACGACGTTTCAGCCACAACGCAAGCAGCCGTCCTCAGGTGAAAACCAACATCTCCCATATGGCTTCATCACACTGTTGGGGCAAGTGCTTTTAGTGAGCAACACCTATGAAAGCCGAGACGGCACAAGGGGGTGGGTGGACAGCACCACGCCCGACCACATTTGTGTCTTGGAGTAGTGATTGTTACACACCACACCTAGGAGGAGCCTAGGACGAGTTTATTTCAATCACCACCGACAGTAAATGTTAGCCGTGGCCAGCAATCAAACTTGGGCCCCCAAGTTTTTAGCGCAGCGCCCTAACCACTGCACTACCATAAAACAAGTACCTGGTGCGGTGCGTAAATATAGGCACCTTACAAAGGTAGCCTGGCGTGGTGCTGGTCACAGCCCTAATGCACCATGCCAGCCTTCATGGGTGCTCGCTAACAGCACTCACCCACACAGGACTGATGCTTGGATTGCTCACCATGCCTGGGTACAGGGGGTGATACGATTCCCGTGACTCCTCCGCAGAGGTCGCAATCGGGTACCCGATACCCGGCTACCCGTACCCGGCCGGGTACGGGTACAGGTAAGGAATCAAAACCCGTTTGCGACCTCTGCTCCTCCGCCCAGCCTCGCCGATGCCCCACACCATTAACGAGGACTCTGCCACATTGGTTGCCACCACCACCACTAACTGTGCCAATGTGCGATTCACGATGCAGTGGTGGAGGACCTAGAGAGGGGCTTCATTATGAACACATTGGGGGTTAATGTTCAGTAGCTGGTGAAATAAGTAAACTTGGCCATCATCATCTTCATCAACCATCATCAGCTGAATAAAGGCCTCCGAGTCATCACCATCTCTCATTGGTCCTGCGATGAAACAACCCATTAAGCTCATGTAAAGCGGTTAGCATGCCGCTTTATGAACTCGGCAAATCGATGTTTGATTCTTGGCCACCACGTTCAACATCAGTGATGAGCGATGTTTGACCCGGTCCTGAGGCCGCAGGTTCCCTCACCAACCCGAACAGAGCGAAGCGGCAATGTTCAGTCAACTAACCCCCTCGACCTGCATGGCATGGGGAGGCCCTGCACTTTAATGTTACGGGGGTGTTAGATGAAAAAACTTCTGATGGAATTTGAAGGCGTCGGGGGGGGCCCACATGCTGGGATTTGCCCCGGGCCTCGCACCCCAATATACGGCCCTGTGTGTACATTTTTTCCAAGTCTGGCACAGACCTTTGCCACACACAATATAGACAGTGAAAATAAAACGCATCACAGGACTGTGTAGGGCATTGCGTGTGAGCCCTGTAGCCCTAAAAAGTGCCTTTGGGTTGAACCGCGTGTTGTCCAGCAGGAATTCAGTGTTTTTGAAGGGAGGATGAAACCGTGAGACAGACCCGGGTGAGTGTGGTTAGAGAGGTGTGTGTGACAGTAAGACAGACCAAGGTAAGCGAGGTAAGAGGTGAGTGTGATAGTGAGACAGACCCAGTGAGTGAGTGTGGGTAAAAAGGTGTGAGTGAGACAAAACCAGGTGAGTGTGGGTAGAGAGGTGAGTGTGACAGTGAAACAGATCCAGGTGAGTGAGTGTGGGTGGAGCTGTGAGTGGATAAGAGCCCATCCAGAGCGATTGGTAGTCAGGGAGCGTCTGGCACCACGTGGAGTGCCCTGTCCGCAGCCGGCACCCAAAGAAAATCACCTGAAGGTAAAGAACAGCCGTGAGGGCACACAGCCACGGTGAACGGGGGGACGTCACCACGGCCATGTTGCATAGGGGGGATGTTATGGAGGATGTCACAGTAGCCATGTTGCATAGGGGTATGTCACGGTGGCCATGTTGCATACACACAGAGACACCCATATATACACCCATTGAGGGACCCACAGAGACCCAGAGACACCGATACAGACACCCATAGAGATCAACCGAGATACCCATAGAAACTCACCGAGGCGCCAATAAAGACCCACAGCTACATCCCAGTGAGACGCACAGGCACAGAGACACCCAGAGACCCACAACTATATCCGTGAAACTCGCACAGACAGACACACAAAGATAAAGATCCCCCGTATAGCCTTAACAGACTTGTAGGGGCAAGTGCTGTTAGCAAGCACCTATGAAGGCCGGAACGGTACACGAGGGGGTGGGTGGCCAGCACCACGCCCGACCGCCTTTGTTTCCCTAGCGGCGATGTTTCCACACCGCATCAGGTACTCATTTGAGGCCGAGTCCCAGGACCGGTTCTGAGTCCCAGGACCGGTTCAGATAATCGTCACTGGTATTTGCCGTGAGCGGGAATCGAACCCAGGTCGCCAGGTTCGAGTGCAGCACGCTAACCACTACACTACCGCTCCCCTAAGACAGACACACAAACAGACACCACTGCTGCTCCAACCAATAAGCGTTAAACATTCCCATCGTGATTGTGACCGACTGGCCGCGGCGGCGCTGCTGCCGCTTCTGCTGCTACTTCGATACCGCAGGAGCAGCTCCAATACCGCTTCGAGGTGCGAGAGAAGATTGGCGAGGGAGGGCAGGGAGTGGCGCTGCGGTGCGTGGACCACAAGACGGAATCCCTGGTGGCTGTCAAGATGCTAGCACTGCCCATCAAGTGGTTTGGGGCAGGGGTGATGGGGTTGGTGGTGGTGTGGGTGGGTGGTGGTGTTGTGGTGTGGTTAGTGGTGGTCTTAACACAGCGGCCACGGTCATAATTATAAATGAATAAAATAGATAATAGTAAATACAACATGGTTACAAAATAATGAGTATAATAGTAAACAATAATGAAAATAACCTCCGGAAAACCATCTCTAAATATAAACTGTAACTCACAAAAATAATAACCGCCGTAAAACTATGAACTAGAGACCCACAGACACCCACAGAGATCCATAGACACCCATAGATACCCACAGAGACCCACAGCCTTTGTGTGCACGCAGCCCTACCAAGATGGAGATGCAGAGGATGGAGCCGAAGGTGATCACGGAGCTGCAGGAGGAGGGCAGTGCCGAGCTGCACGGCGTCATCCGCGTCCTGCACTCGTTCCACTTCCGCGGACACAACTGTCTCTTGCTGGAGCTGTTGAAGTACACATCACCATTGTTATCGTCATCATCACCATCGTCATAATCACCATCGTCATCATCATTATATATCATCACCATCTTCATTACCGTCGTTATCGTCGTTGGTGCTGCTGCCGCCGAAGGGAGTGCCTCTACGACTTGAGCAGGCGAGCGGTGATCTGGCGCATCGACGACGCCGCGTTGAGGTCGTACACCAGGGGCATCGTCCACTTCCTGGCTCCCGCCAAGTCCCATGGCATCGTCCACGCGGACATCCAAGCCGGTGAGAGCGGAGGGCACTCTGGGAGCACGTACACTCCCCACGACGCTCTCACGGTCGCTCCTGGTGTAGTGGTAGGGTGTGTAGTAAACATCGCCCAATGGGGGAGACACAGGCGGCCGGGCGTGGTACTGGCCACCCACCCCCTCTGTGTCAGCCTTCATTAGGCAGTGCTGCTACTCACGACTACTAACAGCACCTGCCCCTACAGCTGGCTAGCGGCTACACGAGGGGACCTTTGCCTTTGTCGTTGTTCATGGTCGTGCCGTGGGTCGATCCACTGCTGGCTGACCGCTCTCAGGGCAACCTCCGAGCGTGACTTCCCCGCGTGAGTCCAGGACAACGTGATGCTCTCTCAGGCCGGCCACTTGAGAGTCACCGATTTTGGTTGCAGCTTTTATGTGGACAATCAATGTGAGTGGCCTGACGCGCCTGGTGTGTGTGTCTGTCCACCGACCGACCGACCCACCCAACGACCCACCGACCGACCCACCCACCTACCGACCGACCGACCGACCCACCCACCGACCGACCGACCCACCCAACGACCGACCGATCCACCCACCCACCCAACGACCCAGCCGACCCACCGAGCGTGCGACCCACCCGACCCAGAGCGTGTGACCCGAGCGAGCGACCCACCGAGCGAGCGACCCACCCGACCCACCGAGCGAGCGACCCACCCACCCACCGAGCGACCCACCGATTTTGGTTGCAGCTTTTATGTGGACAATCAATGTGAGTGGCCTGACGCGCCTGGTGTGTGTGTGTGTCTGTCCACCGACCGACCGACCCACCCAACGACCGACCGACCCACCCAAAGAACGACCGACCGACCCACCCAACGACCGACCGACCGACCGACCGACCGACCCACCCAACGACCGACCGACCGACCGACCCACCCACCGACCGACCGACCGACCCACCCACCGACCGACCGACCGACCCACCCAACGACCGACCGACCGACCCACCGACCGACCGACCCACCGACCGACCGACCCACCCACCGACCGACCCACCCACCCACCCACCCACCGACCGACCCACCCAACGACCGACCGACCGACCCATCCAACGACCGACCGACCGACCCATCCAACGACCGACCGACAGACCCACCGAGCGAGCGACCCACCCGACCCACCGAGCGTGCGACCCACCGAGCGAGCGACCCACCCACCCACCGAGCGACCCACTGAGCGAGCGACCCACCCACCCACCGAGCGACCCACCGATTTTGGTTGCAGCTTTTATGTGGACAATCAATGTGAGTGGCCTGACGCGCCTGGTGTGTGTGTGTGTGTGTGTCTGTCCACCGACCGACCGACCCACCCAACGACCCACCCAACGACCGACCGACCCACCACCCACCGACCGACCGACCGACCCACCCAACGACCCACCCAACGACCGACCGACCCACCACCCACCGACCGACCGGCCCACCACCCACCGACCGACCCACCGACCCAACGACCGACCCACCCACCGACCGACCGACCGACCCACCCAACGACCGACCCACCGACCCACCCAACGACCGACCGACCGACCCACCCAACGACCGACCGACCGACCCACCCAACGACCGACCGACCGACCCACCCAACGACCGACCGACCGACCGACCGACCGACCGACCGACCCACCCAACGACCGACCGACCGACCCACCCAACGACCGACCGACCGACCCACCCAACGACCGACCGACCGACCCACCCAACGACCGACCGACCGACCCACCCAACGACCGACCGACCGACCCACCCAACGACCGACCGACCGACCCACCCAACGACCGACCGACCCACCCAACGACCGACCAACCGACCCACCCAACGACCGACCAACCCACCCAACGACCGACCGACCGACCGACCGACCGACCCACCCAACGACCGACCGACCGACCCACCCACCCACCGACCGACCGACCGACCCACCCTACGACCGACCGACCCACCCAACGACCGACCGACCCACCCAACGACCGACCGACTGACCGACCCACCCAACGACCGACCGACCCACCCAACGACCGACCGACCGACGACCCACCCAACGACCGACCGACCCACCCACCCAACGACCGACCGACCGACCGACCCACCCAACGACCGACCGACCCACCCACCCAACGACCGACCGACCCACCCACCCAACGACCGACCGACCGACCCACCCAACGACCGACCGACCCACCCAACGACCGACCGACCGACCCACCCAACGACCGACCGACCGACCCACCCAACGACCGACCCAACTACCGACCGACCCACCCGACCCACCGAGCGTGCGACCCACCGAGCGAGCGACCCACCCGACCCACCGAGCGAGCGACCCACCCGACCCACCGAGCGACCCACCCACCCACCGAGCGACCCACCCACCCACCTCCTCAGACAGAGGCTGAGCGACCTGGTCCTCAGAGGCAAGCCTGAGAGTGGTGCTCACGGCGTATGCCGACGACAACCTCCTCACAATGGGCTCACTGGGCGACGTCCCCCTGCTCCACGCCTGCCAGACCATCTACTCCAGGGCCTCATCTGCAAAAATAAACTGGGGCAAATGCTGCGGGCTCCTGGTCGGGACATGGGATCCATCCCGATTTCCAGAACAGGCCAAGAGCATCACTTGGAGCACTGAGTCCCTGCGCCATCTCGGAGTGTTCCTTGGCCCTGGAGAGGACCCCTTGCAGCAGAACTGGGAGGAGCGGGAGCATACGGTGCGGGAGAGGCTGGGGATTTGGCCACGGCAGTGCAAGTTCCTCAGCTTCAGGAGGGAAGACTTTGGTGTTAAACCAGCTCGTGACATCAATGTTGTGGTACCGCCTCTACTCCCTGGACCCCCCCGGCCACCTGATAACCACACTACAGAAGAAGGTCCTGGGCTTCTTCTAGTCGGGCAGGAGGCACCGTGTGGCTGCCTGGGTCATTGCCTTGCCGCTGGAAAGAGGTCAGGGGGTGGTGTGTGCAAGAAGCCAGGTGGCCACCTGCAGGCCGCAGACAGGTTCCTTTACTCACGCGTCCCTCCGGCCTGGAGCATCACAGCCTCCTTTCTTGAGCAGTTAAAAGGTCTCGGGTGCAGCAGGCAGCTGTTCCACATGGACGTCAAGAGCCTCCCGCTGGGACGTCTGGTCCCGTTCTACAGGAGTGTCCTGCGCGCCTGGGGCTGTCTCAAGGCCAGGAGACTCAACATGCACAGACAGCAGCCGACTTTGCCCACGAGCCGGTGGTGCCAAGTCTGGATTTCGAGCTGCCCCCCTCGGTGTTCCTCTCCATGGTGGAGCGCCTGGCTGTCGTGCACCTCACCAGGGCGGGTGACATGGTGCAGTCGGGCCCACAGGGCCGATGGCTTGCACCGGACGAGGTGGCCGCACGGGCAGGACTACATTCAGAACAGCACGCAGCCCAGATACTGAACAGGGTGAAGGTAACATTCTCCACGAGGGTGGGGAGGGGGCCAGCCATGAACATCGAGGACGTATCGTCTAACCTCGTCGGATGCAGAGCATTGCTCGTGCTGCCTGCAGGACTTTCATGAGGTGGATTTCGACAAGGTTCAGCGGAAAAAACTGTACAAATTCATGGTACAGTTCCACCATCAAGACGTGCCGAGGATCCACAAGGACCACGCCTGGAGGGGGACCCTGCCCTGTGAGGGCCAAGAGAAGCCTCTGTGAAGGGGTCTTCTACTCCAAGCCGTCATAGAAGAGTCATGGGGACCTCAGTTGGAGCCTGGCCTATGGCAACATAACCACCAATGCCGTCCTAGCCAGGTTCACGGACACCAAACCTGAGTATGCTCTCTGCGGGAAACGGGTGGAGACAGTCGCACACCTGTGTAATACGAAAGTTCATCGATGAGCGCCGATCAGTGGATAGGCTCCGCCGTTTGGGCCATCACCCAATTAGAGGGATGGGCCGAGGTTAGGGGCGGAGCTCAAAAGGCTTGGGGGAAGTAACCATCTCGAAGGTTCGTGAGGGGGCGTGGCTGTAGGTGAGGATTGGTGAAATAGGCCAGGGGATACAAGGGGAAGCGGAAGAGAGCTCGGGGTCAGTGTGTGGAGTCAGAGAGCGGGACCACGTCGCTCGCCTCCGGGACGCCAGCGGCCATGTGGCGGGCCGGAGGCTTCCTCCCAGCGCACTGCCTGTCAGCGGCGTGCGGGAGCGGGAGGTTGAGATAGAGAGGAGACGCGAGTAACCACCAGCCGTGCGGAACGGAATGCAGCCATGCTAGAGAGAGCGGCGCTGTCCAGCTGTGAAAGAAATAATAAAGACGAAGACACAAGCCCAGATCGTCGCAGTGGTTCCTGCGGAACATCTTGCTGAAATTCAACCTGCGCTTCCTCGCCCACAATGCTCGTCTTTGGTCAGAGGGGAGGCAGGGACAACAAACAGGGATGGACTTGTGAACACTCTGATGAGCCACGCCAGGCTGGCAATCTACAGAGCGAGAAAGGCGGCGGTGGACGGGAGCCGCTCGCCAAACCTCCGGGGCATCTTCAGGGCCCTGCTCTTCTGGAGCAATGGGCGGTGGAGGGCGCGGTGTGGTCTGTACTAGCCAACGGGGACCTGGTCATGGCTGACTGAGCTGGACCTCCACCTCCTCTTGGCAGCTTCGCACCACTTTTTGTTTACTTTACAAGCACATTTAAGTTTCTAGTCCAAAGTAAGACACTCGCCTGCAAAGCAAAAAAACAAAAAAGCCGAAATGATGACCAAACAGTGCGCACGATCTGAACACACCTGGGACTGATCGGTAAAAGAGAAAAAGGAGACACGGGGAGGAGAAGGGATACACAGGGAGCAGAAAGGAGACCGGGGGAGGAGGAAGGAGACACAGGGAGGTGGAGGGAGACAGGGGGAGGAGTGGGAAACGGGGAAGAGGAATGGGAAATGGGGAGCAGGAATGAGACACGAAGAGGAGGAAGATGATGAGGGGGAGGAAGAGAAGGAGATGCTGCAGCTGCTGACCATCTTGACAGCGAATCTGATCGCCGGCTTCATAGCTCACCTGGCGACACAGACGTAGTGGCTGAAGGTGCAGGACCAGCTGCAGAAGGTCCAGCAGCTGCAGGAGGTTTAGCAGCTGCAGAAGGTTCAGCGAGCGCAGCTGGTGCAGGAATTGGTCAACTGCCTGGGGGACCTGTTCAGAGACTCCATTCTGGACTTGGTGAGCCACGAGGAGGAGTGGGTGGAGCACCGAGAGCCCTGCCGGCTGCTCGTGGACGTGGCGGTTCTCCGCGACGGCTCCGTGAGCTGGGGCCGCGCGGTGGTCCTGGTGGTGCTCTGCTCGCTGCTCTCCCACGAAGAGGCTGGTGGACTGTGTACATCTGAGCGACGCGGAGGAGACGGCGGCCGTGACGGACGCGGTGGCCACCCTGCTCGTGAACGTGTGCGGGGCCTGGCTCGTCGAGCAGGGAGGCTGGGAGGGCTTCCTGCAAGCATTCGGGCTGGGGACGACCACTTAGGAGAGGGGCCGTGGATGCAGAGCTCCGACGGGTAGCGACGGTGGAGACAAGAGAGGTGAGAGCGAGAACGTTGCAGTTGGAAAAGGAAGAAACAATCCGTTTGGAGGAGATGGCGCAACCTCACCCTCACCCCAACCGAGACGCGCGTTGGAGAGCCCTCATGTCGTTGTTGTTGTTGACTCCGTAGTACAGGTTTTGTTTGGGTTAAATCGCGTGAATATATAAATGTTGTGTCGTTAAACCCGCTACCACCCGACACGGCTATCACCACAGAGACCCTGCTGTCGCGACTGCCGCCCTGACTGCGCAGTAGGTCTCTCTAAATTTCCTCTTGGGCAGGCATTGACGTTTTATCAGAAGAGGTTACTACAAAATTCTGGCCAAAGCGCTATCCTCCAAGATAAAGACTGTATTGGCTCAGGTGGTGGGCAGTGACCAGGCCTACACGGTCCCAGGGAGAACAATTCATGATGGTATCTTCCTCGTCAGAGACCTCATCACCCTCTCCGAGAGGAAGGGGCTCCCACTCGCGCTTCTCTCTATCGACCAGGAGAAGGCATTTGACAGGGTCGACCACGGGTACCTAACGGGAACACCGAGGGCATTTGGTTTTGGGACCAGCTTGCTGGGGACTGATCCGCCTGCTCTACACTGAAGTCCAGTGTCTAATGAAAGTCAACGGTACCCTCGCTGCCCCTGTCCGCTTCAGAAGAGGTGTACAACAGGGTTGTCCCATGTCGGGGCAGCTGTATACCCTCATTGTGGGGAAACATACTAATTAACTGATTACTAACGTAGTATATAATTACACACATTACAACTAATTACTAATCTACAACTCATTACTAATCATAATAATGACCTGATTACTAATCTATTATATAATTACAATACTCCCCTCTGCCTCAAATCACTGCACCTGAATGAGTTAAATGATGACGTCATCCTGCTGCTCTATTTAAGACCGGGAGCGAGAGAGGGCTGCACCATTCTGGCAAATTGCCCGAAAATGCTGGATGTAATTACCAGCGAAACGTTGTACCAAATTTTTTTTTTGTACAGGGAGGGAAAAAAGTATTTGATCCCCTGCTGATTTTGTTCGTTTGCCCACTGACAAAGCAATGATCAGTCTATAATTTTAATGGTAGGTTTATTTGAACAGTGAGATAGAATAACAACAAAATCCAGAAAAACGCATGTTAAAAATGTTATAAATTGATTTGCATTTTAACCCCCTCTCAATCAGAAAGATTTCTGGCTCCCAGGTGTCTTTTATACAGGTAACAAGTCGAGATTAGGAGCACTCTTAAAGGGAGTGCTCCTAATCTCAGCTTGTTACCTGTATAAAAAGACACCTGTTCACAGAATAAATCAATCAGATTCCAAACTCTCCACCATGGCCAAGACCAAAGAGCTCTCCAAGGATGTCAGGGACAAGATTGTACACCTACACAAGGCTGGAATGGGCTACAAGACCATCGCCAAGCAGCTTGGTGAGAAGGTGACAATAGTTGGTGCGATTATTCACAAATGGAAGAAACACAAAAGAACTGTCAATCTCCCTCGGCCTGGGGCTCCATGCAAGATCTCACACTGGAGTTGCAATGATCATGAGAACGGTGAGGAATCAAGCCCAGAACTACACGGGAGGATCTTGTCAATGATCAAGGCAGCTGGGACCAGTCACCAAGTAAACAGTTGGTAACATACTACGCCGTGAAGGACTGAAATCCTGCAGCGCCCGCAAGGTCCCCCTGCTCAAGAAAGCACATTCTCGTCTGAAGTTTGCCAATGAACATCTGAATGATTCAGAGGACAACTGGGTGAAAGTGTTGTGGTCAGATGAGACCAAAATGGAGCTCTTTGGCATCAACTCAACTCACCGTGTTTGGAGGAGGAATGCTGCCTATGACCCCAAGAATACCATCCCCACCGTCAAACATGGAGGTGGAAACATTATGCTTTGGGGGTGTTTTTCTGCTAAGGGGACAGGACAACTTCACCGCATCAAAGGGACGATGGACGGGGCCATGTACCGTCAAATCTTGGGTGAGAACCTCCTTCCCTCAGCCAGGGCATTGAAAATGGGTCGTGGATGGGTATTTCAGCATGACAATGACCCAAAATACACAGCCAAGGAAACAAAGGAGTGGCTCAAAAAGAAGCACATTAAGGTCCTGGAGTGGCCTAGCCAGTCGCCAGACCTTTATCCCATAGAAGATTTGTGGAGGGAGCTGAAGGTTCGAGTTGCCAAATGTCAGCCTCGAAACCTTAATGTTTATCTAACATGGTTCAAAACCTGTCTGTGCTTCTTGTTGTCCCGAGTTGTTTTCTTTGTTAAGAATATAATTATATATATATATTTCGTGGCCTGGTTTTTTGTAAAAGGCTTTCTAAAGAATGGGTGTCATCCTAACCCCCCCCCCCCCCGCTTGCAATTTCCCCCTCCCTTGGTCCTCTTGTGTGAAATTAGGGGAGTTTTATGACATTTTATTGCCCTCTTTCATGCTTTCTGGCCTTTGAGGCGAGGTGCACGCACATCTGTGGAAGTGGGAATGGGTTTTGTTCGCTCCCAAGTTGCCCCTTGTCTATAAAAAAAAAATGTATTATATATGTTGGCAGAATAATTCTTAATAAAAATAATAAAATAAAAAATAAAAAGGGGGTATAGATACAACAGTACCTACATTAAAATTAAACGAGAGCCTATTAATACTTTAGAACGTAAAACTACTGCAATCATTGCAAATTCATTCATCCCTAAGAATGAACAATACCGAATTAAGCCAAGGGCCTCAAAACCAGCTAGACTGTATGGGCTACCAAAGATTCATAAAATCGGCATCCCATTACGACCCATAGTCAGTACAATCGGCTCTGCCACATATAAATTAGCAAAATATATAACTAAACAAATACAGCCCTACATGGGTAGGACATCTTCATTCATAAGAAATTCAGAACATCTTTTGAATGTGATTAAAGATATCAAACTTAACCCTAATGATATTCTGGTGAGTTTTGATGTGATTTCTCTATTCACTAAAGGTTCCAGTGAACGAGTCACTTAAATTACTTGATACACTAGTAAAGAATACAGGTTTACCAAAATATATTCCGAAACTCGCTGAACATTGTTTAAATGAAACACTTACTTCTTATGGAGGTGATTTCTTTAAACAAGGAGCAGCAATGGGCTCTCCGTTATCTCCTGCTAGTAAATCTGTACATGGAAAACTTTGAAACAAGAGCGAGTACACTAAAACCATCTTTTTGGTTTAGATATGTGGATGACACTTTGGTTGTCTGGCCACATGGTAAAGATACACTTAATGATTTTCTAAATCGTCTCAATGCACAAAACCCGGCCATCCAGTTCACCATGGAAATGGATGTGAATAACACTCCCGTTCCGAGATATTTTGCTTGGACATGGCCTAAATGGTGACAGTCTTGTGAGAGAGATTAAACATGTTAAAGAAGCAGTACGACAAAAGGGCTACAATAATGCTCAAATTAACAGAGCACTGAATGCCAAATCACGATCGCAAAGTAACACTGCTGAAAGCGATCAGATTGTTAAAACAACGAAAATACCATATATCACAGGAGTAACTGACAAATTAGCCCGTGTTTTGCAAAAGCAAAACATTACAGTAGGAGGGAGACACAGGGAGGTGGAGAGAGACAGGGGGAGGGGGAGTGGGACACGGGGAGGAGGAGGAGGAGAGGAGGAAGAAAAGGAGGTGCTGCAGCTGCTGACCGTCTTGACAAGGAATCTGATCGCCGGCTTCATGGCTCACCTGGCGACACAGACGTAGTGGCTGAAGGTGCAGGACCAGCTGCAGAAGGTCCACCAGCTGCAGAAGGTTTAGCAGCTGCAGAAGGTTCAGCCAGCGCAGCTGGTGCAGGAATTGGTTAACTGCCTGGGGGACCTGTTCAGAGACTCCGTTTTGGACTTGGTGAGCGACGCGGAGGAAACGGCGGCCGTGACGGACGCGGTGGCCGCCCTGCTTAATTAAATCGCAGTAACAGTCTATTTCTGATGGTCCGAAATCCGTTTTAGCTAAAGGGCTAAACTTTGCAGTCACACCTAGACACATACCAGTTAATGATATAATTGCCCAAGTAGATGTGGCTCTCAAGGGCCTGGGTCACATCGCTGTAGATGTAGCAAGATCTGAAATCGCTGCAACCCTCAAAAACGCTAAGATGCCAGTTAGCAACATCAGCAAAGATGAGCGTTTTGAATTATCTCAATTAAAAAAGAGGGATGACATTGTCATCCTCTCACTCAGCCGACAAAGGCAATGCCACCGTCATCATGGACAAACTAGAACACAACAACAAAATTCAAGAACTACTCAACGATGGCAACTATACAAAAATAAAGAGACCCCACCAACAGCCTCGTCATAAGCTTGTGCCGGAGGCCCCGTGGGGGACAGGTGTCTATGACGTCTCCTGGCCAAACCCCAATTGGCGGAGCCAGGAGATTGAATCTTCACCCTCGGGGCTCCTCCAGAAACAACGAAAAACCATTGCGGATGGCCACGTGGAATGTTCGAACGCTCACTGCGGAGGAGAGGCTGCCACTCCTTTGTCGGGAGCTGGACCGGTACCGCCTGGATCTGTGGCATTCAGGAGGTCCGGTGGACCGGTTCTGGCTCCTGCCACCATGAGGGGTGGACAGTCCTCTACTCGGGGCAGGAGACTGCCAAACAACAGGATGTGGCTTTTCTTCTGAACAAAAGAATGAAGGGGGCGTGGGAGCGTGGCGGCGAGGTGTGAAAAGCTGTAAGCCCCAGGCTGCTTTGGGGTCGCCTTCCCATCAACTGGAGGCGAGGAGTGGTGGTCGTGGTTACTTATGCCCCCACCGAAGACGAACATCCGTGGAGGGATGCAGGCAAAGCCGATGAGTCAGACGCTTTCTATGACCTCCTGTCACAGGTGCTGGCTAAAGTGGCCACTCGGGACAGTCATCTTGTTGGGTGACTTAAATGCCCGAGTTGGTCAGGATGCTGGCACCTGGTCTGGAGTGATTGGAAGGCACGGGCCAGATCAGCTCAATAACAACGATAGGAGGCTGCTAGACTTTTGTGCAGCCCATGGACTTGTAATTACCAACACGCTCTCCCGGCATCAGCGCATCCACACAACATCATGGATGCATGCCGGGTCCAAGTGTAATAAACGACTGGACCACGATGTCTGGCTCAGTGTCCTTTATTCGGTTCGTGCTGTACACCCACACGGCTGTCTTTACTCTGTAGCTTCTCCACGGTGCTGACTCCAATGTTGGCCCGATCCACAACAGCAGCCCCGCTGCTGTTTCTCTCACACAGCCCCCCTTGGCTGTACTCGCTGCAACTCCTCTCTCTCTCCGCAGCTCTGACAGCCTCGTGCTGTCTCTCTCTCTCCGCAGCTCCTCCTGGCAGCCACACCGCTGCCTCTAACACGCAGCCCTTCTGGCTGTCTCCTCTGCAGCTGCACACCACTCCGCAGCTTCCTCTTCTCTTCGGGGTCGGCTCCCGATGGCCGTCGGTGCCCCCCCTCTTCTCCCTCCTCTTCTCACTCGCCCGCGTGGCCTCACTCTTTTCCGCTCACACCCCGACTGACTTCCCCTTCCGGTTTACCCGCTTAAGGACCCGAACCTTCCACCCACGTCACATGACTCCACCCCCCGTGACGTCACATCCGGAAGGTCGCTTACGCCCGCATTACACCACCCTCCCCCGTAGAAAAATCCCAGCCGACCTCGGCTGACCAATAGCAAATCGTAATGCGGCGAACCGAGCTTCCCCCCCTAAAGGACACTAAGCATACAATGTAACAGCAAGAACAACAACAACAACGCAATTAACATCAACGAACGTACAAAAAGCATGCAATAAATACAACTGTAAGAAAAAAAATAACAAGACAGCAACAATCAACGAAACGTAAGCGATTTGGAACGTGTGCGGGTCGCCGGCCCGTCCCGGACGGTCGGCGGCCCACTCGCAGAACGGGAACGCGATGAAAGTCGAGGAATGACAGGGGGTAATCCCCCTGCCGCAGCTGGAAGTCCACCAACGTCCCGTGTCCCTAAAGAATTAGTCTTGGGCTTGTCCTGTGACCGTGCCCGCAGCTGGGTCGGAAGGGCTGCAGGGCTCGAAGGTCCCGCAGACCTGGCAGGCGTCCTCCGAGCAGGGCCCCTCGTCCCCCGCAATGTCACGGCCGGCCTGTCTGGAACAGGTACGACAGGCGCTCTAGCAAGATCAATGGACGCAGGCAGGGGAGAGTCAGCAGCAACAGACCCCGGCAAGGCAACATTGGGGGATGACGCATCATGTAAGGGAGCAACATATGGTTTCAAGCGCGACGTATGCACAACCCAGCGACGAGACCCAATCTGGACGCGTGCTGACTGTGGGTTGGGAACCGCAATGAGGCGTACGGGACCATGCCAGGGTTTGTGCAATTTCGGCGAGGTCCCCGGACGTACCTGTGGACAATGAAGCCAGGCTAGGTCCCCAACCTTCCAAGGGCACTCCCCTCAGACCCCTCCCGCCACATAAGCAGACCATCTCGGAGAGCGGTTTGCGGCCCCATAGCCGTACTCGGACTCCCATTGTCCCTAGCAGACCGCTTCCGCAAGGACACCAATGACTCATCCATCATCTGTTCCCGGATCCAGACAGACCGCGGCAGATTCAAAACCCCGTCAGCCGGTCCCGGTTCCATCGGAGTGTCCGACTTCTCGACGGCCAACGTAAGCGGCTGAGGGGGGTTTGGAATCGGCGAACACCTATGCGTCCCCGACTCACATTTACAAGGGGCGCGCCGCGGTAATCTGGAAAGTGCGTCAGCGTTCGCATGGCGCACTCCCTTCCGATGTTGAATTTGGAAGGAAAATTCCTGTAGCGTGTCCAACCAACGTGCCAACTGTCCGGATGGCTGGTCAATTTTAAGGGCATATTGCAAGGCCGCATGATCCGTACGCACAATAAAAGAACGACCGTAGAGGTATGGTCGAAATTGCCGTAGGAAAAAAACAACCGCCAATAGTTCTCTGCGAGTGACACAGTAGCGGGTTTCCGCAGGAGACAAGACTCGGCTACCATACGCCACGACACGCTCTACACCCCCTTTAGACTGTGATAACACCGCCCCAATACCTGTGTCACTCGCGTCCGTATCAAGAATGAATGGGTGATCGAAATCGGGATAATCCAATGTTGGGGCCGTGGCCAATAGATCACGCAGACTCCGAAAGGCCGCCTCCTCCGGCTGTCCCCAAACAAACTTCCGTCCTTTACCCGTAAGGAGATGCAAGGGCCTCGCAATCGTCGCAAAACCCGGCACAAATCTTCGGTAATACGAGGCAAATCCCAAAAACCGCCGAACATCCCCCACGGTGGCCGGAGTCGGCCAATCCCGGACGCACGCCGTCTTTTCCGGATCCGTGGACACTCCCTCAGCACTCACAATGTGCCCCAAATAGCGGACGGACCGTTGCAGTAAGTGACATTTCTTTGGTTTGAATTTCAATTTGGCAGAACGCATCCTCGTGAACACTGTCTCCAGCCGCGTCAAATGTTCATCAAATGTGCGGCTGAAGACAATAATATCGTCCAAATATATAAGACACGTCTCCCACTGCAACCCCGTCAAAACGAGCTCCATCAATCTTTGAAATGTAGCAGGGGCCGCATTCAATCCCATCGGGAGACAGTTGAATTGAAATAACCCCTGCGGCGTACGGAATGCGGTTTTCTCCCGTGAGGACTCGTCAAGGGGAAGCTGCCAAAATCCCGAAGAGAGGTCCAGTGTGGAAAAGAACTTAGCCCCCGACAATGCGTCGAGGGAGTCATCCATACGCGGCAGGGGGTACGCATCTGCCACCGATATCTTATTCAATTTGCGGAAATCAACACAAAATCGCAATTTGCCATCCTTCTTCTTAACCAAGACGACTGGAGCGCCCCATGGGCTGTTAGATGGCGATATAATGTCCGCAGCCAACATGTCTTCCACTGCCCCCCGTACGTGTTCTCGCTCCGCAGGACTCATCCGATGCGAATTTAATCGAATAGGGGCAGCATCGCCCGTCTCAATGTGATGGTAAAGCAACGAAGTGCGGCCCAAATCCAAATCATCGGAGCTGAACACATCGGAATATGTCAACAACAATTTACGCAGCGCACCACGTTGCTCCATGGACAGGGAAGAATTTCCGTCACATAAATGAGCAACCCAACGATCATCCGAACTCCTTGGCTCGGAAACCCCAGCAACAACTCCCCGGCTATGTGGACAATCATGGGTCGCAAACGCCGTAGTGGCATGTGCCACAACCGTACCGGCCGGGACACGGACGTTTTCTCCCCCCGCATTAAGCACCTGTAAAAACGGTAATTGATCCGGCCGGACGATGGTCTGTGCCCCCACTAACGCCAACCCGGTTGTTATCGTGGCGGACGGTGACAACAAGACCCCTACTGCTCCTAGCCGATCAGGCAGGGGCTTCCGATACCGCAAGGGTATAAGCATCTGTGTACCAGGTGGGATGTCCACAGATGCGACGGACAGCGCCTGCACTTGTACGGCCGAAGCAGGTCGCCCCCAGGGCGACGGCAGAAACGAGATTTGACGGCCCCCCGGCAGTTCAATACAATTCTCATTGATTTTGATCAAAATGGGCATCTTAGCCAAAAAATCGGTGCCTAACAAACAAGGAACCGCCAAAGATCTCGATATCAACACAACACCCGAGGCCGACACATCCCCAATAGATATCTTAGCATCCACCTGACCCACGATACCCATGCTACCCCCGTTCGCAGCGACGCACGACCCATAAACCGGACGCACAGCCCCCGGCGGGATGCCCAACAGATGGAAAATGACATCCGAAATAATAGTCGCAGACGCGCCGGAGTCGACCAAAATGCGTACGTCCACCCCTTGTATAGACCCCGGTACAGTGGACGAGCCCGTAGCGGCCGCGACGACTCTCCGTGCCAACTTGCGCCACTGCGTGACCGAGCGACAAGGCCCCGTCGAAGGGCATGCTTTAACCACAACGTTAGGATGGCGCAACGACGGTGATGGGTGAGGTGTAAAGCCTTGCCGAGTGTCTGGTGCGTGCCGACATGCCTGTTTCGGAGGATCTTTAGCCGACTTGACCGGTGCCGAGGCCTCCTGCTGCGGCGGAGCCGGGAAGCGGGCCCAGCAGTCTCTGGCGTAGTGGCCCCCTACACCCGCAGCGGAAACATTCGGCCTCGTTGCGCCGAAGCGCAGGCCTCGCCTCCTGACGGCCCCGTTCTGGTAGCGCCGCGCGCGGTCTCGGCCCGCCGCGTCCCGTCCATGGAGCGGAGGCGGCCGTCAGTTGTTGAGGGCCCCGGTCATCCGGAACATAGACAGCCTGCGCAGGGTTCCACCCCAGCGCATCCCCTTCTTTGACGGGCCCCCCCGTCCACGCCGTCACTTGTTTCCAGCGACGGAGGTTGAATTGCGCATCGAGACACTTAGCAGCCGTCCGGGAAGTTAGCTTCTCATGCCCACACACAGGCATGGGGATCCCTAGATCCCGAGACAGCTCCAACATTTTCCCTAATATGAGAGGCTCGAGCAGGTCCTGTGGCGTCTCAGGATAAGCTGCCATGGCCAGCTCCAGCACCGCACCCCTGAACGCCACGGGCGACTCCTCTGGTGCTCGTTGTCGTTGAGCGAATCGCCGATGCGCATCATCTGGTGGCTCATAAGCATCGGCCATTTCTTGAAAAACACCACGTAAAGTTGCCTTCTTATCGGTCGTTATGGAACGGAAGAATCGGACAGATTCGTCGTCCAGGAGAGTCGGCAACACCTCCAAAGCCTCCGCATCGGTCCATCTTGCTGTGCGTACCGCCGCCAAGAAGCGGCAGGCGAACGCGCTCCAGTCCCCACCGACGGAAAATTCTTTAACCGTTGTAAGGTGGCGACTCCGACTCCTCTTCCCGCCGTCTTCCAATGGTGGTGGTTGTGATGGCAAATTCAAAATGGCGTCGGCCCGCGGCGTGGCCAAGATGGCGGTTTGGCGCCACGGAGCGCGCAAAATGGCGGCCTCTTGCCGCGTGGGCAATGGCGGCGGCAGGACAGGCAACGTGGCGGCCCGCGGAGCACCAATTGCATCATCCATCGTCCCTGGCGCGACGAGATGGCATAGATGCGCCAGGACGTCCTTAAGTGCCTCCAGTTGTACCGCCATCGCTTGCCATCGTTGATCCGCGTCTGATGATGTCGACGGACCCGCCACCGCGCCAACATCCTCCACTCCCGTTCCCGTGGTCGCCTCAGCCGGGCTCTCCTCCACCACCCCAACAGGATCCGTGGTTGGAGGGAGTCGTCGTCGTCGGACGAAGAAGCCGATGCAGGCGCCGGATTAACTTTCTTCCTCACTTGTTTCGACATGCCGTTGCACTTCCGACACCAGTGTAATAAACGACTGGACCACGATGTCTGGCTCAGTGTCCTTTATTCGGTTCGTGCTGTACACCCACACGGCTGTCTTTACTCTGTAGCTTCTCCACGGTGCCGACTCCAATGTCGGCCCGATCCACAACAGCAGCCCCGCTGCTGTTTCTCTCACACAGCCCCCCTTGGCTGTACTCGCTGCAACTCCTCTCTCTCTCCGCAGCTCTGACAGCCTCGTGCTGTCTCTCTCTCTCCCTCTCTCTCTCCGCAGCTCCTCCTGGCAGCCACACCGCTGCCTCTAACACGCAGCCCTTCTGGCTGTCTCCTCTGCAGCTGCACACCACTCCGCAGCTTCCTCTTCTCTTCGGGGTCGGCTCCCGATGGCCGTCGGTGCCCCCCCTCTTCTCCCTCCTCTTCTCACTCGCCCGCGTGGCCTCACTCTTTTCCGCTCACACCCCGACTGACTTCCCCTTCCGGTTTACCCGCTTAAGGACCCGAACCTTCCACCCACGTCACATGACTCCACCCCCCGTGACGTCACATCCGGAAGGTCGCTTACGCCCGCATTACACAAGCAAGAACATCTGCTGGACTACCGCACAGACTAACAACTACAGGGCCATCTCATTCCTCAGTGTGCCGAGAAAGGTCCTGGCAAGGATTATTCAACATCGCCTTGCTAGGCACGCTGAGGAGAGACTTAGAGCCCCAATGCGGTTTCAGGAAAGGGCGGTCCTGCACAGATGCCATATTTTCTGTCCGTCTGCTACAGCGGAGGTGTAGGGAATTCCAACAAGACCTACATCTCTGCTTTATTGACCTGGTCAATGCCTATTATACCATCAGTAGGCCTGGGCTCTGGGTTTTTCTCCGTGCTTTCGGAGCCCCTGACCCTCTGCTCACGATCATTAAGGACCTTCATGATGGCGAGCGGGCCTGGGTAAAACTACGTGGCCGGGAGTCAGAGCCTTTCCCTGTACACCATGGGGTGCGACAGCGATGTCCGCTGGAACCCACATTATTTAACATCTATTTTGACCACGTAGTTCGTGAAGCCTTCAATAGCTGTACCGAGGGAATTTCCATTTGGTACAGATATAACAGGAGGCTGATCGAAGCCCGGGTGCGATCAAGGGATGGCTCCCTATTGGTCAACCACATTATGTATGCCGATGATTTGGTAATAGCTGCCCATTCAGAGGAGTTGGAGACGCTGCTGCTGAGACTGGAGCGTACCACTAAGAAATAGGGCCTTATTATCAGCCCCACCAAAACTAAGCACCTGCCTGGGTATTTTGTACCATCGGACACTCCACCCCCACAACTCCCAATTGGTGATGAGGCAGTAGTGGAAAGAGTGGAGAGTTTCCCATACCTGGGCAGTGTGCTTATGACCGGCTCCAGTTTAACAGCAGAGGTCTCACTCCGAATCAGTCGAGCGGCAATATCTTTTCATCGGTTGTGTAACGCTGTGTGGAAGCTATCTAGTATGTCGCTCCGCACGAAGCTTCAGGTCTTTTCGGCCACAGTCATTCCCTCTCTTCTCTACGATTGTTGTTGTGTCAGGGTGGAATCCGACGTAAAAAAAAAAGGAAGTGGAAGAAGTTGCTGCCCGCCCTTCTACGAAAAAGAAAAAAGGACAAAAAAACGTCGCAAGGAGCGCCTAAAGGAGTTCGGAACGCGACGTCGGTTTGGTCGTGCAGTGGTGCCTTTTGGACGTAGATACGACGTCAAGAAGGGCTTCTGGTGCATCCTGCTGGGCGAGAGCGGCCGAGTCGCTGCCTTGGGAAAAGCAAAGGACACAGCTACCCAGACGTGGAGCCCAGGGTGGGAACTCTCCCCCTTGAACTCTCCCTGAACTCTCCCCTTGAAATCTGTCTCTCGGTCTCTCTTTCTCTGTGTCTGTCTGTCTCTCTGTGTGTGTCTCTCTCTCTCTGTCCATCTCTGTCTGTGTTTCTCTTTATATGTCTCGGTCTCTTTTTCTAACCATGAAAGTCTGTGTGTGTGTCTGTGTCCGGCAAACAACCCCCTACCTCCTCGCGGTGCCGGACGGGGAACTCTGTCGTGGACAGTGCTGTGAGAGGAGGGCCAATGCCCATTGGCCTCTCCCCTCATGGCGTCTGTGACCACCAGTGGCTAAACGGGGGCTCTGGACGGGTGCGAGGGGCTGGTAACCCCTTTACCTTCAATTCATTACCACTAAACTACGAATGAAACGTAAATATGTGTAATGAGAGGATATATCCGGGTCGTTGACGGATCACAACTCATCACGATGATTGGCTCTGCCGGTCCTGGTCCATAACCAATGGGAGGGAAGGCTAGGGGCGTGGCCCTGACGTAATGGAAAGGTGACAGCTGTAAGTAGAAGATTGGTTCTGCTGGCTTTAGCCACAGCCAATGGGGAGACGAGTCAGGGGCGTGGTCCCGGGAGCCTACGGTGGAGTCTGGAAGACTCCATAGAGGCTAACCAGGATTGGTGGAAAGGTACCACATGAACCGGGTATTAAATAGGGGTGGAGACGGACAACACGTGGTCAGAACTGGAACGAACGAAGGGGAAAGGCCACACGAGAGCGGGGGTCCAGGCTGCCACGTGGCTGCACGCGTCTCTCTTTCTATCCCTCTCCTGCTGTCTGTCAGCAGCGTAAAGGAGTGTTGTAATGAAAGACGACTAAAGACCGGATTCCAGAAGTCGCTTCAACGACCTTTATTACATTGGTGACAGAAGTGTCTCTTGAGACCGTTTGGACGATTCTTACAAAATGTCCAAGCACCTCAAGAAGATAAACTCATCGGACCCTCCGTCGGAGAAAGTAGTTGAGGCGGACGAGGACGAGCTGGTGGGAGCTACGGGTCCGCTACCTCCGTCTGCTGCTCTCCCCGACGCCGCTCACCGCCGACACAACGTTTCCGGCTGCGGACGAGGGGTGGCGTCGGCTGGCGGAGCAGATAGAGTCGCTCCGTGCGATCCTGCCAAATCTTGTAACGGCGGTCGCGTCATCAGCGGCCCTCGGTCGGCCGCGTGGAATTCACCCAAGGGCCAATGATCAAGATTTTCAGCGGGAAACGATATGCCGGATTATCAAATTGATAAAAAGCAAAAAAAATTAACAAAATAAAAAAAAGCGTAAATCACATAAATTATGCTAATGTATAGCTATATGCATAAATTATAACCATGGAGATAATCGTATTAATCTATGCAAATGCTTGCAATTATGTTAATGCGTACAGTTATGATAATTAGGCTTAGCTTCGTTATCCAGAGTTGTATCAATCGGGATAAAACGATTATCTTTGATTACACATTTATTGATTATCTTAGTGTGTTTATATTATGTTAGGTCTCCAAATTCATATCTCAACGCAGGATACAGTTCTTATAAATAAGACAGTTTTGCATGGACTTGGAAAGAAACACTCAAACGCTTTTGTTAAGCAATTTTAATTCTAAACAAACATATGACTCTAATATGTAAAGGCGAAAGCATACGTCAATAGATTAATGAGCAAGATTATGCAATTAACGAAATGACTAAAACACTTCTTATTCATGTAACTCGGCGGCAGCAACTTCTTTGCACGATCAGTTGATATTGAACGCACCACCTTGAAATGGCAACCCTTTTCGAAACAAAGATAACTTTTTGAAATGGTCTTATTCGTGTGCGTGTTGTGTGTGCGTTGTCCCCTTGTAAAATTAATGATTATTTTTTATAGCCGGGAGTTGTGTCGTTAGCTTGCGGGGGGGTGGGGGAGGGGTTATACCACCAGCGACCAGAGAGGTTCTCTTTCGCTTGGGCGAGGCCGCAGCAAGCCGGTCCTGCTCCCTCGCTCAGGCGTGTCTCTGCTCGTGCGCTCTCTCTCCACTGTTAGATGAGTGGCATCGGCACGACGCTCGCCGTCGTGGCGCGCGATGATTCCGTCGGATAGCGCGCAGCTCCGCCACTGCTGGATGACGAGTCGGCACGACGCTCGGTGACGCCCGGGTCGTGCTGCTCGTACGCTCTCTCTCCACTGCTAGATGAGTGGCGTCGGCACGACGCTCGCCGTCGTGGTGCGATATTTCGTCGTCCACTGCTGGACGTCTTGTCTGTTCTCAGCGGGTGCTGGTCGGTGTCCTCGCGGTGCCGGACAGGCAACACTGTCGTGGGCAGTGCTGTGGGGGGAGGGGGCCAATGCCCATTGGCCCTCTCCCCTCATGGCGTCTGTGACCACCACAGTGGCTAAACAGGGGCTGGTAACCCCTCCACCTTCAATTAATTACCACGAAACCACGAATTAAACATAAATCTGTAACTAATAAGCTTGTGCCGGAGGCCCCGGGGGGGTCAGGCTTTTATGACGTCTCCTGGCCAAATCCCATTTGGCGGAGCCAGGAGATTCAATCTTCACCCTCGGGGCTCCTCCAGAAACAACGAAAAACCATTGCGGATGGCCACGTGGAATGTTCGAACGCTCACTGCGGAGGAGAGGCTGCCACTCCTTTGTCGGGAGCTGGACCGGTACCGCCTGGATCTGTGGCATTCAGGAGGTCCGGTGGACCGGTTCTGGCTCCTGCCACCATGAGGGGTGGACAGTCCTCTACTCGGGGCAGGAGACTGCCAAACAACAGGGTGTGGCTTTTCTTCTGAACAAAAGAATGAAGGGGGCGTGGGAGCGTGGCGGTGAGGTGTGGGAAGCTGTAAGCCCCAAGATACTTTGGGCTCACCTTCCCATCAACCGGAGGCGAGGAGTGGTGGTCGTGGTTACTTATGCCCCCACCGAAGACGAACATCCGTGGAGGGATGCAGGCAAAGCCGATGAGTCAGACGCTTTCTATGACCTCCTGTCACAGGTGCTGGCTAAAGTGGCCACTCGGGACAGAGTCATCTTGTTGGGCGACTTCAATGCCCGAGTTGGTCATGATGCTGGCAACTGGGCTGGAGTGATTGGAAGGGCATGGGCCAGATCAGCTCAATAACAACGGTAGGAGGCTGCTAGATTTGTGTGCAGCTCATGGGCTTGTAATTACCAACACGCTCTTCCGGCATCGGCGCATCCATACAACATCATGGATGCATGCCGGGTCCAAGCAAGAACATCTGCTGGACTACCACACAGACTGTAACAACTACAGGGGCATCTCATTCCTCAGTGTGCCGAGAAAGGTCCTGGCAAGGATTATTCAACATCGCCTTGCTAGGCACGCTGAGAGAGACTTGCCGAGCCCCAATGCGGTTTCAGGAAAGGGCGGTCCTGCACAGATGCCATATTTTGTCCGTTTTTGTACAGCAGAGGTGTAGGGAATTCCAACAAGACCTACATCTCTGCTTTATTGACCTGGTCAAGGCCTATGATACCATCAGTAGGCCTGGGCTCTGGGTTGTTCATGCTTTTGGAGTCCCTGACCCTCTGCTCACGATCATTAAGGACCTTCATGATGGCGAGCGGGCCTGGGTAAAACTACGTGGCCAGGAGTCAGAGCCTTTCCCTGTACACCTTGGGGTGCGACAGGGATGTCCGCTGGCTCCCACATTATTTAACATCTATTTTGACCACGTAGTTTGTGAAGCCTTCAATAGCTGTACCGAGGGAATTTCCATTTGGTACAGATATAACGGGAGGCTGATCGAAGCCCGGGTGCGATCAAGGGATGGCTCCCTATTGGTCAACCACATTATGTATGCCGATGATTTGGTAATAGCTGCCCATTCAGAGGAGTTGGAGACGCTGCTGCTGAGACTGGAGCGTGCCACTAAGAAATGGGGCCTTACCATCAGCCCCACCAAAACTAAGCACCTGCCTGGGTATTTTGTACCATCGGCCACTCCACCCCCACAACTCCCAATTGGTGATGAGGCAGTAGTGGAAAGAGTGGAGAGTTTCCCATACCTGGGCAGTGTGCTTATGACCGGCTCCAGTTTAACAGCAGAGGTCTCACTCCGAATCAGTCGAGCGGCAATATCTTTTCATCGGTTGTGTAACGCTGTGTGGAAGCTATCTGGTCTGTCGCTCCGCACGAAGCTTCAGGTCTTCTCGGCCACAGTCATTCGCTCCCTTCTCTACGCTTGTTGTTGTTGTTGTTGTGTCAGGGTGGAATCGGACGTAAAACAAAGGAAGCGGAAGAAGTCGCTGGCATTCCAGGGGACAAGTGTGTGGTCATGGGAGGTGACTACAACTGCCCGCTACACTGTAAAAACCGACACCGGGGTTAATTAATACTTAGTAAATATATAAGAGTAGCCTATACATAACAAAAGACTGCAGTTTGGAATCACATTGAGATGAATTCAACATATTTCTATTACTTGTTAATTTTACTAAGTTTTGTTCGAATAAAATCAGCCATCAATAACTGAGTAGAATTTAATTGTATTTTATCAGGAAAGTCAAAGATGCAGAAAATTTATAAATTTTACTAATCGGGAGGTTTTTGAATTCAATCACATTACATTTCCACCCTAACTAAAGCCATTTTTTGTGCCAAGTGGATATCAATCATCATCTTCCACAGACATGTTTCAGGGACTGCAGTTCTCCCAAAGGTAAGACATGCTTAATTATTTTAGCGAACAATTTAACAAAGTTGCGGTAGTAGTTGAACATTGTTTTACGTTACTGCAAGTTACCAGCATGCCAATTTAACTGGCTGTAACGTATATCAGAATTAACTAGCACAACATTAGGCCTTTCGAAGTCAGTCTGATTAGACTAAAAGCATGACTATAATTTTTGTTGCGCAAACAAAAAAGTAACGTAGGTGATTAAAACTAGGCTACATTCATTCGGATCACAGCACGTACCGAACCAAAAGTCCTGAACCTGCCGTTACACCTCTAGTATATTATATCTTGGTGTTGATGTACGTATAGCATGTTAACGTTAGCTAGCTTGGCACCAGTCAGTTAGTTTAAACACGTAGGCTTTCGCGACCAACATTATTCATAATCAACGTCTTTGGGTTTAGATCGCATTATTTATAAATGTGTCGTAACCCTCCACCACCCGACACAGCCAATCAGTAAAAAAGTGTCACGTTGACAAAAGACAGCCTGGAAGCGTATTATTAAATACGATACATTACAATTCCTTATAAGGGAAACAAACACTGATTACTAACGTAGCATAATTACAATAAAACACATTCCAACTGATTACTAATCTACAACTCTCATCGTAACAACTGCCTGATTACTAATATAGTATATAATTACAATACCCCCCTCCCACCTCAAATCGCTGCACCTGATGAGTTAATGATGACGTCACCCTGCCGCTGCTCGATATAAGAACGGGAGACAGAGCAGAGCCTCACCATTCTGGCAAATTGCCCGATGATGCTGGATGCAATTACCAGCGAAACACGTTCCTGAACCGGTTCTCCCTGATACACTGCTGCGGCTCTTCGGTGTCCCGTGGGTTCTCCAGCCACCCCGGGGTGTGCGAGGGCCCCAGACCGGGTGGTCTGGGGTGGCCTTGCTGCTGGAGGGTGGGTGAGCCACGGGCGCCGCGGGAGGAGTGACCCAGCTGCAGCGAGCACGTGGAGATGGAGACGGAGTCGCGGCGCACGGCGCAGCCTGAGGAAGACGCCCGGGGCGCTGCGAGAGACCGTAGGAGCGGGGCGGGCCCGTCTGGTGCGGGGGTGATGTCGGGCGAGGCGCAACAAGGGAAGAGAGTGGGGGGGGTGGAGGGGTTGGAGAGCGCGGGGAGGGAGGAGTGGGGAGGAGAACGAGGGGGAGCGCCGGGAGGAGGGGGTGGGAGTACCCCTGATCGGAAGGGGGAGGAAGGGGCAGGAGAGGCGCCCGCAGCCCAGGGGCCGGGAGGGGGAAGACGGCGGGGGTTGGCCCGGTGGGTGCGGGGAGGCCCGGCGGGGGAGCGGGGAGGTGGCGCGGTGGAGCTGGGGCGGGCCTGACCCCGTTGCAGGCCAAGAGGCACAACTGCGTGCGGGTCGAGTTTAAGGAAGATGTGGAAGAGGGGGTCACCCTGGACAGGACGACCTTCGTGAGGTCGGTTGTGCTGGGAATGCTGCAGGTGGAGGACTTGTACTGCCTGATTGCCCTGCCGAGGGGGAGGGCATTCGACGTGAGCTTCACCACCAACATCCTGCTGCAAAAATTCCTTGCCCGTTTCGAGGAGAAGGCGGGGGAGAAGCCGCTGGCGTCTATGAGGACGCGGTTGCTATCGGACCTGGAGACAAAGGTCGTGACCGTGTTCCTTTATAATGAAGCGTTGCATGATCAGGACGTGGAGGTGTGGCTGCGGCAGCACTGTGTGGTCCTGTCGGGCTGCAAGAGGGTGCTGGATGCGGCGGGGATATGGACGGGGGCCAGGCAGTGGAGGGTGCGTCTGAAGACGGAGGGGGGGGGCACTGAAGCATGTCCCGAGTGCTCTGAACATCGGCAGAAACAGGGGCTACGTGGTGTACGCGGGACAGCCCAAGCTGTGCAGGTGTGGGGGAGGGGGGCACCTGGCGGCAGCGTGCGTTTGCTACAGGTGCAGGGCGCTGGACCACACGGTGGAGTGCGGGGAGCCTGCCCTTTGCAACCTGTGCGGCAGCAGAGGGCATTTGTACAGGACCTGCCCAGAATCCTACGCTAACAGGGCGCGGGCATGGCGGAGTGGCCAGGTGGAGGAGGCGACGGAGGCTGCCGGACGGGAAGCGGGCCGGGAGCGTGAAGGGGAAGGGAAAGGGGAGGTGGAGGAACCGCGGCCCCCCGAGGAGGGTGAGGGAGGGGGATCGGCGGGGGAGGGAGCACCACCACCACTGGAGGGGGCGGAGAAGGGAAGGGGAGACGGCATGGAGGACTCGGGAACGCCACTGGGGAACTGGTCGGAGGTGACGGGCAAGGAGGGCGAGGTGGGGCAGCGGGTGGAGGAAGGGGCGGATGAAGCATGGGAGGAAGTGGGGGGGAGGAAAAGGAAGCGGGACAGAGTCCTGATAGGAGCTAGTCCCCAGGAAGACACGAGCCCTTCAGGATCCGCACCGGACTCGGGGGAGTCGGGGTGGAGGTGGGGAACGTTTGATCCGGGGAAAGCCCCGTAAATCAAAGGGGAGGAAAACGGTTAAGGGGAAGGCGGGCAAAGGCAGGAGGAGGGAGCGCGCGCTGGAGTCCGACACGGGATAAATCACGCCCCGGCATGGACATATCCGCAGCATCGGTCAATGTGAGAGGGATGAAGGGGAAGGGAAGGAGGGGGGCAATCATGCAGTGGCTGCAGCTCACCAGAAGCGATGTAATCTTCCTCCAGGAATGTCACCTCCCCTACACCCTAGGGTCAGAGGCTCTGCTGGACGGATGGAAGGGACAGTACTTTTGGTCCGGCAGCAACGAGAGCAGGTGCACAGGTGTGGTCACCCTCCTAGGAAGACGGGGAATGAGTGTAGAAGGGACCCAGGAAATAATACCGGGTCGGCTTCTCTGTCTAGACGCTACTTACCAGGGCGTACAGCTTCGGCTGATAAACGTGTACGCCCCGGTACGGTGCATGGAAAGGAAGGAGGTGTGGGAGAGCCTGGCGGGCCTACTGGCCCACCAGGAGGCAGGTCATCGTGGGGGGCGATTTTAATTGCCCGTTAGGCCTGGCGGACCTGGTGTCGGTGAAGGGGAGGAGGAAGTTAGATTCCTCTTCTAGGGAACTGAGGGAGCTGATGGGGACCTTTGGGATGGTGGATACGTTCAGGAGGGTGCACGGCCCGCGGCCAGAGTTCACGTGGGCGAGCACAGTCACGCATTGACTTTATCTTCGTTTCCGACAAGGTAAACGTGGGCAACGCGGGGGTGGAACCTTTCCCCCTCTCGGATCACAGAATGGTGGTGGCGGGGGCTTGTGATCCCGGGGGGGGTGAAGAGGGGGAAGAGCGTGTGGAAGATGAATGTGGGCTTGCTGGCGGAGCAGGAGTTGGTGGAGGATTTCAAGCGAGCGTATGCCAGCTGGAGGACGCTGCAGGTGTGCTTCCCCACGAGGGTGGAGTGGTGGGGGCATGTAAAGTGTAGGATCAGAACGTTCTTTCAGTGTTACAGTAGAAGAAAGGGGGTGGGTAGGGATTTGAGACAATGGAACGCTAGGTTAGAAAGGCTGTATGGGCTGCTAGGGCTAGGGTTCCCGGTGGGAGAAAGGATAGCGGAGATGAAGGGGAGGGTAGCCTCAGTCCTGGAAAAGAGGGCTAGGCAATTAGTGTATAGGGCGAGGGTCAGGGCAACAGAGGATAGGGAGCAGTGTACACGATTTTTCCTTAGGGCGGGTAGGGAGGGAGACAATGAAATGAGGGAGCTGGTTAGTCCTACTAGGGGTAGACAGGTGACGGCGGAAGGGATGATTAGTGTAGCGGAGGACTTTTATGGGGAGTTGTATAAAGGGAAAGGGATAGATGGGGGGCGGCGGGAGGAGCTGCTGGGAGCATTGGGGAAGAGGGTTGAGAACCCGGAGGCGCTAGGGGAGAGGATTCAATGGGAGGAAGTGGAAGGGGCGGTGAAGGGGCTGAACAAGAACAGGACCCCAGGCCCGGACGGGATCCTGGCGGACTTTTACATAAAATTCTGGGAACTCCTGAAGGAGGATGTTGTGCAAATTTGTAGGGAAACGTTGGAGGAGGGGCAGGTACCGGACGACATGCAGGAGGGCCTGGTGACACTGATTTATAAAGGGAAGGGGGAGCGTAGGGACCTGGGAAGTTGGAGGCCAATAACCCTCCTGAACGTGGACTATAAGATCGTGGCAAGGGTGGTGGCGGGGCGACTGGGGAAGGTGGTGGGGCCGGACCAGACGTGTGCGGTCCCGGGGAGGAGGATCGCGGACACTTTGGTGGTCTTGAGGGAGGCGATTGAAGGCGAGAGAGAGAGGGGGTGCCCGTTGGGGATCCTAAGTCTGGACCTGGACAAGGCCTTCGACCGCCTCTCTCATGAATTCATGCTGGCGGTGATGGAGAGGATGGGGGTGTGCGGGCCCCTGGTGGAGTGGGTGAAGCGACTCTATGGGGGGTTCAGGGCTAGGCTCCTGATAAATGGGGAATGCTCCGGGATCATCCCAGTGGGATCGGGGGTGCGGCAGGGATGCCCGATGTCCCCAGTGCTATTTGTCATGTGCATGGAGCCACTGGCGCAGATGATAAGGAATGACCAGAGGATTGGGGGGGGTGGTAATACCGGGGAGCAAGGAGCAGGGAAAGGTGACCCTGTACATGGACGACGTGGCCGTGCTATGCAGGGATGTGGCATCGGTATGGAGGGCAATGGAGGGGATGGGGAGGTTCTGCGCGGCCTCCGGATTGAAAGTCAGTGTGGGGAAAAGTCAGCTCATGGTTTTTGGAGACCCGAGGCTTTGAGGGTCGGCCGCCGGAGCCGAGTCTACAAACAGAGGGGATAAAGATACTGGGGGTGTTTTTCTGTGGGGATAGGATGGGGGAAGGTAACTGGGAGAAGGGGGTGAGGAAGGCAAAGGGCTGCCTGGGTAAGTGGGCTGGGAGGCGGCTCACGATGGCCGGTAGAATTATGGTGGTTAAAACAGAAATATTACCACCCCTAAACTACTTGGCGCAGGTGTTCCCGCCAGGTGGGAGGGAGGCTAAGGCCTTGACCACGGCGATTTTCAGGTTTATCTGGGGGGGAGGGATGGAGAGGGTGAGGAGGGCCGTGGTGTGTCTGCAGGTCCAGAATGGGGGGAGGGGTGCCCCAAATGTGGGGTATACCCTGCAATCGACCTTTTGTCTGCAATGCGCTGCGGCTGTTCTTCTCTGCGGAGCCACAGGGCAAGGCAGCGTGGTATATGAGGTACCGACTGACGTGGCGGGTGCGGGGGCGCGGGATGACTGAGGCAGGAAGGAGCACCCCTTTGGACTGGCCGGGGGGCTGGGTTAGAGACGTGGTGGGGAGCTACGTCGGGCAGCACGGCCTGAGCTGGTGGGGGGGGGGGGTCGGTGGGCCCCCAGGGAGGTGCGGGCTGCAGCGGAGAAGGAGGAGGCCTGTGACGAGGTGGCCGGTGCGAGGAGGGAGACGCACGGGAAGATTTGGAGGAATGTGGCGTCGGCAGTGCTCACGAAGGAGCAGCGGGACCTGTCATGGCTGGCTGTCCGAGACAGGTTGGAGACGCGGGGTTTCTTGTACAGCCGCCAAATGGCGCATACCCCCAAGTGCCCGAGGGGCTGCAACGCGGATGAAACTGCGGCGCATGTGATGGTGGCGTGCCCTTTCGCCCAGGAAGTCTGGAGGAGGAGTAAGCCGTTGCTGGCCCGTTTCGCTCTATCAAGGGTGACGGCACGGGACGTCATGTGGGGAGAGCTGCGGGGGGTGGGGAGGGAGGACAGGGACCGGGTGTGGGCTGTAATAGGAGCGACGAAAGAGGCGCTGTGGAAAGCGCGAAAGAAGGGGCTGGAGGGGTCCCTGACATCCCCGTTGGAGACATGTTATGCTGCGAGGAGACTGTTGGAAAGGGTGGTAGAGATGGACCAAGGGAAAATGGGGCGCGAGGCCGCAAGGGAACGATGGAAGTGGCCGCTGCCCAGGGTGGGCTAGGGCGGGGGGGGGGGGGGGTGGGGAGGTCCTCGCCGGCATCCGGGGGTGAAGGTGTGCGTGGCTGGAAGGGGAGGCTTCCCCTCCGATGCTGTGGCACAGGTGATCCCGGCCCAGAGGATGGGTCGGTGACTGAGCGGGACCTTTAGGGCGCGAGTGAGGGGGCGCCCCCTCGGGTTTCGGTTTGGTTTTCGGTTTGTTGTCACCGCCGAGATACTGAATAAAATTTTCAAAACCGCAATTACCAGCAAAACTCAAAAATTGTAAATGTTGTGGTTTCACGCTTCAACACACCGGTGGGCTATTTGTCTTTTGTCAACGTGACACTTTTTTACTGATTGGCCATGTCGGGTGGTGGAGGGTTACGACACATTTATAAATAACGCGATCTAAATCTAAAGACGTTGATTATGGACCAGTCAGTTAATGTCACCTTTACGTTGTGGCTAGCTTGTTGTGTAGTTGCTAGCTAGTTAGCTAGCTGATGCGAGTGACAAAAAGTTGATGCGCTAAATTTGAGCATTACAATTTGAATATTAAAAATAATAAGGAATTATCCTGTAAATGTTCACCTATTGTCCTCGTATGATTAGAGACCTGGTGGCCTTGCATCTGATACATGGACCTTTTCCTGCCTCAGGTTTTTACTTATGGAATGGAAGTGTAAGATCTGCAAGTCTTTGTCTGCGACAAAAGGGAAATCTACTAAAGCATTACAGACTACAACGCGCAACATTTGGTCGTGAGCAATCCCAGCCATGCCTATGTAATGCGAGCAAGGAAAGAGGGGGCGGAGTCTGGGTCACGTGAGGAAAAGGAGTCAGGGTCACGTGAGAGAGAGGATTTAGGGGGAGAACCGGAAGGGATCTGGGAGTTGAGAAGGAGTGGAAACAGGAGGAGGCCACGCTGGGCAGTGGCGAGAGGGTGGCGCGATTGCCACGTGGTGGGAGGCCACGGCACCATCGGCCAGCGGTGTATGTGGGGCACAGCAGAGCTAGTGGGCTAGAGTTAGTGGAGTAGAGCTAGTGGAGTGTGGGAAGCTAGCCGGGTGTGAAGAGCTAGCAGAGTGTGCGGGGCATACAGAGCAGCAGTGTGGCTGCAGAGCGGAGCAGCTGCAGGGTGCACGGTGGAGGAGGTGCGGGTCTGAGCGAGGACGCCGTAGGGGCGAGGAGAGACAAGAACCCGAATAAAGGACAACGGAGATCTACACTGTTTGAGTCCTTTATTACACCTATATGACAGTTGCCCTTTCACATTTAAAACGCAGTGCCCTTCGCACACATTTGTCCAGATACCATTCAGCTGAAGAAAGTCTACGTTCAGGAAACATCTCTGCTTTTAAGTGTTTAGTTTGCAATGCTTGTTGTTCAATAGGACTACTTTCAGCATACTGGAAATCATCTGAAGAGCCATGAAACTGTCTTTTGCGTATTTGAAGGATGCAACTTTCAGACAAATATATACAATACATTTATAAAACAAAAGCAGAAGACACAAATCCTATTCTTTGAGTGATTTTAAGAAAGACGTGTATGAGTCGCCATAATCAGACTGTTGACCATTCTGATTTAGCAGAGGCCAGTGATGTTGAGGGCACTAGTTTAGATTGTGATCAGGAAAGTGCATCATACTTAGTTCTTCAAAGAATTGGCTTACTTCTGCTGAAGCTAGAAACCATCTATAATGCCTCAGTGAAGTGCATTGATGCATTGGTTGAAGACCTTCAGTTCATTTCATCTTCAGTATCAGTTGCAGTTGCTAGAAACAAACTAGATTCAACATTGAAGGTGAATAAATGCATTGTTGACCAGGCCATCGTAACCGAGTTGTCAGAGAAGTTGTGCAACTTCGATCCCATTAGTACAGCACTTGGAGCAGGTGGTCCACTTGGTTCGAATTTTAAGAGAAGAAAGTATTTTAAAGGTGCATTTCCAGTGTGTTCATAGTGTTGAATATATTATTGATAATGAAAAGAACAAGACCTTTCAAAATGTGCCTATTCTCCAGACTTTGCAAAAAGTCTTGAAGAATAAAGACATTGCAGAAAGACTCTTATCCAGAAAATCAAATAGTACTGGATATATTAAGTAAATTTTTGATGGAAAATCCTTCAAGCAAAATGTATGTTATGCTGGGGAAGAAACAAGACTGTCTATAATCCTTTACGTTGACGACTTTGAGGTGTGTAACCCACTAGGAACTTCGAGAGAAAAAACACAAAATAACAGCTGTTTATTGGGTTTTGGCAAATGTGCCAACCGAGTTGCAATCTGCATTAACGTCAATACACCTAGCTTTACTTTGCAAAGCTGTTGATGTTGATGTCAAACAGTTTGAATACAGAGCAGTTTTGGAACCACTCTTGAAGGATCTTGTCATTCTAGAACAGGAAGAGATTTTCATTTCCAGTGTTGGAAAAAATATTCAAGGGACTTAGGCCGTAAGGTGAAGACGTTTTACATTTAATCCCGTTCCCATATATGGGGCACTAAATTCTTTTCATTCTAATAAAAAGATCTATTGTTTTTGGGCGTGAAAATAAAAGTTCTCCATGTCTAATCCTGCAGTTTATTTTTTATTACTGTTTAAAGTCGGCAATATTTCTTTCCTCGCGTAATCATATTTTGATCATCAGTGATGAGGCTTTGCGTCACGTGCTTCCCGCTAGACCAATAAGGTGGCTGCTTTTTGGGACGAGGGGTAATCATTAGTCCAAGATGTATGCGCCCTTGTTGTCAATGTCGAGTAATGAAGGAGGAAATTACGGCCAGACCTCCTTCAAAAGTCCGTAAAAAGTATTTTAAACAATGCTACATGCATCTCACGTCCATAAAGAAAGAAACAACGGATTTTACACACACGGTGGGATACATTCAGAAACTGCGTCAAACGGTGGCTTTTTTTGCAAGGTGAGAATCAGAGAATAGCAGAAACATACAAACATTGTCTAGAAATCGAGTTTGACAATGTTGCCGAAGACGCTGGGTTTCACTCCACTTGCTACAGGTGTTTCATTGACAAAAAGCGCTTGGATGTGGCCGAGAAAAGGGGCCACACAGCATCCTGAAGCGCAAGATCAAGGCCAGTCTGTGCCATCAGGTAGTAACGTCAGTATCGCTGCAGTTGATTGTTCGACAAAGAAACTTAGGTCCAGGACCGGCCTGCCAGTAGCTTGTGCTGGTCCTATGATTGTGCATAATTTGTAAGAAAACGGACAAGTACATTACTGTGGGAGGCAAACGCCAGAAGGACCATCTTTCACAGGCAGAAACTTTGTCAGCAGGTAGGTAAAAACAAAACAAACACACGTTTGAACTTTTATTCCCTTGTGCTGGGTACCATGGCTAACTTTCAATTACAATTACATAATTTATGTAATGTTTATTTTACAGTCAGAGACAGATTTGCATTGCTTTGCATACAGCTACAGCCAGAACACTCAATAGTGTTTAACTCTTAACAGTTTTATTAGTTTAATTAGTTTTTATTTATTAACAGGCAAGTTTCTGAAAGCTGCTGAGATGAAGGAAGACACTAGAATTCTTGTGCATATTCGAGACAAAGACTGTGTGTCTCTGGAGGTGCGATACCACAAGTCCTGTTATAGACAGTACACCAGGTTCTTGACAAAGTCTAGTGCATCAGTTACTGTGACCTCACCAAACTGGCTGTCTATCAATAACCTGTAATAGTTGTCTTGACAGCCAGTTTGTTGTTTTACCAGTTTTAGTTTTTACTTGCTTTCTTTTTTCACTTTTGTTTTGTATGCTAGGTGTTAGTTACAAACCGCACCTCTCCATAACAAAGGCCCAGTCCTTTGTTATGCAGTCTATTCTTAGTCTTAAGCCTCACCTTACCATATCAATAAAAAAAAGTGTGCCGTTCCTGGCCCTTCCCCCCCTCAACCATTATATATACGGGGTGGTATTTCTTGTGATCTCTCATTTACTTGATACAGCTGTCGTGGCTGTGACGGTTCCACCTGAAGACGGAGGCTTGTGTTGCTTCCGAAACGTCGTGAATTTTTTATTTTGTTTTATTTTACTTTTATTAATTTAAATTTTTTACCTACGTGACTTTACCGAAAAAACCTAAGACTATACAAAGCATTCTGTATGGCATCGTCAGCTTTTCCAGAACTATCCATGCCCCCGACAAGTGACGCCCTGTACCAACACTGCAAAAGGGCAAACTACCAAGCAGCCATAATGAGACATTCTCTGAAAGGTATAATGTGTGCCCCTTCACCCGTTGGCAATGGATGGCACCGAGGATGGCGAGTTAACAGTGACCTGGAGGACTAGAAATCCTGCCACTGAAAGTGTGTTGCAGGCAGTCCACTGCAGTTGCAAGCATAGCAAATGTGAGACTGGAAGATGTTCCTGTATGTCTGCAAGACTGTCTCGTACTGATTTATGTCGGTGCCAAAATTGTGCAAATGTTTCACAGGAAACAGAAGACCTACATGGGATGATGGCTCTGATAGTGATAGGGATGATACCGATGAGTAAATGTGCTGTGTTATAATTTAAGGTGATTTTGAGCTGTAAAGAATCTGTGGTAGAATTGTAAAAAAAATTGGCAGCATTCCAAAACAAGGGGACAGTGTAGCATTTCGAGTAATTTCAGCCAACTTGGGCCAAAGTGTGCTTATATTTGTATCTTTCTGTGATTACACAGTACCTACTGAAAATGTTGATGTACAAAACATCAGTTTTGCTAAATTTAAAATGTTTGTTTAATTTTGCTTAGTGCCAATCCGTCAAGTTGAAGCATATTTTCTACAAATGTGCCATATTTCATGGTCTACATTCACACTTGAGTATATAATGCACCAAAACCTGTCTCAAGTGTTTAGGTACATGTATAAGTGTCAGTTTGAGAGATATTTGGTGTTGCTAAAATGTATATAAATAAAGTTACAAACAAAACCAGCAGCATAAGATTATCGTTTTTTCCAATTCACAATTATATACATTTGTGGATTTTGAAAAAAAACTGCAGGGTATTTTGCGGAGAACTTTTAACATAAAGTCGAAAATGGTTTTGTCTATGAAAAAATTCATTTAAAAAGTAGTTCCCAGGTGTGGGAACGAAAATCATTTTCTAGCCACTTTTTCCTAGTTCACCTTACGGCCTAACTGTACATTGTGTTGTAGCCGACAATCTCGGTGCACATTCAATCAGTGGACTAGTTGAAAGTTTCACGGGGCCATACATCTGTAGATTTTGTCTTGGACATTCTTCAGAGTACCAGACACACGAAGTGCGGACCGGAGTGTTTCCACCTCGGACAAAGAAGGAACATAGTTTGCATGTGCAAACTGAGAGAAAATCAAAATGTTACGCATTGCTTTGGCGTAAAGCGGTTGTGTCCATTGACTGATAAATGAAATCACTTTCATTTTGAGTCTGGGTACCCTCCAGATGTACTACATGACCTTTTGGAAGGCATAGTCCCAAGGGAACTAACATTGTGTTTTCAGATTTTCACCAAGAAGTACTTCAGTTTAACTGTGCTTAACGAGTTAATCACACGTTTCCCATTTAAGGGCTCGGACAAAGCCAACAGCCCTCAAAGCAATCCCTCAAAACTACATTCATGGCAGAACTATAGGTGGAAATGCCCATGAAAATTGGGCTCTAATATGGTTGTTGCCACTCATTGTTGGTTCACGGGTACCTGAGGTTGATTCTACCTGGCAGGTTCTTCCGACTTTAAATGACAGTTGAATTGGTGGTTGCCCCTGTTCACACAGTTGAAACGATTGCGTTCCTTGACTTTAAATTATCTGAACATCGTAAAAGATTCTTATCAGTTTTTCCTGAAGAGAGACAGACACCCAAACACAACTTTTTTTGGAACACTACCCTGCATTGATTGAAGAATATGGGGCCTCTGGTTGGTGTATGGACAACGCGGTTTGACGCTAAACAGCTTCTTTAAGCAATTGAGGCACACTAACAATTTCAGAAATGTGTTGGTGACCCCTTCTACAAGACATCAGATGTAGATGGCATACAGATGTTGGAAAACAGGCATTGTGTGTCAGAAAAATCTCTGTAGTGCCTTTAGATGTGCTTCATTCAGACATCCAGGAAGCTTTAAGAGAAACATCACTGCTTCTGTCTACTGTGCAGTTAGCTAACACTGTCACCTACTACAGAACAAGGTACACTGTGGGAATGATCTTGTCCTATGGCTCTACTGGTGGACTACGACTTTGCTGAGATTATTCAGATGGCCATTTTGGACAACTGTGTACATTTCATTGTAAAGTTACTTGCTGCCTGGTACGAAGAGCATTTAAGATCTTTTCAACTGGAGGACACTGGGAAAATAGCTCTTTTGGAGCAGCGGACACTTAGTGATGTGTACCCCTTGGCTGCATACAATGTGGGAGGGAAACGCTTGGTTACACTCAAACGTCACATCTGTTGTTGATTTTAGGTAATTTAAATAAATTATGTTAACCTTTACATCTTACAATGTCTGTATTGTTGCCGTTTATCTGGAAATATAAGTGTGTCCTGTTTTTCATGACTAGCTATTTCAATGGAAACCGATGTATTGCAGGAAACAAATGTATTCTGAAATTGAACATGAAATGCAGACAAATTACATTATCTGATATTATTCATTCTTAAGATATTTTTTTACTCTTAATTGTTCTGGTGACACTCTAGGCTCTTCATTACATATTCAGTGTATGTCTGGTTTGATCTATAAGCTTATGATGCTCAGAGTAATCATTGATGACCGAATTCAGAAGTTGGTCCTTCCATCAGGAATCCCGGGGGTACTTAAGCTGGAGCCCGTGACGTGAGCGGGGTTGTCGCAGGAGCCCGGGAACATGAAGGGTGGAAGTTAGACCCAGGAGTAGGGCTGACGGAGCCTAGAAGGGAACCAGCACTAGCAATAGGAGTGGCTACTTTACCTGGTCGGCCGATGTTGAATGATCCCTCGGCCGGCGCAGAGGGAAGAGCCCGGAAAGCTAGTTGTTCTTGGGAGCCTAGGACCCCTACCCCTGGAGACAAGTATATTATCCCTTAGCCCGTTATTGGCGCAAGCCCCTAATAAACCCCTGACGTAAGCCCCTAAAGAAGATCTTCCTCCGAGTTATCTTTGCACCACAACACAAGTGACCAAATTAAATACAAAGACACCATAAAGGTTGTTCACGCTGCCCCAATTCTTCTTAACTTAGTTAATGAAAGTTTTGGCAGTTCCTTTGGTCAACAGTCAACTTACTGAGTCAGCATCTTATGTAGTCAACTGCATCAAATACAGTCATGTACGGAAACGTCTTCTTCACAGGACACCATTATCTTGTCCAGGTGAAGTACCACAGAACGATGCCAGCCATGGCCGAAGCAGTTCCCCATTCCACTGTTTGCGTACGAAACTGAGATGTACCTTGAAAGTGCCTCTGAAGACTACAAGAAGAATGGAACACTTCTGACTACCTCAAAGGTCAAAGCAGACATATTTGAAAAGCTGTCTGAAACCATATATGAATATACCTATCCATCAAGTGCACAGATAAGTGAAGTTGCTCAAGCACTTGTCGAGAAATATCCTTTTCTTAAGGAACCCGGCTCTTTTTAAATCCTTTATATTAAGTTCGCTTGCTTGATCCAATCGAGCTGACATTTTGCACACAGACTCGTTGTGCGTGACAGATTATTTTCGTGAAAATTTTTTTCCACTTTTTAGGGAAAAAAAAATTTCACTAACACAATCATATATTTTTCCTAAACACAGAAAATTATTCTGGATGTGTGTCACACTCAAACAAGCTGAAATTTGGCTTGCCGATGTCAAATAAAATGAATTGTATCAAATGATGGATTCACACAGACTTAACTATACTACATAGTTTTAATGGAAATTTAACGGCTTTTTCAAATTGTGAACCATACAAATGTTTAATCCAAAGGTTTCCGCGCCAGTACCGGTAATACTTTAAAATTGAAAAAAAGCGTTACATTTTGCTAAATTTTTCTGGACTTTTTAAATTTTAGTTTGTAGTGAAGTACAAAGTGAAAAAAAGTGAAAAAATGGTGTCGAATTAAAAATGTGACTATCTGCATAGTAATAATTATCTGTTAAACTTAAGAGGACATCGTAACATCGGAATGCTGGATTGACAAGACATTCTTGAAGAGTTTGTGAGTTTTAGTTTTTCTTCCGTATTCAGTGTAAACAAACTTCAATTTTCAGTTTCGTCGTATTTTTGGCCAGTATTATGTGAATTGTGGATCAAATGTGAATCGAAGGTGATATTACATCATAATGGTTTTCATTGATGAAATTTCAATAATTAAAATATTTAGTTCTGTTTTACTGCTTCAGCTAAATTCATAAATTCCACACGCATCGTCCAAATTCCTGTACCAGACTTATATTTTGAGAGAGAAGAGCCTGGTCAATCCAGATCTACATCTTATTGCGCAACTTTTAACATTTCATGTTCACCAAACATCAATCATGATCCAATGATATCTTTTAGTAACGGTAAGATTGTTCAGCGTTGGATTAAATGAATTATCTGGATATTTATTAGTTTTGTCTTTCAGAATTCATCGAAACTCACCTCATATCAAAACATCGACATTTGAGAAGTTTATTTGGATCACTTCTCCAAAAATAACGAGGTAATATCGCTCATTATCAATCAATTATCTGGCTTAACTAATGATTCGGATTTTTAGAATTCTTCCCAACCTGTCTAGACCAAGAGCAACGAAATCAAAGTTCAAAGTAAAACTTCTCTTAAATTCAAGTAAGTTCAATCCAGTCCATCCTAAACTGCTAGTATAATAATAATCCAGTGGCTAACGTGATTCAAATTTCATTAATTCTTAATTCTTATCATTTTAGACATGAGTAAGAGAAAGAGTGACTTTGACGCAACGGAAATGCCGAATTGCGAGAGAAAAAAAAGCGTCAATTGAAGAAGCAAAATGAATTGCCATCTGATCGTGATTCACGAATCACAAAGCGACAAGAAACCGATGCAAAACTAAAACGTGGAGACTCACCATCGTCCCGAGAACGACTCACGAAGCGACGTCACACCGCTGCGAAACAGCTACGTGAAGAATCGGTATCATCTCGTGAATCACGACCCGTTAAACAAAGTCGTGCAGATGAAGAAAGACGATGCAACGAATCTCCATTGTCTCGTGCTTCACAACTCGCTCAAAAAGGTCGTGCTGATGAAGAAGGACGACGAACCGAATCTCCATCGTCGTGCATCATGGCTCGATCAACAAAGTCGTGCAGATGAAGAAAGACGAAATGTCAACGCAACAGCAGAAACTTTTGATTCAAAAGTTTGTGTGTACGCCAACTGCATCTGCGAAGTGTCACAAGCGATGTTATAAAAATCAAGTCGCCAACTGCAGGTTTGATGACCGCTGTCCTGATTATCTTCCCGTCGAGGTCTCAAACAAGAACTCGTTGCTTTTGTGTCACCGATGTAAGACGCATCCGAGGTCGAAGACGACAACTCATCCTTCTAAAGCATATTGGAACAATCTTGATCCCGGCGTTATTCCTCAGGAGATTGCAATTCTCACACAATTGGAGATTTGATTGCTCGCTCGAGTCATCCCTTTTTTGAAAATCATCAAATATGATGGCGTTTTTGGACAGTATGGATTCAAAGGCCAAGCAGTTTTGTTTGCACAAGACATTTTCGAGGTAACTGAAAAGCTGCCAACGATGCTTCCTCGTTCTCCCGAGTCTGCTGGATTGATTGTTATCACCGAAACTCTGGAGAACCGCGACAAAACACGCAAGTTCACCGTTTCACGTGACAATACAAGCAATACAATCGAGTGGTTGAAGGTTAAAAACCACCTGTATCACGACGTTCAGAATGTCACAAGTACTACGCAGCTTGATTTTGAAAGTTTTATCAGGGTACAGCAGCCTCCCGCACCACTGGCAAAGCTCCCAAGTCGTATTCAGATCAATGAATACTCGACAATCATCCGGGCTCAATGGAATCAAGCGAATCCAATGTTTGACTACAACGCAGGCAAGCAGTGCTGCGCAATGGCAATTGGAGCAATAATTCGTTCAACTATTCTGTCGCCTTCCGAATGGGACTCCAACACAATCAATGCAATTTTGATTGAGTCGGATAGACTATGAGACAGTTCGTGATTTGTCCGATCCGCGATCGATTCCTGAGAGCGGTTTTCTTCTTATGAACTTCAATGTCGTGGCGAGTGAAATTACAATGTTTGGAGGCACCTTCTCCCTTCAATACGATCAAGATCCAGTGATCTTTGGCAGCTTAGAAGATCGCAAAAATCCTCCAGGAGGTGTCGGTTTCAGCCTATTTGATGGCTTAGACACCATTTCTCAACTATTCAGCAGGAATTTTGATTGCAAACTTGAAGAGCTACGCTGTTATGAATATCAATTACCTGTACTACTTTGATTCGCACTCATGTGGCCCAAAAGGAGCTGCTGCAGCTGCAGCAAATGGTCGAGCATGCATCATCGAATGCAGCACATTCAATGAATTGGTTCGCATATGTAAGCGAGCAACAGGATCGAAAAATATCGCATACACTCTCGACTACATTGACGTCATAATTGAGAGCGAAATGAACTCGAAAGTCATTTACTCAGAGCCTGAAATCGACAATGATGGTCAGCTATCACACATTTCACCAGTTGATCCAACTCATTTCTCTTCCCAACCCGTCGTCAGCTCAAGTGAACTTCAAGTGGATTCAATTCCTGTTCAAACTTCTGTTATGGCATCGATTGATGCACGTCAACCGCAGGAAGACTCGGGGTTAACAGGAATTTCAGGCGATGGCGGTCAATGCGAATTGCTCAAAATCTCAAGAAAGACTACCGACAACAAGTTAATGATCGACATGAGCTGAAAGCTGAGGAGTTTGCTTGGTATCATCTCTTCCCCAATGGTATTAACGGACTTAAAGAAACTCGACCGGTGCAAATCTCACCATTGGATTACTTTCAATCACGTATCATGGGCAATAATACAAGATTTCAGCGCACAGATTATCTGTTTTACGCTCTCTCAATGCACGAGTATTATCGCATAACGAGCAACATCAGTGTATTCGGAAAGGTCCAAAACAACAACGAGATGGTGGAAGATGGTCATCTCTATGTCAAGAACTTACGTGGCTCGATGGCGTATTGGAATACTGCTCAGAGCGAGCTCATTGCACAGATCCGTTGCTTGGGCCCGCCAAATTACTTCATAACTTTAAGTTGCAACGATCTCCATTGGAAAGACATGATTGGTGCACTGTTGATTGCTGATGGAAATCCCGACAAAGATCCGACAACTTTAAGCACATGATGCTCAGAAACTCATTGAGAAATATCCGATCGTCGGGAGCCGTCACTTCATGATTCGAGTCAATGCAATGATGGCTTTACTGAAATCAGAGGAAACAATTCTCCGTGGAAAGTTGGTTGATCATTGGTGGCGCGTTGAGTTCCAGAATCGCGGATCGCCACATCTTCACATGCTGGTTTGGATCGAAGGAACACCAAGCTTTGACCCTCCAGAAGGCATCGCTCGAATCGATGAAGTCATGACGTGTGCATTACCAGACGATCCGGAGATGAAAGCTCTAGTCAGTGGTGTTCAACGACACCACACCCAAACGTGCTATAAGAATCGTTCCGTTGAATGTCGCTTCGACTTTCCGCGAATTTCAGGTGAAAGAACTCACATCGTCGCAAATACGTCTGACGAGTTCATCAAAAACAGAGGTCGTATGTGTATTTTGAAATGCAATCCAGATGAAAACTTAATCAACAATTATAATGAGAAGCTGTTAAAATGTTGGAGGGGCAACATGGATATTCAACCATGTGGAAATAACGAATCAATCGCAATGTATCTCGCCAAATATTGTTCAAAAAACGAGCCCACAGAGATGTCTGCAGGTTTGAGAGATGCAATTCGAATTATACGCCAAGAATTTCGATTTAAAGCTTTCGTGACTGCAGGGATTCATCTTCTTGGTTCTTTCGGTAAAGTCACGTAGAAGGGAAGTAATAAAATAATAAAAATAAAACAATAAAATTATTCTCACGACGTTTCGGCCACAACACAAGCAGCCGTCCTCAGGTGAAAACCAGGTCCGTCGAGGCGACAGAGTCTGAATCTGTCGCCTCGGACCTGGTTTTCACCTGAGGACGGCTGCTTGTGTTGTGGCCGAAACGTCGTGAGAATAATTTTATTATGTTTTATTTTTATTATTTTATTACTTCCCTTCTACATGGCATTACCGAAAGAACCAAGAAGATATACGCCAAGAAGTCGCAGCAAAGTTGATCTCGGGTTGAACTCTTCACTCGATGTTCAAATTGCCGGTGCAACGCGATGGCAAGTTGACAAAACTACCCAATCTCACCGGAATCTGCTTGAAATCATTTACGATTACAATGGCGAAACACTCAATTTCTAATCATCATTGAAATCTCCATGGTTCCATACGAAATGTTGGAACATTTGAACTCCCGTTTGCAACAACTTAGGGATAGCAACGATTTGTTTGGAGGTATCAATATTCTTCTGTTCGGTGACTTGATGCTGTGTTTCATCAACCAAGGATCTCGGAACCAGCAACTCATCTTTGGCGCACTTTGTCATTCTGCGAACTTGTCCAAAACATGCGACAGCGAGGAGACAACTTTTATCGATCTCCTGAACGACTTGCGGATTGGTGAGCTAAAGTCGGAACATATTTCAATTTTGATTGGAAAAATCTAAAGGAATCTAAGTGGTGACTTCGCAATTGGAAAAGCGCTCCGCATCGATCCAACCAACGCGCTGGTAGATGAATACAATCACGAAGCTCTTCGACACTACCTTCAACAAGGTAAAAAAATGATTAATCTCCGGGCAGCAGACAATCTCTGACGCCATCAAAAATATTGACAATATTAACATAGAGAGGCTCATTCCGGAAGATATTAACAAGACCGGGGGATTGCCAAAGAAGTTGACGATCTTTGTCGGAGCAAAGGTGATGCTTCGATACAATTTTGACACTACTAAAGGACTCGTTAATGGTGCGATGGGTGAAATTGTAGACATTATTTGGCCATTATTTCGACGAGCACAAATGTATGCAGAAGATTTGCCCAATGTAAAAGTAAATTTCTTTGAGATCGGCGAACATATTATCGCACCAAGGACTGTGGAATTTCCTGCAAAACTATCAGCAGGTACAGCAGAAAGACTAATGCTTCCGCTTAACGGTCGATCGAGCAATCGTCAACTTGGGATCTAAAGTTTTGCAAAAGGTCAAGCATACGTCGCATTGAGCTGCGTGAGATCACTCGAAGGAATTCGATTGGAAGAGCTTGACTGCTCCAAAGTGCAAGACAAAAAGTTCTGCAATTTACCAGCGTTGGAGGAGATGGAACGGTTGCGTCAACTTCCGTCATATCGAAATGCTAGTGATATTTAGAACAATCATACACAAAGACTGAAATAACGACTTTCCTTATTTATAATCTCAAATTTAATATAGTACCAATGTGATACAAATGAAAATGAATTTCTTAGTCAAGAAAACAAAAATGTACAATATAAACAATCATACAAAGACTGAAAACCTTATAATCCTTATATACGACTTTCCTTATATTTAATTTAAAATACCAATGTGATAAAAATGAAACTCTTACTCAAGAAAAACAGAAATGAATAATAAAATAAAACCGATGCCACGCATATAAAGGATTTATAGTGAAAAACTTTGTTTTCACGGGTTAATTTTTTCAGGTTGCTATGGCTGGCAACAAAGCATCAAGTACAAGATGGCAAATTATCACACCAAACTCCGATGCTACGGTGTTCCTGAGGTGATATGCAATTCACTTAAGCGTAAGAGCCCTGCAGATCAGAAATCTGCAAAGAGCGTAAAAAAGCCTAGAAAGGCAGAAGTAAACTACCTCCCCCCTTACCCGGCAGGACAGGATGAAGAGCATCAAGAACAAGAGAGGATTCAGTTGCTTACTGAAGTAAAGAAAAGGGACAACAACCAAGTGATAAAAGAAAAAAATGTCCAAAACATTTGCACACAGAAGAAACGAAATCGTCAATCGAACGCCCAGCATAGATGACAAAGCCAGATGGCCAGCTCTATTTGAAGAATCTCACGCGAGTTGCAAGTGCATGCCAATTAGAAATATTCCTAGTCAATATTTAAGGCTTTATAGCCGATTTCCTTATTTGTTTTCAGATCCAGGACGAGTTTCAGAGAATCACAACGGTACACCTTGAATCAATATTCATGTCCAAGCTGGATGAATACACAACCAGGCATCCGAGCCTCTTCCACTCCAAGGGCGGAACCATGGGGTTGAAGTTGCAGGCTATCCTACTCAAGGTATCTTCACGGAGTATTGTTTGCTAATATTTAATTTAGGGATTGTGATCAAACTGCTCTAATATCAATCGCTTATTAATGAAATCTACAGGAGGCAATGTTAGCCTGTGATTCCCTCTACAAAAAGAGTATGAAATAATTGCATACCTTTTTTGTGCTCTCAGGGACCAGTCTAATGAAACACTTTGTCATTACTGAGGTTTTCCAGGGAACCAGCTGTGACTCCAGGAAGTCATTGGTCCCAGCCAAGAAAGTGCATAGCACATAAACTCCCATAAAACCACATTTTATACCTTGCTTTTTGTATAGATTAAACAAACATAAACATAACATGTTAATCAGTGAGCCTTAGATTTGCTGGTAATCAAATACTCTTACCTTTAGAGCAGACTAGCTATTTTTCCGCTTCCAGTTTTCATTAGAAGCGGTGTTGCTGGTTTTAGCTTCATATACAGTTTATTTTTGTCATTTCAGGCTCCAAGCAATCCTAGCATCAACATGACCAGAGATGTTGTCATTCGTTGTTTGATGGTGTACCTTGGGGAATCTACAGATCAACTCTTAAAAAGAGTACGATGTAAGTAGAAGTGCATGTTAATATCCCACTCTTCTTTCTCCCATGTCTTGGGAGGTCAAATCACAAAATACAGTATTAACCATTTCTCCCAGAAAATGTAATTATTGGCAAGCTACAGAGTTTCATAGTTTTGTGGAGTCATGTAAGTATCATTGTCCTCTGTAAGTATGTGCAGTTATTTTTCATTAAGGAATTTAAATACTATGGCAAAAATGTGTTACTAAATGCTCACCATCTCAATCTAATTTCACCAACTGGCAGAATGAAAATGATATGAAAATATGCTTTTAAAAGTACATTATCTCAGATTTATCAAAAACACTGATGTGAATGGGGTGCAATACGTGCAATAGCTATGAGAGGCCCAGATTTTCTCATCCAAAGGGTTGGAAGCCATTTGGGAGATGTTACATTTTGATTTTCTCCTTTGGCTGTACAGTCTGAACTAAACATTGTTCTTGCTATTTCAGGATGTTGATGAAGACTGTCGTAGGACCTTGCTGTACAAAGGATGAAAATCTACAACATCAAGTAGAGGTCATTAAAGTTATGACTGCTCTAGGTAACTTTCCAAGGGCTTGTTTCATGCCCGTTGGGTTGGCTTATGCATTGAATCTTGCCTATCCCAAGGAGCTCAGGTACACATTGGAAGTCTTCCAGAAACTCCTCCTCAAGCTGGATTGTTGAAAGCTGTCCCCAAAAGTGAACAGCCTCAAGAATAAGCTACTAGCTTAAGAAAAGAGACCCTTGTGAAATGAAAGGGAAATTGTAAAGTCACCGTTCTAACTGTTCGGGTCCCTTTTTTTATGGGCCCGTTTCATCCAAAAGAGCGAGAGATCAGTGCAGTGGTAGGCAGCGCTTAAAAGCTTGTTATGCAGAGATAGCTTATAGGGTCTAATAACCGAGTCTGACTGTCAAAGTTCTGCGTTATAGGCCTATACATCTGATAGGCTATCACAGAATGCACTGATTTGTCATTGAAAGCTATCTTTATTTTTGTTTAATATTTGCTTTATTTTTTGGCTATGTTTCTTGTGTGTTCTAACATTGTGCTTTCTTCTGATGTAACGCTGACCTAGGCCATTGCAAGTGTTTGTTCGAAAGGAATAGATGCAAGATGTGTAGAGGTGTAGTGGGTGACATTACATCACGCGTGCCCTCGGAGAGAGTGGCGTCAGGCGGGCCGTGGGGGACGGTGACGTCATGCCCCCAGGGGGGTATTTAAAGGGGGACCCGGGATGGAACCGGGGGTCGTCGGGGGGTAGGAGTGGAGACTCGGGTAGTTGGTCCTCACACAAGGCTAGGGGAGGCTACGCCACCTGACCGGCCGAGGTTGGGGGTGGTCCCGGGCCGGGGCAGGGTGGAAAGCCGGGGTGTAGGGATCCCAGTACCCCGTCCCCTGGGGAGTTATTGGCTAGAGGGGTGTTGGTTCAGTGCAAGCCCTTAACCTGGCGTAAGCCCTTAAATAAACGTGGCGTGAGCCCCTAACAGCAACCTGCCTCGGAGTCGTGAATTGCGTTGCAACAGATGCATGGAACATCTGTAGGCTGTGCTAGTTTACTTGTGAGGAAGCCATGCTTGTAATTGTGCATGTTAAAAAAGCTAGGTCCACCTGGATTGTGGATTATGGCTACTAGTATAAGTACAGGGAATGCAAGTCAATTCACGTGATGTTTTAATCTCTTTTAGCTGTTTGAAAAACATATTGGCCCTCAGGATTTCAATTTGCGCATATAAAAAGAAATAATATGAAAGTATTTTTACAGATTTTTTTTTTAAAACATTGTCGTAATTTAAATGCACTAACAAGACTAAACCTTGAATTACATCCAAAAAAGTAATCTGTGCCTGTAATGCCCACAAATTATAAATACACTTCCAGTATTGTATCCCTATTGTACACATACATGGTTTCTGTCTTTTTTTTTCTTATAGCATCTATTTCATTTGTACAAGTAATATGTTGGATAAACATGTTGAGACAAAATTGCACAAATAAATGTTAACCTGACATTCTCCTTTTCATAGTTCTTATCTTTTTCATGGTGATCGGTTGACTTCACGCAAGTGAATTGTGGCACCATGAAGCCATGATATTGGGTGGATTAGAAATAGAAAAGTTATGGCAACAGACATTCAATACAAGTATTTTATTTAGTAAATCCAAATAATTTTGATCCAGATATTTAGTACGCTTATATCAATTTCACCCAGACAATTAGTAAATGTAAATCAATTTCACCCAGATCAATAATAAATATTAATAAGATTCCACCAGATATTTAGTAAATCTAAATTGCCATTGCTCAGATATTAAGTAAATAAAAAAAAAATCACTTTTCCTTGTAAAATCTATTTGGATTTACACCATTTTTACACGCTTTTATTTAACTCACTCCGTTCTGTTGTCGTATCCTCAAAAAACATTCTAACTCAATTTTTACCCACTTCCCAATGTGCTATCGACTGCAAAATTTGTATACTTGTGTCATACTGATGACAAGACTATATTCTATCATTGAAAATTAAAAATATTTATTTTTAAACGAAATTTTTTATGGCAAGCCTTGGAGAGCCACGCCAAGGGGCGGAGGATGAGGAAGGAGAGGGGCGATGGGGAAAGGGGGCAAGGGGAGGGGCAGCTCTGACAGTACATTTCATTAAAGCGTGTTAAAAAAAAGTATTTATAAATATTTTATTTAGACTATACAACTCATCATTTGGCATGCTATTTCTAAATCCAACACATTTTAACTGTTGCTTTTATTACCATGTACTTACATTTTAAATTAATTTTTAGTTAATTTATTCAATACTTTTTATTCAAAGTTGTAGTGCTTAAAATCTATTCAATTATAATCACGTGTCACTTTGTTGCCATAATTTTTTTAAGTAACAATGGGTCACATTTTTAGACACCCAGAGAGACCTACAGATTTGCACGGTTGGCTACGTACGGTGCGAAAGAGGTTCAACATACAGGTTGGTGCTGATGAATTCTGACCACCCAATAAGTTGTATTTGTATTCTTGGGTGTTTCGGTAAAGTCACGTAGATAGGTTCAAAGAAAATAGCAGAAAATTAACAAAAAACTCCGACGTTTCGATCGTCGTAGTTTTTGAACTCATCTGGTCCAACACCATGCGAGACTAGGCTCTAAAGAAAGCTGTCTCGGGTGTGGACCAATCAATTTCAAGTACAGTGCATACATTATCAGAGTTGTGTTTTTTGTTTGCATTCCGACTGCAGGTATTGTGGTCAATGCAAACATGACTCCTTGTAAAAAAGGTGTCAGTTTTGTTGCCAGATAAAACGGTAAAAAACCAATCATCTTATCTACGAGACTTTACCGAAAGACCCAAGCGTATGAATTCCTGCAGTCACGAAAGCTTTAAATCAAGATTTAAGTTGTATCCGTGTATATTGTTTTGCAAGCGATTTGTTTACCTTCTGTACCTCCCATGGTGGTTGTGTGTAGAGACAGTCCCCGGGCTACGGAAGGGTGAGGAGGTTCCCCAGATCCGTGACCTTGATGAGAGACGCAGACTCCAAATACACAGCAGCAGCAGGCGTCAGGGTCGGCATCGCACCTGCGACCTCCTGGATACCAGGCGAGGTAGTCAACATCTCAGACGAGGCGAGGTGATGGGCGAGGAGGGAGACGAGGTGATGGGCGAGGAGGGAGACGAGGTGATGAGCGAGGAGGGAGACGAGGTGATGGGCGAGGAGGGAGACGAGGTGATGGGCGAGGTGGGAGACGAGGCGAGACGAGGCGATGGGTGAGGTGCGAGACGAGGCGAGGCGATGGGTGAGGTGCGAGACGAGGCGATGGGCGAGGTGCGAGACGAGGCGATGGGCGAGGAGAGAGACGAGGCGATGGGCGAGGAGAGAGACGAGGCGATGGGCGAGGAGAGAGACGAGGCGAGCTGATGGGTGAGGAGAGACGAGGTGAGGTGATGGGTGAGGAGAGACGAGGTGAGGTGATGGGTGAGGAGAGACGAGGTGAGGTGATGGGTGAGGAGAGACGAGGTGAGGTGATGGGTGAGGAGAGACGAGGTGAGGTGATGGGTGAGGGGGACGAGGTGATGGGTGAGGCAGACGAGGTGAGGTGATGGGAGGTTGACGAGGTGGTGAGGGTGGTGAGGAGCAGCGAGACGGGCGGATTCCCCTCACCGATGTCAATCCGCGTGGCGGAGGAGGCCGCGAGGGCGATTCAGAGGCGGCCGCCATTGCTGGGGGGTGAGGGGAGGGGCGAGACGAGGGTGGGGGGGGTCCCGCACTTTTATAGACGCGTGACGTCACCCCACGCCTTAATTATCACCAGCACCAATCATCATCATAATCATCACCAATCATCATCACCAGCACCAATCATCATCACCACCACCAATCATCATGATCACCAACCATCATCAGCATCACCATCCATTATCATCACTAACCATCATCACCGCAACCAACCACCCAACATGACCACCACTCAACACGCACGACCACCCAAACATCCACCACCGACCACACACCATCACCCACCACCCACTACCCACCACCCACTACCCACCATCATTCACCACCCACCACCCTTAATTTTAGCTTTGAAGCTTTCGTGACTGCAAGGATTCATATTCTTAGGTTTTTTCGGTAAAGTCACGTAGGTAAAACATTAAAATTAATGAAAGTAAAATAAAAATCACGACGTTTCGGAGGCAACACAAGTCTCCGTCATCAGGTGGGACCGTCACAGCCAGATTTGCTGCATCAAGTGAGGCAATGATTCAAGATGTAATCCCTTAAAAACAAGTTGAGGGGGGAGGAGAGGGGGGCGGAGCTCATCAGAATGTGGTAGCCAATGAATGGAACGTATCGGGAGGGAGGGGGGCGGGGCTCAAAGACGGCACGACGTGCCACGTAGAACGCATCGGGAGGGGGAGGCCAAAATAATGGACGACGTGGTACACGTCGGCGGCGTGGACGTGGTTGTGCGCAAGCAACTACTGCTGCACACGCACCACCACCCACTACCCACCACCAACCACCCACCATACACCATCACCCACTACCCACCACCACCACCCACGACCACCCACCACCACCAACCACCCACCACCACCCACCACCACTCACCACCAACCACCACGACTAACCACCACCTCCACCAACCACAACCACCACCAACCACCACCAACCACAACCAACCAACACCAACTACAAACACCACCAACCATAACCAACCACCACCAACCACAACCACCACCCATCATCATCACCAACCATTATCACCAACACTCATCATCACCAACACTCACCATCACCCATCATCAGCACCAACAACCCATCATCACTACCACCCATCATAATCACCACCACCTATCACCACCCATCATAATCACCACCCATCACCACCCATCATCAACCACCTATCAACACTACGACCCATTATCATCAACACCCATCATCGTCATCAACTATCATCACCACCGACGCGCACCACCCGCACTACACCACGTGGTGCGGCAGCCGGGCGAGTGGGGGCGGAGCCTCGCGGTAGTGACATCACCTCTGTTACGTCATAGCCACGCCTACGCCGACAGTGGAGAGGAATTCGCACGAGGGAGCAGCAACAGAAGCCTTTGGAGAGCGAATCCTCAAGGAGGTGAGCGGCCATGTTGACGATGACTGTTGTTTATTTTTATTTTACGTTTTGACCACAAACTAAAGCTTCATTATTTTGTATTGGTTGGTATTTTTATTTTCTGCAATAAAATTAAGACCGTTAGATATGTTGCTATTACTGTTATTTAGACACAAACGAGTCCCTGTTGACGATGACTGTTGTTTATTTTTATTTAACATTTTCACCAAACACTAAAGCTTCATTATTCTTGATATGTTGGTATTTTGATTTTCTGCAATCAAATTAGGACTTAGATAGGTTACATGACATGCCCTGATATGTTACTGTGACTGTCATTGTTTAGACCCCAAGCGAGTCAGCATATAAAACATTCATAACTAACCTGTTTAAATCTCATAGAATATGAATAACATGTCTACGATTATTGTGTTCTGATTGCTGGCACAAGTGTGCCCTACATCACATGTATTGAATGTTATTCAACATTGGGGAGGAGTCTGCCTTTAAGTTCAGACCCCAGCTGCTGCCATAGCTGTCTCCAATCTGATGTCAAAACCACATTGGTGGTGTCTCTGACATCACGTGACCTATGACGTCATGCTCGGGTTACAACAAATAATTTAATTACAAGGCATCGGGATTTCTTTTTCAAGTAGTCGAATAGTACAAATGGGCTGTACATCAACATGCATGTTTGGATTAGAGGTTAAATATCATTGTTAAGTCTGGCGATTATGTTTAATGCAATAAGCAGTTGGAATAAACATGTTGGTGTGGGTGGATGAGTGATCGGACGCATGTATGAGCGGGCAACAAACAAGTGATTGGGCTGGAAAGCAACAGGCACGAAAGTGATTGGATTGGTACAGTGAGTTGTCAAATATGTAATAAGTGAGAGGATGAGTGATTCAAATTGTTGCTAAATCTGAGCGTTGTTCCAACCTCCCCAGACCATCCAACTTCAAACAGAATTTACTCCTTCCCAACAACATAGACAGCCAAATCAAGTGGGCGGAGATCTTGGATGACTATGAGGGTAAGTCCCAGATACCTGCATTACGTGGCCAATATGCAGAGAAGAAGGCCCCTTGATCAATTACTTTTAGGAGACATAGTTTGGTGGTGATAGGAATACGTAATGATTGAGTGTGGCAGAGACAATGGGTTTAGACGAGTTTCAGCCATCTTTGTTTAAACTGGGGTCTCAAGCTTATGGAATTGATCGTCTCAACATGCCCACAAAAACATGACTTGTAAAGTTTTACTGCCATGTAATGAATATTTCTCAATAGCAGGTCTTGTTGTTTGGTAAGAGGTAATTACGTGGATCTTAAAATTAGTTCTGTGAAACTCCATGTCCTTCGTTATCTAATTCATTACTCGTCCTTTGAATTAATTTTCTGTTCTTTATAGGCCGGGAGTCATCGTGCCAGTCGATCTCGTGGGGGGACATTATGGACAAAGTGGACCCTTTCCCAGGCCAAAGTTACAAGCATCGCCCCCCAAAGGTGTGTATGGGCTCAGTGGGAGTCAACCACACAACATTCTCTCCAAAACTAGCACACCGTGTCACCACACCATCACACCAAAATATCACTACACCATCTCTCCACATGACCTTTCTCATCACACCACACCATCACCAATTAAATACACCATCATAGAGCCTCATCATGTCTCTATACTATCACAAGACACCATCTCTCTAGAACAGGGGTCCTCAAACTTTTTAAACAGGGGGCCGGTTCACTGTTCCTCAGACCGTTGGAGGGCCGGACTATAGTTAAAAGAAACTATGAACAAATTCCTATGCACACTGCATATATCTTATTTTGAAGTGAAGAAACAAAACGGGAACAAATAAAATATTTAAAATGAAGAACAAGTAAAGTTAAATCAACAAACTTGCCAGTATTTCAATGGGAACTATGGGCCTGCTTTTGGCTAATGAGATGGTCAATGTCCGGTTCCATATTTGTCACTGCTAGTCGTAACAAGTGATGCAAGTGTGCATCCGTTAGTCTAGATCTGGTTGGAGATTTCAAATGTTTCATTCTGGAAAAAGTTTGTTCACAGACATAAGCGCTGCCAAAGATTGTTGCCATTTTGAGTGCATGGTTCCTGAGATGAGGATATGTCTCAGAGGGGAGAAATGCATAGAAATTATGAAGGCTGCTTGACTTGAATGTGTCTTTCAGAGAGTCACAATTCTGCAGTTCAGCCAGTTCCATTTGGTAAATTGTATCCACATTTTCAATGTCAATAGAAAATGGGTTACGGAAAAGCTGTATGTCCTGTTCATGGAGATGAAGCTCTTTAAATCTAAATTGGAACTCCTTTTGCAATTTTTCCAGTGAATCCACACATGTTTTGTTTGGGAATGCAACCAATGGTTTTTCCGCTAACAGATTTTGAGTTGTGGGGAGATGGCAGAAGTTTTCCTCCTTCACTTGTTTGAGGAGGAGGCCTAATTTTACTTCAAATGCTTTGACATGTGATTGCACATCACAGATGAGCTTCCCCTTTCCTTGAAGTTGCACATTGAAACTGTTGAGTAGCTCTGTTACATTTGTCAGAAAGGCAAGGTGCCATTTCCATTCTGCATCATTGAGCTCTGGTACTTCTTTGTTTTTTGAAAACAGAAAAGCTGTAATCTGTGGAAGTAAGTCCTAGAAACGTTTCAAAACTCTCCCTCGACTCAGCCAACGGACTTCTGTGTGGTACAGAACATCTTCATAGTCAACATTTAGCTCAGACAGAAATTCCTGAAATTGTCTGTGGTTTAGTGCATGAGCTCTAATGAAGTTAACAGAGTCCCACTTCAGTGATTTACTACACAGCGCTTGTTGGTGGATGAGGCAGTGTATGGCTATTGGATGAGAATGGTTATGTTTGTCCATCTCTTGGTTAATGCGAGCAATTACTCCTTTCTTAGACCCCACCATGCTAGGAGCACCATCAGTTGTCACACTGGCTAGTTTAGCCCAGTTCAGCTCCAAACCATTCACAGTTTGGCAAACCTTTTCATAGATATCCTCTCCTGTAGTTGTTCCTTTGATGCTTTGCAGTGCAGCAAGCTCTTCTGTGACTTTGAAATAGTCATTCGTCCCACGAATAAAAATTAGAAGTTGTGCAGAATCAGGAACATCATTGCTTTCGTCGAGTGCCAAGGAAAAATAGGAAAGTTTTTTTTGTGGAGTTTTGCAAATGCTGATGGAAATTGTCCCCCATTTCTTCAATCCTCCGTGTAATTGTAGGTCCTGAAAGACTCACTGTACTAAATAAATCGGCCTTCTCTGGACACATCTCTTTGGCAACAGAAAGAAGGCATTCTTTAACAAATTCTCCCTCAACGAATGGTCTGCCAGTGCACACTATTAGCTTGGCAACTTGAAAACTTGCTCGCAGTGATGAAATATTTAGCTGCTTCTGCTTCACAAAAGTATTTTGCTGAGTTGTTAATGTATTTTTCAGTTTTTATATTTTATCTTTTCTCACTTCTCCGACCAAACAATCATATTTATCTTTATGTTGAGTTTCATAGTGTCGACGTAAATTGTATTCTTTGAACACAGACACTATATTCTGGCATATCAGACACACAGCTCTTTCCTTGTACTGCATGAAAAAATAATCATAAGTCCACTGTTTTTTGAATATCCTACACTCCGAGTAAATTTTTCTCTTTCTTGACATCATTGTTTCCTAGGGAGTCAAAATTGCTATTAGTAAAATACCAATATATATACAGCGCTACAAAAACAATATACCAGCAATAACTTTGCCCACACAGAGACATACAGACTGCACTGCCCATCAATGCAGTCTGATTGGGGGAACTCCGCTTTTACCCCAGGCTCACACTGGTGCGGGTGCCATTAAAAAGTTAATTACACCTGCAGTTTTGTTCACAGATCGCAGCTCAATGAGTGCTCACCAGCGCAGCCCAATTAGTGCTCACCAGCGCAGCCCAATTAGTGCTCACAAGCGCAGCCCAATTAGTGACCATGGGCCGGATAAATGCCCTCGGTGGGCCGCATGTGGCCCGCGGGCCGTAGTTTGAGGACCCCTGCTCTAGAACATTCCACTACTTCACCTCTCCATATAACAATACCATCTCCCGACACAATCCCCAATCTCTCCACCATCCCACCCATGCAAGCACTCGAAGTGGCCATTTATTACCAATCTAGACAGAATGATATGAGTCACATTAATTATGTCTGTTAGTTGATTGGAAGTTGCCATTTCAGTTGCCCACTGTCAAGTTGCCTAATCAGAAGGGCTGACGGTTGGGGTATATCGAGTTGCGCTGGTGTTCGACCACTCAGAGTCCTGGCTGTTAGGGATGTCAGCTTTTTATTATTCCCCGAGCTGATATCGACCACCCCAGGCAGAGAAGTTACAGCCGTGGAGCAGGCTACCACAAAGAACATCTGTAATAAAGCTCGTTGAGACGACTTCTGGAATCCGTCTTTTATTCAACTTATGTTACAGTTACTTCACGCTGCTGATAGGCAACGTGAGAGGGACAGATAGACAGTGAGAGACGCACTGCCACGTGGCAACTCGAAGCCCCGCTCCCGCGTGGCCCCCTTCCTCTGTTCGTTCCCATTCTGACCACGTGTCGTTCGTCTCCACCCCTATTTAATACCCGGGTCACGTGGTACGTTTCCGCCAATCCTCGTTAGTCTGCATCGAATCTTCCAGGCTCCCTCGTCAGCTCCCGGGACCATGCCCCTGACTCATCTCCCCATTAGCTGAGGCCAAAGCCAGCAGAACCAATCCTTATAGCTGTCACCTTTCCATCACGTTAAGGCCATGCCCCCAGGCTTTCCCCCATTGGCTATGGACCAGGACCGGCAGAGCCAATCATCGTGACGAGTTGTGATACGTCAGTGAGCCGGATATATCCTCATATTACACACCAACCGAACAAGAATCAATACACGATCACGCACACACATCCACTCACAACTACAGTCCCTACCGCTTCCCCGAGACATACAGACGCTTTTAGGGGGGGGTCGTCCACCTCCCCTACGCAACTCTGCATCAGAGTTCCCACGTTCCTCCTCCAGGGGTTTCCCCCTCCCCTATGCAACTCTGCTTCACAGAGTTCCAGTCCTCGGACAGTGGGAGATGTCCGTGGGCAGCCCAAGTGGCCACCCCGGTAACCCGATGGCAACCGACTTCGCTCTCGGCTAGTGCCAGGCTACAGCTTGCTTACTTCCTTTCTCCTGACGCTCCTGGCATGCTCTTGTGGTCCCAGACGTCCCACCAGCCCTGGTTCACTCCCCAGGTCGACTACTGGAAACATATAACAATACCGTCACCTAATGTTTCCCTGTCCGATATCTATTCTGTAGAGTTGGAGACAGCACTCAACTCCTAATTACAGTGACAATCCCCTGGCCCTGAATCATGTCGCTCTTTGAGGGTGGGAGCTCGCCCAGCCACTCCTGCTGCTGCCGCCACCGCTTCTGCTACTTTTGAGTTGCGCACCCACACTGCCGATTCGGGCTCTCCTTTTTCGGGCTGCACAGCGCATTGTTTGGACCCTGGGCCAATCCCATGAGAGGTCCATCTATAAATAGCCTCCGTTTCCCTAGACCTGGTTGTGGTGTTCTCCCCCAAAACCCATTCCCACACCGGTCTGACCACACTCTCTCCAGCTCACGGGGTAGGCTTCATGCACTATGCCACAGTCGGTAGAAAGGTCAGTGTAACAGTGATACTTACCCAGGTGAGTGAGAGTTGGTAGGTGATTGTAACAGTGAGAAATACCCATGAGAGTGAGTTTGTAGAGAGGTCAGTGTGACAGTGAGACAGATCCAGGTGAGTGAGTGTGGTAGAGAGGTGAGTGTGACAGTGAGACAGACCCAGGTGAGTGAGTGTGGTAGAGAGGTGAGTGTGACAGTGAGACAGACCCAGGTGAGTGAGTGTGGTAGAGAGGTGAGTGTGACAGTGAGACAGACCCAGGGGAGTGAGTGTGGTAGAGAGGTGAGTGCGACAGTGAGACAGACCCAGGTGAGTGAGTGTGGTAGAGAGGTGAGTGTGACAGTGAGACAGACCCAGGTGAGTGAGTGTGGTAGAGAGGTGAATGTGACAGTGAGACAGACCCAGGTGAGTGAGTGTGGTAGAGAGGTGAGTGTGACAGTGAGACAGACCCAGGGGAGTGAGTGTGGTAGAGAGGTGAGTGCGACAGTGAGACAGACCCAGGTGAGTGAGTGTGGTAGAGAGGTGAGTGTGACAGTGAGACAGACCCAGGTGAGTGAGTGTGGTAGAGAGGTGAATGTGACAGTGAGACAGACCCAGGTGAGTGAGTGTGGTAGAGAGGTGAGTGTGACAGTGAGACAGACCCAGGTGAGTGTGACAGTGAGACAGACCCAGGTGAGTGAGTGTCTAGAGAGGTGAGTGTGACAGTGAGACAGACCCAGGTGAGTGAGTGTGGTAGAGAGGTGAGTGTGACAGTGAGACAGACCCAGGTGAGTGTGACAGTGAGACAGATTCAGGTGAGTGAGTGTAGGTAGAGAGGTGAGTGTAACAGTGAGACAACCCAGGTGAGTGAGTGTGGGATGAGAGGTGAGTGTAACAGTGAGACAACCCAGGTGAGTGAGTGTGGGATGAGAGGTGAGTGTGAGAGTGAGACATACCTAGGTGAGTGAGTGTGGGATGAGAGGTGAGACCCAGGTGATTGAGTGTAGGTGACGGGTGAGTGTGACAAGGAGACACACCCAGGGGAGTGAGGGAGGTAGAGGGATGTGACAAAAAGACAGACCCTTCACAATAGTCACCACCACCCATCGTCATCACCAATCACCCTCAGCATCAACACCCCTCATCACCAACCATCATTATCACCATCCATCACCATCATGACCACCCTTCATAATTACCACTCATCATCACCAACCATCATTATCACCATCACCACCCATCATCATCACCACCCATCGTAAACACCACCCACCAACATCACCACCCATCATCATCACCACCCATCGTAAACACCACCCACCATCATAACCACCCATCATCATCACCCATCGTCTTCATCACCCATAACACTGGTCGATAGCCAAAATTATTCCGACATAAATGTAGTCCAACTTTACTTATTCTGGGTTACTATGAATGAAAATGATATGCTACTGGGTCAGTATGGGTAGTGAATGGCGGAGGATAAGTGAGTTATAAAGGTGTAATAAACCTTCTTGAGACGGCTTCCGGAATCAGTCCTTTTTATTTTCAACTTCCACAGTTACACCTCACACACTCCCCGTTGCTGACAGACAACGGAAAGCGGGCAGACTTCCCGCCAAGTCCCCACCGCGCACGTGGCACCCAGAGCCCCGTACGCACGTGACTCCTGCTCTTCTCGTTCCCAAGTCTCCTCCCGACTTCTCTCTCCCTCTCTCTCTTAATCCCTTCGTCACGTGGTACCCCCCAGCCAATCCTCCATAGACAGCGTTGACCGTTCCCGATGGTTCCCTGTCAATCCCCGGACCACGCCTCTGATCCGGCTTCCCATTAGCTGAGGCCCCGATTGGCCAGGCCAATCACCCCTGCTAACATGCCGTGATCACGCCGAGGCCATGCTCCCTGGCTCACCCCTTATTGGCTACAAAGCGGGACCGGCAAGCCAATCCCCACGTGAACCCTCTATGGCTGTTATTACAAAGGGAAGGGATCTCAATTTAAACCAGAAACTGCTAAAATACATCTTTGACGGGGTCTATGAATAAATCTATGACTGGGTTTGGACAGAATTCAGCTTTTTGAGCAAAACAATTGTGACTAGGAATGTCACTGTGTGGTGCCGGGCTTGCGAGGCCATGGCGGGAAACTATATTGTCATTAATTCTAGATTTGAAGCTTTCGTGACTGCAATGATTCATATTCTCAGGTTTTTTCGGTAAAGTCACGTAGGTAAAAACATTAAAATTAATGAAAGTAAAATAAAACAAAACAAAATAAAATTCACGACGTTTCGGAGGCAACACAAGTCTCCGTCATCAGGTGGGATTGATGCAGCTAATTCGGCTGTGACGGTCCCACCTGATGACGGAGACTTGTGTTGCCTCCGAAACGTCGTGAATTTTATTTTGTTTTGTTTTATTTTACTTTCATTAATTTTAATGTTTTTACCTACGTGACTTTACCGAAAAAACCTGAGAATATATTGTCATTATGTACAGCCCGGATACGGGGCATAGTACCAGCCGTAGTGGGGGCTTTGGCGAGCGCTGGTTAACGCGGGGACACCATGTACAGTGTGCGGTGCGGGCTCAAGTTGAGCGAGAGAGTGTCAGCCAGCCAGGGTTACGTTCGGTCATGATACGCTGGCTGACCTGGGGACACATGACCGGATGATACTGGAGGGGGGCCACCAGTGGAGGGGGCCCAATAGGTGGTCACGTGGTATGAGAAGAGCTCCCGAGAGCCTTCGGGTAAGGGTGAGAGAGATCGAGGTGGGCGGGGCGAGAGGCGGAGTCAGCCCCAGCCTGGGCCGAGATAAAGGGGTCCCTGAGAGGGGCTCGGCGTTCTAACTGTTGGAGAGGCAGGAGATCCACGTCAAGCTTGAAGAAGCCTCCAGCCACGTGGTCCAGAACCCAGCTCGTTGTCCAGACCAGGATCGCGAACCCGTGGGTGTGGTTTGCCGTAGCGTGGTTAGTTGAGTGGTCACCACCCGAGAGTGTGTTGTGTTAATAGCTTGGCGTATGTTGTGCTAAGAGTTAATAAAAGTGTTGCTCCTAAGACAACGTCTGCGACTCAGTTGGACTCGCTACACAATGAATAATGCAATCTGAACCTGGTATTGCATCATACATATGAATTGCATCATGTTATTCCTCGAAGTCATGGATGATGCAATCATAACGAGGCTTACATCCCTCTGCTGAACAAATTGCCCTATATCAGCTGTTGAAATCATGTAGTGTTGTGCTCTTTTATTTGACAGTTTGATTTTGCAAAGGGACACATTTCTGTTTGGCCGAAGTGAGCAGAGATGCCTCGTACTTATGTGAACAAAGCAGATAACTACTACTATGTTTGTGGTGAAGTGACTTTTGCGTCACCAAAGCGCAGTATAACCCCTATGGTTAAGAAATCCTATCAACTTTATTTTGGCTGCAAAATTGGAGGTCAGGACAAGATGTGAGCTCCACATGCTGCAACACGTGTGCAACAAATCGTCGCCAGTAGTTGAACAGGAAAAGTAAATGTATGCCTTTTGCAGTGCCAATGATTTAGAGAGAGCCAACAGATCATATCAGCAATGGTTACTTCTGCATCATGCCTTCAGTTGGGTAAGGTGTGTCAAAGAAAACGTGGACTGTGCATTATTCAAGCATTCCATCGGCTATACACCCAGTAACCCACGGAGGACTGGAGGTTCCTGATGCAATTGAATCATTCTCACTTGAGTCAGACGAGGATGCAACTTCTGGTCCTGAACCATCAAGGTCACATGACCCAGATTCTCACATCCTCCTCCTCTGAACCACACCTCATAACTCAAGGTGAACTGAAAGACCTTGTCAGGGATTTGGAACTACCCAAGAGTAAGGCGCAGAGCTGTTGGGCTCCAGACTGCAGCAGTGGAATCTCCTGGCAGGTGATGTTAGGGTTTCCATGTTCGGTGACCATCAAAAGGATCTTATCCAATTCATATTCACAGGTGATATTTTAGTCTGCAACATCGATGGTGTGATGGCAGCCCTCAGCATCGTTCATGATCCAGATGAGTGGAGGCTGTTCATTGATTCATTGAAGATGAATCTTAAAGCTGTTTTGCTGAATAGCATTGTTTTTCCATCAATTCCAGTTGGTCATGCAGTCCATATGAAGGAAACCTATGACAACATGAAACAACTTTTGAGGTGCATAAACTATGACCATCATCAGTGGCAGCTTTGTGGCGATTTGAAGGTTGTTGCTCTTTTTCTTGGTCTTCTATGCAAATGGGATAGTCGTGCGAGAGATTCCCACGACATCAAGATAGATTGGCCACTCCAACAGTCATTGGAGCCTGGGAGGAAAAGTGTTCAGCATCCACAACTTGTTGAATCGAGGAAGATTTTGTTACCACCCTTACACACCAAGCTGGGTCTGATGAAGAACATTGTCAAAGCCATGGACAAAAGACAAGCAGCTTTCAAGTACCTCCGTGGAAAATTTCCACGGTTAAGTGAAGCTAAGATAAAGGAAGGTGTCTGTTGGTCCTCAGATTCGTGAACTTCTTCAAAATGATGCATTTGACAGTGCACTGGGTGGCAAGGAAAATACGGCATGGAATGCGTTCCAGTTTGTGGCAACACATTTTCTCGGAAACAAAGCAGACTACAGGGAGTTTGTGGAAAATCTCAAAGCATACAAAAGCCTTGGTTGCAACAGGTCACTAAATATACATTTTTTGCACTGTCATCTATATTTTGTCTCACCAAACTGCGGAGCAGTAAGCGACAAGCATGGCGAGCGATTTCACCAGGACATTGCAACAATAGAGAAATGCTATCGGGGCAAATGCAGCCCATTAATGTTTTCAGACTATTGCTCGACAGTGACAAGAGATGCTCCCTTTCATGAATACAAGAGACAAGCCAAGAAGCGTCAAATAGACACTGAATAAGGGCTAAACGATGTACTTATATATACATCATAGTTTTGTTGCCTTTTGTTTCGTAAATTTGTTTTATTTATATAACCCTTTTACTGATTTTTTAATTGTTACATGAACAGGACAGGTGACATGTTATCATGTAAAGCAACCCTAAACACATGAAAATACCTAGGTTTACAATTATGAGTAAAACTCTATCTACACAATAAACATAGATGTAAAATGTAAAAATTTTAATATCTTGGGAACTTATCTCCTCGATGTGCTCTGCCTTATAACTGAATACAAATCTGTAACACATTTTTATTTCAAATGTGCTCGTAAAATTACCTCCTTGCTATGAAACAGATCAGCAGACACGACGGTCTCTGCACGATACAAAGGAATGTTTAAGGCAAACTATAAATAGGACAGTCTTCTGGGAGTGCATCATTGATTCAGTGCACGCCACCTGTGGACTGTTATTGGTGGTGTCTCAACATAAATCTTTCTGATTGAGAAGGGGTCAAATACTTATTTCCCTCATTAAAATGCAAATCAATTTATAACATTTTGACATGCGTTTTTCTGGATTTTGTTGTTGTTATTCTGTCTCTCACTGTTCAAATAACCCTACCATTAAAATTATAGACTGATCATTTCTTTGTCAGTGGGCAAACGTACAAAATCAGCAGGGGATCAAATACTTTTTTCCCTCACTGTAAACACGTAATACAAAATTAGAAATCGTGTTGTGGAGAATGTATCTCCTATACATACATTTTAAGTGGTATGCCTTGTAACTGATGAATGACCCACGTTCCCGGAGCTTCCCGACTAACCCCACCTTTTACATTTAACCCAGATACGCCCCCTTTCTTAGTTACCGAACCTTGCCCATACCCGCAATTACCCTTCAGGCTGACACAAAATCAGACAATTGTACGTAAAATGATAATTAAAATGATCGATAGGTATATTGATAAAATGTCATTACTGCACCTAAATGTACTTCATCATCATTGGAACCTCATTTGCCAGTAAAAGATATGATAATTGTTTTTTTACCCTTCTATCTGGCAACAAAACTGACACCTTTTTACAAGGAGTCATGTTTGCATAGACCACAATACCTGCAGTCATAATGCAAACAAAAAACAACTCTGATAATGTATGCACTGTCCTTGAAGTTGATTGGTCCACACCCATGACAGCTTTCCTTAGAGCATAGTCTCACATGGGTTGGACCAGATAACGCCAAAAGGCGCATACATTATCAGAGTTATGTTTTTTGTTTGCATTATGACTGCAGGTATTGTGGTCTATGCAAACATGACTCCTTGTAAAAAGGTGTCAGTTTTGTTGCCAGATAGAAGGGTAACAAAAACAATTATCGTACTTCATCATGTTATATTATATTTACAAGAAGTTAATTTCTGTCTGGATGAGGCACCTGCAGCACTCGGATTGAGGGAAGACAAGTGGTCGTTCATTTGTAGCAGAGGTTAAAGGTTCTTATCCGACAGGCACCCTTGGTTAGTCCAGGAACATTCATTACAAATATGCACCATCTGCTCAACATTGGATGTAAAACATACTTTCGTGTCATTTAAAACGAGGCCATTGCATGCTGGCGTCGTGGTCAAAATTTGTCAAGTTCGAAACATTACCCACAAATTAGACAACTGAGGTTACACATCAATCATCGCCCCCTATTGACAGACTCATGCCCACATGCAGGCTCGTGCAGGGCCACCTGTTGCTACACAGGGGCAGCTGCCACTTGGGTGTACTCTTCGAGTGTTTGTGATGAGATATGATACAAAACTCTGAGTTGATGAGGCAATTAAGCAAGTACCATATAAATGCAATTATTATCATAACATAGTGAATGCTTGGGAGCTTATTGACTCTCGCTCCTGGTTAGATATCTACCCAACCCACAGGTCCACAAATAATGGCTGCATCTCACTTTCCAGTTTAAACCTAGGAATTGAGTGTTAAACTTCACATTATTTTCATGAAAGACATGTGACAAAGATGAATATATTGGAGCTTTATTGTCTCAAGCTTGCACATCTACCGGGTCTCCATTTGACTTTGTATTGTCTAGGAAGTCCACCCACACCTCCACTTCCACAAACTGCTGGGAGTTTCTTCGCTCTGCCTCACAGTCAGAAATCTCCTCCTGCTTCACGTCGCCTTCATCCATGTGAAGGTCCGATGTTGGATTTGAATCTTCATCTTCACATTTTACCTTCACTTCTTCGCTCTTCACTGTCACTTCTTCACATTTCACCTTCACCTCTTCATATTTCACCTTGATACCTTTCAGTGTCCAAGCTGGGGTTTCTTCTGGTTCTTGTTTCACGAGGGATGGGCTCATTGCAGCACTTTTACTTACACAAACCGATTTCAGACTCAACTCATTCGGGGTCTTCTGATGCTTGTGTGTTATCTGGTGTCTTTGAAGATGTGGTGACTGTGCAAACGCCTTCCCGCACAGAGTACACTTAAAGGGTTTATCTCCTGTGTGTGTTCTCTGGTGATTTTTAAGAGTAGAAGAAACTGAAAATGCCTTCCCACACACACTGCATCTGAAGGGTTTCTCTCCCGTATGTGTTCTCTGGTGGCTTTGAAGAATTGTTGACTGTGAAAACGCCTTATCACACACAGTGCACTTGAAGGGTTTCTCTCCTGTGTGTGTTCTCTGGTGGCTCTGAAGAACTGATGACCGTGCAAATGCCTTCTCACACACAGTGCACTTGAAGGGTTTCTCTCCCGTGTGCGTTCTCTGGTGTTTTTTAAGATTTGAGGACCATGCAAATGCCATCTCACACACACTGCACTTGAAGGGTTTCTCTCCTGTGTGTGTTCTCTGGTGCTCTATCAAGTTTATAGCACGATCCGTGCTGTATGCACACTGGTCACATTGTTGCCTTTTTGCACCGAGCTGCGCTGAGTGCCTTTGCTCCATCAGACCAATTCTGCAGAGGAAACGTCAGCTGCAGACAGAAAAACGAATATCCACACCATCTACGTCAGTATCAAGGCACAGAGGAATGCATATATACACAGTTACACATGACTTAAACGTCTATACTAATTCATATATTCAGGATATTCCCCAATTCATCACACAGGCTGTTAAGGCATACAATGAGAGGGCAAATGGTCTTAAATATGCCTGGAAGCCCTAGTATCTTCTAAATGAATGTTAACCCAAAACTTCAAGAACACAATTTTGGCTGTCTGGCTACAACAGGAATATTTATAAAGCAAAATTCAGCTAACATAGCAAAGGCTGTTGAAAATAAAACTATTTGTATTATGTATAAATGCATAAATTAATGCTCAATCACAACTTAAAGGTGTGAAGTCAGGCTCAGATTTCCTTGAATGCTGGGATGAACAGATCTAACTTCAGCTGCATAGTGCTGTGTTAATTTCCTGACTGTTACCATTCTTATAAAAAGTTTCAGAGAAAAACTAAAATAAACTTGTTTTGATTTAACCTCCATGTTCAATAGATTTAATATACTTTACTGCAAATACAAACTTGACACTGTCACACACTGGCATGGTAAAAAGGTGGTGGTGTGTCCAGGACCATGCCTGGCCACCTCCATCTGCTCGGTTTTAATGCTTCCTCACTTCACCAAAATGTGTCAAGTTCAAAACATTAAACTTCGAATACAATGTAGTCCATTTCAATAGAGGAGGGATCATAGGCAGCCCTGCCTTAATTGTATACGCCAGCACAGATAGTCCTTTAAAGGTGTTCATAATTCAAATTCACAAAAAAAGTAGTAATATCCGTGGCTTTGTCTGGAGCAAAAGTCCAGGCAGCTTCCACACAGTGTTACAGTCTAATGAAAAATTATTGCTTGACTAATTTGAAGACTTAAGCTGCCAAACCAGAGCTGGTCGTGAACACATTAACCAAGTATGAGACACTTGTAGACCTGCCTGATTACTCATGCATAGTTGAGCAGGTGGAGTGTTGGATGACAAGACTATCAGTGTTGGTTAGTTGTCTGTCTATAGTTTTCTGGTTAGATTTTATGTCGCTATTTCATTATACCTGATGATGATTGCTTGTGTTGCAATCGAAACGTCGTATTCTATTATTTAATTTAATTTATTATTTTATCTTTAGACGTGACTTAACCGAAAGAACCAAATAATAATTCCTGCAGTCACGAAAGTTCTAAAATTAAGATTAAGACTATCAAAGGCAGTAGCTATATTTTTGTGGAACATATGCAAGACCTCACCTCGTGATGGAATTCTCCAGGTACAGAACAAGAGTCCCTAACTCTCATTGAGTAGCCATTACCAGATCATCAGCATACATAACATGGTGGACCAAGAGGGAATTGCCCCTTAATTATAACCAGGCATCGATTAGCCTCACATTGTAACTGTTCTGAGTGTTTTTTTAGTGCCATTGTGAGCTTCTCAAAATACATAATTATTGAAGATGCTATGTAACAATGTATAGGGCCAGATGGAATTCCTGTCACATGCAAAGTTGAACAGGAAATGGCTCCAACTTCTGGTCAAGCAGGTTTAGCCAAGTCATAAAAATCCTCAACGAATATGATCAGAGCAGTATTAACATCGAAATCATGAAGAAAGCAGAGATCTAGTTTCTGCTAAAAATCCATACATCTGCGCTGGAATCGATAACCACAATGCGGCTCTGCAAGTTTCTTCTCAGCAGGTTTGGCAAGCCAATGTTGAATAATCATTATCTAGCAATAAGTGTGGTTGAAGGTTAGATCTCTGTCCAATCCTCCAGAGATTATCCTTTGGTCCGTGAGATTGTAATATTGTTCTGTATTGCAAACTGTGTAACATCACCACCCTCCCTCAGCAGCTTCCTTTGGAGGCCAATTATGCCCAGCGCTAAAACTGCTCTTAGACTCTAGATTGCCCCCCCCCCCCACTTAGTCAACAGATGGTGCGCCAACCAACCACTCACAGGGGGTGGTTACTTCCTAGAATATTTAAGACATAGCAAAAATAACAAATACATACACACTAACACACAAATTCAAATACACAAACACGTGTGTTAGCTACCCAGCACGCCAAGATGCTCACACACCATGCTCTACAAAATCACTAATAAGAAGAGGCTAAAATACAAAGAAAAGAAGGTTAAATGTTAGGTTATACACGCAGTTACATAAAACACACATATTCTTTGGGTCTTTCAGTAAAGCCTTGTAGATAGAAAAATAATATTTAAAAATATCATGACGTTTCGATCGCAACACAAGCAATCGTCATCAGGTGAAAATATATATATAGCGGGAGAGCTGCTGAAGCAGGATGTTATATAGGTTTGAGATGGGTTTAGCCCAAGGGTAAGTGGGTCGGGCTAGAGATAGAATTTGCATGTAAATGTAAGATCGGAGAGCTGATATACCTCCACGACGACGCAGCTGTGGAGGTGGCCATTGTATTGCAAGAGATTAGCATGTCAATGTCAGCGAACCACCGCAACGGTGGCTGTGCTTGTGAGACATCCAGCTCATTAAAAAACGAGGGACACCGCTGCTTGTGTTGCGATCAAAACGTCGTGATATTTTTTTTTATCTACGTGGCTTTACCGAAAGTCTCAATAAATATGAATTCCTGCAGTCACGAAAGCTTTAAGCCAAGATATAAACACACATTAACACACATACACTCATAAGCATACACTGAGGCACACACATTCATAGAGTTACACGCAAGAAAGACAAAGATCCCCAATATAGCCTTAACAATAAGTTCAAAAGTGGGGTGTATGTGTGCACCATACCCGACTGTCGTTGTTTCCCCAGTGGCAATGTTTACACACTGCACCAGGTACTCTCGGGAGGCTGAGTCGACCTAGGGGAAGTACAGGGCCAGTCAAAATAAGTCACTGGTGTTGGTGGCCGTGTGTGGGAATCAAACTCGTGTCACCAGGTTCATAGTGCTGCAGGCTGAAGGTTACACTACCACACACAACAACACCCATTGTTGCACGAGCCTTTAGCCCGTCCAAGGACGGGTGTATTGCAGTAAATCTGAAACTTGCAAGCAAAAAGCAGACGGCGACGCGATGTTCATTGCATCCATTCGCGTGCAATTTGTAAGGCCGTGGTGACACACTTATTTCATTTAAAGGTTATAATCCCTTGTTCATCATGACGTCCTTTTTACTTCTATGTCTCAATAGCGTTACGGAGATCGCATGACGTGAGGGTTCTGCTTTTGTAGTGAGGGTTATAAGTTGACACTGAGGAGGGGGGAGGAGGGGCCTCGCCCCCCCCATGTGGAGTGACGTCACCCGCTAATTATTATTAATGGATGGGGGTGTTCATTTGGAGGACGTCACCTGTTCATGATTATTAATGAGGGGTGCCGGTCGACGTGCAGTGACGTCACACGCGGGACACACAGACATTCTTGGCTCATTATAGTAGTAAATTAACACAGACTGTGGAAGCTTACTCCTATCTCAATGCCAGGGCAGGTTTTGTTCACACGCTGTTCAGCAGCCTGAGCCCAGTGCCGTATAAATGTCACCAACCGCAGCATTCCCTGAGAGAGTTGGTGAGTGAGTAAATGGGTGGGTGCGTGAGCAAATGGGTTAAGTGGTTGAGTGAGTGGGTGATTGAGTCAGTGGGGACATCGTATTTTACCCCCATACCCCTTGATTTCTGGCTGTTTATCCTGCAGGTTCTGTGTATTGAATACTTTCCATACACGGCACGGATTGATGGGATCTACGGATGAAATGCAGAATTTTACAAATGTTACGTTTTTAATATTGCAGGCTTATTAATCAGACCAGCATGTACCGTCTGCTTCACAATTGACATTGGAGTTCCTCTCTCTTTCACATGATTTTTCATAAGTAGGCCATTATGTACCGGCATCATGGTCCACATGTTTGATTAAATAAATATGTTGAAGAAAAGGCTTTACCCTTGTCAGCAATAACACGTGAGGCGTTAAGATCAGAATCTTTAGAATCAGAATATGTCTTCTGGAGGAATCAGATGCGCTTTTAATATCTTTTTCAAAGATGTCCAATCTAGGCAGGTCAAATAGTTCCAAACAAAAAAATACACGATTGGCCATGTATGGTGTGAAATAAGTTCAATGTACATATAAATAAGACAGGGAGTGTAAACTAGATTAAAGGTAATCGATTCACAAACAATACGTTGAAATGAATAAAGTCCAATTTGCAAACAGGAACCTATTGCAAGGTATTATCAAGTAGGCATTATCCACACATTCTTGTGGGATATTTGAGCACAAACATCAAGTCTGCATCAACCACACATGCTATTTTATCATGGGACCTTTGTTTCCCAGTATCAAATTATGAAACAGCATGTTCACCTGAAGCACGTGTGGTTAAAGCAGAACAAATTTCTTGCAAATGGTATCTATTTGGTACTAATTTGTTCTTTCGGTAAAGTCACGTAGGTATAAAATAAAATAAATCACGACGTTTCGGGCGCAACACAAGCGTCCGTCATCAGGTGGGACAACCACAGCAAGATACAATTGCAGAAGTGGGCAAAAGGGGCTGCTGCATGGATCCCTGCAGTCACGAAAACTTCAAATGTATCTATTGGGTTTTTGAAAATCTTAAAACCTGTTTTATTTCCAGACAGGGTAAAATCAATTTTTATTTACAAGGGTATTTGTCCATAGATCTGCTGTTTACGTATCTCACCGGTTATTAAACCATTGGACAATCCTAAAAATCTGCAACGTGCGTCTGATTGTCTGTGTGAGTCTGTGGGTGTCTGTGTGAGTCTGATTGTCTGTTAACAGTTGCACATAATTTTTTATCAAACGCATTTAATATCGCTGTCACAAAAGTTTTGAAACATCTAAGTTTCGTCTCTTGGCATCTCCATTCTGCCATCTCTTATCTTATTTAAACCGACTATTATTAAAATCAATCAAGTTTGAGCGTGAATGTAACTTTACAACATAATTGGTATTACTATTAAGTTTGTTTGTGAATTTAGAATTGTGGAATGCTTTGATGTCTGCTGGCCAAGCCGCTCTTTAAAAAGAGCTTCTATGCTCAGTGCGCTTCACTCGGGAAATTCACTTCTGGTTGTGATGGTGAGTGGGTGGGTGGGTGAGTGGGTGGGTGGGTGGGTGAGTGGGTGGGTGGGTGGGTGGGTGGGTGAGTGGGTGGGTGGGTGGGTGGGTGAGTGGGTGGGTGAGTGAGTGGGTGAGTAGGCCAGTCAGTGTGGCTGAGTGTGTGGGTAGGTGAGTATGTGCTTGAGTGGGCAAGTGGCAGAGTGGATGGATGAGTGGGCGAGCGGTAGAGTGGGTGGGTAAATGAGAGGATTGGTGAGTGAATGAGTGAGTGGATGAGTGGGCCAGTGAGTGCAAGTGTGGGTGAATGGTTGACTGCACGAGTGAGTGGGGTCGTGGGTGGGTGAGTGGTTGAGTTGGTGAGTGGACCAGTGTGTGAGTGTAATTGTGGAATGCTTTGATTTCTGCAGACTGAGTCTCCCTTGAAAATCAGATGATGGACTTCATCAGGAAAAAAACTAATGCTGACTCTGAAATCAATTTCTGTCCTGGTACCATCCACATTCCAATGCTGAAAAACGGCCTGCAAATTACTAAATCGGAAATACGTGAAGAAGCATCGCCCCTCCCGCCAACTGCAAAACCAACTCAGCAGAATGCTCCTGGAACTAGAGTATTGAGACTCAGTGTGGTAAAGTACCCGAGTGGGCACCATGGTGGCGGAACCCGTCCTGTGATCCCATGGGCTACACAGAAGAGTAGCAGCCTCCTTCCGTTATTGAGCTGATCTGGCCCATGCCTTCCAATCACTCCAACCCAGGCATTAGTCACCCAAGAGGATGATTATCCCTAGGGACCACTTCAGCTATCACATGTGACAGGACGTTATAGAAGGCGTCCGACTCATCAGCCTTGTCTGCACGCCTCCAATGATGTTCATCTTTGGTGGGGGCGTAAGCAATCACCAACACTACTCCTCACCTCTTGTTGATGGGACGGCTAGCCCACAGTAGCCTGGGACTTACAGCTCCTCACACCTCACCGCCATGCTCCAACACCCCCTTCATCCGTGCCATTCCCTGATGTTTGGCAGTTTCCTGCCCCGAGTGGAGAATTGTCCACCCCTCATGATAACTGGAGCCAGAACTGCTCTACTGGACCCTCCTGTATCCCACAAAGGTCCAGGCAGTATCAGTCTATCTCCCGACCGAGGAGTGGCAGCCTCTCCTCCACAACGAGAGTCCGAACATTCCATGTGGCCAATCTCAGTGTTCTCCTGTTCCTGGATGAACCCTGAGAGAGAGGGGGGGTTCAGTCTGGCTCTCCCAGATGGAGTTTGGCCATAAGGCGTCATGGACGCCTGTCCCCCTGGTCTCGACCACAAGCTTATGCTGGTGGAGGGGTTACCAGCCCCTTGCACGCTCTGACCTATCTACAAACCCTCCACTCACAAGACGCACACAACCTGTGCCGCACTGTGCACATTGTAATGCACAACACACTATCCTAGACAAGCCACAATGCACCACAGACTACAGTAAACCACACTCTGCAGTACAAAGACAAAGATCCCCCGTATAGCATGGAACATACTGTTCGGGCAAGTGCTGTTAGCGAGCACCTATGAAGGCCGGAGCAGCACACGAGGGGGTGGGTAGCCAGCACCACGCCCGACCGCCTTTGTCTCCCCAGTGGCGATGTTTACACACCGCACCAGTACGTCATGCTACAGTACACCCCACGATACTGTACACCACAGCTACTGTACACCCCCAAAACTATACACCCCACGCCACAGTACACCCCACACTACACTACACCCCACGCTACACCACACTACACGCCACGCTACACGCCACGCCACACGCCACGCCACACTAACGCTCCCCACTACACCACGCTATTTATAAACACAGACAGGCACGAGGGCACGAATAATAAATCATACACAGACGCCAACAATACAGATACCGTCCAAAAAATACGAAAGACATTAAACAATCCACAACGCGATATTAACGCACACTCATAAAAACACACAGTACATGTCAACCCAGCAGGTAAGAGACTCCGTAAAGCTCACAGCAGATTCTGAGCACACACAACTCACATACACACCACAACTACCACCACCACAATCACCACAACTACCACCACCACAACTACCACCACAACTACCACCACCACAACCACCATCACCACAACCACCACCACAACCACCATCACCACAACCACCATCACCACAACCACCACCACCATCACCACCACCACAACCACCACCACAACCATCATCACCACAACAACCACCACCACAACAACCACCATCACCATCACCACCACAACCACCAACACAACCATCATCACCACCACAACCACCACCACAAAACCACCATCATCATCACCACCACAACAACCACCACCACGTGAACTTCTCACCTTGAACCTCTGAGCGGCGAGTGGAACGGAAACTTCCGGGTATCTCGTGACGTCACGCAGAAGCTAGCGGGGAGGGGGGAGATGATGTGACGTCACTAGCGGGGTACTGCATTCATTATGTTAATGAATACGCACCCATATGGAGTGATGGGTTTGGCTGCTAAACTAAACGCAATGTTCTCGGTGATGGAGAAAGTGAATGAATTATGTTAATGAGCGAAGCCCACATAAGGATTTAACTGGAACGAGGAGTCATATTCTTGGTTCTTTCGGTAAAGTCACGTAGAATGGAAATAATAAAAATAAAACATAATAAAATTATTCTCACAACGTTTCGGCCACAACGCAAGTAGCCGTCCTCAGGTGGAGAACAGACCTGTTCTCCACCTGAGGACGTGACTTTACCGAAAGAACCAAGAAGATGAATCCCTGCAGTCACGAAAGCTTTAAATCGAAATGGAACGAGGAGGGTGGTAGTTTTTTTCGCAGGCTATTCTACGGCAAAAAGGCTTTGCAAAGAGGGCGGGCACTTCAGGAGGGATGTCCCCGAACAAATGACAGCGCAGGTGGGGGAAAAGATCGTGGGAGGAGGGAGGCCGTGTGAAGGAAGCAGAGCGGCAGGATCCTTCACCGCAACAAAGCCCCTCAACGTTGGTAGTACATGTTGTTGACGTCGTTTATTGTGAAAATTCGGTCACAGTTCGTATGATCACTGTTTCATTGCTTTTATCGCTTTATTTTTGGTGATTTTCGAAAAGTTTTTGGTTTGGCCATGTTTGTTGTAGTACAGAGACTGACGGCCTTAATCTAAGTTGTCTTGTGGTTGTTGTTGTTTGACTTGCATCCCACTGGGATTTTTGCACACAGTGTTAGTGTACGGTGCTTTTTCTGCAATATTTTGCTGTCTTTTTCTTGGATTTTCTGTTTGCACTTAGTCACTTTAAGATGTTTTCTTGTTCATGTTTTAGTTTTTTGTTTGTTGCGGTTGCACCCGATTCAAGAACCGAATGGCTCACAGGGCTATACCAAATAACTCTAAACTCGGGTTTAGAGTCCAAGGCATTCGTTGTCTACCTAATAAATGAACTTGAACTTGAACCAGACCCGGCAGCCACGCAGCCTCCCTCGCCTGAGGTCGTGGCCCCAACACCACTTCCTCGCGTGGCAAACCGGAAGAGGGGGAGGAACATGCACGGACCTGGCGCCCAAGCAGGGCCAGATTAAAATGTTGTAGGCCCCTGGGTTACAGGTACTGTGAGGCCCCCGGTAATATTTTCGAAAGGAAAACAAAATTAAAGAAAAAATAAAATGTATTTTTACAAGGCTAACAACAAATTACATTCAGCATTCACAAATGAAATAACTTTTCACTTTATCTCCCGAGGCCCTCCAGCTTGCAAGAGGCCCCTGGGCTGCAGCCCCGAAAGCCCCGTGCCTCAATCCGGCCCTGCTCCCAAGGATCAATTTCAGAGGAGGAACACTTCCCAGACCATGGGCCAGAAGAGGCAGTGAAACCCCTCACACCAGGGGAAGGGAGCAGGACAGCTGGCAGACACCGCAGATGCGTTTTTTGCCTTCCTGGACACCGCCCGAGTGGCGCGTGCGGGTGGCAAGGAAGACGCTCGCCAAGAGGAAGGAGCAGCATGCGTCTAAGGATGGGCTGCCACAGCAGGAGACCCTGGATGATGAAGGCGACGTGGCCACGGAGATCGATCCATCTCCTTTGGTCATAAAGCCTTCACCCCACCAGCTATGGACGCAGCTAGTGAAACTAAAAATTTGCTCCACCCTCAACCAGGAGGAGGAGGAAGTCGGTGGTGATGATGATGGTTGTTGATGATGATGGGTGTTGGTGCTGATGATGGGTGTTAATGATTATTGGTGGTGATGACGATGGGTGGTGATGATGGTGGGTGATGATGCTGATTGGTGGTGATGATAACGATGGCTGGTGGTGATATTGGGTGGTTAATGGCGATGATGGTTCGTGATAATGGGTGGTGGTGATGATTGGTCATGGTGATGATCATGGTTGATGGGTGGTGGTTATGATGCTTTTGATGGATGGGTGGGTGGTGGTGATGATCGGTGACGATAATGGGTGACAATGGTTGGGGGTGGTGATTGGTGGTGAATGGTGATAGGTGATTGGTGGTGATTGGAGATTGGTGGTGATTGGAGATTGGTGGTGATTGGTAGTAATTGTAGATTGGTGGTGATTGGTGGTGATTGATGGTGATTGGTGGTGATGGTGATTGAATACATAAGTAGCAACCTGTATCGTGAGAAGCAGCATTCTTTAAATACTCTGCCATAACAATTTTGATTGTGGAGTGGTGGCATAATTGCGCAATTGCTTTCTCGTACCTCTGGTGGCAGGAATAATTTCTACAAGATCGAGTTCTAGAGAGACCCTTTACACGATGTTTTGGTCTACTCTTCTACACTGGGCAGATGTTTTAAGAAGAGGAAAGAGTACCCACACTTTCACACACCACACGCACCTTGCTGCTCGATTGTGGCGTACCCGTTTCTACTGATTGGTACACAGAGGCAGGGGGGTTTAAGAAACTCAAACATTTGTTTCAACTGTTGTGGCATAAAGGGAACAGATGGGCATTCGGGCGGACAGAGGTAGAGGGGCAAAGGTGCAGTGGTGCAGAGGTGCAGAAGGGCAGTAGAGCATTTGAGCTGAGGAGCAGTGGAGCATTGGGGCAATGGAGCAGAGGGGCAGTGGGGCGGTGGGACAGTGGAGCAGAAGAGCAGTGGGCCAGATGGGTAGTAGAGCAGTGGAGCAAAGGGGCAGTTGGGCAAAGGAGCAATGGGTCAATTGAGCAGAGGGGCAGTGGATCAGTGGGGCAGTGGAGTAGAGTGGCAGTGTTGTGAAGGAGGCGCATCCCCTGAATATCTTTTCCCTCCAACATTTGTATGTGCTCTGAAGGACCATTTCCCAAAACGTCTCTCTTATATTTGTCTTTGTACCGCCACACACACAGCTGGAAAACCGCACACCCGAGCCAAGGCGCATTTAATAAACCCAGGCAGCACTTGCAAGCAATTCAATGATATTTAGTGTCATCATGGGTTTATTTCACATAGTTTATAGTACCAACAACAACAATGGCATTGAACCTAATTCTATACAGGGTGGCCCTGGGACTTGCCACGTGGCAGGTTTCGTCCATTGTCCGTACCAGACCTCTCCAGCTTTCTCACCCTGGGTCAGCTGCCACTTCCATCTCCTGGAAACCATAGTAAGGTCATCCAATGAGGACTGCCTGGGTGAAAACCAGCATGGAAGGGGCCCAGGGTGGGGCCGGCTATGCTTTTGAGCTAGTCCCATTTGTGTGTGGTGTGTGCGCTGTCTTGTTAGCAGTCGTTCTTTACTGTAGTCCTGGCATCTGCTGCTCAGCTTCCTTCCACAGCTGTGGTCCCAGTGGCAACGTCTCTCTGGCGAACGGTGGTTTGTGTTTGGCATGTATCACGGGGCGGTGGGTGGGTGTGTGGCATGTATCACGGGGTGGGTGGGTAGTATGGTGATAGTGGTCATGGTTGGCACCAATCCACGAACACCACCATTACCCCTACTGAGTGGTGGACATGCCACCACAAAGCAGCACGCGGCAGAGGAGTGAGGTGATCGCTCTCGCCACGCAAGCGAGGCCCCCTTGCCTCCTCTTCTTTCCCTGCATCACCACCTCCACCACCTGCACCTCCTCCATCTCCTCCTCCTTTAACTCATCCTCCATCTCCTCTTCATCCTCCACCACCATCTTCTCCCCCTTCTCTGTTTTCTCCGTTCTCTCCACATCCTTCTCAACCTCTTCGTCCTCGGAGGTTGCAGAGGTGGTGGCGGTGGCAGCGGTGGTGGCAGAGGTGGCGGAGGTGATAGCGGTGGTGGTGGTGGCAGTGGTGGTTGCCACAGTGGTGGCGGTGGTGTCGGTGGCAGTGGTGACGAAGGTGACAGCGGTGGTGGTGGTGATGTCGGTGGTGTCGGTGGCAGCGGTGGTGGCGGAGGTGGCAGAGGTGACAGCGGTGGTGGTTGTGGCGTTGGTTGTGGTGTCAGTTGTGGTGGTGGTGGCAGAGGTGGTGGTTGCCGCGGTGGTGGCTGCAGTGGTGGCGGTCGTGTCAGTGGCGATATTGTCGGTAGCGGTGGTGGTGGTGGTGGCGGTGGCGGTGATGGTGGCAGTGGTGTCACTGGCGGCGGTGGTGGCAGCGGTGGTGGCAACGGTGGCATCATTGAAAGTAGTGTTGGTGATGGTAGCTATCTTGACGAGGCACTGCTCCTCCTCAAGGTACTCCTCCTCCTCCAAACGGTTCTCCTCGAGATGCTTCATCTCGCGAAGACGCTTCTCATCCGTGAAGGACTTCAATTTAACGAGGCGCTTCTTGATGAGATAGTCTCTGAAGCACTTCTCCTCTGAGCGGCACTTCACCCTGGCAAAGTGCTGCACCTCAAAGAGGCGTTCCTCTACCATGAGGCATTTCTCCATCGCAGCGTTCTTCTCCTCCCGGAGATGCTTCACCATGCTCAAGTCCTTCAACTCCCCAATTATCCTCTGTTTAAGCAAAGATAACGACAGGAATGCACATGCAAGAAAAAATTCATACCCACAGGCACGCAAACATATACGTGAAAATAAATCCAAACACAAATGCATACTCACACATCTATGTACAGATGCAGACATCCACGTTCACTCATGCAAACTTGCTTAGCACACACATAAATATACACAGTCACCTGATGTTAAAATAATGCCTTATCCATCAATACTTTTATCACATTGTACATGTAGCCCTAACCCCTAAATATCCCAACCCCTACAGAATCAAAATACATGTTACATCCTCATATATCCTCACAAACCCATACATGCACTTAAGGCTGTGATCTACTGCGAAGATTTCATAGCAATTGTTGGCACCAATCATCACTGGCAATAGTTTCTACAGAATGTTTCATTATAAAGATCTGGAAGCCCATAATTTCTACAAATTTCACTGCAGTGCCCATAGTGGGCAACTGGAATGGCAACTTGCAATCAACTTTTAGACGTAATTAATGTGACTGATTAATATCATTCTGTCTTCATTGGTAATAAATTACCACTTCAAGTGCTTGCTTGAGTGGGATGGTTGAGAGATTGGGTGATGGTGTGGTGACACGGTGTGCTAGTTTTGGAGAGAATGTTGCGTGTTTGATCCCCACTGACCCCATACACACCTTTGGGGAGCGAAGCTTGTAACTTTGGCTTGGAAAAGGGTCCACTTTGTCCATAATGTCCCCCCACGAGATCGACTGGCACGACGACTCCCGGCCTATAAAGAACAGAAAATTAATTCAAAAGACGAGTAATGAATTAGATAACGAAGAACATGGAGTTTCACAGAACTAATTTTAAGATCCATGTAATTACCTCTTACCAAACAACAAGACCTGCTATTGAGAAATATTCATTACATGGCAGTAAAACTTTACAAGTCATGTTTTTGTGGGCATGTTGAGGCGATCAATTCCATAAGCATGAGACTCCAGTTTAAACAAAGATGGCTGAAACTCAGATCTAAACCCATTGTCTCTGCCACACTCAATCATTACGTCTTCCCATCACCACCAAGCCATGTCTGCTAAAAGTAATTGATCAAGAGGCCTCCTTCTCTGCATAAATGCCATGTGATGCAGGTATCTGGGACTTACCCTCAAAGTCATCCAAGATCTCCACCCACTTGATTTGGCTGTCCATGTTGTTGGGAAGGAGTAAATTCTGTTTGAAGTTGGATGGTCTGGGGAGGTTGGAACAACGCTCAGATTTAGCAACAAATTAAATCACTCATCCTCTCAATAATTACATATTTGACCACTCACTGTATCAATCCAATATCACTTTCGTGCCTGTTGGTTTCAAGCCCACTCCCTCACTTGTTTGCCTACTCATGCCTGCGTCCGATCACTCACTCATTCACCAGCACCAACATGTTTATTCCAACTGCCTATTGCATTAAACATAATCGCCAGACTTAACAATGATATGCATGTCGATGTATAGCCCATTTATATTAATCGACTGCTTGATAAAGGCCCCCCTATTCCCTGTAGGTCATTGGGGTCATATGACCATACTTAAATTATTTGTTATAACTTGAGCATGACGTCGTAGGTCACGTGATGTCAGAGACACCACCCATGTGGCTGTGACGTCACAGATTTGAGACAGCTATGGCAGCATCTGGGGTCTGGACTTAAAGGCAGACTCCTCCCCAATGTTGAATAACATTCAATAAATGTAATGTAGGGCACAATTGTGCCAGCAATCAAAACACAAACATTTTAGACATCTTATTAATAATCTATGAGATTTAAACAGGTTAGTTATGAACGTTTTAAATTCTGACTCGTTTGTGTCTAAATAGCATGCCAAGTAACGTATGTAGCAGTCTTAATTTTATTGCTGAAAATAAAAATACCAAACAATAAAAAATAATGAAGCTTTAGTTTGTGGTCAAAACGTAAAATAAAAATAAACAACACTCATCGTCAACAGGGACACTCACCTCGTTGAGGATTCGCTCTCCAAAGGCTTCTGTTGCTGCTCCCTCGTGCGCATTCCTCTTCAATGTCGGCGTAGGCGTGGCTATGACGTAACAGAGGTGACGTCACTACCGCGAGGCTCCGCCCCCACGCGCACGGCTTCCGCACCACGTGGTGCAGTGCGGGTGGTGCCCGTGGGTGGTGATGATGTTGGGTGATGGTGATGGGTGGTACTGATGATGGGTGGTGATTATGATAAGTGGTTGTAATGATGGGTGGTGATTGATGTTGGTGATGATGGGTGGTGGTGGTGATGGGTGGTGGTGATGGGAGGAGATTATGAAAATTGTTAGTGGTGATGGGTGGTGATTTATGGTGGTGATGATGGTTGGTGATGGGTTGTTGTGATGATGGGTGGTGGTGATGATGGGTGGTAATGTGTGACGCTGATGTTGGGTGATTGGTGGCGATGATGATAGTTAGTGGTGATGATGATGGCTGGTGATGATGGGTGATGATGATGGGTGGTGATTATGATCGGTTGTGATAATGATGAGAGGTGGCAATAATGATGGGTAATGGGTGGTGGTTATGTTCCGTGGGTGGTGGTGATTTTAGTTGGTGGTAGTGGTTGGTTGTGGTTGATGGTGGCTGTGGTTGGTGGAGGTGGTTGGTTATGGTTGGTGGTGGGTTGTGGTGGGTGGATGTGGTTGGTGGAGGTGGTGGGTGGTGGTGGTGGGTGGTGGATGGTGGTGGGTATTCGTAGGTAGTGGGTGGTGGTGGCTGATGGTTGGTGGTGGGTGGTGGTGGGTGGTCGTGGGTGGTGGGTTGTGGTGGGTGGTGTGTGGTGGTTGATGGTGGGTGGTGGTTGGTGTTGGTGGGTAGTGGTGGTGGGTGGGTGGTAGGTGGTGGTTGTGGGTGGGTGGTGGTGGGTGGTGGTGGTGGTGGTGATATTGTGTGGTGGTGATGGTTTGTGTTGATGTTGGGTGGTTGGTTGCGATGATGATGGTGATGATGGTTGATGATAAAGTTGGGTGTTGATGCTGATGATGGGTGTTGGTGATTATGGGGAATGATGACGATGGGTGATGATGATGGGTGATGATGGCATCTGTTTCAAATTTCTCCATGCAAATATTCGCTATCACTGGTGATAAGGGGGAAACCATGGGGGTAGCTTCATTTTTTTTGTAGAAAGTACCATTCCATGCGAAGCAAGTGTTGGTAAGGCAGTGCCTAACCAGAGTAGGAACATCACGGTTCAGTCCATGTTGGACTAAATCTTCAAATTTTGCTAAGGTGTCGGGCACTAGAACCTTGGTGAACAGAGAAACCACACCAAAGCTGACGAGAAAATCATCTGGGGATAGTGAAATGCCCTTGATTAGAGAGACCAAGTGAGCTGAGTTATGTACTGCTGAGGTAGTCTTGCTAGTGAATGGAAGCAAGGTATCAGACGGAAAACGGGCCAGTTTGTAGGTAGGTGAGTTGATAGTGAAAACGATGGGCTGAAATGGAGTACCTTCTTTATGGATCTTAGGAAGACCATATAATCTGGGTGGTCTAGTAGCAGAAGGTTTTAGGGAGTACCGTTTGACTGGTTCGATTCGAGAAGTCGAAATGGTAATGATATTGTTGTTTTTTGTAGTCAGACTGTTAATAGGATCTTTGTTGATTTTGGTGTAACTGCCATTAAGAAGGTCCTGGATTTTGTTGTATGTGGTTTTATCCATCATGACAGTAGCATTGCCATTGTCGGCCGAGAGGATGACTATGTCATCTCTTTTTTTCAATTTTGCGAGTTCAGAGTGCCCGTCTTTGCTAATGCTACAAATGGGTTTCTTAGCATTATTAAGGATGGTGGCAATTTCAGATCTAGCAACGTCTGTCGGGATGTGTCCACAAGCCTTTGAGGGCTACGTCGACCTGGGAGATTATATCATCCACTGGGATATGTTTAGGGGTGACTGCGAAATTCAACCCTCTAGCTAGTACCGATTTTAGGCTGGCGGAAATTGGGATGTTACTCTGATGACAATCTTGTTAACATCTAACTTTTTAATGTGTGGATCTGACTTCTTTATTGACAGGAGGTTGAATTTAGCGATCAAGTTAACTTTACATTTGGTTGACATTGAATTAGCAGAGGAGACTGTCATGTTATTTACATGGTTCTAATCAGAAGTGGACATTTTTTCTGTTAATATTAAGTGTGATTGTAAGAGAGTCTTGTCGAAGCAATCTTATTCTCTCTGAGATTATTGATAGGCTGGCTTTAAACAAGATCCGTTTAACGTTAGGAGAAGTGACAGCAGCAGATGTGATTGTAAATGCGATCGGTATTACCTTGTTATCGCGGCATCTCTTGAGGAAGGTTAGCGACTCGATTAGTTGAGCCATCTTGTTTCGCCGTCTGTTAAAAGCTCTCACGGATGTGTGAAAACCCTCCCCGTAGAGGCGGTTAAATCTAGATTTGAAGTTTTCGTGACTGCAGGGATCCATACTCTTTGGTTCTTTCGGTAAAGTCACGTAGGTAAAACGCTGTGGGCTCTCATCATATTGTTTTTTCGGTTGCGCCGGTCACGCTCTCTTTCTTGCAACAGGCACGGTTAATCCTTGTAGACTCGACCGTTGTAGGAATGTGCTCGCCTTCTGAGTCCGAACGCTCATGGTTATGTGGCGATGGAAGCTCATTCATGCTAATCTCCTTCCCTAATCCTTCTCTCCCTAATGTCCCCCATTAACACAACTAACGTGCTTGCTTCCGGGGGTGGAATTCCTTTCCAGCTCAGACCCCGCTTGCTTGCCCATCGCTACATTTTTAACCTTGTTGTAACTGCTCTCTCGCTATTTCAGCAGTTCCACTGCTGGATTATGTTTTTTCTGCCTGAGGACGACCGATTGTATTGCGATCAAAACGTCGTGATTTATTTTATTTTATACCTGCGTGATTTTACCGAAAGAACCAAATAGTATGAATTCCTACAGTTACGAAGGCTTCAAATAAATTATTATTTGGTTTATGCTTAACCAAGATTTGTAATAAACCATAATTAACACAGGTATTCCAAGAGTTTTATTAACCTTTGTTCCCCGTCTGTGTCACCAGGCATCCGTGCTTCTTATTCTGGAGTTATATTTGTATATCCTGAGATTGAAGATATAACTAAGTTTTGACTTAAACTTTCGTGACTGCCGGAATTCATATTCTTTGGTTATTTCCGTAAAGTCACGTTGATAGAAAACAGAAAAATATATATAAGGTGAATGAAAGTAAAATAAAAGTAATAATAAAAGCCACTAATGTAGACTGCAGCCTGGTTCTTAATCTGAGTGAGTGTACTGGCAGTCTATAATGTCGACTTATTCTTATCGCTAAGTTTCGAACTTTTACCGTTGTTAAAAAGAAAACCGCCAGTTGCAATGTCCAACCGACCCTGCTGCTCTTGCCGTCCGTGGAGATCCGAATGGGGCTGAAGTAAAGACTGTCAACAAGTCTCGATGTGAAGACAAGGTGTCAGCCAGGCTGGATGCAAAGACAAGTCGCCAGCGAGTCTGGAGGGTCTTGTTTGGGAAATTCCCCAGTGTCCAAAACGTCTGTAGGGGGTCGTGTTCCCTGCTGTTTGTCCGTGTTTATGGCGGCCTTTGTCAAGGTGGAGATTTCCCAGTCTCATTAGCCTCCCTTTGCATCTGGGTTTTATTACATTTTATGGCTACTTCCTTGCCCCAGCTCTACATCCAGGTCAAACTTATAACTAAAAAAATAGGCAGAATTATTCTTAATGTTGATGATGGGTGTTGGTGATCATGGGGAATGATGACGATGGGTGATGATGATGATGATGGGTGATGATGGCATCTGTTTCAAATTTCTCCATGAAAATATTCGCTATCACTGGTGATAAGGGGGAGACCATAGGGCTAGCTTCATTTTGTTTGTAGAAAGTACCATTCCATGCGAAGCAAGTGTTGGTAAGGCAGTGCCTAACCAGAGTAGGAACATCACAGTTCAGTCCATGTTGGACTAAATCTTCAATTATTGCTAAGGTGTCAGGCACTAGAACCTTGGTGAACAGAGAAACCATGTAGCGTGGTAAAATACGCGGTGCGCACTGCTGCCGGAGGGCAACCGAGGGTAGGCAGGTGCGCATGTGCAACGTAAAGTTGCACGTGCAAACCGCCACCTCTTTAATGGGAGATTCAGTTGCAGACGAGGTCGGTCCAGGGTCGTACGCTGTCACCGGAGGTGTCGCCCTGGAGACGTGCGATAAGGAGTGATTGATGGCCTGACATGCGCCAGCCTGTAAGGGACAAGGACGGCCGACGACTGCCGCCGCGGAGGGCGATTGGACGGCCTTCCATCATCGGTTCGAGGCTGCCTACGTCTCGGTGGGATGGACGTCCGGCGAAATGCTCCGAGCTCTTCCTACGACCCTCGATGACGACTCGCTTGCCGCCTTCTTCGCCATTCCTGAGGCAGATAGAGTGACCCTCACGCGCGCTTACACCGAGATGGCCGCTATCTATGACCCCCCGTCGAATAAGCGTTGAAGATTCCGCCTGTGACGATGGGGCGAGAACGAGACGCCGTTGGCGTTTCGCAGTGCTCTCCTCGCTCTGGGGCACGCGGATTTTTCGAAAATGGACAGCCAAGCGCTGGACTCTCTCGGCTTCCCTCCATGGCTCGGGAGTTTGGAGTCACCCTCGCGGTGACGGAGGACGACAACATCACCTCCCTGCAAGTGGCTCGCGGCGTCCAGACACACCTTGACCTCAACGACCGGCCGGCGGTGGCGGCCAGCGCATCAGGGCCGGACGCGGACGTGCTCTGGGGTGCCTCCTTTGACCGTGGGTTAGAGGAGAGGGGTGCCGCAAAGCGCCCGCAAGTGTGGGAATGGCCACCCAGGCTGCACCAACCGGTCCGGTCGCCCCTACCGTACATGCTACAAATGCGGTTGTGCGGGACACATCGCCATCGACTGCCACCGCGGGACCAGAGGGTTCCCGACGCATCCATCCTACGGCTTGAACGACTCTTCTTCCCGCAACGTACAGGCGAGTCCAGTTGCATCAGACACAAGGCCGTCCTTGTCCCATCATCCATCTAGTATAGGTCGCATGGGGCATCAAACTGTAACATCTCATCTCGTCGCGAGTTGTACACGGGGTACGCGTTCGTTCATGTGTTGGCCACGCGGCGCTGATCAGTGGGACACGCTAGCTCATCGTGTTGTGGCCGCCGTGGCAGGTTCTTCAACAATTGAGGGGCTTATTCAAGGGATTCGAGTTCGGTTTTTGGTTGACACAGGAGCCGTTGCGACTATGGTTTCCAAGGCCATGCTCCACACATTGCCTTCGTCATCCAATCTTCTTGCCCCCGTGGAGAACGCTTGTGTAGAGGTGTAATTGTGTAGATGTATGGGCACGGATGGGAAACAAACACAAGGGGCGTGGTTAGGGCTGTACACGAAGGAGGTGCTCGCACCGACGTCCGCACCTACATCCCCCACGGGCCCCTCCCGGGGGCCGAGTGCTATAAAAGGTGGTGAGCCGGAGGGCTCGAGGTCGAGTGTTAGCTTTAACCAGCGAAGAGTGAAGACCAGCTAGAATAGGCCCCGGAGCTCCCCTGGCTCGCTGTCCTTGTCAGGACCGACCAGGGCAAGCCGGTGGCGTGGCCCCGAGAGCCCAGACTGACGTTCTTATAAGAGCCGGTCTGGAGACTCAGGGTGCCGGGATCCCAGCTTGACCAGGGCTGGGATAGGTAGCCTCCCCTAGCTCCGTAGTGGAGGACTCGGGCGTAGGTTAGCGGGGTTAGACGTCGTGTCTCCCTGATAGACGAGTGAAGGGGACGATACCCCTTCAAGTGTTGTGTGCACCCGTTACTGTACACGAGTTGGTATTAATAAATAAGTGTACCTCCGACCCCGTCGTCAAAGCCTCCTGAATACTTACTACACTTGCATTGCGGCTAACAGGGTATTCTGGGGCAAATGTCGGCCACTGTTAAAATTGGGGAGATCCTTTTGGAGGGTAAAATTTTGGTGTCACGAACGTTGGCGTGCCCTGTTTGTTGAGCACCGATTTTCTGAGCAGGATGCCCTTGAAAATCCTAATTGACCAGGGATGCATTGAATTACCGTCGGGGCAGCGGTTGCAGTTCCTGCATTCCCTTGGTCGAGAGCCATCTCAGAACGCCGTCGTTCACGCGATGGCTAGCCAAACCGTTAAAATACCTGTGGGTTCTCAAATGCTCATGCTCCTGCGTTTGCGCAGAAAGTTGCCTTCTCCGGGGCCAGAGGATTGGATCCTGTTAACTCCATCTAACGTGTTGCGGTCCCCTTCGTTAGTGGGGGCTGTGACGGTTGTGTCCGTCGTGCAGTCACCGTTTCTGAAAATGTTGAATGCAGGACACATCTGGTTGTGATTTAGGCAGGTACGCTCCTGGCACACGCTTCAGCAGCCCATTGTCTTGATGATGCGGGGCCGGCTCGATTGGTTGTTGAAAACGTCAGTAATGCTGAGGACCCGGATTCCGCGTGGTTGGAATCCCTGTGCTCTGAGAACCCTGCACTTTTTTCGATTTAAAGCTTTCGTGACTGCAGGGATTCATCTTCTTGGTTCTTTCGGTAAAGTCACGTAGAAGAGAAATAATAAAATAATAATAAAACATAATAAAATACAATTCTCACGACGTTTCGGCCACAACGCAAGCAGCCGTCCTCAGGTGAAGAACAGGTCTGTCGGAAAGACAGCGCCATTCAGACTGCTTGCATTGTGGCCGAAACGTCGTGAGAATTGTATTTTATTCTGTTTTATTTTTTATTATTTTATTATTTCCCTTCTACGTGACTTTACCAAAAGAACCAAGAAGATGAAACCCTGCACTTATGGTAGTGCAGCGAGCTCAACTACGCCGGCTTTTGAACGATTTTTCTGACGTCTTTAGCACTGGGACATTTGATATTGGGTGCACTTCCCTCCTCCATCATCACTTGAATATGGGTGATGCACCCCCAATTCAAATTAATTTGCATAGGTTCAGCTCCACGGAGAAGGAACAGGTGCACCTGGCTGTTGATGAGATGCGAGCAGCAGACATTATTGCTCCGTCGAACAGCCGGTGGGGAGCACCCATTGTCCTAGTGAAGAAGCGTGATGGAGATTTTGCGTTGACTTTCGCAAATAAAATAAAATATCGGTGGCTGATGCGTACCCTCTGCCTCGTATGGACGACAGGCGTGAAATTATTTTCCACAATCAATTTATTTTCCGGATTTTGGCAATTGCACCTCGACGACGAGTCGAAACCAAAAACTGCTTTTCGTATGCCAGCGATACGGGCATCGGAGCAGTCCTTTCCCATCCTATCAAGGGAACGGAGAGAGTGGTTGCTTACGGCAGTCGAGTCCTGTCTCCTGCTGAGCAGCGCTATTGAGTCACGCACAGAGAGTTACTGGCCATGGTCCATTTCATTCAGCTCTTTCGTCCTTATTTGTATGGACAGAACTTTGTAGCACGGACCATGCGGCCCTCCAATATTCACAGCACATTGATCAGCCGTCTAGCCAGTTGTCCCGATGGCTCGAGATCCTTCAGGGATTCTCGTTCATGGTGGCGAACAGGAAGGGCACCCAGCACATCAACGCTGACGCCTTGTCCCGGTTGCCGCCCCTTGCCGCGTGCACATGTGCTTCAGGCGCGTCGAGATGTAAGCCCCCACAAAGGGGAGGAGCCCATGGTGCTCGCGGCTGCAGGGATAATGTGGGATGCGGGCACTCAGTTACAATGTAATTATATTTATTATCTCGAACACGAGACGTGGGCTAAGCTGCAGTTCGATTATGCTTCGCTGTTGACGTTGCGCCGGCGTGTTTCTCGGGGTCCGGGGCCTGCGGGTCGCCCCTCCATCGTACTGCGGGAAGGATTCCTCATGCGGTCTGAGGGGGAGTCCCAGCGATATACCTTGATCGTACCCAGGGTCCTTAGGGGTAAACTTACGAAGGCCGTAAACGAAAAGTTAATGCATTTGGGTGTGCATAAAACATTGGCGACGTTGAAAAATTACTATTACTGGCCCGGGATGAAGAGTGATGTCCTCCTCCTGATTAGAGGTTGTGTCGATTGCGCACGTTGGAAATCTTCTGCAACACGACTGCAGATTCCATCACAGTCCATTGTTGTGTCACGAGGGAATGAATTAGCTGTCCTGGACATTTTGGGTCCCTTCCCGGTCTCCCGGAGATGGCACAATTACCTCCTCGTGGAGGTCGAATATCTGACTCATTGGCCTATGGCCTGGCCCTTGTTTGACCAGTCAACTGCGTCTATAGCCGAAGCCTTTGTGAACGGCTATGTCCTGGATAAGAGGGCCCCGGAGCAACTGCTCATGGATCAGGGTAGGAATTTTTCCTCAAAATTCCTTCAGGAAATGTGTGAATCTTTGGCCACGTGGAAAATACGCACCTCACCGTATCATCCGCAGACTGACTGGATGGTTGAGCGGTTGCATAAAACCCTCACCGCTATGCCAGCAAATGACTGAAGGACAGTCGGATTGGGATCTGCACTTCCCGGGAGTCCTTGCGGCTTACAGACTTGCTCCCCATGCCTCCGGGTTTCTCACCGTTTTATTTGATGTATGGGAGGGAACCCGAACCCCCTGTGCAAGTTCAGTTGGAACTGAGCCCCCCGCGGAAAGGTTTGGCAGTGCCTGACCCCATATTGAAAACATTGGAGCAGCTGCGGTTGGGCCGTGCAGCCGCTAGGGTCAACTCGGCCCACAGACAGGCCTGGAACGAGCGGCTGAAGGGTCATGAAGGGCCTGGAATACCGTGGCAAGTGGGGGACAAGGCTTGGTTACATTGCCCCCAGGTGGCTGTGGGTATGTCCCCGAAACTGTACCGTCCCTGCCATGGACCCGTCGAGGTCATTGAGGTTCGGCGGCCACAATATGTGGGTATCCTTTTGGGCCAGCGGCGCTGGTTTGTGCATCCTTCGTGGTTAAAAACATACGTTCTGTCCGGTCCGGTCAATTCATCCCCACATCCCTGCCGGCCGGTGTCTGATGTGTCCGGTATGCTGACCACCACGCCTAAAGTAACAGGCCGTGAGGAGGAATGTTCTGTACCGCCTGCAGGGCTGGAGGACCTAAGGACCATGGACGGAGAGTTGCAGACTACCTCATCGGACCACTCATCACACTCAAGTGGGCCTGTCTTTACTCGCAGGGACGGGCCTGCTGAACATACCCATTTGCGATGTGTCGTGATTCGTTAATTCCCCATTCTCTTATTCTTGTTATTGTTCATGGTCACTGCTTATGATTGTCTTATAGTTAGGGGTCGGTCACTGGCCACTATAGAGTTGTGTGTTAGGGGTTGTCACGTTGCGTGTGTACGAGGGATGTATATTACAGCTGGGACGGCTGCGTTTTTATTCGTAGGGTGGGGGGGGGGATGATGTAGTGTGGTAAAATACGTGGTGCGCACTGCTGCCCGAGGGCAACCGAGGGCAGGCAGGTGCGCGTGTGCAACGTAAGGTTGCATTTGCAAACCGCCACCTCTTTATCGGGAGATTCGGTTGCAGACGGGGTCGGTCTGGGGTCGTACGTTGGTACTGGAGGTGTCGCTTTGGAGACGTGCAATAAGGAGTGATTGATGGCCTGACAGTCGCCAGCCTGTCGGGCCCTAAAGAGACACAAGAGAGGAGCTGGATAATTGGGAGGAGGATATAATGGGGTGTGTGAGGGCGGAGCGGGAGTTCGGGTTCTGGGACCAAGGTGAAGACATCTCACCGCTGGGCAGCGACGTAGAGGGAGAGCAACTGTGTGCAAGCTTCTGTGTGAGCGAAGCTTCTGTGCGAGCGAGGCTTCTGTGTGAGCGCGACTGTGTTCAAGCTCTGTGTGAGCACGATTGTGTGCAAGCTGTGTGAGCTGCTGCCTGTGTGCAGAGCTGTGAGTGCGGAGCTGCTGAGAGTAAGAGCTGCCGCAGGCAGGTCAGCGAGGTGTAAAGTAGATAGGGGCAATTGGTTAACAAAGTGATCGTATAGACATAGATAGGAGTGCCGACAACTGGTAGGAGAGAGAGTAATATAGTGTAAGCAGGTGACTTGGAACAACGTGTCCGACTGAGTGATTCTACACGACACTACATTAATTTTGAAAAAGGTCACGTAAGCATTCATTCCACTCTTATATTCATATTTGCATTTATATGGTGCTTGTTTTGTTTCTTATCTCTTCACAAACCCTCGAAGAGCACCCCCAAGTGGCAGCTGCCTCTGTGTGGCATCTGGTGACCCTGCACGAGCCTGCATGTGGGCATGAGTCTGTCAGTAGGGGGTGATGATTGATGTGTAATCTCCATTATGTAATTTCTGGATAATGTTTGGAATTATCCGAATATTGACCATGACACCAACATGAAATGAACATTGCGTTTTGAATGACAATAGTATGTTTTACATCCATTGTTAAGCAGACGATGCATATTTGGTTTAATGTTACTGGAGTAGCCAGGCGTGCCTATCGGATGTGAACCTTGAACCTCTGCAATAAATAGAGAATGTGCTACCACTTGGCTTAACTCAATCTGAGTGTAGGCATGACAGCCTGAATGTTTCTAACCGGCGCAGATGTTAAATTTAGAGGGGTCCACGTTTCACATGCCTACAGAAGGGAGGCCATTACTGTGGCGGAGAAGAACCGACGCTTCATGAGGAGCGACAGACTAGGTCGCTTCCACACAGCATAGAGCAGCCGATGAAATGACAATGCCGCCTGACTGATTCGGACCACCCACACACAGTGTACACACGCAGTGTAGCCACAAGGCATACTACACACACCATGTACACACAGAGAGTACACAGATTACCCACACAGTATACAAACAGCCTGTACACACACAATAACAAGAACAACAACCGCCATTCGCCACTAAGTGTTAATGAGCCCCGACATTATCATAATTTATTCAGTTACCCTGCTGCTCGTTTGGGGAGGGGGATTGTGTGAACCCCGCAAGTGACGTCATGTCACCTGCTGCCGCATGACGTCACGACATACCAGGAAGCTGTCGCTCCGCGCACGCTCGCGCACTGAGATCAGAGGTGAGAAGTTGACATCGTGGTGGTCGTTGTGGTGGTGGTTGTTGTTGTTGTGAACCCAGGTAGAGCCTCGCTCCTTCTTCCGCGTAGGGATATCAATTGAGTAGCAGCGAGTATGAAATCGATGTCCAGGTTGGAACATTACAACGCGGGGCCTTGCCTCCTGCCCTCGTCTGATTGCATTTGCTTTAATCCTCTGCTTAAGTTGAATTTGTCTTCACCTGGCTCACTACTTTGAAACTCTGTTTTATTTTTAATATTTCTACGTTTTTTTATTTTACCAGGCATAGCCTACTTGAGCTACACTGCTCGTTTTCAGAAGCGACCTGCCCACAACACAGTGGGCTTATCAACGTGTGGAAATGTTTATCGGTCAAATACTCTAAACGCGTGGTGATGTTGACTCTAAATGTGCAGGGGAAACCGCAGGATCCGGAGGAAAGTCCACGTGACCACGGAGAGAGAGATACGCAAACTCCAAATATACAGCCATAATACAGATTTGTTTGGGTTAGATCGCGTAAATAAATAAATGTGCCGTTAACCCCGCCACCACCCGACACAGCCAATTAGCAAGGGTTGTCACATAAACAGAACGTGGCCAATGCGTCACTAGTACAGCACTAGTGTGTCGTGTAGTGTATACTGTATAGTAGTGTAGTGTATAGTGTAGTGTACTAGTACAGCATATCGGTGTGTTGGAGAGCCAAGCCACAACATTTACAATCCGAGTACGACGTTTTGACAGTACAGTGTATCCCCGGGGATCGAACTTAATTCGTTCCAGAAGGCCATTCGAACACCGATTTGTTCGAACACCGAATTTATTTTCCCCATAAGAATTAATGTTAATGACATTAATTGGTTCCAGACGCAAGAAAGCTATCATAACCCATTTTTACACGAAGTTTACAGTAATTACATGAATAAAATCATACAAAAATAAGAAACAATAAATGGAATAAATGAATAAATATATGGAATAAATGAACATTGAACTTCACTACCACTAACCTTCTTAGGAGACATTGTGTATGGATAAACACCAAAAAAACACTAAAATAAAGGAAATTAACTAAAAAGTTAAGGAACGATGTTTTGCGGGTCTGCACTGCGTGAGAGCTACGCGTTAACTGAGCCTCTCACACGGTAAAACGTTTGTCTGGGTAAGCGTCATGCATGCTGGCCATACACGTCTCAGCCGTACAGGTTCTTTCAAGTCGCGATTTCCCCTTCGACCTCCGAATTTCGTTCGGTTTCCAGGGAAAAAATGGTCGGAAATATCGTTCTAACACCGATTTTGTTCGAGTTCTGGTGCGTTCAATCTCCGAGATTCTGCTGTAATTTCAACAGACTTCATCAGGTGACAGCCCAATGTTGTGGCTTGGCTCTGTAGGAATATAAATCGGCTCACTGGGTTCATAGCGTAGCACGCTAATCGTTGCACTACCGCTCCCCACTCATGCACAAACTTAATCGGAAGTATAGTATTTTTCCAATAATAACTAAGTTAACCGGCTTAGCTCAACTCTCAGTAATCAAACATTAGAGTAATGTCTTGCCATGCTGGCTTTATTACAATTATTGAATTTTGCAAATGAATTATTATTTGGTTATTTCGGTTAAGTCACGTCTAAAGATAAAATAATAAAGTTTAACACGTAGGCTTTCGCGACCAATGTTATTCATAATCAACGTTTTTGGGTTTAGATCGCGTTATTTATAAATGTGTCGTAACCCTCCACCACCCGACACGGCCAATCAGTAAAAATGTGTCACGTTGACAAAAGACAAATAGTTCACTGCTTTAGCCCACCGGTGTGTTGAAGCCACAACATTTACAATTTGAGTACGACGTTTCGCTGGTAATTGCGATTTAAAGGTTTTTATTAACTTCTCAGCGGGTACAAGGAAAACCAAAGAGAGTACTGAAAACCACTCCTTTCCGGGCGCCCCGGTTGGCCCCTTCGAGTCTCCGTCACATCCGCGGGCTCCATCCACATACAATGCAACAAAAAAGCTCACCGCCATAACGCACACCGCCCCGTTCCCCTTATTCACATTCATCACCACCATTCACCCATGCGCTGCTCCATCACATCGCCTTCCCCCGATCGAACACGTACATTCCTCGCCCACACGACTTAGCAGGCCGGCTAAAATGTGCATGGCCATCCTTCACTATCCCTTCCCTATACCCGCCGGTCCCCTCGCTACCCCACCCCGGGTAGGGGCCACTTCCACTTCACACCTGCGGCCTTGTATCCCAGCCTAACCCGGTCTACTTCCATCACCCTTTCTAGCAACCTCCTCGCCCAGTAGCACACCTCCAACGGTGATATAGGGGACCCATCCAACTCTTTTCTGCGAGCTCCCCACAAGGCCTCCTTTGTCGCGCCTATTATGGCCCACGTTCGATCTCTGTCATCTCCCCGCACCTCCCTTAAGACTCCCCACATAATGTCCCGACTTATCACCTGCGATGGGTAAAACCAGGACAACAGCGGACTGCTCAGTCTCCACACCTCCTGTGCGAAGGGACACTTCACCATGACGTGCACCGCGTCCTCATCTGTGTTGCAGCCCCTCGGGCATTTGGGCGAACGTGCCATTCGGCGAGAAAACATGAAGCCCCTCGTCTCCAATCTATCCCACACCGCCAACCAGGACAGATCTCTGTTCTTTTGTGAGCGCTATTGATGAAGTGTTCCTCCACACTTGACGGTACATAGTCCTCTTCGCGCCCATCACCCCCTCACAGGCCTCCCCTTCGTTTACTTTGGCCAATACCTCCTTGGAGTTCCCCGGTCCCTCTCTCTGACTCAAATTGTACTCTTTTATGTAGTCACCCACCGCCGCATTCAACCATCCTTGTGGCCAGGCCAAGGGCGTGCCCGCCGGTAATTGGGTCATCCCAAGCCCCCTCAGGAGCCACATCAGGCGATACCTTAAATAACAAGTGGCCTTCCCCCGGGGCTCTTCGGAAAAGAATAACCTCAAAGTGTTGCACACAAAAATTGAGGACAGCACACGTGCAATATTTGGGGCACCCTTCCCCCCGTTCTCGACGCGTTTACACATCACCACCCTCTTCACTCTATCCATCCCGCCTCCCCAAATGAATTGAAACAACAGCGATTCCAGGATTCTTGCCTCCCTCCTACCTGGCGGGTACACATATGCGAGGTAGTTGAGTGTTGGTAAAACCACCACCCTCACTACCAGAATCCTCCCTTCCATTGTGAGCCGTCTCCCGGCCCACTTGCCTAACTGTCCCTTTACCTGCTTTATCCTCCCGTCCCAGTTTCGTTCCGCCGACCTCTCTCGGCAAAAGGACACTCCCAAGACCTTGACTTCCTCCGTCTTTATCCCCAACTCAGGCGGCCGGCCCTCAAATAGTCTCGGGTCCCCGAAGGCCATCAATTCGCTCTTCCTCGCGTTCACCTTCAAGCCGGAGGCCAGGCCGAAGCGGTTCGTCTCCTTCATGGCCCCCCACACTGATGCCACGTCCCTACAGAGCACGACTACGTCATCCATATATAGCGCCACCTTCCCCTGTTCCTTATTCCCGGGGATGGTCACTCCCTTGATCTCCTCATTGTTTCTCATTGCCTGTGCAAGGGGTTCCATACACATTACAAATAGAACCGCGGACATCGGGCACCCCTGTCTCACCCCTGACTCTACTGGAATTGTCTCCGAGAGCTCCCCATTTATCAGTAGTCTGGTCTTGAGCCCTTGGTAAAGACGCCTCACCCAATCGACCATGGGTCCCCTCACTCCTATTTTTTCCAACACTGCGAACATATACTCGTGCGAGAGGCGGTCGAAAGCTTTCTCAAGATCCAGGCTAAGAAGCCCTAGGGGGCATCCCCTCTCTCCTTCTACCTCTATTGCCTCCCTTAATAAAATCAGGGAGTCCGAAATCCTTCTTCCTGGCACCGCACACGTCTGGTCGGGTTCGACTACTCCCTCCACCACCTTCCCCAGGCGCGTCGCAGCTATTTTTGCCATAATCTTGTAGTCCGAGTTCAGGAGCGTAACTGGACGCCAGTTTCCCAACTCTCTCCGGTCCCCCTTCTTATACATCAGTGTGATGAGCCCCTCACACATTTCTTCTGGCACCAGTCTGCCCTCCAGCATTTCCCTATACATCTGCAGCATGTCCCCTTTCATTAAATCCCAGAATGTAATATAGAATTCTGCTGGAATTCCATCCAGTCCTGGCGTCCTATTCTTATTCTGCCTCCTCACTGCCTCCTCCACTTCCTCCATCTGGATCCTCCCTCCCAGTACCTCTGGGTTCTTAACCTCATGTCTTAGCTCCCCTAGTAGTGCCTCCCTTATTCCCTTATCCGTTCCCTTCCTCCCATACAACTCCCCATAGTACTCCTCCGCTATCTCTATCATACCCTCTGTCGTTGCCTGCCTGCCTCTGACCGGACTCACCAATTCCCTAAGTGTGTTGTCTCCTGCCTTGCATTTCTTAAAGAAGAAACTCGTACATTTCTCTCCCTGTTCCGTTGCCCTGACCCTTGCCCTGTATGCCATTTGTTTGACTCTTTTCTCCAATACCGAGGATAACCTTCCCTTCAATCTCCGTATATCCTCACCCACCGGGAATCCCAGCTCAAGTAACCTGTGCTTCTTCTCGATTCTAGCGTTCCACAGCTGCAGTTCCCTGTTTACACTCCTCCTACTATGTGTCTGGAAGAGGGCCTTTATCCGGCCCTTCACCATGCTCCACCACTCCACCCTCGTGGCAAAGCATTCCTGCAGGGTCGTCCAGTCTTCGTACTTCCTTACAAAGTCTTCCACGACCCTTCTGTCTTCCAACAGGCTTACATTCATTTTCCAGGTTCCCTTCCCCATCTTCAGGCCACCTGGAATACCGAGCTTTGCCTTCACCAAATTGTGATCTGACAAGGGGAAGGGTTCCAGGTCTGCTCCATCCACCTTCACATTGGCAGACACAAAGATGAAATCTATTCGTGATTGCGTTCTACCGCCCTTATCTGACCACGTGTATCCCGGTCTCACCGGGTGTACCTTTCTGAAGGTGTCAGTCATTTTAAAATCCTCTATCAGCTCCTTCAACTTCCTAGAGGAAGGGTCGAGCCTCCTCCTCCCAGCCACCGATAATAGGTCTGCCAGGCACAACGGGCAGTTAAAAATCACCCCCCATTATGACTTGCCGTCTCGTCACGAGTAGGGTCGCTACATTATTCCATAGGTCCACTCTTTCTGTGCACGTCGTGGGGGCGTACACATTTATTAGTCTCAGGTCTGCCTCTCCATAAGACACGTCCACATAATGGAGGCGGCCCGGGATCACCTCTTGGGACCCGACTATCTGTATACCCCTCCTGCCTAGGAGGGTAACCACCCCCGTGCATCGATTTTCATTACTCCCGGACCAAAAGTAGTAGCCATCCCAGCTCTCCAACAGCTCCTCCCGGCCCAGGGTGTATGGTAGGTGGCATTCCTGGAGGAAGACCACCTCCCACTTGGTAGCCTGTAGCAGTTGTATTATTGCTCCTCTCCTCCCCTTTCCCTTCAAGCTCCTCACATTTACGGACGCCACGGATAGTTCCATGTTGGGATGTGTCTCAGTCCGAAGTGGCCTTCTCCGCTCGCCCTCCGTAACCGTCTTCATTCGCCAGTTCCCGCAATTTCATTTTGCCCCTTGTTCTCAAGGGTTTCCCCCTGCGCCGGCTCTCCACCCTTTCCTCCATCCCCTCCCTCGAGGCCTCTGTGTCCGGCGAGGAGTCCGAGGATTCCGTGCTGCCTGAAGGGGCACCTCTTTTTGGGGCTCTCCGTATCCTCCTTTTCCTTCCGATTGGTCCCTCCCATGTCTCGCTGCCGCCTTCCTCCTGCTGTCGTTCCCCTTTTTCTTCATCCTCCTCCACCGCCTCCGCCCAGTCTTCCACGGTCGTCTCGGAGATGCTGCCCATGCCGTCGCTCCCCTCCCCCGCCAGCCCCTCTTCCTGCTCGCTCGATGTCGATTCTGCTCTTTTTGCATGCCTCTCCCCTTCTCCCCCTCCGTCCGTTGCTGGTGGCTGCTGCTCAGCCACCTCCCCACGTCCTTCCCTCACCAGTTCCTTATCCGGGTCCAGTTTGGTCCCACCCCCTTCCTCATCCCTCGCTCCTCCTACCCTATACGCCCTAACCTTGTTGGCGTACGACTCCGGACAATTTTTGTACAGATGTTCTCGGCTACCACAGAGGTTACATTGTGCCGGAACACTGCATTCTTCTACCTCGTGGTCCAGTGCCTTGCATCTATAGCAGACTTTTGTCTTGCACACTGCGGGCAGGTGACCGCTGCCCCCACACCTCCTACACAGTTTAGGTTGTCCGGCATACACAACATATCCCCGGTTGCCACCTATGTTCAGGGCACTCGGGATGTGTCTCAAGGTCCCTCCCTCTGTTTTCAGCCGCACCCTCCATTGTCTTGCCCCTGTCCATATCCCCACTGAGTCCCTCACCTTTTTACAGCCCGACAGTACCGAGCAGTGCTGTCTTAGCCAGACCTCCACGTCGTGGTCATGTAGGGCTTCATTGTATAGGAAAATAGTCACCACCTTCGTGTCCAGCTCTGATAACAGTTGTAGCTTCATTGATATCAATGGCTTCTCCTCCGCCTTTTCCTCGAAGCGGGTCATAAATCTTTGTAGCAGGGGGCTTGAGTTGAAGCTTACATCAAACGCCCTCCCTCCCGGCAGAGTTATCAAACAGTACAAGTCTGTCGGCTCTATTTGTAGCAAGCCCATCATTATTGACCGTACAAAGGTTGCTCGGTCGATGGTCACTTCTTCTGCTACCTCGTCCTTCATCATTACTCTGACGCAATTATGTCGTTTGACATGAGGTGGTGTCAGACTCACCCCTGCCCCGCCTCGCCATTTCCCGTCTCGTTCCCGGGGCCTCCCAGCTCCCACCAGTCCAGCGTCCACTGTCGCGTTCTCCCTCCGGGCCTCCCCCTGCCCCAGGGTTGCTGGCGTCTCTCTGGCTTCGTTCCCCACCCTCCGCTCGGGGGCACCCGCATCTCTGCGTCCGGACGCCGTACCTTTTTCTCCTCGGCCTCCCTCACCCACTCCATCAGCTCCCGCCCTCCCATCCAGTTCCTCCATCCTCTCCTTCTGCCTTGCCTCCGCCACGTTCCCCTCCATCCGTCTCCATGCCTCCTCCACGCATCCCCCTGCTGCCAGCGGGTCGGTCTGGTTGCCCCAGTCCCCTCCGGCAGCGTAGGTGGTGTCGGTGGCCCTCTGCTTTCGTCGCGTCTTCTTCTTGTCTCCTGCAGTCACCGTCTGGCCGACTCTGTCGTCCCATGCTCCCTCAGCAGTGCAGGTGGCATTCATTTCTCTTGACGCACTCCCTGCTTCCTTTTCATCTGCTGCGAGCATAAGCTGGGCGGCTCGGTCATCCCGGTCTCCTTCAGCAACTCGGGTGGCCCTCGTGGTCCTTGACTCTCGCCGTTTCCCCTCTTCGTCTGTTGCGATTTCCGTCTCCATTCTCCAGCAGTCCCCGCTTCTTGGCAGCGTGGTCATCCCTGGCCACACGGTCAGGGCCCTCGCAGGCCTCGGGGCTGGTGGCTAGGTCTCACTTGAGATCCGGACGGGCTGGGAGGATCACCTCGATGCTCCTGGTGTCTCCCCTGGCAAGCCAGGGCAGTTTCCCCCTCATCGGGCAATTCGCCAGAATGGTGAGGCTCTGCTGTGTCTCCCGTTCTTATATAGAGCAGCAGCAGGGTGACGTCATCATTAACTCATTAACTCATCAGGTGCAAAGATTCAAGGGGGGAGTGATTGTAATTATATACTAGATTAGTAATCAGGCTATTGTTACGATGCGAGTTGTAGATTAGTAATCATTTGGAATGTGTTTTATTGTGATTATGCTACAGTAGTAATCAGTTAGTGTCTGTTTCCCTTATAAGGAATTGTAATGTATCTTATTTAATAATACGCTTCCAGGCCGCACTAAGCCTGTAGCTGTCTGAGCGATTAAAGTTATTTCTGTTTCTCTCAATTTCAATCAATTCTCTAATTAGTCTTTGCCAGTAGTAACTAGTTTTACACAACACTTCCACGTTGTCAAAATCAATTGAGTGTCCCTGTTGGCATGCATGTTCTGCCACTGCCGACAGTTGTGTTTGTGATAGTTTAATATTTCTCTGGTGTTCTTTTAGTCTTACACTAACGTTACACCTTGTTTGTCCAATATAGCATCTGCCACATACACAATTAATCCGATATACACCCTCTGTTGATAATTTAGGTAATTCGTCTTTAGTGCACGTTACTAGTTGTTGAATTTTGTGTACTGTACCAAATCTTACTGTAATGTTTTGCTTTTGCAAAACACGGGCTAATTTGTCAGTTACTCCTGAGATAAATGGTATTTTTATTGTTTTAATAATCTGATCGCTTTCAGCAGTGTTGCTTTGCGATCGATATTTGGCTTTTAGTGCTCTGTTAATTTGAGCATTATTGTAGCCATTCTGTCTTAGTGCTTCTTTAACATGTTTAATCTCTCTCACTAGACTTTCACCATCTGACAATGTTTTAGCCCGATGTATGAGCGTCTTGATAAGAGAGGATTTCTGAGCTGGGTGATGATGAGAATCTGCATTCAGATAGGCATCAGTGTGCGTTTGCTTTCTGTAAACACTGTGTGTTATTTTACCATTTAGGCCATGCCCAAGTAAAATATCCAGGAACGGGAGTGTGTTATTCACCTCCATTTCCATGGTGAACTGAATGGCCGGGTTTTGTGCATTGAGATGATTTAGAAAATCGTTAAGTGTATCTTTACCATGTGGCCAGACAACCAAAGTGTCATCCACATATCTAAACCAAAAGGATGGTTTTAATGTGCTCGAGGCAAGTGCTCTGGTTTCAAAGTTTTCCATGTACAAATTTGCTATAGCAGGAGATAAAGGAGAGCCCATTGCTGCTCCCTCCCTTTGTTTAAAGAATTCGCCTCTCCATAAGAAGTAAGTGTTATTTAAAGAATGGTCTGCGAGTTTCGGAATATCTTTTGGTAAACCTGTATTCTTTACCAGTGTATCAAGTAATTTAAGCGACTCGCTCACTGGAACCTTAGTGAATAGCGAAATCACATCAAAACTCACCAAAATATCATTAGGGTTAAGTTTAATATCTTTGATCATATTCACAAGATGTTCTGAATTTCTTATAAATGATGATGTCCTACCGATGTAAGGCTGTATTTGTTTAGTTACATATTTTGCTCATTTATATGTGGCAGAGCCAATTGTACTGACTATAGGTCGTAAAGGGATGCCGACTTTATGGATCTTTGGTAGCCCATACAGTCTAGGTGGTTTTGAACCCATTGGCTTAATTAGGAATTGCTCATTTTTGGGGATTAATGAATTTGCAATGATTGCAGTAGTCTTACGTTCCAAAGTATTAGTTGGATCTCGTTTAATTTTAATGTAGGTACTTTCCTCTAATAAATCTTTAATTTTATTATCATAATCGGCTCGTGACATCACTACTGTAGTGCGGCCCTTGTCAGCTGCTAGGATTTGAATATCTTTGTTTAGACGAAGCTCTCTTAAGGCTTTTGCCTCGTTCGAGCTAATATTTACTTTAGGTACTTTACTATTCTCAATAATTTTGGCAACCTCGTGTCTAGTCATCTCTGCCTCATTATGTGGAAGGAGTCTTACTGCTGATTCTACCTCAGCAATGATCTCATCCACTGGAATTGTGCGTGGGGTAACGGCAAAGTTAAGGCCTTTAGAAAGGACAGAAATCATGTCAGTGGTTAAATCAGTGTTAGTCAAGTTCATTACGGTTTTGTTTTTAAATTGTTCGTTTTTAATCGGGATTTGTTTATTGTAAAGTCTAGAAAATTTGTTAATTTGGTTAGCATTTGTTAGATTAAACACATTATCAGTCGATTGTTGTGTTATAGTATCGATTATATTCCAATCATGCATGGACACACTATTGCTTATATTTAAATGTAAATGCTTTAGCGATTCAGAAATGTTGGATAATTCACTCCTGTTGTGTTGTATTCTCTCTATTAATAATAATTCACTAGCTTTGTGTAGTATTTTGTTAGCCTTAGAAGACTTTATGTGATGTGTTATTTTAACTGCGTTTGGTATTACCTTCGAATCTTTGAAACCAGAGCACTTGCCTCGAGCACATTAAAACCATCCTTTTGGTTTAGATATGTGGATGACACTTTGGTTGTCTGGCCACATGGTAAAGATACACTTAACGATTTTCTAAATCATCTCAATGCACAAAACCTGGCCATTCAGTTCACCATGGAAATGGAGGTGAATAACACACTCCCGTTCCTGGATATTTTACTTGGGCATGGCCTAAATGGTAAAATAACACAGTGTTTACAGAAAGCAAACGCACACTGATGCCTATCTGAATGCAGATTCTCATCATCACCCAGCTCAGAAATCCTCTCTTATCAAGACGCTCATACATCGGGCTAAAACAGTGTCAGATGGTGCAAGTCTAGTGAGAGAGATTAAACATGTTAAAGAAGCACTAAGACAGAATGGCTACAATAATGCTCAAATTAACAGAGCACTAAAAGCCAAATCACGATCGCAAAGCAACACTGCTGAAAGCGATCAGATTATTAAAACAATAAAAATACCATTTATCTCAGGAGTAACTGACAAATTAGCCCGTGTTTTGCAAAAGCAAAACATTACAGTAAGATTTGGTACAGTACACAAAATTCAACAACTAGTAACGTGCACTAAAGACGAATTACCTAAATTATCAACAGAGGGTGTATATCGGATTAATTGTGTATGTGGAAGATGCTATATTGGACAGACAGGGCGTAACGTTAGTGTAAGACTAAAAGAACACCAGAGAAATATTAAACTATCACAAACACAACTGTCGGCAGTGGCAGAACATGCATGCCAACAGGGACACTCAATTGATTTTGACAACGTGGAAGTGTTGTGTAAAACTAGTTACTACTGGCAAAGACTAATTAGAAAATCGATTGAAATTGGGAGAAACAGAAATAACTTTAATCGCTCAGACAGCTACAGGCTTAGTGCGGCCTGGAAGCGTATTATTAAATAAGATACATTACAATTCCTTATAAGGGAAACAAACAATAACTGATTACTAATGTAGCATAATCACAATAAAACACATTCCAAATGATTACTAATCTACAACTCGCATCGTAACAATAGCCTGATTACTAATCTAGTATATAATTACAATCACTCCCCCCTTGAATCTTTGCACCTGATGAGTTAATGAGTTAATGATGACGTCACCCTGCTGCTGCTCTATATAAGAACGGGAGACACAGCAGAGCCTCACCATTCTGGCGAATTGCCCGATGATGCTGGATGCAATTACCAGCGAAACGTCGTACTCAAATTGTAAATGTTGTGGCTTCAACACACCGGTGGGCTAAAGCAGTGAACTATTTGTCTTTTGTCAACGTGACACATTTTTACTGATTGGCCGTGTCGGGTGGTGGAGGGTTACGACACATTTATAAATAACGCGATCTAAACCCAAAAACGTTGATTATGAATAAAATAATAAATTAAATAATAACATATTACGACGTTTCGAATGCAACACAAGCAATCATAATCAGGTATAATGAAATAGCGACATAAAATCTAACCAGAAAACTATAGACAGACATATAAGCAGACAGGTATCACCAAGATACATAGAGAGAGCAACACACGTACAGAGAGGGGGTGATCGTCTCTGTGGGGTGGCCTCCGCCCCCCTCTGTCTATTTAAGGCCACCCCACAGAGACGATCACCCCCTCTCTGTACGTGTGTTGCTCTCTCTATGTATCTTGGTGATACCTGTCTGCTTATATGTCTGTCTATAGTTTTCTGGTTAGATTTTATGTCGCTATTTCATTATACCTGATGATGATTGCTTGTGTTGCAATCGAAACGTCGTAATATGTTATTATTTAATTTATTATTTTATCTTTAGACGTGACTTAACCGAAAGAACCAAATAATAATTCCTGCAGTCACGAAAGTTCTAAAATTAAGATTTTGCCAATGAAGTCTGTAAATGTGTGTATATTGTCACGGTTTTTTGGTTGTGTTATACAATAGCAGGGCTTGTTTGTTTCATGAGGACAACTTATACATTAGTTGCCCTTGGAGAGCTTCAGGATAGACAATGTTGTATGTTTTTCCATCCGGTAGGTTTAATTAAATGAAGCTTCCATTTTGGCATACATGTCGACAGAAAATTGGTGGAACAGCTCTTTGCATCTCAAGAACAGATTGAAGTTGCCGTTTTGCACCATGATCCTGAAGGCAAAGCAGTCCATGGCGGAAATCTTATCTTGTGTTGGCAAGCCTGTTGCTAGGTCAGTTTGGCGAAGTCGTAAATTGTAGCCATTATCACCTTGCCAGAAAATCAGTAGACATTGAAGAGGATCATAGGGTCGGTGTGTTTCATTTCTGTTTAGGGTATTGTTCCTCAGTTGCAAGACGATGCCTCGAGTGCCATGTTCAGCAGTCAGAATGACAGCGACTTCAGATGTGAGTGCATTTAAGCGGCACTCATGTTGACCAAGTGGAAATTAGTCTGCATGAATGACAACATTGTACTCTGAAGTCATCTTCTCCATGGCACACTTGAAACTGAATGTAAGAGTTTTCCTTATGGAGCATATCTTACAACAGCAATAGGACTGGCATCTTGGTGTTGATGACATTTTTGCAATGCTGGTGGGCCTATCTGGTATTATCAGACATGCAAGTAGATCTGTGGTAATGTAGGTAGGTTATTAGGTAGTGGCAGCAGACTGCCAATGTGATTATGTACCTGGCCCTGAACTTTAAATGTGGGCATGTAGCCAGATGTTACGATGAGTTGGTCGGTGCCAAAACATGATCATTTGGAACCATGAGTTCTATCTTATATTGTTATTTCGGAAATGGCTTGTCAGGTATCAATACATGAATAGGCTCGGTATGTAGGCAGCTGAACCATGGTACTGTTGCAGCATAGCCCTGGATTGTCTCCTTTCCATGTCATTGCATGGCAGTAGCTGCAAGAAGTAGACATGGAACCAATGGCAACTAATGGATCAGAAGTGTAAATGAAGTGAGAAATGTATGGAAAAAAATACTTATCCTTTTGGCTGCAGGGTAGGCACCTAGTTGCAGCCATTGTAGTACTGTTTGCAAGCTGCCGTGCTTGTTGGCGGACTGGAGTTGATTCGTTGTGGCAACAGCCATTTGTCTTGTGTTAATTTTCTGTGTAGCTTATTGCTGTTGATGAGATTCATTCGCTGTAGGTGCAGGCATAGCAGCACTGGCAGCATACCTTATGGCTTGGTGTTCAGGAGTGTCCTCAATAGGTGCAGCCATCGCAGCACTTGCACGAATAGCATCAATTATTGTAATCGGCTTTGGTGAAGAGAAGCGCACGTTTTTCGCAAGGAACATTATAGGTGGAGGTAAAAGTTAGTAAGCGGAAAAAAACATAAATAGTGAGTGTGTGAGTGAATGCTGTGGTGAGATTGTTAATTAAATTATAGTTGAATGTGTAATCGTTGTCGGAGTGTAAAGACATAGCTGCAACGGAATAAAGTATAAGGATGTAAGTTGTTGGAGGGAGTAATTGTTTGCAGTGCTTGAAGTGGGTATGAATAGTATGTGTGTGGTGGTGCGTATACACAAAATAAGTTTAATGTGTGTGCGTGTGTTTTTTATTCCTTGCCAGGCGATCTAGACTTGATTTATTTAGTCGTAGCTGTTGTGTAATAACGTTCAGGAGGACTTGGACGCCGGTGTTGGAGGCACACTTATTTATTCCGTACAAAGCACGATACAGACCGGGACATACAACACTGGAAGGGGTGTCGGCCCCTTCACCCGTCTAACTGGGGAGACACACTCTAGGCTACCCCTAGCCTACCTCTGGGTCCTCCACTATCGGGCTAGAGGAGGCTAGCTAGCCCAGCACTGGCCAACTGGGCTTATGGCGCCCGGAGTCCCCAGACCAGCTCTGACAAGAGCTCTGGCTCTCGGGGCCACGCCACTGGCTCGGTCCTGGTCGGCCCTGACAAGGGCGGCGATCCAGGGGAGTCCAGGGCTCTATCTGGCAGATCTTCCTTCTTCACTGGTTAAGCTTCATACATTCTGCCTCGAGCCCTCCGGCTCACCCCCTTATATACCAATTCCCCCCTGAGGGGTTTGGCCCCGGGGGATCCCAGCTCCGAGTCAGCCCCCCAGGCTGCCCGGTGCGGACGTCGCTGTGAGCACCCCCCTGTGCACTGACATAGCCACGCCCACTGTGTTTGTTTACCGTCTGATACCATTGTATAACAGCCCCTCCGTAACACCCCTACAGTTGTATAGCGTCTATATTGTGTAGGAGGAGGTCGGTAATCCTGGTACATAGATTTAGATATTTTAGAATAGTACATGTCTTTTTAAAATAAATATTGCAGTGCGTGTTAGAGGTGAGCCGTGCATGTGCAGAGAGGACAGTAAGGAGCTCTATGTGGATTAATTTGGCAGCAAAAACGCAGGTCTGATAATAGGGAAGGATAACATGGTAAATATGACAACAAATATTGCAGCGCAGACACTTATGGTATGATGAGCGCTTGGAATTGTAGCATATGAAATGTCATAATGTGTTTGCGTGTGTGGCTAACCGGAGGTAGTGAGTGCCCCGGGCTTTAACACATGGCGAGAGAAATAGAGGGGTGGGGGTGAGGGACGGTGGGGGGGTTGGAGTGTGCAGGTGTCTGAGGTTTTGAAGGTGAGCAGGTAAGCTGAAAATAGTGCGACAAACACACTAACTCACCCGTGACTACTCATTTAATGTTTACGTTGTTGAGGTTTCATGGTGTTGGCACAATTTGGTTCACAAAAAATTAACACATGCGCAAAGTGTGCTTTATTTAAATAGCTTCATACAATTTTTCGTCTTAACATTTTTTTTTGCATACGGTTTCTCAATGTTTATTTCGATTGTTTGGTTGTTAGTTTATTTGGAATGCACTACAGTACTTGTTTCAATTGTGATGTTAATTTTATATTCATATTCTTGGTTCTATCGGTAAAGTCACGTAGAAGGGAAATAATAAAATAATAATGAACTATCTAATTCTCATGACGTTTCGATTGCAACACAAGCAATCATCATCAGGTGTGAAAACCACAGCAAGAATTGTTTTACCTAACGCCATTACTTGGGAATGGCTTAAGTATTGAATATCGCACTTTTAGCTTTCGCTCAGCAATTTCCAAGAACGTAACCTCCGATATTAAAGGGGCTAATTTATTTTCTGTCGATCGACTACAGCAGAGGAGTACGGATTTTTAGCGGAAAAACTAGATTTCTGCATTTTGATATAATTAATAGTATCATAAAGAGGCTTGGGGCTTTTGGTTGTTTGTTTTCGATGTCTCTGCCTCTGCTCACATTCGTTGAGGATTTTTATTATTTTCGGTAGGACCATCTAAAGCTGTGTGATCAGGAGTCGGAACCATTTGCTGTTCAACTTGGCTTGTGACAGAAATTCACTCTGGCCCTATGCATTACATAACATAGCATCTTCAATAATTGCGTAGTTTGAGAATCTCACAATGGCCATTTAAATAAATTGCATTTGTTACGGTTACAATGATATGCTAATAAATGCCTGGTTATAGTTAAGGGAGTGTTTGCTGCTGGTCAGCCATGTTACATCTGGTGATGATATGGCAATGGCTACTCAATGAGATGGCATTAGAGAATATTGTTCTGTGCCTGGATAATACCATCATGAAATGGGGCCTTTTGTATGTTCCCCAAAAGTAAATTACCTGCATGGGAATTTCACTTCACACAACACTGTTTCCTGCTCAACTCTCCATGAGTAAAATTTCGATTTAAAGCTTTCGTGACTGCAGGGATTCATCTTCTTGGTTCTTTTGGTAAAGTCACGTAGAATGGAAATAATAAAATTAAAATAAACATAATAAAGTAATTCTCACGACGTTTCGGCCACAACGCAAGCAGCCGTCCTCAGGTGAAGAACAGGTCTGTCGGGAAGACAGAGTCTGAATGAAACACCCCAGGCTTGGAGCGTATATTTAAGCTGGGTTGGAGGGGGAAGAGCGCCTTGACAAAATAATTTGCATATCAAGAGGAATTTAGCATATTTATAGGAAATGCAGATATGGGATTAGTACTACTTGTGAATTGCGTAGGAGGTGGGCGGGGGGTTTTCAAAGTCATATTATGCCCGTGAATTATGCAGGATTAGCAGCATCAAAGGGAGGGGATAGGGGTAGCATTAATAAAGGGAAGGTTTGTTAATAGTATGTAGCTGCAGTAACTGAACCACCATGTAAAAAACTAAAGTATAAATTACATAGTATCATCACAATACTAAATATACTCTCCAATAAGCTGAGCTACTAACAGTAAGTAATACATTACAATTCTATGTCGCAAAAAATATAATATGCTTCCAGCTAAACTTTATTCTCTTACATCACACGGGTCTACCCCGTACTATATACTGCCATAGACAAACCCAACATTAAATTATATACTGTATTACTATACACCACCCTATACCTTCGACTATACATTGTAATATTACACTATGTATTATTCTACCCACCCTACTGTATATCACACTGCTGTATATTCACTATACAATTACGATACTATATATTACCTTATACATTGTGTAGGGCTGTTACAGAGAGCCCGTTATGCATGGCAGCCTATGGTAAACAAGCACAGTGGGCGGGGCTACGTCAGTGCACGGGCAGGTGCCCTCTACGACGTCCGCGCTTCGGACGTTACGATCCCCCGGGGCCCCACCCCTCAGGGAGGGGGGTGTATAAAAGGGGAATGTATCGGGGGGCTCGGGAGTGATGTTTAGCTAAAGAAGAGGAGGCGGAAGACGTCTGAGATAGAGCCCTGGACTCCCCCTGGTACGCCGTCCTTATCAGGACCGCGCAGGCTCTAGCCAGTGGCGTGGTACCAGAGCCAGAGCCAGTGCTGGTCTGGACTCTGGGTACCGGGCCCGACTGACCAGTGTCGGGCCAAGATAGCCTCCCCTAGCCCCTTTAGTGGAGGACTCAGAGGCAGGCTAAGGTTAGCCTAGAGGTGTGTCCTCAGATAGACGGGTGAGGGGGCCGATACCCCCTCAATTGTGTATGTCACAAAGTTGGTATTCAAATAAACAAGTGTGCCTCCAACTCCGGTGTCAACGAGTCATAAGCGTTACTACATCTGGCGTCAGAAGTGAAACAAAGTACGAACATGGATACACGCCGGACGACTCGAGTCGGAGTACCAGGGGCGGAGGACACCGCTGCAGTTGGAGAGCCCGAGACGGCTGAAGATGCCATCGAGCAGCCGGGGCTGGGTGCATCCACGCCACAGCAGCTGGAGGAAGGGGAGCCGTCGACGGAGGGGCTGAGGCAGGCGCACGCGAAGCTGGCCGAGCTGCTGTACGCCGCAGCCGCCATGCTCGATAACATCACACGGCTGGGGGCTGCGGGACCGCCACGAGGCGACAGCAGCCAACGACCACAGCGCCTTCCCGCCATTTCAACGGAGCAACATTTTGAAACTCCCGCCATCGCCGCAGCTGCTGTTGAGGGCGTGGCCGCTCTAAGCATCGCGTCCAACGGCGGGAGTACAGTACCTGCCGCGTCACCATGGGTGCGACCGGCGATGCCATCGCTGCTTCGGGCCGACGCTGAGTCGAGTGAGGGAGACGAGGGAGCACGATCGTCCTCTGCAGCCGCTGCCTTACATCAGCGACTGCCGCCGCTCAAAGAATTTGTGGGCGAGGAGGGCGACTGGGGCGGCTTCCAGCGGCGCTTCCTCGCTCACCAGGAGATGGCACAGTGGACAGACGCCGAGGCTCTCCGAGCACTGCCAGCACTCCTCGACAGCGACGCCCTCGCCACACTAACATCGGCAACGAAGGAGAGGCGTTCCACGCTGCGGAAGGCGATGCAAGTGCTGTCCGCTGTGTATGGGCCACCATCGGACTGTCGTCAACTCTTTTACGATCGCCAGCGGGGGACGAAGGAGTCGCCCCTGGCGTACCGTACAAGCCTCCTGGCGCTGGCAAAGGAAGCCTTTCCACGAATGGACGACGAGGGGATCGACGCCATGGTGACAGAAAAGATACTTTTGCTGGCGGACGACTTAGACATCGTCATTGTCGCACAGGACGATGCAGAAATGTGCTCCCTCCAAGCGGCCCGTCTCCTCCACGCAAACCTGTCCTCTCAACGACGGAAGGCCAGCAAGGCGGCGAGCGGGCGCGCCGTCGCTGCGGCCACCCTCCCGGCGGAAGAGGTTTGCGCCATCAACCATCGACGGCAGCACGGAGCGGGAGCGCGGGAGGACCGGGCCGGTTCAAGCCGTCTACAACATCCATCGTCGCCACCAGCGCTTCCACGCTGTTATAACTGCGGCATCCGGGGCCACGTCGCCTCCGGGTGCCGCTCTCCTCGGCAGCGCGGGACGACACCTCAACGGGACGCCGGCCCTCGTCACAAGCTCCACCATCATAATCCGGCGAGTCGCGGCACCCCTCATGGTTGGCCCACGCACACGCCCGTCACACACTCGAACACCGCAGCGAAGGGGGGGCCAATATCGCGTACCATGGCACCATCACGCACCGCTCTGGGTACTCACATTGAACCCAGCCAGTGGTCCGTGTTGGCCCATCGGGTTGTAGCCGCGTCGTCGGGGTCGTCGGCCGTTGTGGGTCACATCGATGGGGTCGAGGTGCGCATCCTGGTCGATACAGGGGCATCAGCGACCATTATTTCGGAGTTGATTTATAACATTCTCCCTGCCCAGAGCCGTCCTTTGATGCCTGTTAATGTACCATTCTTTGCTGCTAACGGGGGTTCACTTGGCATCATCGGAAAAATTCGAGCCCAGATTTGTGTCGGGGATATTAAATTATCTGGGCCGATTTTTGTTTCCTCCTCGCTGGCGGTTCCGTGCCTGCTGGGGACGGACTTCCTGGCCAAAATGCCGATTAGGATATTAATCGACCAGGGATGCATTGAGCTCCCATCGGGCCGACGCATGGCGTTTCTGCCATCCCCCGCTACGAGCCGGACGGCGTGCGCGATGGTGCCGGCGTTCGTAGATAGAACGGTGCGCGTTCCTCCGGGGGCGCAAATGTTGATCCCCTTGAAACTTCGGCGGCCCTTCGCTAAGGGCATTGGGGCTCAAGGGGTTCTGTTGGGACCGTCTAGGGCTGGGGTCAGTGGACCTAATTTACTCCCGGCCCAGACCATAGTGAGAGGGGAAGGAGAACCCTTCATCGCGGTCCTCAATGTGGGCTCGCAGACGGTGGTGGTCCCACAGGGGACCGTGCTTGCTCACGCAACGCCGGTGCCCTGTGAGGAACCCGTCGCGAGTCATGTCGGCGCTGTCCCTGCACCGCGGCCACATTCGGACAGCGATGAAGGGTGGCTCGAGGCGCTTTGCGCGGGATCGACGGACCTCTCACATTTAGAGCGCCAACGTCTTAAGACACTACTGCGAGAATTTTCCGACGTTTTCAGTCGGGATAAATACGATTTGGGCTGCACTCATCTGCTGCGTCACCACATTGATACGGGTGACAGCGCGCCAATACGCCAGAATCCTTTTCGGTTGAGTCCCGCCGAAAAGGACCATGTCAAATCGGCTGTTGATGACATGCTAGCCGCCGACATCATTTCTCCCTCCAACAGCCCTTGGGGAGCGCCGATCGTCCTGGTTAAGAAGCAGGACGGTTCGTTGCGGTTTTGCGTTGACTTTCGGCGCCTTAATAAAATTACGGTTGCCGACGCATACCCGCTCCCACGGATGGACGAATCGCTTGACGCCTTGGCGGGAGCGCGATTCTTCTCCACATTGGACTTACTTTCGGGATTCTGGCAGCTTCCTCTGGACGATGATTCAAAGCCTAAAACTGCTTTCCGTACTCCGCACGGCCTGTTTCAATTCAACCGGTTGCCGATGGGCTTACACTCAGCGCCGGCAACTTTCCAGCGGTTGATGGAATTGGTTTTGGCTGGTTTGCAATGGGAGTCGTGCCTGATTTATTTGGATGACGTCATTGTCTTTGGCAAAACTTTTGATGAACATCTCCAGAGGTTGCGGGCGGTTTTCCTAAAGATGCGGGCTGCTAATTTGAAATTTAAGCCCCAAAAATGCCATTTGTTACGCGAGTCGGTGCGTTATTTGGGGCACATCGTGGGGCGCTCAGGTATTTCTACCGATCCCGCCAAAACGCAGTGTGTAAGCTCCTGGCCGACTCCCACCTCAGTGGGAGAGGTTAGGAGTTTTATTGGGTTTGCATCGTATTATAGACGCTTCGTCGCTAATTTTGCGACTATCGCCAAACCCCTACATGCTTTGACATCTAAAGGGGTTCGGTTCTGCTGGGGTCAGGAGGAGGAAGCTGCTTTTTGCTCCCTTCGGGACGCTTTGGTAAACGCTCCTCCCCTGATTTACCCTGATTTTTCAAAACCGTTCTTGCTCGACACCGATGCGAGCAACACGGGTATTGGGGGCGTGCTCTCCCAGGTGGTTGACGGCGTGGAACGTGTGGTTGCGTACGGCAGTCGGGTGTTGTCTCCAGCGGAGCAACGGTATTGTGTCACCCGTAGGGAACTGTTGGCAATTGTCCATTTCGTCCAACAGTATCGCCCATATCTGTACGGTCGGCATTTCACCGTCCGCACAGATCATGCGGCACTGCAGTACGCCCTGAGGGTTCAACAGCCATCGGGACAATTGTCCCGATGGTTGGAGGTCCTCCAGGATTACGATTTCCAAACCACATACCGTAAGGGCGTTCGCCACACCAACGCGGACGCTCTGTCACGCTTGCCAACCACCTCCGAGTGTGCATGCCTCCTGGGGTCTGGACGTTGCAGGCCTCCAGGGGACACATCGGTACCTGTCTTGGCGGTGCGGCGGGGGGAAAAAGAGGTGGTTCCGACGCATGGGAAATGTGCCAAGGTCTGCTAATGCATTGGGACGGGAAGTCACGTCGACATCGGCTGGTTGTCCCTACTGGGTTGCGGGGTAGGGTGGTATGGGCCGCTCATGAGCGCCTCCTACACCTGGGGACCCAAAAGACTCTCGCCTTGCTGCAACTTGATTTTTACTGGCCTGGCATGACGAGGGATGTGGGGGATTTGTTGGGATCGTGCCCTCAATGTGCACAACGCAAACCGCCGGCACGGGAGTCTAACCCGCCCTTGCAATCGATCAAAGTGTCCAGGATAAACGAGCTGGTCGCTCTGGACATTTTGGGACCATTCCCCGCCACCCCCAGAGGGAATAGATATTTGTTGACGGGTGTCGAGTATTTTACACGCTGGCCTATGGCCTGGCCTTTGGCCAACCAGTCGGCAGCAGCCATCGTGGAGGCCTTTGTTCAGGGTTATGTCCTGGACAAAGGTGCTCCGGAGAGGCTGCTGACCGACCAGGGCAGAAATTTTTCCGGTAAACTACTCAGACAAGTCTGCGATCTCCTGGGCACAAAGAAAATTCGGACCTCCCCATATCACCCACAAACTGACGGGATGGTCGAACGTTTGCATCGCACCATCTCGTCCATGTTATCACAACAAGTTTCGGACTCGCAAACGGATTGGGACCTACAAATTCAGGGGGTCTTGGCGGCGTACCGGATGGCACCCCATGCGGCTACGGGGTTTTCTCCCTTTTACCTCATGTACGGCCGAGAACCAGACCCGCCTGTTCGTGCCCAGTTGCGGATCCCCGTGCCGCAGGGAAAAACTAATCTGGCTGACCACGTTAAATTTAATCTGGACAAATTGACCGAGGCACGGGATGCTGCAATGCAAAACTCTGACCTCCGTCAGAAGGCAAATGAGCGCCTCAGATTGAGTCGAGCGCACATGCTGCAGTGGAAGCCGGGGGACAAGGCATGGTTGCACTGCCCCCAGGTGCCACTGGCAACCTCCTCTAAACTGGTGCGGCCGTGGCGGGGCCCTGTGGAAGTGGTGGAGGTGTTACGTCCGCAGTGCGTGCGCATCAAGTGGGGGAAGCGGCGATGGTTCGTGCACCCCTCCAGATTAAAACCCTTCGCTGCGGTACACAACCCCACTTCACACGCGCGTGGCCAAACATGTGGGGGGTCGGCCGACTTGCTGGGTCCGTCTCCGTCGCTCTCACCTAATGCCTTGCCGGCTGTGCCACCTTCAGGAGCATCAGGAGTGACGGGCTCACGCCCGATCACCCCTCCTGCGGATACCGAGGGTCACGCGGAGTCAGAGGAATGCTCACCTCAAGACGGACAGTCGCCACCTGATGGTCCGCCACGCGGGGTTACCCCGTGTGAGGGGCCCGCTGCAAGGACGCGCGCTAAAATGCGCAAACTGTTGTGAGGCCGGAAAATGTGTACATAGCTGTTGTGTTTATTGGCTGTTGTGTGGATGGTGTGTTTCCCGCTCCTCGGATGTACATATGTTGGGTTCACCGTTTGTTGTGTGTGCGGGGTGGGTTCCCTGCTGGTTGTATGTAAGCTGTTTTTTTTACGGAATTCGTATTTATTCGGGGGGGTGCGACGGGTTGTTTCTCATCTTGTTGTTGTGTCTTGTTCTGGTTCCTGTTATGGTTCAAAAATAGTGAGGCACACGTCAGGGGGTGAAGGCACCTTTATTGTCAAATTTTTGTATGTTGGCAGCCGGGACGGCTGCATGCTATGTGGGGGGGAGTGATGTAGGGCTGTTACAGAGAGCCCGTTATGCATGGCAGCCTATGGTAAACAAGCACAGTGGGCGGGGCTACGTCAGTGCACGGGCAGGTGCCCTCTACGACGTCCGCGCTTCGGACGTTACGATCCCCCGGGGCCCCACCCCTCAGGGAGGGGGGTGTATAAAAGGGGAATGTATCGGGGGGCTCGGGAGTGATGTTTAGCTAAAGAAGAGGAGGCGGAAGACGTCTGAGATAGAGCCCTGGACTCCCCCTGGTACGCCGTCCTTATCAGGACCGCGCAGGCTCTAGCCAGTGGCGTGGTACCAGAGCCAGAGCCAGTGCTGGTCTGGACTCTGGGTACCGGGCCCGACTGACCAGTGTCGGGCCAAGATAGCCTCCCCTAGCCCCTTTAGTGGAGGACTCAGAGGCAGGCTAAGGTTAGCCTAGAGGTGTGTCCTCAGATAGACGGGTGAGGGGGCCGATACCCCCTCAATTGTGTATGTCACAAAGTTGGTATTCAAATAAACAAGTGTGCCTCCAACTCCGGTGTCAACGAGTCATAAGCGTTACTACAATTGTATTAAACATTACAATTGTATACCAGTGGCGGCTTGTCAATAGAGGGCGCTGGGGCGCCGCCCCCATCAAGATTCAAGAAATATACATATACAAAAATTATATAAAAATACATAAATAAAATATTTTTTTCATACGATGTGCCGGCTGGTAGTAAGAAAAGCATCAGCATTTAATAAAAACTGGCTTTAATCGGTCAACTATTTTCTATGTTTTTCAATGTGTTTCATGCGGGACGCCGGACAAATGGATGTCTATGTGAGACTTTACATTTTCGGACAGCATGTGACCTGAAGCTGGTCTCTAATTGGTTTCTTAAAGATTCTCCTCAGGGCGCAAGTCGTTGCGTCCCTGGCCAATCAGAATTGGATACATGTTATTTTATCCAATCTGATTGGTTCTCGTCACCTGTCATTCAACTTTACGCTCTGGGCCACTACTGCGAGTGCGCAGGCGACACCACTTCGACACTTGCTAGGCTGATCAAATTTTTTGTGTAAACAATGGGAGCAGTTCATCCAAATTCTGTAATTTATTTACAAAAAAACCCTTTCACAAGGCTTTCGCTGGAAGAAATAAAAAAGATAAAGGATCTCGGACCGGACCAACCCGATTTACAAATCCAGCAGCAGGCCAGTGACAGAGGACGAAGCTACACACGAAGCTTCACCCGCGCTTGTTATGAGAAACGGAGGTGGCTGGCTGGATGTGATGTTAGCAATTCTCTTTTTTGTTTTCCCTGTCTTTTATTTCAAAGTGTCGGCACTGAAGTTTTGTGGACAACGACGGGGGTAAGAGACCTCAAACATCTCTCTGACAAATGCAAACGTCATGAAAGTAGCCGCAGCCATATTGATAATAACATGAAACTAACGTTTTTGGGCAGAGTTAGCATTGCTGAACAACTAGATGAAGGCTACAGGATTGGCATTAGAAGGCACAACGAAGAGGTGACAAAAATTGACACATACTGTCCAGGATAATAGACTGTGTGAAATTTTGTGGAGCATTTGAGTTGGCGTTACGTGGCCATGATGAGAGTGAGAGCTCAGATAACCCCGGTATATTTCGCGGGTTGGTGGATTTTGTTGCCTCTCTTGATGGAGCATTGAAAGAGCACCTTGACAGTGCTACTGTATTTAAGGGAACGTCGAAAACTATACAGAACGAGCTACTGGACTGTATGTTGTCTGTTACAAGAGACGAAATAATCAAAGAAGTCCAGACAAGTAGTTTTTTATCAATCCAGGCAGATGAAACAACAGATTTTGCCACACAGTCCCAACTTGTGCTTGTGCTGCGCTACATCGACGACAAAAATAATGTGCAGGAAAGATTTTTTGAGTTCATCCCTCTGCAGTCAGCTACAGCTGAGTCCATTGCTACTGCACTAAAATAGCGTCTTGCTTCTATCCTTCCTAAGGATCAGAAAAGTAAGCTCATCTGCCAGGCATATGATGGGGCCAGCGTGATGAGGGGTGCCACTGCAGGTGTTCAGAGAAAAATACAAGATGTGTACCCAAATGCCCACTACATCCACTGCTACGCACATCAGCTCAACCTGATAATGCAACAGGCCACGTCTCACATATCCAAGACGAGAATATTTTTTTCTAACATTGGTGGATTTGCCAGCTTTTTTTCTAAGTCACCCAAGTGGACATGTTTTCTGAATAAAGTGGTTCCCCATAGACTGCCAAGATCCAGCAACATCAGATGGAACTTTCATAGCCGTGCCATTAATACTGTTTTTGAGCACAGAGAGGATCTCATTCACTGTTTTGAGAGCATACAAGACTCAGGTGACTTCGACCCCAATACTGTCAGAGAAGCAGGAGCCCTGGCCATGCTACTGGAGGATGAGGATTTTAAGTTCTTTCTGGAACTTTATCACCACATCATGCTACATGTAGACTTCCTCTATGCCAAGCTCCAGAAAAAGAACATTGATTCAGTCCATATCAAAGTGAGCATCCAACAGTTCCAACAAGAAATACAAAAGATCAGGTAACTTTATTCCTGTAATATGATCATTATTTGCTTTCTCTTTCATTTTTAACTCTCTTTATCCTTTGCCAAAATTATAATAAATTATCTTTGTCCTTTGCAGAAACTCTCTCCACTCCATTGGTGAGCAAAGCAGTGGTTCTCGTCCAACAAAGAGGCGCCGGGCGCTCAGTTCGGAAGACCGTGAAAGGATTGCAGCAGAGGTGAGTTTGTTATAGAAATCAGTCAAAATACCATTTTACATTATTGTTGTGCTGCAGAGATGTCCTGCCTACATATCATATTCTACAGACTCAAGAAAACATTTTTAGTTTGGTATAAATCCTAACAAAAATCTTAATTTTAATATACAATAGCATCCCAAAAATAATAAATTGGCAACATAAAAATAAATGATCAAATGAAATTTGAAGCCACCAAAAACTACAGTCTTGTATGGGACAAAAACTCAAATGGCTCTATTTTTCTTTTGAAAGTAATTGCAACTGTGACAATTAGTGGTCTAATTAATTATCTCTATAGGTCTGTGACACAATCCTGGGACACACTAGGGAGCGTTTCTCCTTCACAGACCACCTTGTCTGTGCCACCTTGTTGCAGGGGGACAGGTTTGATGAGTACAAGGATACCTTTCCTGAAGATGCATTGAGCAGCACCATGAAAGCGTACCCGATGCTCAGTGGAAGCAAGCTGAAGACGGAGCTCAATCTCATCTACAGCAAGGAAGAGTTCAGAGCCTGCCGTGGTGCTGTGGACCTATTCCAGCTGTTTATGGAGAATAATCTCGAAGAAGTCTTTTCCGAAACTGTGACTCTCCTAAAAGTTATCATTACCACACCCATGACCACGGCTGAAGCTGAGAGGTGCTTCTCAACCTTGAAACGAATACAAACTTTTCTCAGAAACACCATGACCCAGGAGAGGCTGAATGCACTGGCATTGCTGTCCATGGAAAAGAGACTTGTTACGGAGATGACTGACTTTAATCAGAGAGTAGTTGAGAAATTTGCTGGTCAGAAAGCAAGAAGAGCAAAATTTATGTTCAAGTAGGAAACATGCTTTTTGGTACTTTGGTCTGAAATGTATATAAAAGAGAAACATTTATGTTCAAGTAGGAAACATGCTTTTTGGTACTTCTTTTGGTCTGAAATATAAATAAAGATCATCAAAATTTATATTCAAGTAGTCAAAATGGTTTTTGGTACTGCTTTATATTTATTTGCCCCCCTCAATAAAATAAAAAAAATGCGCCCCCCCAAAAATAAATATCACCAGCCGCCACTGTTGTATACTATTTATTATTATGCAATCCGCTATACACTATACCATTGACCGTCGCGTGAAAGATACTAAGAGGAAGCAACGACAAATGTCAATGGGAGAGTGATGGTATGAGACTTGCAGCGGAGCAAAGAATCCATTCCCTGCGGAGAATACCAGTGAGTGGACTGCGGTCTGAAAGTCACCGTAAACGTGAACAAAATCAGTTAAGATCCGAAATGGTTTATTACGTCCTTCCAATGATTGCTGAGCCAGAATCCATCTTCTCGGTTGAAATTGTCTCTGTATTTGTATATGTGGATCGCCTCATGAACGAATCTCTCATGGTAGCCAGATGGCTTGCAGAGAACCTCTGTCTTGGAGAAGTCAATATCATGTGACCTCACTGAATTGTAACAGTGATCTGCCACGGCTGAGGTGTTTGTCCTACCGTGTTTCAAGTCTGCTTTATGTTCACGGATGCGGTCTGAGACATGTCGTTTGTTTCTCCAATGTAATTGCTACCACAGAGGCAACTTAGTTTGTAGACGCCAGGGTACTGTATGTCTGGAACCACATCTTTTGCAGACGGGACCAGATCACGGATTTTATGTACTGTGTTGAATCGGACCTGGATCTTGTGTTTAATCAGGATTTTGGAGATATTTTTTGTGACCCCAGCAATGTAGGGTAAGGTGATGGTTTTGAAAGGCTCCTCAACAGGATCCTTCTTGATGGTTGGGGTGATGGCTTTGCGGATTGTGTAGTCGGAGTAACCATTAGCCTTAAGAGCTTGGCGTACGTGTTTGAGTTCACTGGCAATGTGTTCCTGGTCGGAGATGCATTGGGCTCTATGGTATAGAGCAGGGGTCGGCAACCTACGGCTCCGGAGCCGCATGCGGCTCTTTACGGGCTGCTTCTTGACGATATGTACGTATGTACAGTATGTACTCAGATGCATTGCGGCTCTTGAAATACTGAATTTTGTACCGAATTGGAAAGAAATGGCTCTTCTTGTTATTTTGGTTGCCGACCCCTGGTATAGAGTCTTGATGAGGGAATTCTTCTGGGATGGATGGTGGTAGGAATCCGGTTTTAGGTAAGCATCTGTATGGGTGGCTTTCCTGTAGACAGAGTGGCTCATTGAACCATAAGGTCTCCTTTTAATTAGGACATCCAAAAAGGGTAGCTTGCCATCTTTTTCGACTTCCATGGTGAATCTGATGGCTGGGTGTATGGAATTGATGTGGTCGAGGAATTGGTCTAGAGGAGGCCGGCCATGTGGCCAGATGACAAAATTGTCATCTACGTACCTCTTCCATAAGGTCGGGCGTAGAGTGGCAGTCTGGATGGCGTCAGTCTCAAATTTCTCCATGAAAACGTTGGCTACACCCGGAGATAGGGGGGAGCCCATTGGGGTGCCCTCAGTTTGTTTGTGGAAAGTTCCATTCCAGGTGAAGTATGTATTGGTTAAGCAGTGTCTCACCAGGGGGGGTACCCCAGTATTCAGTCCTTGATGAACAAAGTCTTCAATGATTGCGATGGTGTCAGGGATAGGAACTTTGGTGAATAAGGAAACCACATCAAAACTGACAAGCAGGTCATCTGGGGACAGGGAAATTCCCTTGATTGTCGATACCAGGTCAGTAGAGTTTTGTACCGCAGAGGTGGTTTTTCCAGTGAAAGGCCGCAGGATTTCAGACAAAAAACGAGCCAGTTTGTAGGTGGGGGAGTTGATAGTAGAGAAAATGGGACGAAGAGGTGTATCTTCTTTATGTATCTTTGGCAAGCCATATAATCTTGGTGGCCTGGCTGCGGAAGGTTTCAACGAGAACTGTTTGGTTTGATCAATTAATGCGGTTGAATCAGAAATGATTTTGTTGGTTTTAATGACGAGGCTGTTGGTGGGGTCTCTTTTTATTTTTGTATAGCTGCAATCGTTGAGTATTTCTTGAATTTTGTTGTTGTATTCTATTTTGTCCATGATGACAGTGGCATTGCCTTTGTCGGCTGAGAGGATGACAATGTCATCCCTCTTTTTTAATTGAGCTAATTCAAAACGCTCATCTTTGCTAATGTTGCTAGCTGGCATCTTAGCGTTTTTGAGGATTGCAGCGATTTCAGATCTTCCTCCGTCAGCAGCGATGTGACCCAGGCCCTTGAGAGAATTTCATGTCACACAACACTGTACCTGCTCAACTCTCCATGAGTAATCAGGCAGTTTTATAAGTGGTGGAGGAGCTCCCACGTAGCCATTTCAGGCTGGGCCTAAATGGATTACATGGGTCACCTAGCTACCAGGCCTCCTACCATGAATGATATCAATATAGAATATCTGTGAGGAGGCCCCCCAATAGACTGCCCCTGGAACTCTACTGCGCACGTCCCACTCTGGGAAGTCCCCGGGGCCTGGCCCTTGGACATGCTGGTGGGAATATGTCGCTTGGCTGGCTTGGGAACGCCTGGGAATTCCCCAGGAAGAGCTAGAGTCTGTTGCCAGGGAAAGGGAGGTCTGGACTGCCCTACTCAATGTGCTGCCGCCACAACCCTCAACTAAGACGAGAGGATTTAGAAATAAATTAACGAACAAAGCTGCGAGTCTTCTTGGCCACATTTATTTCTCCTTTCTCTGTGGATGCAAAATATTTTACTTATTTTAAGGACCATCTGTTCTGGCTTATAATTAAGGCTGGCCTGCCTATAATCCTCTCTATTGAACCAAACAAGATTGTATTAGAACCTTGCAGATCATTAAAATATCAGTACAGAATATAATCAATGAGTCTCTTTGGCAGGCGAGGCTGCATTGGTTGGGTCATGAATCCCACATAAACAGACAACATGCTCAAGCATCTTCTGTTAAATTTCGATTTAAAGCTTTCGTGACTGCAGGGATTCATCTTCTTGGTTCTTTTGGTAAAGTCACGTAGAAGGGAAATAATACAATAATAAAACGTATTGTATTTTATTATGTTTTATTTTTATTATTTTATTATTTCCCTTCTACGTGACTTTACCGAAAGAACCAAGAAGAAACATCTTCTGTTAGTCCAGATGTTACGGGCTAAACAGGCAAGGCATTGGCTAGAGAAGAGATTGGAGGATGTGGAGGTGATCAGACCTGCTGATGACTGGTACCAGGAGTGTCAAGATCGGCCTCTGTGGAGGAGGCCCGTGATATATGCTGCAGGGCAGGTCGAGATATTTGCTCTGCAACAACAGTGAGGTCCTAGTATCAACGTTCACATGAATGGGTGGAACGCTGGGTGCCTAAAATGCAGCAAGACAGCAGGAAGCACAGCTGGTGCATCTGTTAATCATCTCAGTCAGTCATCCCTTGACACCTGGATCATTCCCATGACCTGCTGACAAGTGATCACTACACTATGTGTAGTGAGTTCAACTGAGTCGCAGACATACATTTGGAGGCAACACATTTAACACCAACACATGAGGAAACTGCCCCTTAACAGAATAACAACCTATGGTGGTGACCACCAGGTTAACTACACTAATTACAATGTAACTAACTACGACGGACCGGGACCACAGCTCGGGTCCAGTTCCAAGTGTTAGAGACTTGGTGGAACGTAGACGAAGGTTTCTTCAGGTTGAACAACAACAGCACATATGCAGCTGAATTTGATCTGTTTATCCCAGCATTCAAGGAAATCTGAGCCTGGCTTCACACCTCTAAGTTGCGATTGAACATTAATGTATGTATTTCTGCATAGTTCAAACAGTATTATTTCAACACCCTTTGCTTTGTTAGCTGAATTTTGCTTTCATAAATGTTCCTTTTGTAGCCAGACAACCGAAATTGTGTCATTGGAGTTTTGGGTTAACATTCATTTTGAAGATACTAGGGCTTCCAGGCATATTTATGACCATTTGCCCTCTCATTGTTTCGTCATAACAGCCCGTGTGATGAATTTGGGAATATTTTTCACTATATCATGAACATGAATAAGTATAGATGTGTAAGTTATGTGTGACTGTGTATATATGCATTCCTCTGTGCCTCGATACTGACGTAGATGGTGTGGATATTCTCTTTTTTCTGTCTGCAGCTGACGCTTCCTCTGCAGAATTGGTCTGATGGAGCAAAGGTGCTCAGCGCAGCTCAGTACAAAAAGGCAACAATGCGACCAGTGTGCATACAGCACGGATCGTCCTGGACATTTGACACAGCACCAGAGAACTCACACAGGAGAGAAACCCTTCAAGTGCACTGTGTGTGAAAAGTCATTTGCATGGTCATCAGGTCTTCAATGCCACCAGAGAACACACACAGGAGATAAACTTTTCAGGTGCACTCTGTGCGGGAAGGCGTTTGCACAATCATCACATCTTCAAATACACCAGAGAACACACACGGGAGAGAAACCCTTCAAGTGCAGTGTGTGTGGGAAGGCGTTTTCACAGTCATCTGGTCTTGTATTACACCAAAGAACACACACGGGAGAGAAACCCTTCAGGTGCACTTTGTGCGGGAAGGCGTTTTCACAGTCATCTGGTATTTTATTACACCAGAGAACACACACAGGAGAGAAACCCTTCAAGTGCAGTCTGTGCGGGAAGGCGTTTTCACAGTCATCTAGTCTTGTATTACACCAGAGAACACACACGGGAGAGAAACCCTTCAGGTGCACTGTGTGCGGGAAGGCGTTTGCAGGTTTATCAAATCTTAAAATACACCAGAGGACATACAAGCATCAGACGATCCCCAAGGAGTGGAGTCTGAAATCAGCTTGTAAAAGTCAAAGTGCTGCAATGAGTCCATCCCTCATGAAACCAGAACTAAATCCCAGCATGGACACTTTTAAAGGTATCAAGGTGAAATGTGAAGAGGCGAAGGTGAAATGTGAAGAAGTGATGAAGAGCGAAGAAGTGAAGTTGAAATGTGAAAAAGTGATGGTGAAGAGCGAAAAAGTGACAGTAAACTGTGAAGATGAAGATTCAACTCCAAAATCGGACCTTCACATCGATGGAGGCAACGTGAAGCAGGAGGAGAATTCTGACTGTGAGTCAGAGTGAGGCACCTCCCAGCAGTTTGTGGAAGTGGAGGTGTGGGTGGACTTCTTAGACAATACAAAGTCAAATAGAGACCCGGTAGATGTGTAAGCTTGAGACAATGAAGCTCCAATAGATTCACCTATGTCACAGGCCTTTAACGAAAAGAACGTGAAGTCGAACACTCAATTCCTGGTGTTCAACCTGCAGAGTAAGAGTAGCGAGTATTTGTGGACCTGTGGGTTGGCTAGATGATTAACCAGGAGCAAGATCCAATCAGCTCCCAAGTGTTGTATATGTGGTGGTGATGTTGGAGCACGCACACACCAAACCGGCCGACTTACAATACTTACCGGTGCGGGTGATTGTGTCATTTCTGACCAGGCTTCCTGAGGGGAGGGGGCTTGGGGGTCTGTGTGATCCCACAGAAACCTGCCCCTCGGTGGGAAATCGTATCAAAGGTGGGACCCGGAGAGCAGAGAGGCATACTCTTAGGTTTTTTAGGTAAAGTCACGTAACTTGATTTATTTTTTTATTTCTATTATTTCTTCTATTTTTAGTATAATTTATCTTTTATTATTATTATTTTTTTACTTACGTGACTTTACCAAAAAAAAACCTAAGAGTATGAATCCTTGCAGTCACGAAAGCTTCAAATCTAGAAGCAGAGAGGCAGTTCGACTCAAGTCAAGACGAAGAGCCAGTGAAGACTGAAGTCCAGCTAGCTAGACCCTGGGACTACTCTCACCCGCTGCCGGGCAGAGCAAGCCAGTGGTGCGACCCCAGAGCCGCGAGGGCCGATGTCCTTCTAAGGGCTGGACTCATGTGGCTGGTGGTCGAGACCTGTGCCGAAGCTGGGCCAGGTCAGTTAGCCTCCTTGTGAAGGAGGTCTAGAATTGAGGGAAGTAGGGAGTTAACGTGGGGTGTTAACTTGGGGGATACTTCCCTCAATAGAACGGGTGAAGAGGCCGCTACCTCTTCGAGTGTCAGGGTCGCTACTCTGCTATATTTGAAGTTATCTGTAATAAATCCGTGTTGTCTCAAGTCAATTCTCTCCGTCGTCATAAAGGCCACTACATATATATTCGGTCTTAAAAAATAATAAAAATTAAATGAAAACTGAAAATGCGTATTTTTTTAAATTATGCTAATTATGCATGTATGCTAATTAGCCTCTACTTCGTTGCCTAGGGGTATTACTAATCGTGATGATAATATAAAGGTTTAATTGTATGAAGTTATGCAAGTGTATGTAATTATGCTAATTCGGCTCTGCTTCATTGTCTATTTGATTGACTTAAAGCTTTCGTGACTGCAGGAATTCATATTCTTTGGGTCTTTCGGTAAAGTCACTTAAAAAGGTTTTTGTTATTTTCTTTGAACCTATCAACGTGACTTTACCGAAAGACCTAAAGAATATAATACATTGATTCTCACTTGAACTTTACTGATTGGTTTAGTGTGTTTGTCAGGTCTCAAAATTCAGATCTCACCTCAGGATACAGTTCTTATAATCATGATTATTACGCATGAACTTAGGAAGGGACACTCAGACTCTTCTGCGTTAAGCAACTTTAATATCTAGAAACAAAACACTCTAATATGCAAACTCTTACGCTAGGAATTGTCAACCCAGTACTCCTGGAAATGTCCTAATTGATCCATGCAATTAACCCTCCATGGTTACGTTTGTTAACTGGATAACAGAACAATCAGCTAATTCCTCACAGTAAAGCGACCATACATGCCGGTAGGTGGTGTTCATTCAGATGCTGTCTTTCCGACAGACCTGTTCTTCACCTGAGGATGGCTGCTTGCGTTGTGGCCGAAGCGTCATGAGAATTGTATTTTATTATGTTTTACTTTTTATTATTTCCCTTATACGTGACTTTACCGAAAGAATCAAGAAGATGAATCCCTGCAGTCACGAAAGCTTTAAATCAAAATTTAGCCGCCTCTACGGGGAGGGATTCCACATAACTTTGAGATCCTTCAACAAACTCTGGGATAAGAAGGCTCAGCTAATCGAGTCTCACCTTTCTGAAGAGATGCCGCGACTCTAAGGTAATCCTGTGTCAAGGTGCCCTTCCTCCTCTAACCCAGCTTAAATATACGCTGCCAAGCTTGGTGGTGTTCATTCAGACGCTGTCTTTCCGACAGACCTGTTCTTCACCTGAGGACGGCTGCTTGCGTTGTGACCGAAACGTTGTGAGAATTGTATTTTATTATGTGTTATTTTAATTATTTTATTATTTTCCTTCTACGTGCCTTAAACGAAAGAACCAAGAAGATGAATCCCTGCAGTCACGAAAGCTTTGAATCGAAATTTAACCACCTCTACGGGGAGGGATTCCACATAACTTTGAGATCCTTTAACAAACTCTGGGATAAGAAGGCTCAGCTAATCGAGTCTCTCACCTTTCTGAAGAGATGCCGCAACTCTAAGGTAATCGTTTGTCAAGGCGCCCTTCCTCCTCTAACCCAGCTTAAATATACGCTGCCAAGCTTGGTGGTGTTCATTCAGACGCTGTCTTTCCAACAGACCTGTTCTTCACCTGAGGACGGCTGCTTGCGTTGTGGCCGAAACGTCGTGAGAATTGTATTTTATTATGTTTTATTATTATTTTATTATTTCTCTTCTACGTGACTTTACCGAAAGAAAATGTGTTACGATATTCATATTAACAGTGTTAAAGAAACCTTTGCCCAAGGCAAACGTAGTTTTCAATGAATTTATTGGTAAGATGATGCAATTGATCGAAATGCCCTGGAACAATAGTGTGCGGCAGTGTGCCTGTTTGCCTAATAGATGCTTATCAATTGGCTAATGGGCTTGAATTGATTCGCGGGCAAGATTCCGTGATCAAAAGAAAGAAATCCCAACACAATTGTATTCCCGTGAGTGCAATTAACGAACCGAATGACTAAAATACTTATATACGACCATATTCAAGCAGCTCAATGGACCGAACAATGTTTTCCACCATCAGCTAATAGTTAACGCACCACCTTAGGATGGTCCTTTTTAAAAAAAACAAAGCTAACTTTTGGAGCAATCTTATTAGTCCCGATATGTGTGTAATGCGAGCAAGGATTGAGGGGGGGCGGAGTCTGGGTCACGTGGGGAGTCGGTGGAGTTAGGGTCACGTAGGAGAGAGGATTTAGGGGGAGAACCGGAAGGGGAAAGGGAAGTTGAGACGGATTAAAACAGGAGGAGGCCACGCTGGGCAGGATGGAGAGAGTGGCGTGGTCGCCATGCGGTGGGAGACGTCGACACCGTCAGCCATCGGTGTCAGACGCAGAGAGCTAGCAGCTGTGGGAGGCTAGCTGTATACGGGGCAGCAGTGAAGCTAGAAAGCGGAGCAGCGGTGTGGCTGCAAGGTGGAGCAGCAGGGAGACTGCCTAACGGAGCAGCAGGGAGACTGCATATCGGAGCAGCAGGGAGACTGCATATCGGAGCAGCCGAGTGGCTGTGGAGAGATCGTCGGGAGGGACGCGGGCCTGAGCGAGGACGCCGTGGTAACGAGATTTTACGAACCCAATAAAGGACAACGGAGATCGACATCTGAGAGAGAGTCCTTTATTACATTGGTATCAGAAGTGAAACGGCATGTCAAAACAGCTCAGGAGGAAGACCGTCCCTGCACCATCTTCTGCAGCATCTTCTGACGACGACCTCCCTCCAGCGGTGGCGCTACCGACGATGGAGGAGGAAAGCGGCGCGGGGAGGAGCGGGGGTCCGGGCGTGCAGGACGTGGCCGCCTCGGTGGGCCCATCCGCGCGACTGGACGCTGAGGACGGATGGCGACAGGTGGCGGCGCAACTGGAGGCGCTGAAGACGGTGTTGGCGCAGTTGTGCGACCTTGTGACGCCGGCGACGACTTAGGGGAAGGCTCAGCAGGGAACAACTGGCCGGGGCCTTGCCGTCGCCATCAGCCCTCTCGACCACGCGGCACGAAGATGCCATCTTGGGCGTGGCCGAGGAGGAACGGCGGGAAGCCGCCATCTTGCGCCCTCCGCCGCGGGAAGCCGCCATCTTGCACACGTTGCGGAGTGACGCCATCTTGTCGCTGCCGCATGAGTCATCATCGGCAGAGGACAGTGGAGCAAGAACCCGCAGCTGTCATTTAACAACGGTCAAAGAATTCTCCATCGGCGGCGATTGGAGCGCATTCGCCTGCCGTTTTCAAGCGGCCGTACGCTCCGCCAAATGGACGGACGCGGAGGCCCTGGAAGTCTTACCAACACTTCTCGACGACGAGTCCGTCCGTTCTGCTCCATCAAGGCCGACAAGATGAAGACGCTGCAGGGTGTCTTCGAGGAAATGGCGGATGCGTACGAGCCTCCGGACGATGCCCATCGTAGATTTGTTCAGCACCAACGGGCGCCTGATGAATCGCCGGTGGCTTTCAGAGGCGCAGTTCTGGAACTGGCGATGGCAGCATACCCCGAGACGGAGCCGGATTTGTTGGAGCCCCTTGTGTTGGGCAAGATGCTGGAATTGTCTAGAGACCTGGGGATCCCCATGCCGGTGTGCAGCCATGATAAATTGACGTCCCGTGCTGCGGCTAAGTGCTTGGACGCTCAATTTAATCTCCGACGCTGGAAGCAGGTGTCAGCTTGGACGGGGGGCCCCATCGTTGAAGGCGGTGCTACGGGGTGGGATCCTAAGAAGGCGGTCTACGTTCCTGACGACAAGGGTCCGCAGGAGTTGACGGCCACCTCCGCCCAGTGGCCTGCTCGGGGGGGAACAGGGCCGAGGTCCGGCCCGCCGGCGCGGGAGCGTCGGGACTGGGGGTGCCGCGCGCCGGAACGACGTGGAGTGTTTCCGCTGCGGCCGTAAGGGCCACTTCGCAAGGGACTGTTGGGCTCGCATCCCGGGGCCGCCCCAGCAGGAGACCTCGACCACGGACGTCGCGCGAAAAGACCAGCCAGGACAGGCAAGTCGGTGCGCATCAGACACCCGGCAAGGCCTGTCACCTCATGCATCACCATCGCCGCGCGGTCCGTGTGTCGTTAACAACGAGGTGCCTCCGATTGACCCGTGTCGCTCGCTGACGCAATGTCGCCGATTGGCACGGAGGGTAGTTGCGGCCGCTACGGGGTCGTCCACGGTACCGGGTTCTATTCAGGGGGTCGAGGTACGTATTTTGGTGGAATCCGGTGCGTCCGCGACCATTATTTCGGATGTCATTTTCCATCTTTTGGGCATTCCGCCAGGGAGAGTGCGAGCAGTTTATAATTCATGCATAGCGGCGAACGGGGGAAGTATGGGCATTGTGGGCCAGGTGGACGCCAACATATCGATTGGGGTACCCTGTTTGTTGGGGACTGATTTCCTGGCAAAAATGCCCATTCAAATAAGGGTTTATCAAGATTGCATTGAATTACCAGGGGGTGGAAAATTTCGTTCCTACCGTCGCCATGGGGCCGGCCTGCCCCTGTTTGCCAGGTGCAGGCGCTGTCCGAAGTATCTGTTGACATTCCACCTGGTTCGCAGATGCTTATCCCGTTGAGATATCGGAAGCCAGTACCTGGCGTTGAGGGAGTGGCGGGGGTTCTGTTATCGCCGTCCACGGCTATAACGGGCGGCTCGGCGCTGGTTGGGGCACAAGCGATTGTCCGGCCGGGCCAGCCCCCGTTCTTACAGGTGCTAAATGGGAGTGCGGAGAATGTCAGTGTCCCGGCCAGAACGGTTTTGGCTCACGCCACGACCGCGTTCACGGCTCATGACAACTGGGCCCGCCGGGACATGGTAGGGGGGGTTTCAGGGCCTACGGGGCAGGATGACCGTTGGGTTGCCGAGTTATGCGGGGAGAATTCATCCCTGACCGGAGAACAATGGTCCGCGCTTCGCGCGCTGTTGCTAAGTTATTCCGACGTGTTCAGCTCGGATGATTTTGACTTGGGACGCACCTCCCTGCTTTCCCACCACATTGATACGGGGGATGCCGCTCCGATTCGGTTGAACTCTCATCGGTTGAGCCCGACGGAGCGGGATCAGGTTCGCGGTGCAGTGGAGGACATGCTGGCCGCTGACATAATATCCCCGTCTAACAGTCCATGGGGCGCGCCGGTAGTCCTTGTGAAGAAGAAGGATGGGAAACTGCGATTTTGCGTCGATTTTCGAAAATTGAACAAGGTGTCCGTCGCAGACGCGTACCCCCTGCCGTGTATGGATGATTCCCTCGATGCCTTGTCTGGGGCGAAGTTTTTTTTCAACGCTGGATCTCTCTTCGGTATTCTGGCAGCTTCCCCTCGACGAGTCCTCGAGGGAAAAGACGGCTTTCCATACGCCGCAGGGACTGTTTCAGTTTAATTGCCTTCCGATGGGCTTGAATGCAGCCCCCACCACTTTTCAGTGGTTGATGGAGCTGGTGTTAACGGGTCTGCAGTGGGAGACATGTTTGATTTATTTAGACGATGTCATCGTCTTTAGCCGCACATTTGACAAACATTTGCAGAGATTGGAGACGGTTTTTGCTAGGATGCGCTCCACCAATTTAAAATTCAAACCGAAAAAGTGTCACCTACTGCAACGATCCGTGCGTTATTTGGGACACATAGTCAGTGCGGACGGGGTGGCCACGGACCCGGAGAAGACGGCGTGTGTCCGCAACTGGCCAACCCCGGCCTCGGTTGGGGACGTACGTCGCTTCCTGGGGTTCGCCTCATACTATCGCAGGTTCATTCCGAACTTTGCTATGATCGCTAGGCCCTTGCACCTCCTTACGGGTAAGGGTCGGAGGTTCAGTTGGGGTCCGCCGGAGGAAGTGGCGTTTGAGGGCCTACGCGATCGGTTGGCGACGGCGCCGACATTGGACTATCCGGATTTTGATCGACCTTTTATTCTGGATACAGACGCTAGTGACACTGGGATCGGGGCCGTTCTGCCACAGTCCAAGGGCGGCGTGGAACGCGTGGTAGCCTACGGTAGCCGTGTACTGTCCCCAGCAGAAACCCGCTACTGCGTTACTCGCCGCGAACTATTGGCTATTGTCTATTTTGTCCGCCAATATCGGCCGTATCTTTACGGCCGGTCGTTTATTGTGCGCACGGACCATGCGGCTCTGCAATATGTCCTGAGGGTTGACCAACCATCTGGCCAACTGGCACGATGGTTGGAGACCCTGCAGGAATTTTTTTTCGACATACAATATCGGAAGGGGTCGCGTCACGCGAATGCGGACGCACTCTCCAGATTACCGCAGGGGTCCCCTTACGCTTGCGCATCGGGTACGATTCAGCTACCCCCTCGGCCTGTCGTGTCAGCTGTCGAGGTGCCTGGGGCTCCGGTGTGCCCAGGACCGGCCGATGGGGTTCTGAACCTGCCGCGCTCGGTATGGATTCGCGAACAGTTGCTTGACGACTCGTTGGGGGCTTTACGGAGTCGGGCTGTGAAGGGAGCGGGGAGATTGCTGTCCGGTGGGATGCCGGGGGCCGCTCTCCGGGATGGTTTGCTCATGTGGAGGGAGGGATTGCATGACCGCTGGCGTCTGGTAGTACCGTCGTCGTTACGGTACAAATTGATTCGGACTCTGCACGGCGACACTTTATTACATCTCGGGGTGCAGAAGACTTTGTTAACATTGCAGCGAGACTACTTTTGGCACGGCATGACGACGGATGTCGTCGGACACATTCGGGCGTGTCCCGAGTGTGCCCGATGGAAGCCGCCTAAAAACCCTTACGTGACGCCGGTGCAGTCTATATAGGTGTCTCGAATCAACGAGTTGGTGGCGCTGGATATTTTGGGACCTTTCCCGCCATCCGCTAGGGGTAATAAATATTTGCTGGTCGGGGTGGAATATCTTTCCCGTTGCCCGATGGCTTGGCCCTTACCCGACCAGTCGGCGGCGTCTATCACGGATGCCTTCATATTTGGATGTGTGCTGGACAAAGGGGCGCCGGAGAGGCTACTCACGGATCAGGGGCGAAATTTTTCTTCCAAATTGTTGGCGGCAGTGTGCGCTGCTCTGGGACCCAAGAAGGTTCGTACGTCTCCTTACCACCCGCAGACGGATGGCATGGTGGAACGGCTTAATCGGACGCTGTCGGCCATGCTATGTCACAGGGTTGACGAGAAACAAGCTGATTGGGACTTGCATATACCTGGGGTACTCTCTGCGTATCGGATGACGCCTCATGCGTCCACAGGGTATTCTCCATTTTTTTTAATGTACGGCCGCGAGAATGTGCCACCGGTGGAAGTACAGCTGGGTACGGGGGCGAAGGGTCCTGTAAAACCTCTCCCTGAATACATTCAGGACACTGTTCGATGCGTCGCCGAGGCATGGGAGGGGGCCAGATTGGCTACTGCCAAGACTCAGGCGCGAAACGAGCGTTGCGCCCGGCGCTCGACCGGTACATGCCCCTGGCGAGTGGGGGACATGGCATGGCTGCACTGCCCGCAGGTGCGGCCGGGGACCTCCCCTAAGCTTCACAAACCATGGCAGGGGCCGGTTAAGCTTATTGAAGTCCCTAACCCGCAATCCGCACGGGTTCGGTTCGGATCGCGGCGCTGGTACGTTCATACGTCTAGGTTGAAGCCCTACGTGGTCCCGCGGACGGATGCGTCATCCCCTGATGTTGCCTTGCCGGTGTCTGTTGCACCCGACGCACCTCTGCCCTTGCCTGTTGACTCTGCAAGCGCGCCTGTTGTGCCTTCTACAGACGAACCAGCCGTGACGCAGGTGGATGTGGCGAATCCTGCTCTGGGTGGGCCTACCACGGCGACGGGGCCACTTGACCCCGCTGCCCCTCCAACCCCACCACAGACACGGTTGCCAGAGACCCCGGACTTGGGTCTCTCTGGGGAACGGGACCTTGGCGTTGACGGGCCTCCAACAGCGGCGGGCGGTTCTAGTCCCGTCGATCTTAAAACCCCGTCGCGTTCTCGGTCTGTGGGGGGACCACCACCCGTTCGTGACGGGCCGGCGACCCGCACGCGTTTCAAATCCCTTTACTTTCGTTGATTGTTCTTGTTGTTCTTGTTATCGTTGTTATATTCTCCGTTGTCCATTGATGCCAGATGGTTACAATGTTGCTCGCATTATTTTATTTTATTTATTGCAGCCAGGGACGGCTGCGTTTTCATTAGGGGGAGGGGGGTCGTGTAATGCGAGCAAGGATTGAGGGGGGGCAGAGTCTGGGTCACGTGGGGAGTGGGTGGAGTTAGGGTCACGTGGGAGAGAGCATTTAGGGGGAGAACCGGAAGGGGAAAGGGAAGTTGAGATGGAGTGAAACAGGAGGAGGCCACGCTGGGCAGGACGGAGAGAGTGGCGCTGTCGCCAAGCGGTGGGAGACGTCGACACCGTCAGCCATTGGTGTCAGACATAGAGAGCTAGCAGCTGTGGGAGGCTAGCGGTATACGGGGCAGCAGTGAAGCTAGAAAGCGGAGCAGCGGTGTGGCTGCAAGGTGGAGCAGCAGGGAGACTGCCTAACTGAGCAGCAGGGAGACTGCATATCGGAGCAGCATGGAGACTGCATATCGGAGCAGCCGAGTGGCTGTGGAGAGATCGTCGGGAGGGACGCGGGCCTGAGCGAGGACGCCGTGGTAACGAGATTCTACGAACCCAATAAAGGACAACGGAGATCGACATCTGAGAGAGAGTCCTTTATTACATGTGTATTATGTGTGTGTGGGTGTATTGTCTTCGTGCTCAACTCTTTGAGTTAAGCTGGCGCCGAGGTGGGGCTTTCCTTGTACCGAGAATACCTCAGTTCGGTTCCCTCCTAACCGAGGCGTGTCATACACACGGCGCTCTTTCTCTTGGTGGCAGCTCCAGGCTTCTCCACTGCTGGATGATTGATGAGTCGGCACGATGATTGCCTTTGACGGTGCCCGATAGCACTTGCAGCTCATCCGCTGGTCGCCAGTGCTGACTCTCTTTCTCGGTTGCGCTGGTCAAGTTATTTTCTCCACTGCTAGGTGATTGTTGAGTCGGCACAATGCTCGCCTTCGGCAGTGCCTGATAGCGCTCGCAGCTCGTCTGCTGGTCGCCAGCGCTGACACTCTTTCTCGGTTGCACCGGTCACGCACTCTCTTTTGCAACAGGCACGGTTGATCCTTGTAGACTCAACCTTTGCAGGAATGTGCTCGGCTTCCGAGTCCGCACGCTCATGGTTAGTCGTTAGCCGCTGCTGCTGCTGGTCCTGTGCGATGCTCGCTTGGTCAATGCGTATCACTTTATGCCCTTTCTCCAGGTTGATTGCTTGTTGTTGCTGATCACTCTTTCTCTTTATCTCTTGCTGCAGCTGCTGGTGGGAGCTGGCACTCAATGTAGACTTACACTCGGCGACACATCGGCCCTCTGCAAGCCTCGTCATCCTCGGTCGTTGACGGGGCCCACCCCCGGAGCTTGCCGCAGCAAGACAATTGCGTGTTCTGTTTTCTTGCTTTAATCTGAAATTCTTCTCCCTCTGTGTGTCTCTCTTGGAAAATAAAATGGAATCCCTTTGATTTAGTTCTCCTGTGGTTGCAGCTGCTTGGTTGCCCCCCCCCCCCTCCCGAGTAGAGCGGCTGGTTTTCCCAATTTCCTGCCATTATTTTGAAGCTGGGGGGGGGGGGGGGGTTACTTTTCACCTTTGTCCGGCTGCTTTTCCATCACCATGTTTATACTAGATTTGAAGCTTTCGTGACCGCAAGGATTCATATTCTTAGGGGTTTTTTTGTCGGTAAAGTCACGTAGGTAAAACATTTTAAATTTAAATTAAAAGTAAAATAAAATAAAAAATCACGACGTTTCGGAGGCAACACAAGCTTCCGTCTTCAGGTGGAACCGTCACAGCACGATTGCTGTATCAAGTAAGAGAAATTCCAAGAAAACCCGTTCTTGTATATATACTGGTTGAGGGTGGGAGGAGCTTGTGAAGTTGGTGCGGCTAAAGCAGACAAGGGCAATGCCATGGTCATAATGGATAAAGATTCATACAACAATAAAATCCTGGACCTACTTAATGATGGGAGTTACTCCAAAATTAAAAACAATCCTACTAACAGCCTAACAACAAAAACTAACAATCATCACGAGTTCGACTTCCCTAATCGAACCATCCAAACGTCCCTCTCTAAAACCATCGGCGACAAGACCTCCCAGACTCTATGGTCTTCCCAAGATCCATAAAGAAGGCACCCCACTACGACCCATCGTGTCGACGATCAACTCTCCTTCCTACAAACTAGCCCGGTTTCTATCAGATACTCTGCTTCCCTTCACAGGCAAGACGTCTTCGGCAGTACTCAACTCAACCCAATTAGTCTCTATGGTCAAGGACATGGTACTATCTCCTGATGATATCCTCGTCAGTTTTGATGTAGTATCTCTGTTTACCAACACCCTAATAATAATTGAGGACTTGGTCCAACATGGATTGAATTCGGATGTACCTGCGCTGGTTAGGCATTGCCTCACCAACACTTATATTACCTGGAATGACACCTTCTACAAACAGAATGAGGGTACCCCTATGGGCTCCCCCTTGTCACCAGTGATAGCCAACATGTTCATGGAAAAGTTTGAATCAGACGCCATCCAGACATCCACCCTGCGTCCTTCACTGTGGAAGAGGTATGTGGATGACACTTTTCGTCATTTGGCCACATGGCCTCCCAGCATTGAACCACTTCTTGGGCCACATCAATTCCAGACACCCATCCATCAGATTCACCATAGAAGTGGAGAAAGATGGTAAACTACCATTCTTAGAAATTCTGTTTGAGAGGAGACCTGACGGATCCTTGGGACATTCTGTCTACAGGAAAGCCACCCACACATATTCCAACTTGAAACCTGATTCCCACCACCACCCATCTCAAAATAATTATCTCATCAAAACGCTATACCACAGAGCTCATGGCATTTCTGACCAACACCACCTGGCCAGTGAATTAAGACATGTACATCGGGCCCTCAGGATGAACGGATACTCTGATCGCACCATCCACCAAGCTGTTTCTCCCACCATACAGAAACAGCTACTTGAAACTCCGATAAAAACCATCACGTTGGCATAGATAGCAGGCGTGACCAAAAAGATCTCCAAAATTCTTAACAAACATAAGATCCAAGTCCGATTCAGTACAGTACATAAAATCTGTGATCTAATTCCATCTGTGAAAGATGTCATTCCTGACTGGGGGTTGGAGGAGAGGGATGCCACTCAGCTCCCGCAAGTGCGGGAATGGCGCCCCAGGCTGCGCCAACCGACCGGTCGCCCCTACCGAACATGCTACAAATGCGGCTGTGCGGGATACATCGCAGCGAGTTGTACACTGGGTGCGCGTTCGTTCATGTGTTGGCCACACGGCACCGATCAGTGGGACGTGCTAGCTCATCATGTTGTGGCCGCTGCGGCAGGTTCTTCTACAATTGAGGGGCTGATTCAAGGGATTCGAGTTCGGTTGTTGGCTGACATGGGAGCCGTTGCGACTATGGCTTCCGAGGCCATGTTGCTTTCGTCATCCAATCCTCTTGCCCCTGTGGAGAACGCTTGTGTTGCGGCTAATGGGGAGAGCCTGGGTATTCTGGCGCAAATGTCGGCCACTGTTGGAGGGTCAAATTTTGGTGTCACGAACATTGGCTGTGTCCTTCTGAGCAGGATACCCTTGAAAATCCTAATCGACCAAGGATGCATAGAATTACCATCAAGGCAGCGGTTGCAGTTCCTGCATTCCCCTGGTCGACAGCCGTCGCAGAACGCCGTCGTTCACGCGATGGCTAGCCAAACCGTTAAAATACCTGCGGGTGCTCAAATGCTCGTGCCGCTGTGTTTGCGCAGAGAGTTGCTTTCTCCGGGGCCAGAGGAGGGGATCCTGTTAACCCCATCTAACGTTGTGTCGCGGTCCCCTTCATTAGTGGGGGCTGTGACGGTTGTGTCTGCCATGCAGTCAACGTATCTGCAAGTGTTGAATGCGGGATGCGCCGGTTGTGATTTCGGCAGGTACGATCCTGGCACAGGCTTCAGCAGCGCATTGTCTTGATGATGCGGGGCTGGCTCGATTGGTTGTCGGACACGTAGGTAATTCTGACGAGCCGGATTCCGCGTGGTTGGAATCCCTGTGCTCTGAGAACCCTGCACTTATGGTAGTGCAGCGAGCTCAACTACGCCGGCTTTTGACGTCTTTAGCACTGGAAAATTTGATATTGGGAGCACTTCCCTCCTCCATCACATGATTACGGGTTATGCACCTCCAATTCGAATTAATTCGCATAGGTTCAGCCCCGCAGAGAAGGAGCAGGTGCGCCTGGCTGTTGACGAGATGCTAGCAGCAGACATCGCTCCGTCGAACAGCCCGTGGGGAGCACCCATTGTCCTAGTCAAGAAGCGTGATGGAAATTCGAGATTTTGCATTTACTTTCGCAAATAAAATCAAATATCGGTGGCGGATGTGTACCCTCTACCTCGTATGGACGACTCACTCGATGCATTGTCGGGCGTACAATTCTTTTCGACACTCAATTTATTATCTGGATTTGGCAATTGCCCCTTGATGATGAGCCAAAACCAAAAACTGATTTTCGTACACCCCAAGGACTTTATCACTTCAATTTCCTTCCGATGGGATGGAATTCAGTGCCGGCCACCCTTCAGCGATTAATAAAGTTGGTCCTAGCAGGGTTGCAATGGGATTCGTGTCTCATATATTTAGATAACGTCATTGTCTTTAGAAAAAACTTTTTATGAACATTTTCAGCGATGGCGCTCGGTCTTCGAGAGAGTGCGTGCTGCCAAATTGAAATTCAACCCACAGAAATGCCTTTTGCTTTAGATGTCGGTTAAGTACTTGGGCATGTAGTTAGTTCGGCCGGTGTCGCCACAGATCCAGAAAAGACTTTGTGTGTGCGCACATGGCAGGCGCCTAAATCAGTGGCAGACATCTGCAGTTTCTTTGGATTCACTTCTTAGTACTGGCGGTTCATTAAAGATTTTGCTACCATTGCTAAACCGCTGCATGCCCTCACGGCCAAGGGCCAGAGATTTTGGTGGGATAAGGCTGAAGAGGATTCCTTCCTCGCCCTCTGCACTGCCCTTGTCGATGCCCCCCCCCGCTCGCGTACCCCGATTTCACTAAGCCCTTAGTTTTGGACACTGACGCCAGCGATACGGGCATCGGGGCGGTCCTTTCCCAGCTTATCGAGGGAACGGAGAGAGTGGATGCTTACGGCAGTTGAGTGCTGTCTCCTGCTGAGCAGAGCTATTGCGTCATGGTCCATTTCATTCAGCTCTCTCGTCCTTATATTGTACGGACGGGACTTTGTAGCACGGACCATGCGGCCCTCCAGTATTCCCTGCACATTGACCAGCCGTCTAGCCAGTTGTCCCAATGGCTCGAGATCCTTCAGGGATTCTCGTTCACGGTGGCGCACAGGAAGGGCACTCGGCACGTCAATGCTGACGTCTTGTCCCGGTTGCCGCCCCATGCCGTGTGCACGTGTACTTCAGGCGCGTCGAGATGTAAGCCCCCGCAAAGGGGAGGCGCCCATGGTGCACACGGAAGCAGGGACAATGTGGGATATGGGCGCTCAGTCACCATGTAATTATATTTATTATCGACGACGAGACGTGGGCTAAGCTGCAGTTCGATTATGCTTCGCTGTTGACGTTGCGCCGGCGTGTTTCTCGGAGACTGGGTGCTGCGGGTCGCCCCTCCATCGTACTGCGGGAAGGATTCCTCATGCGGCGCGCATTGCTGCCCGAGGGCAACCGAGGGCAGGCAGGTGCGCGTGTGCAATGTAAGGTTGCATTTGCAAACCGCTACCTCTTCATCGGGAGATTCGGTTGCAGACGGGGTCGGTCTGGGGTCATACGTTGGCACTGGAGGTGTCGCCTTGGAGACGTGCGATAAGGAGTGATTGATGGCCTGACAGGTGCCAGCATGTCGTGCCCTAAAGAGACACAAGAGAGGAGCTGGATAATTGGGAGGAGGATATAAGGGGGTGTGTGAGGGCGGAGCGGGAGTTCGGGTTCTGGGACCAAGGTGAAGACATCTCGCCGCTGCCGCTCAAGCTCGGGACAACCTCAACCCTCGCGAGTCGATGGGCGGGTGATGGTTGATCCCCCCGCCCGGATCGGATGAGTGAGTGGGTCTGAGGGAACGTAGGCGAGGGCAGCAGCACAGAGGGAGTGTAGCCGTGCGCAAGCTCTGAACGAAGCTTCTGTGTGAGCGATGCCTCTGTGTGAGCTCTGCTGTGTTCAAGCTCTGTGTGAGCACGACTGTGCAAGCTGTGTGAGCTGCTGTCTGTGTGCGGAGCTGTGAGTGCGGAGCTGCTGAGAGGAAGAGCTGCCGCAGGCAGGTCAGCGAGGTGTAAAGTAGATAGGGGCAATTGGTTAATAAAGTAACCGTATAGACAGAGATAGGAGTGCCTATAACTGGTACGAGAGAGAGTAATATAGTGTAAGCAGGTGACTTGGAGCAACGTGTCCGACTGAGTGATTCGGCACACTACATTAATTTTGGGAAAAGGCACGTAAGCATTGATTCCACTCTTATATTCATATTTGCATTCATATGGTGCTTGCTTAATTGCCTCAACAACTCAGTTTTGTTTCTTATCTCATCACAAACACTCGAAGAGTACCCCCAAGTGGCATCTGCCTCTGTGTGGCATCAGGTGACCCTGCACGAGCCTGCATGTGGGCATGAGTCTGTAAGTAGGGGGTGATGATTGATGTGTAATCTCCATTCTGTAATTTTTGGATATTGTTTGGAATTATCCAAATATTGACCATGACACCAACATGAAATGACCGATGCGTTTTGAATGACGATAGTATGCTTTACATACACTGTTAAGCAGACGGTGCATATTTGGTTTAATGTTACTGGAGTAGCCAGGCGTGCCTGTCGGATGTGAACCTTGAACCTCTGCAATAAATAGAGAATGTGCTACCACTTGGCTTCCCTTAATCTGAGTGTAGGCATGACAGCCTGAATGTTTCTAACCGGAGCAGATGTTCCATTTAGAGGGGTCCACGTTTTACCCACACAGTATACAAACAGCCTGTACACACGCAGTAACAAGAACAACAACCGCTATTCGCCACTAAGTGTTAATGAGCCCGGTTCATTATCATAATTTATTCAGTTACCCTGCTGCTGGTACGGGGCGGGGGATTGTGTGAACCCCGCAAGTGATGTCATGTCACCTGCTGCCGCATGACGTCACGACATACCAGGAAGCTGCCGCTCCGCTCACGCTCGCTCACTGAGATCCGAGGTGAGGAAGTTGACATCGTCGTTGTTGTGGTTGTTGTTGTGGTGGTGGTTGTTCTTGTTGTGAACCCAGGTAGAGCCTCGCTCCTTCTCCCTCGTAGGGATATAAATTGAGTAGCAGCGAGTATGAAATCGATGTCCAGGTTGGAACATTACAACGCGGGGCCTTGCCTCCTGCCCTCGTCTGATTGCATTTGCTTTGATCCTCTGCTTAAGTTGAATTTGTCACGCGACCACGGAGAGAGAGGGACACGCAAACTCCAAATATACAGCCATAATACACATCTGTTTGGGTTACATCACATAAATGAATAAATGTGCCGTTAACCCCGCCACCACCCGACAGCCAATTAGTAAGGGTTTGTCACGTAAACAGAACGTGGCCAATGCGTCACTAGTACAGCACTAGTGTGTAGTGTATAGTAGTGTATTGTGTAGTGTATAGTAGTGTATAGTGTAGTGTACTAGTACAGCATATCGGTGTGTTGGAGAGCCAAGCCACAACATTTACCATCTGAATACAACGTTTTGACAGTAATTACAACCAGCTTCATCAGACAGCCAAATGTTGTGGCTTGGCTCTGTGGGAATATAAATCGGCTCAGTGGGTTCAGAGCGCAGCACGCCAATTGTTGCACTACCGCTCTCCACTCACGCACAAACTTTATCGGAAGTATAGTATCCAGTAATAACTAAGTTTCCCGGCTTAGCTCAGGTCGCAGTAATCAAACATTAAGAGTAATGTCTTGCCATGCTGGCTTTATTAGAATTATTTAATTCTGCCAATGCAGTCTGTAAATGTGCGTATATTGTCACGGTCTTGTGGTTGTGTTATACAATAGCAGGGCTTGTTTGTTTCATAATGAGGACAGCTTTTAAATACGTTGCCCTTGGAGAGCTTCAGGATAGACAATGTTGGATGTTTTGCCATCTGGTGGTGTTGGTACAATTTGGTTCCCAAAAAACGTACACATGCACAAAGTTTGCTTTATTCATATAGATTTTTCCCATATTTTGTCTTGCAAATGTTTTTGTGTATGGTTTCTCAATGTTAATTTTAATTGTTTTTTTCCTTTTACCTCATGCCATTATTTAGGTAAGGCTTAAGTATTGAATATTGCACTTTTGGCTTTGCGAGGCACTTTCCCAGATCGTAACCTCTGATATGCAAGGGGCTGAGGAGTGCCGATTTTCAGAAGAAACTAGATCTCTGCTTTATTGATGTAATTAAGGCATATAGTACCATATAGAGGCTTGGGGCTTTGGGTTCTTTGTTTTTTATGTCTTTGCCTCTGCTCACATTCTTTGATGATTTTTATGATTCTGGGCAAGCCCGTCTAAAGCTGCGTGACCAGGAGTCGGAGCCATTTCCTGTTCAACTTGGCTTGTGACAGAAATTCACTCTAGCCCCATGCATTACATTACAGAGCATCTTCAATAATTATGTCGTTTGAGAAGCTCTCATTGGCCATAGAAATAAATTTCATTTGATACGGTAAAAATTATACGCGCATCGATGCCTGGTTATAGTTAAGGGATCGTTCCCTGGTCAACCATGTTATATCTGCTGATGATATGGAAATGGCTACTCAATGAGATGGGATTAGAGAATTTTGTTCTTTGGCTGGATAATTCCATCATGAAACGAGGCCTTTCATATGTTCCACAAAAATGAATCACCTGCCTGGGAATTTGATTTCATACAACACTGTACCTGCTCAACTATACATGAGTAATCAGGAAGGAGGAGCTCCCATACCTGGTTAATGTGTTCACGACCAGCTCTGGTTTGGCAGCCAAAGACTCACTTAAAATTTGTCTAGCAGCATTCTTTCATTAGACTGTGTAAAACTGCGTGGAAGCTGCCTGAACTTTTGCGCCATACAAAGCTGTGAGTGTCCGTCACCAAGGTTTAGTCTGTCTGAGATCATCCCTCTCCCTGCCATACTGGCATCGCACCCGCCTCTCACTCTTCGTACTGTGGATGGTGGGCGCACAGGACGGTGCCACGCAGCCATTCCAGGTTGAGCCCAAATGAGTTACGTGGGTCACCTAGCCACCAGAATATCTGTAAGGAGCCCCCCCATTAGACTGCCCCTGGAATACTACCGGGCACGTCCCACAAGGGGAAGTCCCAGAGACCCGGCCCCGGACATGCTGGTAGGAATATGTCGCTTGGCTGGATTGGGAACGCCTGGAAATTTCCCAGGAAGACCTAGAGTCTGTCGCCAGGGAAAGGAAGGTCTGGGCTGCCCTACTCAATGTGCTGCCGCCACAACCCTCACCAAGACAAGAGGATTTAGAAATAAATGAGCGAACAAAGCTGTGAGTCTTCTTGGCCACAGATATTACTCCTTTCTCTGTGGATGCAAAATATTAACTTATTTAAAGGACCGTCTGTTCTGGCTCATAATTCAGGCTGGTCTGCGTATAATCCCGTCTATTGAACCAAACAAGATTGTATTAGAATCTTACAGATCCCTAAAATATCAGTACAGAATAAATCAATGAGTCTCTTTGGCAGGCCAAGCTGCATTGGTTAGGCGCACAACTCAAAGACAATGTACCATCAGAGTATGAGAGCTCGGGGTAAGCATTTACACCATTGGAACCTCCTTTGCGCCTTTTGGAGTCATCTGGTCCAACCCATGTGAGACTAGGCTCTAAGGAAAGCTGTCTCAGGTGTGAACCAATCAACTCCCAAGGACAGTGCACATTATCAGAGTTATATTTTTTGTTTGCATTATGACTGCAGGTATTGTGGTCTATGCAAACATGACTCTTTGTAAAAAAAGTGTCAGTTTTGTTGCCAGATAGAAGGGTAAAAAAAACAATTATCAGGTATGGCATTGGCTAGAGAAGAGATTGGAGGTGATCAGACCTGCTGATGACAGGTACCAGGAGTGTCAAGATCGGTCTCTGTGGAGGAGGCCCGTGATATATGCTGCAGGGCAGTTGGAGAAATTTGCTCTGCAACAACAGGGAGGTTGGGGTAACAACGCTCACGTGAATGGGTGGAATGCTGGGTGCCTAAAATGCAGCAAGACAGTGGGAAGCACAGCTGGTGCATCTGTCAATCATCTCAGTCAGTCATCCCTTGACACCTGGATCATTCCCATGTCCTGCTGACAAGTGATCCACACTTACATGGTACTTGGAGGCAACACATTTAACACCAAAACATGGGGTAACTGCCCCTTAACAGACTAACAACCTATGGTGGTGACCACCAGGTTAACTACACTAATTACAACTTAACTACGACCGACCGGGACCACAGCTCGGGTCCAGTTCCAAGTGTTGGAGACTTGGTGGAACGTAGACGAAGGTTTCTTCAGGTTGAACAATAACAGCACATATGCAGCTGAAGTTAGATCTGTTCATCCCAGCATTCAAGGAAATCTGAGCCTGGCTTCACACCTCTAAGTTTCGATTGAACACTAATGTATGCATTTCTGCATAGTACAAACGGTATTATTTTCACCACCCTTTGCTTTGTTAGCTGAATTTTGCTTTCATAAATATTCCTTTTCTAGCCAGACAACCGAAATTGTGTCATTGGAGTTTTGGGTTAACATTCATTTTGAAGATACTAGGGCTTCCAGGCATATTTATGATCATTTGCCCTCTCATTGTTTGTCATAACAGCCCGTGTGATGAATTTGGCAATATTTTTCACTATATCATGGACATAAATAAGTATAGACGTGTAAGTCATGTGTAACTGTGTATTTATGCATTCCTCTGTGCCTCGATACTGACGTAGATGGTGTGGATATTCTCTTTTTTCTGTCTGCAGCTGACGCTTCCTCTGCAGAATTGGTCTGATGGAGCAAAGGCACTCAGCGCAGCTTGGTACAAAAAGGCAACAATGCGACCAGTGTGCATACAGCACGGATCGTCCTGGACATTTGACACAGCACCAGAGAACTCACACAGGAGAGAAGAAACCCTTCAAGTGCACTGTGTGTGACAAGGCATTTGCATGGTCATCAGGTCTTCAAAACCACCAGAGAACACACACGGGAGAGAGACCCTTCAAGTGCAGTGTGTGTGGGAAGGCGTTTTCACAGTCATCTGCTCTTGTATTACACCAGAGAACACACACGGGAGAGAAACCATTCAGGTGCACTTTGTGCGGGAAGGCGTTTTCACAGTCATCTGGTATTTTATTACACCAGAGAACACACACAGGAGAGAAACCCTTCAAGTGCAGTCTGTGCGGGAAGGCGTTTTCACAGTCATCTAGTCTTATATTACACCAGAGAACACACACGGGAGAGAAACCCTTCAGGTGCACTGTGTGCGGAAAGGCGTTTTCACAGTCATCTAGTCTTGTATTACACCAGAGAACACACACGGGAGAAAAACCCTTCAGGTGCACTGTGTGCGGGAAGGCGTTTGCAGGTTTATCAAATCTTAAAATACACCAGAGGACATGCAAGCATCAGACGATCCCCAAGGAGTGGCGTCTGAAATTGGCTTGCAAAAGTCAAAGTGCTGCAATGAGTCCATCCCTCATGAAACCAGAACTAAATCCCAGCATGGACACTTTTAAAGGTATCAAGGTGAAATGTGAAGAGGCGAAGGTGAAATGTGAAGAAGTGATGAAGAGCGAAGAAGTGAAGGTGAAATGTGAAGAAGTGATGGTAAACTGTGAAGATGAAGATTCAACTCCAAAATCGGACCTTCACATCGATGGAGGCAACGTGAAGCAGGAGGAGAATTCTGACTGTGAGGCAGAGCGAGGCAAATCCCAGCAGTTTGTGGAAGTGGAGGTGTGGGTGGACTTCTTAGACAATACAAAGTAAAATGGAGACCCGGTCGATATGTATGCTTGAGACAATGAAGCTCCAATAGATTTACCTTTGTCACAGGCCTTTAATGAAAATGAATGTGAAGTCGAACACTCAATTCCTGGGTTCAACCTGCAGAGTAAGAGCGGCGAGTATTTGTGAACCTGTGGGTTGGCTAGATGATTAACCAGGAGCAAAAGCCCATCAGCTCCCAAGTGTTGTATATGTGGTGGTGATGGTGGAGCACGCACACACCAAACCGTCTGACTTACAATACTTACCGGTGTGGGTGATTGTGTCATCTCTGACCAGGCTTCCTGAGGGGAGGGGGCTGTGGAGTACGTGTGATCCCACAGAGCTCCGCCCTTCTGTGGGAAGCGGTACCAACCTGTTCCGGGCGGTTGTGTGATGTACGCCCAGGGCCTCCTGAGAGGAGGGGGCTGGGGGGTCTGTGTGATCCCACAGAAGCCCTCCCCTCGGTGGGAAATCGTATAAAAGGTGGGACCCGGAGAGCAGACAGGCAGTTCGACCCAAGTCAAGACGTAGAGCCAGTGAAGACTGAAGTCCAGCTAGCTAGACCCTGGGACTCCTCTCACCCGCTGCCCTTTTGAGGGCCGGGCAGAGCAAGCCAGTGGTGCGACCCCAGAGCCGCGAGGGCCGATGTCCTTCTAAGGGCCGAACTCGTGTGGCTGGTGGTCGAGACCTGTGCCGAAGCTGGGCCAGGTCAGTTAGCCTCCTTGTGAAGGAGATCTAGAATTGAGGGAAGTAGGGAGTTAACGTGGGGTGTTAACTTAGGGGATACTTCCCTCAATAGAACTGGTGAAGAGGCCGCTACCTCTTCGAGTGTCAGGGTCGCTACTCTACTGTATATGAAGTTATCTGTAATAAATCCGTGTTGCCTCAAGTCTCCGTCGTCATAAAGGTCACTACAACTGGGGTCAGAAGTGGTTCTACCCGCACGATTTGGATGCGAGGAGGACTGTTCGTGTGCACGAACCGGGCCAACTAGATGACTCGGCGGAGACGGGTCCGCTGGACTCGGAGACGGAGTCTGAGGCGATGTCGGCGCTTCAACAACCGCCGCAGCTGTCTGACATGCCGCCGCGATCGGGGGGTGGGCTCCAGGACGCTCACTCCCGCCTCGTTGAATTGCAGCTCGCTGCCACCTCCATACTAGAGGAGATCACTCGGGTGGGAGGAGTGGTTGCTGGAGAGCGCGGGGGAAATTGGCGCCAAACAGCTTCTCCCGCGACCGGCACCGTGCCGCAAGTTGAAATTGGCGCCAGTTCTGCAACAAGCTCCGGGAGTGGCGGGGGCCAAGCGCACCACGTGGGAGTCGGAGTCCAACCACTGCCCGCCACGTCATCTCCAGGCGGCGGGCGCTGCCGAGAACAACCAGCGGCCTCCGCGTCCTTGCGAGTCGCTTCGAACATTCACACGCACGAGGTCCTCAAGCGGAAACAGCCTCTCATCGCCAGCGCTTCGACCTCGGCGTCCAGTGGACCACAGGACGTTCAGCCTGCGGAGGAAGCTTTCGCCGCGGCTCGATCGGGGGATTGGAGGTCGGGTGGCCGACCACCCCAGCACCCGGCGCGCAAGCAGGAGCAACCAAGACCAGCGACGGCCCTCATCACCTTTTACAACTGTGGCCTCCGGGGCCACGTTGCTTCAGGGTGCCGGGCTCCGCGTCAGCGCGCATCAGGACCTCGGCCGGATGACGCCCAAGTCCCCAAGTCGTCACAGCATTCTCCGGCAAGTCGCGGCACCACACATGCTCGGCCCCCACACACATTACACACGACTCACCGCGCCGTGTTTGACAAATCTGGTGATTTGGGCGTCGGTTCGGTGAGGGGAGGTGGGTTTGTACGGGCGCTGAAACCAGGTCAGTGGTCTGAGTTGGCTCATAGGGTGGTTGCTGCGTCGGCCGGGTCGTCCGTGGTTACGGGGTCGATCAAGGCTGTTGAGGTCCGGGTGCTAGTGGATACAGGGGCATCGGCAACGATAATTTCCGACCTCATTTATGACATACTTCCTGTTCGATGTCGGCCGTTACTTCCAGTTGACATTCCTTGCTATGCGGCAAACGGAGGATCTTTGGGCATCGTTGGTCAAATCCGGGCAAGAATTTGCATTAGAGATATTAAACTGTCTGGGCAAGTCTTGGTTTCATCGTCTCTTGCAGTCCCATGTTTGTTGGGAACAGACTTTTTGGCTAAAATGCCAATCAAAATCCTCATTGATCAAGGCTGTATTGAGCTTCCTTCGGGTCGCCACATAGCATTTTTGGCCTCCCCTTGCAGTTTACGCACGGCCTGTGCAATGGTGCAAGCGATGGTTACCCAGACGGTCCACATACCACCAGGGTCACAGATGTTGGTACCCCTGAGGTTGCGAAAATCTCTCGGTGTGGGTATGACGGATCATGGTGTCCAGTTGGGTCCGTATAACGCAGCGGTGAAGGGGTTGAAATTGGCGGTGGCACAGACGATAGTGGGGAGAAAGGGCCCACAGGGCTCCGTGCTCGCTCACGCGGTGCCGGCTCCCATGAGGGAGCCGGTGATAGGGCATGTGAATACTGGTCCTGCCCCGCATCCGAAATTTGGCCGTGATCAAGGGTAGCTGGATTCACTTTGTTCTGGATCCAGTGACCTGTCCAGTTCGCAACTTTGCTGCATTGCGCGCCCTGTTACTCGAATTCTCCGACGTTTTCAGCTAACATAAATATGATATCGGCTGCACTAACTTGTTACACCACCACATTGACACGGGTGATGCCGCCCCCATTCGCTAAAATCCCTTCCGACTAAGCCCCGCCGAGAAGGAACACGTAAAATCCGCTGTTAATGACATGTCTGCTAACATCATTTCCCCTTCCACCAGTCCATGGGGGGCTCTTATCGTGCTCGTTAAAAAGCACGATGGGTCCCTGAGGTTTTGTGTGGATTTTCGTCGCCTTAATAAGATCTCTGTGGCCGACGGATATCCACTCCCCCGGATGGATGAATCACTGGACGGCTTGGCAGGGGCACGATATTTTTCCACGTTAGACCTGCTATCGGGATTTTGGCAACTCCCCCTTGACGAGGAGTCAAAACCCAAGACCGCTTTTCGGACGCCTTTGGGCCTGTTTCAGTTCAATCGGTTGCCTATGGGACTCCACTCAGCTCCCGCGACATTCCAATGGTTAATGGAATTGGTTTTGACCGGTCTCCAATGGGATACCTGTTTAATTTACCTGGACGACGTTATTGTTTTCAGCAGGACGTTCGAGGAACACCTCCTCCGGGAATCCGTGCGGTACTTGGGGCACATTGTGAGTCGTTCAGGCATCTCTACGGATCCCGCTAAGACACAGTGTGTCAGCTCATGGCCTACGCCCACTTCGGTAAGTGAGGTCCGTAGCTTCATCGGGTTTGCCTCCTACTATCGGCGATTTGTCGCACACTTTGCCACCATAACCAAGCTCTTCCACGCTTTGACAGCAAAAGGCGTAAAATTTAGCTGGGGTGCGGAGGAAGAGACCGCTTTCCGCTCCCTTCGTGACGCCCTGGTGAGTGCTCCGCCCTTGTCTTACCCTGATTTCACTGAGCCTTTTCTGCTCGACACGGATGCCAGTAACACCGGCATTGGCGGAGTGCTCTCGCAGGTCATTGGGGGAGTCGAACGCGTCGTCGCCTATGGTAGCAGGGTTTTATCACCGGCAGAACAGCGGTACTGCGTCACCCGCAGCAAGCTGCTGGTTATCGATTTTTTTATTCAACAGTATCTATACGGGCGGCACTTCACTGTCCGTACGGACCACGCGGCATTACAATATGCACTCCGTGTTAACCAGCCATCCGGACAACTGTCTCGATGGTTGGAAGTCCTTCAGGACTACCAATTCACGACCACCTACCGCAAGGTTGTTCGCCATACAAACGCGGATGTCCTGTCGCGACTGCCGCTCGGCACGGAATGTGCATGTTTTCTTGGGTCAGGACGCTGCAAACCACAGAATGTCGTCCCTTCCACGGCTTTGGCCGCCGCTGCTTACACCCCGGCTCCCGAAATTCCTCTCTCTCAAAACGGCGGGGATTCGTTAATCAATTTGACCCTCGCTGGCTGGGGCCGGTTCCAAATGGAGGACGCGTCCCTACTCACACTGCATCGTAAGGCAAATAGCTCTACGGAAGGCGTGGTCGGGGTGGATTCTTGGGTATTGCGGGAGGGTCTCCTCATGAATTGAGACGGTAAGTCCCTTCGCTATAGAATCGTTGTGCCGTCCGCCTTGCGGGGTAGGGTCATTTTGGCCGCTCACGAATGCCTGTTGCATTTGGGGTCTCACAAGACCCTTGCCATGCTCCAGCTTGATTTCTTCTGACTGGGCATGGAAAGCCGCCTTCCAAGGCAGCCAGTCCGCCGCTGAAATCTATTCAGGTCTCACGCATCAACGAGCTCGTTGTGCTCGACATGGGGCCGTTCCCGGCAACACCTAGGGGTAATAAGTACCTGCTGGTTGGCGTGGAATATTTAACTCTGGCCCATGGCCTGGCCGCTCGCTAACCAGTCGGCAGCAGCCATTACCGAGGCCTTTGTCCAGGGCTATGTCCTGGACAAGGGTGCACCGGAGCAACTGCTGACCAATCAGGGAAGGAATTTCTCGAGCTCCTTGCTGCGTGAGGTGTGCGACCTTCTGGGTACAAAAAAAGTTGTGTACCTCCCCGTACCACCCACAAACGGACGGGATGGTGGAGCGGCTCCACAGTACGCTCACGTCCATGTTTTGCCATCAGGTGTGCGAATCTCAAGTGGATGGCTCCCCACGCGGCAACTGGGTTTTCCCCCTTCTTTCTTATGTATCGGGCGGGACGTTGATCCGCCCGTGGATGCCCAGTTGGGGATTCCCACGCCCTGCGCAAAGTCTAAGTTGGCTGATCACGTCATTCTTTGGTTCTTTCGGTAAAGTCACGTATAAAGATAAAATAATAAATTAAATTAAATACTATCATATAACGTTTCGATTGCAACACAAGCAATCATCATCAGGTATAAATTAAATAGAAACACATATCTAGTATACTTAGAAATGTAATGTAATAAAACAGAGAGTTGGATAACATAACAGTCAACACCCTATCTGGTTGATTACGTTCTTCCTGAGAATGCTAAATTTGAGAGAGAGATTAAACACAGAAACATAGACAGACATATAAGCAGACAGATATCACAGAGATACATAGAGAGAGAGCAAACATAGGCACACAGAGAAACTACGCCTCTGTGTCGAGGCCTTAAATAGAGAAAGGGGGGGCGGGGGCGGGGATAGAGGGAGGGGTTAGAGAAATTAGCATGTCCATGAGTGGAAACGGTGAGTGGCAAGGTGTAAAAAAAGCTTGAGAGAGGGGGGCAGGGGCGGAGAGAGAGGGGTTAGAGAAATTAGCATGTCAATGAGTAGCACGATGAGTGGTACGGTACGAAAGGTTGAAAAAATTAGGAGGCAGGGAGAGAGACACACTAAATTAACTAACCTAGCAAAAATTTTGAAATGTAATGCAATGCAACACAGAGGGTCGGTCAACACACAATTAATGCATAGCCTGGTTGATTACGTTCTTCCAAAGATTGCTAAATTAGAAGTTAAGTGTGAAATTTGAAAAAACACAGACACGAAGACCGATACACAAGCAGAGAGAGACAACGAAAAAACCCAGAGAGAGAGAGAAAAAATAAACTTAAAACTTCCCCGTAGAAGTGGTTCAAACAAATTCTCAGGAAGAACGATTTGTGTTTCTATTTAATTTATACCTAATGATGATTGCTTGTGTTGCAATCGAAACGTCGTATGCTAGTATTTAATTTAATTTATTATTTTATCTTTATACGTGACTTTACCGAAAGAACCAAAGAATAATTCCTGCAGTCACGAAAGCTCCAAATTACGTTTGATCACGTCATATTTAACATTTTAAAATTGGCCGAGGCACGGGAGGCTGCGGCACAAAACTCGAACTCTTGCCAAAAGGCGAATGAGCGGTCGCGCGCGCATCGGACGCACATGCACGAGTGGAAGCCGGGCGATAAGGCCTGGCTACATTGTCCGCAGGCACCATTGGCAACGTCACCGAAACTACTGAGGCCGTGGAGGGGGCCGGTCGAGGTTGTACAGGTCGCACGCCCACAATGTGTTCGAATTAAGTGGGGAAAGCGTTGTTGGTATATTCACCCCTCACGGCTGAAACCGTTCGTTGCACCTCATTACCTCCCCTACATGTCCCAAGGGCCAAGCATGTGATGTGTCCGTCGACTCAGGGAATGTGATGCCATCGCCTGATCCTCACATGCCGCTGACTGTTCCACTTCCAGACGCCCCAGAATTGACGGCTTCCAAAGAGCGTCAGCCACCGGATCCCGAAGACAAATGTGGAACCGGGCAGCCCACTTCGTGCCTGACGACGGGCCAGCCATTCGGACTCGTGCTAAGTCACACCGCTTTTCATAAGGGATGGCTGGATCTACCACACCCACTTGCACGTCGTGGCGGCCGCTTGACTGTCCGTATGTCCCTCTTCTCTTCATGAAGTGTGCGTCGAGTCGGAACCGGGCAGCCCACTTCAAGCCTGACGACGGGCCAGCCATTCGGACTCGTGCTAAGTCACACTGCTTTTCATAAGGGATGGCTGGATCTACCACACCCACTTGCACGTCGTGGCGGCTGCTTGACTGTCCGTATGTCCCTCTTCTCTTCACGAAGTGTGCGTTGAGTCGGGCGTGTTGTGTCGCGGGCTCCGGTGACGTGGGGGGGGGGGTATTTTTTTCTTCTCGGAAGTGTATATATGTTCATGGTGTTTATTTGTACAGGTGGGTTGGGGTAATTTATTGCGATTGTTATCGTTGTTGATGTTATTGTTGTTCTTGTTATTGAGGCACGCAGAATTCCGGTTCTTGTTAAGGTTTCTTTATTGTGGAAATTGTGTTGCAGCCAGGACGGCTGCGGGCTGTACAGGGAGGCGTGATGTGGTGGTGATGTTTGAGCACGCACACACAAAACCGGCCGACTTACAATACTTACCAGTGCAGGTGATTGTGTCATCTCTGACCAGGCTTCCTGAGGGGAGGGGGCTGGGGGGTCTGTGTGTTCCCACAGAAACCTGCCCCTCGGTGGGAAATCGTATAAAAGGTGGGACCCGGAGAGCAGAGAGGCAGTTCGACCCAAGTCAAGACGAAGAGCCAGTGAAGACCGAAGTCCAGCTAGCTAGACCCTGGGACTCCCCTGACCCGCTGCCCTTTTGAGGACCGGGCAGAGCAAGCCAGTGGTGCGACCCCAGAGCCGCAAGGGCCGATGTCCTTCTAAGGGCCGGACTCGTGTGGCTGGTGGTCGAGACCTGTGCCAAAGCTGGACCAGGTCAGTTAGCCTCCTTGTGAAGGAGGTCTAGAATTGAGGGAAGTAGGGAGTTAACGTGGGGTGTTAACTTGGGATACTTTCCTCAATAGAACGGGTGAAGAGGCCGCTACCTCTTCGAGTGTCAGGGTCGCTACTCTGCTGTATTTGAAGTTATCTGTAATAAATCCGTGTTGTCTCAAGTCAACTCTCTCCGTCGTCATAAAGGCCACTACATATATATTCGGTCTTAAAAAAAATGAAAATGTGTAATTTTTTTAATTATGCTAATTATGCGTGTATGCTAATTAGGCTCTGCTTCGTTGCCTAGGGGTGTTACTCATCGTGATGATAATATAAAGGTGTAATTGTATGAAGTTATGCAAGTGTATGTAATTATGCTAATTCGGCTCTCCTTCATTGTTTATTTGATTGACTTAAAGCTTTCGTGACTGCAGGAATTAATATTCTTTGGGTCTTTCGGTAAAGTCGCGTAAAAAGGTTTTTGTTATTTTCTTTGAACCTATCAACGTGACTTTACCGAAAGACCTAAAGAATATAATACAGTGATTCTCACTTGAACTTTACTGATTGTTTTAGTGTGTTTGTCAGGTCTCAAAATTCAGATCTCACCTCAGGATACAGTTCTTATAATTATGATTATTACGCATGAACTTAGGAAGGGACACTCAGACTCTTCTGCGTTAAGCAACTTTAATATCTAGAAACAAAACACTCTAATATGCGAACTCTTATGCTAGGCATTGTCAACCCAGTACTCCTGGAAATGTCCTAATTGATCCGTGCAATTAACTTTCCATGGTTACATTTGTTAACTGGATAACAGAACAATCAGCTAATTCCTCACAGTATAGCGACCATACATGCCAATAGGTGGTGTTTATTCAGACGCTGTCTTTCCGACAGACCTGTTCTTCACCTGAGGACGGCTGCTTGCGTTGTGGCCGAAGCGTCGTGAGAATTGTATTTTATTATGTTTTATTTTTATTAATTCCCTTCTACGTGACTTTACCGAAAGAACCAAGAAGATTAATCCCTGCAGTCAAGAAAGCTTTAAATCGAAATTTAACCGCCTCTACGGGGAGGGATTCCACATAACTTTGAGATCCTTCAACAAACTCCGGGATAAGAAGGCTGAGCTAATCGAGTCTCACCTTTCTGAAGAGATGCCGCGACTCTAAGGTAATCCTTTGTCAAGGTGCCCTTCCTCCTCTAACCCAGCTTAAATATACGCAGCCAAGCTTGGTGGTGTTCATTCAGACGCTGTCTTTCCGACAGACCTGTTCTTCACCTGAGGACAGCTGCTTGCGTTGTGGCTGAAGCGTCGTGAGAATTGTATTTTATTATGTTTTATTTTTATTATTTCCCTTCTACGTGACTTTACCGAAAGAACCAAGAAGAGGAAAAAGTCCTTAAAAATGTGTTACAATATTCATATTAACAGTGTTAAAGAAACATTTGCCCAAGGCAAAAGTAGTTTTCAATGAATTCATTGGTAAGATGATGCAATTGATCGAAATGCCCTGGAACAATAGTGTGCGGCAGTGTGCCTGTTTGCCTAATAGATGCTTATCAATTGGCTAATGGGCTTGAATTGATTCGCGGGCAAGATTCCGTGATCAAAAGAAAAATCTCAACACAATTGTATTCCTGGAGTGCAATTAACGAACCGAATGACTAAAATACATATTCAAGCAGCTCAATGGACCGAACAATGTTTTCCACCATCAGCTAATAGTTAACGCACCACCTTAGGATGGTCCTTTTTAAAAAACAAAGCTAACTTTTGGAGCAATCTTATTAGTCCCGATATGTGTATTATGTGTGTGTGGGTGTATTGTCTTCGTGCTCAACTCTTTGAGTTAAGCTGGCGCCGAGGTGGGGCTTTCCTTGTACCGAGAATGCCTCGGTTCGGTTCCCTCCGTGTCATACACACGGTGCTCTCTCTCTCTTGGTGGCAGCTCAAGGCTTCTCCACTGCTGGATGATTGATGAGTCGGCACGATGATTGCCTTTGACGGTGCCCGATAGCACTTGCAGCTCATCCGCTGGTCGCCAGTGCTGACTCTCTTTCTCGGTTGCGCTGGTCAAGTTATTTTCTCTACTGCTAGGTGATTGTTGAGTCGGCATGATGCTCGCCTTCGGCAGTGCCTGATAGCGCTCGCAGCTCATCCGCTGGTTGCCAGTGCTGACTCTCTTTCTCGGTTGCGCTGGTCAAGCGCTCTCTCTTGCAACAGGCACGGTTGATCCTTGTAGACTCAACCTTTGGAGGAATGTGCTCGGCTTCCGAGTCCGCACGCTCATGGTTAGTCGTTAGCCGCTGCTGCTGCTGGTGCTGTGCGATGCTCGCTTGGTCAATGCGTGGCACTTTATTCTCTTTCTCCAGGTTGATTGCTTGTTGCTCATCACTCTTTCTCTCTTGCTGCAGCTGCTGGTGGGAGCTGGCACTCAATGTAGAATAAAACTTTTAGCGATACTTCATCTGTCAGCGCCGAACTTACACTCGGCGACACATCGGCCCTCTGCAAGCCTCGTCATCCTCGGTCGTTGACGGGGCCCACCCCCGGAGCTTGACGCAGCAAGACTCAATTGCGTGTTCTGTTTTCTTGCTTTTATCTGAAATTCTTCCCCCTCTGTGCGTCTCTCGTGGAAAATAAAACGGAATCCCTCTGATTTAGTTATCCTGTGGTTGCAGCTGCTTGGTTGCCCCCTCCCGAGTAGAGCGGCTGGTTTTCCCAATTTCCTGCCATAATTTGGAAGTAGGGGGGGTTCCTTTTCACCTTTGTCCGGCTGCTTTTCCATCACCATGTTTATTCTAGATTTGAAGCTTTCATGACTGCAAGGATTCATATTCTTAGGGGTTTTTTTTCGGTAAAATCACGTAGGTCAAATTTTCTTTATTAAAATTTAAATAAAATCACAACGTTTCGTAGGCAACACAAGCTTCCGTCTGCAGGTGGAACTGTCATAGCACGATTGCTGTATCAAGTAAGATAAATTCCAAGAAAAACCGTCCTTGTATATATACTGGTTGAGGGTGGGATGAGCTTGTGAAGTTGGTGCGGCTAAAGCAGACAAGGGCAATGCCATGGTCATCATGGATAAAGATTCATACAACAACAAAATCCTGGACCTACTTAATGATGGGAGTTACTCCAAAATTAAAAACGATCCTATTAACAGCCTAACGACAAAAACTAACAAAATCATCACGAGTTCGACTTCCCTAATCGAACCAACCAAACGTCCCTCTCTAAAACCATCGGCGACAAGACCTCCCAGACTCTATGGTCTTCCCAAGATCCATAAAGAAGGCACCCCGCTACGACCCATCGTGTCGACGATCAACTCTCCTACCTACAAACTAGCCCGGTTTCTATCAGATACTTTGCTTCCCTTCACAGGCAAGACCTCTTCGGCAGTACTCAATTCAACCCAATTAGTCTCTATGGTCAAGGACATGTTACTATCTCCTGATGATATCCTCGTCAGTTTTGATGTAGTATCTCTGTTTACCAAAGTCCCAGTACCTGACACCCAAACAATAATTGAGGACTTGGTCCAACATGGATTGAATTCGGATGTACCTGCGCTGGTTAGGCATTGCCTCACCAACACTTACTTTACCTAGAATGACACATTCTACAAACATAATGAGGGTACCCTATGGGCTCCCCCTTGTCACCAGTGATAGCCAACATGTTCATGGAAAAGTTTGAATCAGACGCCATCCAGACATCCACCCTACGTCCTTCCCTGTGGAAGAGATATGTGGATGACACTTTCGTCATTTGGCCACATGGCCTCCCAGCATTGAACCACTTCTTGGACCACATCAATTCCAGACACCCATCCATCAGATTCACCATGGAAGTGGAGAAAGATGGTAAACTACCATTCTTAGATATTCTGTTTGAGAGGAGACCTGACGGATCCTTGGGACATTCTGTCTACAGGAAAGCCACCCACACATATTCCTACTTGAAACCTGATTCCCACCACCACCCATCTCAAAAGAATTATCTCATCAAAACACTATACCACAGAGCTCATGGCATTTCTGACCAACACCACCTGGCCAGTGAATTAAGACATGTACATCGGGCCCTCAGGATGAACGGATACTCTGACCGCACCATCCACCAAGCTGTTTCTCCCACCATACAGAAACAGCCACTTGAAACTCCGATCAAAACTATCACGTTGCCATACATAGCAGGCGTGACCAAAAAGATCTCCAAAATTCTAAACAAACATAAGACCCAAGTCCGATTGAGTACAGTACGTAAAATCCGTGATCTAATTCCATCTGTGAAAGATGTCATTCCTGACTTACAATACCCTGGAGTTTACAAACTGAGTTGCAGCTGTAGTGATTGCTACATTGGAGAAACGAAACGTCATATCTCTGATCGTGTCCGCGAGCACAAGTCGGATCTGAAACACGGCAAAACTGTTTCTTCCGCCGTTGCTGATCATTGCTACAACGATGTGGGCTATCATGAAATTGTCTTTTCCGAGACCAAGGTACTCTGAAAACCTCCTGGCTACCATCAAAGGTTTGTACACGAAGCCATCCAAATATACAAACACAGACATAATTTCAACCGTGATGATGGGTACAAACTTAGTAATCATTGGAAAAATGTTATTAACCATGCAAAAAAGATTTAACTACACATATTTGGACTATCTTATTTGACAGGCACTATTCTTCAGTTACCATATAGTTTCTTCTTTTTCACACTGGTTTCCTGGTTTAAGTTTTACCACATATATTTGGCAAATCTAGAATTAATCCCAGCAAAGTGCTGTTTCATCTACATAACAAAGGCTCAGTCCCATTTACAGCAGCCGCACCTTTACAGCAGCCGCACCTTAACTCTTGGAACCTCCCAGTTCAACCAGTCTCCACAACAAAGGCTTATTCCTAGCAGCGGTTTCAGCCACACCACCTCTACATAACAAAGGCTCAGTCCCATTTACAGCAGCCGCACCTTTACATCAGCCGCACATTAACAACTCGTGGAACCTCCCAGTTCAACCAGTCTACACAACAAAGGCTCATTCCTAGCAGCGACTTTAGCCGCACCAACTTCACAAGCTCCTCCTACCCTCAACCAGTATATATACAAGGACGGTTTTTTCTTGGAATTTCTCTTACTTGATACAGCAATCGTGCTGTGACGGTTCCACCTGAAGACGGAAGCTTGTGTTGCCTCCGAAACGTCATGATTTTAATTTTATTTAAATTTTACTTTTATTAATTTAAAATTTTCACCATGTTTATGTTTTGGTTTGTGTCCTCCCCCCCCTCTTTTCTCGTGGTTGGAATTTCTTCATGGTGTTTGCTATCTCCAGGGAAGGCGCCCTCCCTTCATACGTAATTTATTGCTACCATGTGTTAGGGGTGTAGGGGGCTCTGGGTAGAGGTAGTACCTTTGTTTTCTGGTAGCTGCACTCAATTTTTGAGTGGACGGAAACACTGGTCCTCATCCATCTCCTAAATTTCTCACGTCTGGCTCCTAGTGCCACACCCTGGTAAACCGCTTCAGCTGGCGGGCTAAACGACGTGAGGGGGTTATGTCAACACTGCATCACTGGGCGAATGAACTCCCACGACGGAGTCACCGGCCAGGGCGGAAGGGTCTCGTTAGGACCCAATGGCCAAGTGTTTGCGACTAAGGCGCGCCACTTCGTTACTGTGGACTGCGGCTGTGGCCTACCGGCTATGGTTTGAAATAGCAGGGAAGGTAGATCTCTTCAGCCTTGGAAGGCCGTCTACCTAGGAGAAGGAAACTGATGTAAATCTTACAGCCCGAGGACCTCGCTGTCAGCTTGCTCGGCCATGGCAGACGAACCCCGGGTTTAGAGGGTGGGGTCAGTTCTGCGCACACTGCACTCCACTTGAAAGCTCCTTTGCGCAGGCAAGAAGGAAATCTTCACGTCTACTCCCCCCCCCGGTCTCACTAAGTCCTTTAGCGATGAGAAAGGGGCGAACTCGGCAGGTGTAAGATGACACTGGCAGCCGCAGTCTCAATCCTGCATGCAGGAGGCTCAGGTGCTAGTGGTCGTCTGATGATGACCTGGAGACGACATCATCACCCGGCAGCACCCTGAGCGACCAAGCAGCCTTTTCTAGGGACAGCACTGCTTGCTCCACACGGAGAGGGGCCTAGAAAAGGTGGCCTAAACAAAGCTCATCTCCTCCTCCCTTAGTTGGCTTACCGCGGTCAACGGGCATCTTCATATGCGGTCGAACTACATCAAAGAATCAATGGCGCATCCCACTAGCCTTAAAAGGTGGGAAAGGACTTAAACTTGCATGCTGGAACATCAGAACCATGCTAGACTCAGCTGACAGCACTCGACCTGAGCGACAATCTGCTTTAATTGCACACGAACTCGCTCGGCTGGATGTTGACATCGCCGCCCTCAGCGAAATCCGCTTTTCAGAGGAAGGCAGTCTGAGGGAGCATGGCGCAGGTTACACTCTCTACTGGTCAGGCAAACCAGCGACAGAGAGACGCCGTTCAGGTGTCGGCTTTATGATCAGGGACTCTATCGCTACCAAGCTTGCAAGCCTGCCAACTGGCCACTCTGACCGCATCATCTCAATGCGTCTACCACTTCGTGACCAGCAACACGCAACGCGGCTCAGTGTGTACGCTCCAACTCTCCAGGCAGATCCCGCTGACAAAGACAAGTTTTGCTCCGACCTACGCAGCCTGCAGGATATCCCAGCTGACGACAAGATTGTCGTCCTTGGCGACTTCAACGCCAGAGTGGGCAGAGACTCGGAAACCTGGAAAGGCGTACTTGGAAGGCACGGTGTGGGCAGCTGCAACGACAATGGACGCTTGTTACTTAAACTCTGCGTGGAACAGCAGCTTTCCTTTGAAGTACCGTTGATGACTCTTGGACACCGTTGGTGAGGCACACGTATTTATTCCGTACAAGTAGTCACAACTGTGGACATACAATACTAGAGGGGGTATCGGCCCCCTCACCCGGCTAGCTGGGAATACACTGCTAGCTATCTCTGACCTACCTCCTAGTCCTCCACTAACGGGCTAGGGGAGGCTGTCTGGCCCGACACTGGTAAGTCGGGCTACGGTACCCGGAGTCCCAGAGCACTAGCTCTGGTTCTCGGGACCACGCCGCTGGCTCGGTCCTGCGCGGCTCTGACAAGGGCGGCGTCCCAGGGGAGTCCAGGGCTCTAGCTAGACGATCTTCGGTCTTCACTGGTTTAGCTTTAACATTCTGCCCCGAGCCCTCTGACACATCCCCCTTTATACTCCACCCCCGCTGAGGGGTGGGGCCCCGGGCTGCCTGGTGCGGACGTCGTTGAGAGCACCCCCCCCGTGCACTCACGTAGCCCCGCCCACTGTGTTTGTTTCCCATAAGCTGCCATGCATAACGGCTCTCTCTCTAACACCCCTACATCACCCCCCCCCCCCCCCCCCCCCGCATAGCTTGCAGCCGTCCCGGCTGCCAACATACAAAAAAAACGACAATAAAAGCGCATTTACCCCCTGACCGCGCGTGTGCCTCACTATTTTTCAACATAACGCGAAGAGAACAACAACAAGAACCAGAAAACCCCGAAGGGAAAACAACCCGACGCACCCCCCCCGAATAAATACGAATTCCGTAAAAGCAACGTATATACAAATCGCAAGGAACCCCCAACACACACACAACACAACACAATGTGCCAGGAGCACACCACCGACGCAGCGCACAGTAACCATACACGTGAAAATAAAAAATAAAAAAAATATCTTCTTTTTGTGCATCACAAGAGTCTGCGCATTCTTGCGCGCGTCCTTGCCGCAGGCCCGTCACACGGGGCAACCCCGGATGGCGGACCATCCGGTGGCAGCTGTCCATTTCGAAGTGAGTCTGCGCTTGATGTCGCGAGACCCTCGGCATCCCCCGTAGGGGTTGTTGGGCGGGAGCCCGTCATTCCTGGTGCACCTGGGGGCGGGACAGCCGGCAACACGTCAGGCGAGAGCAGCAGAGACGGACCCTTTGAGTCGGCCGACCCCCCCACATGTTTGGCCACGCGTGTGTGGAGTGGGGCCTCGCACCGCAACGAAGGGTTTCAGCCTAGAGGGGTGCACAAACCACCGGCGCTTCCCCCATTTGATGCGAACGCACTGAGGCCGCAAAACCTCGACCACCTCGACGGGGCCCCGCCACGGCCGCACCAGTTTTGAGGAGGTCGCGAGTGGTACCTGGGGGACAGTGCAGCCATGCCCTGTCCCCCGGCTTCCACTGTAGCACGTGCGCGCGACCCAGTCTGAGGCGCTCATTCGCTTTCTGACGCCTGTCGGAATTTAGCATGGCAGCATCCCGTGCCTCAGTCAATTTCGCAAGGTTAAATTTAACATGGTCGGCCAATTTAGTTTTTCCCAGCGGCGCGGGGATCTGCAGCTGTGCCCGAACAGGTGGGTCAGGTTCGCGGCCATACATGAGGAAGAAGGGTGAAAATCCCGTCACAGCATGGGGGGCCAATCTGTATGCTGCCAGGACCCCTTGAATTTGCAAGTCACAATCGGTCTGTGAGTCCGAAACCTGCTGCGACAACATAGACGTGATGGTTCGATGCAGACGCTCGACCATCCCGTCAGTTTGCGGGTGATAGGGAGAGGTACGAATTTTTTTCGTTCCCAGGAGCTCACAGACCTGTTGGAGGAGTTTGCCGGAAAAATTTTTTCCCTGGTCGGTCAGCAGCCGCTCCGGAGCACCTTTGTCCATGACGTAACCTTGGACAAAGGCCTCCACGATGGCTGCTGCCGACTGGTTGGCCAGGGGCCAGGCCATAGGCCAGCGCGTAAAGTATTCCACCCCGGTCAACAAATATCTATTGCCCCTAGGGGTGGCGGGAAATGGCCCCAGAATATCCAGCGCGACAAGTTCGTTCACTCTGGAGACTCTGATAGACTGCAAAGGCGGGTTTGACTCCCGTGCTGGTGGTTTTCGCTGCGCACACCGAGGGCATGATGCCAACAGATCTGCGACATCCCTCGTCATGCCTGGCCAAAAAAAATTAAGCTGGAGCAAGGCGAGGGTCTTTTGGGTACCCAGGTGGAGGAGGCGCTCATGAGCAGCCCACACCACCCTACCCCGTAACCCAGAAGGGACCACCAGCCGGTGTCGATGGGATTTCCCGTCCCAATGCATCAGCAACCCCGCGTGCATTTCCCATGCGTCGGCATCACCCGTCCCCCGCCCCGCCTCCCCGGCGCGACGACGCGACGCGAGGAGGGAGGTATCCTCCATCTGGAGGCGCCCCCATTCATTAACAGGCAAACCCAGCAGGGAATCTTTTCCCTGTTGTGCGATAGAATTTGGAAGCAATGTTTCGTCGTCGGCGGCGGCCGCCAGGACCGGAACCGGCATGTCCCCTGCTGGCTTGCAACGTCCCGACCCCAGGAGACATGCACATTCGGAGGTGGTTGGCATGCGCGACAGAGCGTCCGCGTTGGTGTGGCGAACGCCCTTACGGTAGGTGGTTTCGAAATCAAAATCCTGGAGGATCTCCAACCATCGGGACAATTGTCCCGATGGCTGTTGAATTCGCAGGGCGTACTGCAGTGCCGCATGATCTGTGCGGACGGTGAAATGCCGACCGTACAGATATGGGCGATACTGTTGGATGAAATAGACAATTGCCAACAGTTCCCTACGGGTGACACAATATCTTTGCTCCGCTAGAGACAACACCCGACTGCCGTACGCAACCACCCGTTCCACGCCGTCAACCACCTGGGAAAGCACGCCCCCAATACCCGTGTTGCTCGCATCGGTGTCGAGCAAAAATGGTTGCGAAAAATCGGGGTAAATCAAGGGAGGAGCTTTTACCAGGGCGTCCCGAAGGGAGCAGAAAGCAGCCTCCTCCTCCTGACCCCAGTGGAACCGAACCCCTTTTGATGTTAAAGCGTGTAGGGGTTTGGCAATCGTCGCAAAATCAGCGACGAACCGTCGGTAATACGACGCGAAGCCAATGAAACTCCTGACCTCTCCCACCGAGGTGGGAGTCGGCCAGGAGCTGACACACTGCGTTTTGGCGGGATCGGTAGCAATACCTGAGCGCCCCACGATGTGCCCCAAATAACGCACCGAATCGCGTAACAAATGACATTTTTGGGGTTTGAATTTCAAATTAGCAGCCCGCATCTTTAGGAAAACCGCCTGCAACCTCTGGAGATGTTCGTCAAAAGTTTTACTAAAGACGATAACGTCATCCAAATAAATCAGGCACGACTCCAATTGCAATCCAGCCAAAACCAATTCCATCAAACGCTGGAAAGTTGCTGGCGCTGAGTGTAAGCCCATCGGCAACCGGTTGAATTGGAACAGGCCGTGCGGTGTACGGAAAGCAGTTTTAGGCTTTGAATCATCGTCCAGAGGAAGCTGCCAGAATCCCGAAAGTAAATCCAGTGTGGAGAAGAATCGCGCTCCCGCCAAGGCGTCCAGCGATTCGTCCATCCGTGGGAGCGGGTATGCGTCGGCAACCGAAATTTTGTTAAGGCGCCGAAAATCAAAGCAAAACCGCAACGAGCCGTCCTGCTTTTTAACCAGGACGATCAGCGCTCCCCAAGGGCTGGTGGAAGGAGAAATGATGTCGGCGGCTAACATGTCATCAATAGCCGATTTGACATGGTCCTTTTCGGCGGGACTTAACCGAAACGGATTCTGGCGTATTGGCGCGCTGTCACCCGTGTCAATATGGTGACGCAGCAGATGAGTGCAACCCAAATCGTATTTGTCCCGACTGAAAACGTCGGAAAATTCCCGCAGTAGCGTTCTAAGCTGTTCGCGCTCTGAATTTGACAGGTCCGTCGATCCCGCACAAAGCGCATCGAGCCACCCTCCATCGCTGTCCGAATGTGGGTGCGGCCGGGGAGCAGTGCCGACATGATTCGCAACAGGTTCCTCGCAGGGCACCGGCGTCGCGTGAGCAAGCACCGTCCCTTGAGGAACTACCACTGTCTGCGACCCCACATTGAGGACCGCGATGAAAGGGTCCCCGTCCCCTCTTACGACGGTCTGGGCCGGAATCAAATGAGGTCCACTAACCCCGGCCCTAGATGGTCCAAGCAGAATTCCCTGGTCCCCAATGCCCTCAGCGAAGGGCCGACGAAGTTTTAGAGGCACCAACATTTGAACTCCCGGCGGCACACGAACTGTTTTAACGACGAACGCTGGTACTGTTGTGTATACGCCCCCTTTTTATTTATTTTTAAATATTATTTGTAAAATTTTTTTTGAATTATTCTGCCAACATATAAAATATCGTTTTTTTTAAATAGACACGGGGCAACGTGAGAACGGACACGCCCCCACACTCCCACAGATGTACGCACACCTCATTTCAAAGGAAAGAGGGCATGAAAGAAGGGTAATCAAGATCATAAAAACTCCCCGAATTTCACACAGGAGGAACAAGGGAGGGGGGAATGGCAGGCGGGGGGTTGGAATGACACCCTCTCGAAAAAAAAAGCCGTGCAGGGCCGGGCACCACAGAGGAATATATAATTATATTCTTAACAAAGAAACAGCATTGACGACGAAAAGCACATACGGGTCTTTGAACCATGTTAGATGCACAAGTACCAACTTAGCCATGAAGATTAAGCAAACAGTACCCATCCTCACTCCAATTGGAAATCAGACTACAGTCTGCACCAGAATCGCGACTCATCATTGTTAATTAAATACTGACATTATTTACCTTTAAAGGATTTCTACACGGCCGGGCCGAAGCATCGAAGAATAATTATGGCATACATTTCGCTCCAAAACAAAGATCCCTAGCCGGGATATTAGATTAAATAATCACAAGAAGTCAAATAATAAGTACGGAATTAAAGTGGAAGAGGAATCAAGGGCGGATAAGGCTCTCAAAATTAACCAAACACAACATCCCATGGGAAGCGAGCAACACGACCGTCTTTGTCTTTCCGAGAGGATCTCCACACGCAGGCACAAAAGCGAGGAAACGACCCCAATAAAACTCCCGGGCAATGGCTCAAAGGAAATTAACACGCTCTCGGAAATAAATAAATAAGCGCATGCGCCGGGTGCTTCCACCGTGGAAACAACCGTCTTTGTCTTCCCACAACACGGACAGCAAAAATTGCACACGCAAGGAAATAACATTTCCATGAGAGATCGGGTCACGATGAAACATCGGGAACACGGTTTCGGCATAACTGGGGCATAATGGAAATAAGTCGCATTTCAACTTCCAAACCAAAACAACTTAAGCTGTGTGAGACAAAAGATATGATCCCGAGCAAGGGAGGGAATAATTAAGCTCGCTTAACGCGTAGGTTTTCGCGACAAATATTATTCAGTAACAAAACATGGATTCGAATATTTCTTTTATATATATATAACTCGACGTGAATCATCGGTCTGACTAATGGATAACTCCGGTGGCGCCGTCACGAGGCCCCCACCCCCCCCTTCCAGAACGACACACAGCTGTGTCTTCAAAGCTAATAAACACACGGACAAACACGCACGCGAAACACATGGACGGACACGCACACGACACACACACACACGGATGCAGATGGTCCCACCCACAGGAAGGTTTTATGACAGACTTTGAACAACTCGGGAAACTGAGTGGATTTTCTCAATATATACCGAAGGAAAATCCATACAAAGCACTTCGTCCGGGCCACGGGCCCCACCAAACAGATCGTCAGGGCCTCTGGCCCCATCACAGATCTCCAGGGCTTCGGCTCCAACTCTTCTCGTCGCCGCCAACGAAGAAGCTTTTCGTCATCCAGAAGGACGAGGTTCGCGGGGTGCCGAGGCGCATCGCCTGACCCAAACGAGTACAGGAGACTCAACCCCCTTGCCGTGTCACCACGCCGCGGTGCATCGCCTGCCGCACACGAGTGTACGAGCCCAGCTCCCTTGCCGTGCCACCACGCCGAGGTGCATCGCCTGCCGCACACGAGTGTACGAGCCCAGCTCCCGTGCCGTGTCGCCACGCCGAGGTGCATCGCCTGACCACGCAAACGAGCGCGGCCGCGCCGACAATCATCGTACGGGGTCAGCCGAGGGCGGAGTCTGCAGCAGCTGATCACCGCAACCGCGACAAGGAGGGCCCTTCTCCGAAAGTCGTTCGTACCCACAACTTCCCCCACCAATAGACCCACACACACGCACGCATCGACGCCCCACTCACCTGTGAGACTATCCTATCTAGTTCACCCTTACCATCGTATCAGCCCTAGTCAATTATCAGAAGACTGATTATCAACCACATGAACCATTAGCTGGCCATGAGGAATCGTGGCCCATCGAGTGATGAAGAGTCCGTCGGTTATAAGAGTGAGGTTGTTTTCCGTGCCTTTCCCTCATTCCGCTCATCACATAGGCGATCAATAGACTCGTCGAGGCAAACTCAACCTCCCGAAATCCTCATTACGAATCGACCATGCACAAAGAGAGAAAATCTTGTCAAACCAGTTTCCTTTGTCATAGAGTCTCGCCGAAGAATTAATTAAAACAGAGCCAGATTCGCTCTCCCACACGAACACGCCCTCACCCGCCACTATATCAAACATTCCGTTTTAAAGGATTTATACTTGCCGATGAATCTATTGACATATACTTTCGCCTCTGGGATACAATAAGTGCTTTTTCTTACCGCAAAATGAAGTGTGTCATGCTTGTTTTCAAACTCGGCCTGTCGCCGATTGTGATCGATACAAAAACCAACTAATGAGATGCCTGGTTGTTAGGAGGGTTTTAGTCATTCAGTTCGTTAAATGCATAAGAGTTTTGAGTTGTTCTCGCAAATGCATAAGTGTTTATTCATTCATTTTAGTCAAATGCATAGTCTCGTAATTGCATAAGGATTTTAGTTATTCATATTAATCGAATGCATAGTATCGCAAATGCATAAGAGTTTGGTTATTCATGAATTATTGACGCATGTTTGACCTGCATGATAGAATGTCACATGCTTGTTAGAATAAAATTGCTTAACACCAACTGTTCGAGTGCTTCTTTCCAAGTCCATGCAAAACTATATTATTTTTGATAACTGTATCCTGTGATGAGATCTGAACTGGTGACTTAAATATCATAACACACACTAAGATAATCGGTAAACGTTTAATCAATGATCATCGTGTTATCCTGATTGACATAACTCTGGATAAACGAAGCTGAGCCTAATTATCACAACTGCTCACATTAACATAATCGCAAGCATCCGCATAAATTACTACGATTATCTCCGCGATTATCATAATTTATGCATACAATTACTCACACCATCATAATTTATGCATATCATTACACGCATTATCATAATTTATGCATGTTAATACACACATTAACATAATTAATGCGATTTGCGCATTTTTCGGAAAATTATTAATTTTTATTATTTTTATCAAAATTTCATAACCCGACACATACAACAGTACTGTTACGAACGCCGTCCGAGCCGCAGTAGGGGAAGGCAGGAACGCCATGCGTCGTCCCGACGGGAGCTCAATGCATCCCTGGTCTATTAAAATACGAATCGGCATTTTGCCCAAGAAGTCCGTCCCCAGCAGGCACGGAACCGCCAGCGAGGAGGAAACAAAAATCGGGCCCGACAATTTGATATCCCCGATACAAATTTGCGCTCGAATCTGTCCAATGATGCCAAGAGAGCCCCCGTTAGCAGCATAGAATGGGACGTTAACCGGCAGTAAAGGACGGCTCTGGACAGGTAGAATATTGTAAATGAGTTCGGAAATGATGGTCGCCGATGCCCCCGTATTGACCAGGATGCGTACCTCCACCCCGTCAATGTGTCCCACCACGGCCGACGACCCCGACGACGCGGCCACAACGCGATGGGCCAACATGGACCACTGCCTGGGTTCGATTTGAGTCCCCATAGTGGTGCGTGTTGGCCCGTCGCAGCGCAATGTCGGCCCCCCGTTCGTTGCGGTGTGCGAGTGTGTGACGAGTGTGTGCTTGGGCCAAACATGAGGGGTGCCGCCACTCGCCGGATTATGTTGATGGAGCTTGGGAGGAGGAGGGCCGGCGTCCTGTCGAGGCGTCGTCCCGCGCTGCCGAGGAGAGCGGCACCCCGAGGCGACATGGCCCCGGACGCCGCAGTTGAAGCAACGCGGGAGCGCCGGCGGCGATGACGGGCGGTCGAAGCGGCTCGACCCATCCCGGCCCGACCGTGCTCCCGTCCCCTGCTGCCGTCGACGGTCGACGGCGTAAACCTCCTCTGCCGGGAGGGTGGCTGCAGCCACCGCACACCCGGCCGCTGCCCTGCTGGCTTTCCGACGCTGTGACAGCAGGTTGGCGTGGAGGAGCCGCGCAGCCTGGAGGGAACTCATCTCCGTGTCCTCCTGTGCAACGACGGCGATGTCCAGGTCGTCTGCCAGCAGGAGGATTTTTTCTGTGACCATGGCGTCCACGCCGTCGTCGTCCATTCGAGGGAAGGCCGTCTTCGCCAGTGCCAGGAGACTCGTCCTGTACGCCAGGGGCGACTCCTTTGCACCCCGCTGGCGATCGTAAAACTGCTGCCTGCATTCCGCTGAAGGTCCGTAGACCCCGGCCAGCAACTGCAGCGCCATCTGTAGCGTGGAGCGCTTCTCCCTCGGCGCCGATGTAAGGGCGGCGAGTGCGTCGCTGTCGAGGAGCGCCGGCAGCGCGCAGAGAGCCTCAGCATCCGACCACCGTCCCATTTCTTGGTGGGCGAGGAAGCGTCGCTGGAAGCCGCCCCAGTCGCCCTCCGCGCCAACAAACTCTTTGAGCGGAGGCAGCCGTTGGTGCAGCGCAGTGGTCGCCATGGAAGCTCGCAGGCTGCTGTCCCCGTAACTCGGCTGCGCTTCGGCGCGAACGGCAGATGGTATCGCCTGTCGCAGCCGTGATGACGCTCCCTCCGCTGGCGGTGACGCGGCAGCCCCAGCGAGAGCGATGTTGGACCCGAGGTTCAGGCCGGCCACGCCCTCAGCAGCTGCTGCGGCGATGGCGGGAGATTCAAAGTTTGAATCCGTTGAGATGGCGGGAAGGCGCATCGGACGTCGGTTCTCCTCGCCCCGTGGTGGTCCACCAGCCCCCAGCCGCGTGATGTGTTCGAGTGTGGCGGCAGCGGCGTAAAGCAGCTCCGCCAGCCTCGCGTGAGCCAGCCTCAGCCCTTCTGATGGCGGCTCCTCTTCATCCTGATGCCCCGGTAAGAATGCGTCCGGCCCCGGCTGCACGATGTCTTGTTGAGCCGTCTCGGGCTCGACAATTTCAGCGGTGTCCTCCACCTGCGGTACTCCGGCTCGAGCTGTCCGGCGCGTGTCCATGTTCGTAGTTGTTCTGACACCAGATGAAGTACCGTTGATGACTCTTGGACACCGTTGGTGAGGCACACGTATTTATTCCGTACAAGTAGTCACAACTGTGGACATACAATACTAGAGGGGGTATCGGCCCCCTCACCCGGCTAGCTGGGAATACACTGCTAGCTATCTCTGACCTACCTCCTAGTCCTCCACTAACGGGCTAGGGGAGGCTGTCTGGCCCGACACTGGTAAGTCGGGCTACGGTACCCGGAGTCCCAGAGCACTAGCTCTGGTTCTCGGGACCACGCCGCTGGCTCGGTCCTGCGCGCCCTGACAAGGGCGGCGTCCCAGGGGAGTCCAGGGCTCTAGCTAGACGATCTTCGGTCTTCACTGGTTTAGCTTTAACATTCTGCCCCGAGCCCTCTGACACATCCCCCTTTATACTCCACCCCCGCTGAGGGGTGGGGCCCCGGGCTGCCTGGTGCGGACGTCGTTGAGAGCACCCCCCCCGTGCACTCACGTAGCCCCGCCCACTGTGTTTGTTTCCCATAAGCTGCCATGCATAACGGCTCTCTCTCTAACACCCCTACACCTTTACCAACACCATCTTCCAGCAGAAAGACAGTCTGTAGACAACCTGGATGCACCCTCGGTCAAAACATTGGCATCTCATAGACTACATCCTTGTGCGCCAGCATGACCTAAAATATGTCTTTCACACCAGGGTAATGCCCAGCGCCGAGTGTCACACAGACCACCGTCTTGTCCGCTGCAAACTCAGCTTCCACTTTAAGCCGAGACCAAGGAAAGGTGGCGCCCCGAGGAAGAAGCTCAAAGTCTGCAGCCTTCAGTCTGCCACGGTCAAAGCAGCTTTCCAGAAAAGCCTACGATCTAGGCTAGAGGAACCGAGCTGCCTAGCAGACTCGCCTCCGGTTCCTGAAGTGCTGTGGGACCGCATCAAAACTGTTGTTCTGCAAACATCTGAAGATACCCTCGGATTCTCCACGAAGAAAAACAGAGATTGGTTCGATGAGAACAACTTAGAAGTCCAGGAGCTGCTGTCAAAGAAGAGATCAGCACACCAGGCCCACCTGGCCCAACCATCCTGCCCGCACAAAAAGTAGCCTTCCGCCTGGAATGCAGCACCCTCCAGCGCAAGCTTCGAGAAATTCAAAACGAGTGGTGGACCAACCTCGCAGTAAAAACTCAGGTTTGCGCTGATACTGGCGACTACAGGGGATTCTACGAAGCTCTAAAAGCGGTATATGGCCCCTCCTACCAAATCCTGAGCCCCCTGCGGAGTGCAGACGGGAAAGAACTGCTCACCGAAAAGGACTCAATCCTGAACAGGTGGTCTGAGCACTTATACACGCTCTTCAATGCTAGCCACTCAGTCCAAGAACCAGCGATTGACCGCATCCCACAACAACCAGTGAAAACCGAACTGGATGTGGCACCAACATTACAAGAGACTGAGGAAGCCATTAAACAGCTGAAGAGTGGTAAAGCTGCAGGAGTTGATGGCATCCCTCCTGAAGTATGAAAGAACGGAGGCCCAGCACTGCACACCAAACTCCATGAACAAAGGGGAGAAATCAGACTGTTCCAATTATCGTGGCACAACACTTCTGTCCGTCGCCGGCAAAATCCTCGCAAGAGTTCTGCTGAATAGACTGGTACCAGCAATAGCTGAAGATCACCTCCCAGAGACCCCACAGACATGGTGTTTGTCCTGAGGCAGATTCAGGAGAAGTGCCGGGAGCAAAACAAAGTGCTGTACGTCACCTTTGTGGACCTGACGAAAGCGTTTGACACCGTGAGCAGGCAGGGACTTTGGAAAATCCTGGAAAAGCTAGGCTGCCCGCCGAAGTTCCTCACCATGATCGTCCAGCTTCATGAAGACCAGCTTGGACAAGTCAGACATAGCAACGATTTCTCGCAGCCCTTCCCTATTGCAAACGGCGTGAAACAGGGCTGTGTTCTTCCTCCCACGCTATTCACCATTTTGTTTAGCATGATGCTCCAGCAGGCCACTGAGGACCTCGACGACGCTGATGGCGTATACATCCGTTTTCGTCTCGACGGGAGTGTGTTCAACCTCAGGCGTTTGCAGGCCCACACAAAGACCATGGAGCAACTGATCAGGGAGCTGCTGTTTGCTGATGATGCCGCCCTCCTTGCTCACATAGAGGCAGCTATGCAGCGAATTACGTCCTGTTTCGAAAAAATAGCTCAGATCTTCGGTCTTGAAGTCAGCCTGAGGAAGACTGAAGTTCTTCATCAGCCCGCACCCCATGAGGAGCACCATCCACCAAGCATCTTCATTGAACAAACAGAACTGAAAGCTGTCCACCAGTTCAGCTACTTGGGATGCGTGATTTCGTCTGACGCCAAAATCGACAACGAAGTCGACAACAGGCTGGCCAAGGCAAATAGTACCTTTGGCAGACTATACATACGTGTCTGGAACAACAGCAACCTTAAAAGAGACACGAAGGTCAACGTCTACAAAGCTGTTGTGCTGACCACTCTCCTGTATGGTGCTGAGTCCTAGGTTATGTACCATCGTCACCTGAGTCTCCTCGAGCGTTTCCATCAGCTCTGTCTCCGCACAATCTTCAATATTCACTGGAGTGACTTAAATTTCGATTTAAAGCTTTCGTGACTGCAGGGATTTATCTTCTTGGTTCTTTCGGTAAAGTCACGTAGAAGGGAAGTAATAAAATAATAAAAATAAACATAAAATAAAATAATTCTCACGACGTTTCGGCTACAACGCAAGCAGCCGTCTTCAGGTGAAGCAGCCGTCTTCAGGTGAAGACGGCTGCTTGCGTTGTAGCCGAAACGTCGTGAGAATTATTTTCTTTTATTATGTTTTATTTTTATTATTTTATTACTTCCCTTCTACGTGACTTTACCGAAAGAACCAAGAAGATGGAGTGACTTAGTCGCCAACACTGAAGTCCTCGAGTCAGCAGAGGTCATCAACATCGAGGCCATGGTCCTCAAGATACAGCTTCGTTGGGCAGGGCACATCGCCAGGATGGAGAACCACTGCTTACCTAAGATTGTGCTGTATGGGGAACTGTCCTCTGGCCATCGCGATATAGGGGCACCACGAAAGCGATACAAAGACTCCCTGAAGAAGTCCCTCGCTGCTTGCTGCATCGATCACCGTCAGTGGGCAACACAAGCAGCTGATCGCAACTCCTGGCGGCACACAGACCACTAGGCCACCTCCTTCTTTGAAGAAACCCGCAGGGCCCGTATGGAGGACAAAAGGAGAAGGAGGAAGAACCATGATCCCTCAGCACCCATCCCAGATCAGACCTATACTTGCAGCTGTTGTGGCAGGACCTGCTTGTCCCGCATAGGCCTCTTCAGCCACCAGCGTGCCTGCAGAAGACGTGGATGTCCTTCCTAGATCTTCGTTCGCGAAGCCAAGCCATGAGGGTGTTGTTGAGTCGGCATGAGACAAAGGCGGTTGGTGAGGCTCTGATCCTATGGAATACGTATTATCTTGGTCGTGTTTGATTGACCTATTTCGCCTTGTATCTCTTCTGAATGACCCTAGGTCTAATACTTCATAATTATTATTTGGTTTATGTTTAACCAAGATTTGTAATACTGTATACCATAGTTACCACAGGTATTCCGAGGGTTTTATTAACCTTTGTTCCCTGTCTGTGTCGCCAGGGATCCGTGCTTCTTATGCTCGAGTTATATTTTGATATCCTGAGGTTGAAGATATAAGTAAGTTTTTACTTTAACTTTTGTGACTGCCAGAATTCATATTCTTTGTTTCTTTCGGTAAAGTCACGTAGATAGAAAATAGAAAAACATATTTAAGGTGAATAAAGGTAAAATATATATAATAATACAAGCCACTAATGTAGACTGCAGCCTGGTTCTTAATCTGACTGAGTGTACGGTCAGTCTATAATGTCGACTTTTTCTAATCGCTAAGTTTCAAACTTTTACCGTTAAAAAGAAAACCGCCAGTTGCAATGTCCGACCGACCCTGCTGCTCTCGCCGTCCGTGGAGATCCGAATGGGGGTGAAGTAACGACTGTCAGCAAGTCTCGATGTGAAAACAGGGCATTAACAAGGCTGGATACAAAGACAAGGCGCCAGCGAGTCTGGAGGGTCTTGTTTGGGAAATTCCCCAGTGTCCACAACGTCCGTGGAGGTCGTGTCCCCTGCTGTTTGTCCGGGTTTATGGCGGCCTTTGCCCCGGTGGAGATTTCCCAGTCTCATTAGCCACCCCATATGGGTTTTATTACATTTTACGGCTACTTCCTTGCCCCATCTCTACATCCAGGTCAAAGTTATAAAAAAAAATAGGCAGATTTTATTCTTAATGTAGTGTGGTAAAATACGCGGTGCACACTGCTGCCCGAGGGTAACTGAGGGCAGGCAGGTGCGCTTGTGCAACGTAAAGTTGCACGTGCAAACCGCCACCTCTTTAATGGGAGATTCAGTTGCAGACGGGGTCGGTCCGGGGCCGTATGCTGCCACCAGAGGTGTCGCCTTGAAGACGTGCGATGAGGAGTGATTGATGGCCTGACAGGCTCGCGCCTGTCAGGGACAAGGACGGCCGATGACTGCCGCCGCGGAGGGCGATTGGACGGCCTTCCGTCATCGGTTCGAGGCTGCCTACGTCTCGGTGGGATGGATGCCTGGTGAAGCGCTCCGAGCTCTTCCCACGGCCCTCGACGATGACTCGCTTTCCACCTTCTTCGCCATTCCTGAGGCGGATAGGACGACCCTCACGCGCGCCTACACTGAGATGGCCGTCGAATGAGCGTTGAAGATTCCGCCTGCGACAATAGAGCGAGAAAAAGACGCCGTTGGCATTTCGCAGTGCTCTCTTCGCTCTGGGGCACGTTTTTTTTCCCGAAAATGGACAGCCAAGCCCTGGACTCTCTTGCATTGGAGCAACTTCTCTCCGTGGATCTGGAGTTGGGGGTCACCCTCGCAGTGACGGAGGACGGCAACATCACCTCTTTGCAAGTGGCCCGCGGCATGCAGAGACACCTTGACCTCAACGACCGGCCGGCAGGGCCGGACGCAGACGCGCTCGGGGGTGCCTCCTTTGACCGTGGGTTGGAGGAGAGGGATGCCACTCAGCTCCCGCAAGTGCGGGAATGGCGCCCCAGGCTGCGCCAACCGACCGGTCGCCCCTACCGAACATGCTACAAATGCGGCTGTGCGGGATACATCGCCAGCGAGTTGTACACTGGGTGCGCGTTCGTTCATGTGTTGGCCACGCGGCACCGATCAGTGGGACGTGCTAGCTTATCATGTTGTGGCCGTCGCGGCAGGTTCTTCTACAATTGAGGGGCTGATTCAATGGATTCGAGTTCGGTTGTTGGTTGAAATGGGAGCCGTTGCGACTATGGCTTCCGAGGCCATGTTGCTTTCGTCATCCAATCCTCTTGCCCCTGTGAAGAACGCTTGTGTTGCGGCTAACGGGGAGAGCCTGGGTATTCTGGCGCAAATGTCGGCCACTGTTGGAGGGTCAAATTTTGGTGTCACGAACATTGGCCGTGTCCTTCTGAGCAGGATGCCCTTGAAAATCCTAATCGACCAGGGATGCATAGAATTACCGTCAAGGCAGCGGTTGCAGTTCCTGCATTCCCCTGGTCGACAGCCGTCGCAGAACGCCGTCGTTCACGCGATGGCTAGCCAAACCATTAAAATACCTGCGGGTGCTCAAATGCTCGTGCCGCTGTGTTTGCGCAGAGAGTTGCTTTCTCCGGGGCCAGAGGAGGGGATCCTGTTAACCCCATCTAATGTTGTGTCGCGGTCCCCTTCGTTAGTGGGGGCTGTGACGGTTGTGTCTGCCATGCAGTCAACGTATCTGCAAGTGTTGATTGTGGGATACGCCGGTTGTGATTCAGGCAGGTACGATCCTGGCACACGCTTCAGCAGCGCACTGTCTTGATGATGCGGGGCCGGCTTGATTGGTTGTCGGACACGTCGGTAATTCTGACGAGCCGGATTCCGCGTGGTTAGAATCCCTGCGCTCTGAGAACCCTGCACTTATGGTAGTGCAGCGAGCTCAACTACGCCGGCTTTTGACGTCTTTAGCACTGGAAAATTTGATATTGGCCGCACTTCCCTCCTCCATCATCACATGAATACGGGTGATGCACCCCCAATTCGAATTATTTCACATAGGTTCAGCCCCGCGGAGAAGGAGCAGGTGCGCCTGGCTGTTGACGAGATGCTAGCAGCAGACATCGCTCCGTCGAACAGCCCGTGGGGAGCACCCATTGTCCTAGTCAAGAAGCGTGATGGAAATGAGAGATTTTGCGTTTACTTTCGCAAATAAAATAAAATATCGGTGGCGGATGTATACCCTCTACCTCGTATGGACGACTCACTCGATGCATTGTCGGGCGTGCAATTCTTTTTGACACTCAATTTATTATCTGGATTTGGCAATTGCCCCTTGATGATGAGCCGAAACCAAAAACTGCTTTTAGTACGCCCCAAGGACTTTATCACTTCAATTTCCTTCCGATGGGATGGAATTCAGCGCCGGCCACCCTTCAGCGATTAATAAAGTTGGTCCTAGCAGGGTTGCAATGGGATTCTTGTCTCATATATTTGGATGACGTCATTGTCTTTAGCAAAACTTTTGAAGAACATTTTCAGCGATTGCGCTCGGTTTTCGAGAGAGTGCGTGCTGCCAAATTGAAATTCAACCCACAGAAATGCTATTTGCTTCAGATGTCGGTTAAGTACTTGGGGCATGTAGTTAGTTCGGCCGGTGTCGCCACAGATCCAGAAAAGACTTTGTGTGTGCGCACATGGCAGGCGCCTAAATCAGTGGCAGACATCTGCAATTTCTTTGGATTCACTTCTTAGTACTGGCGGTTCATTAAAGATTTTGCCACCATTGCTAAACCGCTGCATGCCCTCACGGCCAAGGGCCAGAGATTTTGGTGGGATAAGGCTGAAGAGGATTCCTCCCTCGCACTCTGCACTGCCCTTGTCGATGCCCCCCCCCCTCGCTCGCGTACCCCGATTTCACTAAGCCCTTCGTTTTGGACACTGACGCCAGCAATACGGGCATCGGGGCGGTCCTTTCCCAGCTTATTGAGGGAACGGAGAGAGTGGGTGCTTATGGCAGTTGAGTGCTGTCTCCTGCTGAGCAGAGCTTTTGCGTCATGGTCCATTTCATTCAGCTCTCTCGTCCTTATATTGTACGGACGGGACTTTGTAGCACGGACCATGCGGCCCTCCAGTATTCCCTGCACATTGACCAGCCGTCTAGCCAGTTGTCCCAATGGCTCGAGATCCTTCAGGGATTCTCGTTCACGGTGGCGCACAGGAAGGGCACCCGGCACGTCAATGCTGACGCCTTGTCCCGGTTGCCGCCCCATGCCACGTGCACGTGTACTTCAGGCGCGTCGAGATGTAAGCCCCCGCAAAGGGGAGGCGCCCATGGTGCTCACGGCAGCAGGGACAATGTGGGATATGGGCGCTCAGTCACCATGTAATTATATTTATTATCTCGACCACGAGACGTGGGCTAAGCTGCAGTTCGATTATGCTTCGCTGTTGACGTTGCGCCGGCATGTTTCTCGGGGTCCGGGGCCTGCGGGTCGCCCCTCCATCGTACTGCGGGAAGGATTCCTCATGCGGTCTGAGGGGGAGTCCCAGCGATATACCTTGATCGTACCCAGGGTCCTTAGGGGTAAACTTACGAAGGCTGTAAACGAATAGTTAATGCATTTGGGTGTGCATAAAACATTGGCAACGTTGAAAAATTACTTTTACTGGCCCGGGATGAAGAGTTATGTCCTCCTCCTGATTAGAGGTTGTGTCGATTGTGCGCGTTAGAAATCTCCTGCCACACGACCGCAGATTCCATCACAGTCCATTGTTGTGTCACGGGTGAATGAATTGGTAGTCCTGGACATGTTGGGTCCCTTCCCGGTCTCCTGGAGATGGCACAAGTACCTCCTCGTGGGGGTCGAATATCTGACTCGTTGGCCTATGGCCTGGCCCTTGGTCGACCAGTCAGCTGCGTCTATAGCCGACGCCTTTGTGAACGGCTATGTCCTGGATAAGAGGGCCCCGGAGCAACTGTTCACGGATCAGTGTAGGAATTTCACCTCCAAATTGCTTCAGGAAATGTGTGAGTCTTTGGGCACATGGAAAATACGCACCTCACCATATCATCCGCAGACTGACTGGATGCTTGAGCGGTTGCATAGAACCCTCACCGCTATGCTATGCCAGAAAGTGACTAAAGGACAGTCGGATTGGGATCTGCACATCCCGGGGGTCCTTGTGGCTCACAGACTTGCTCCCCATGCCTCCGGGTTTCTCAACACTTTATTTGATGTATGGGAGGGAGCCCGAATCCCTTGTGCAAGTTTATTTGGGACTGAGCCCCCTGCGGAAAGGTTCAGCAGTGCCTGACCCCATATTGAAAACACTGGAGCAGCTGCGGTTGGGCCGTGAAGCCGCTAGGGTCAACTCGGCCCACAGACAGGCCTGTAACAAGCAGCTGAAGGGTCATGAAGGGCCCGGAATACCTAGGCAAGTGGAGGACAAGGCTTGGTTACATTACCCCCAGGTGGCTGTGGATACGTCCCCGACACTGTACCGTCCCTGTCATGGACCCGTCGAGCTCATTGAGGTTCGGCAGCCACAGTGTGTGCGTATCCGTTTGGGCCAGCGGCGCTGGTTTGTGCATCCTTCGCGGTTAGAAACATACATTCTGTCCGGTCCGTTCGATTCATCCCCACATCCCTGCCGGCCGGTGTCTGATGTGTCCGGTATGCTGACCGCCACGCCTAAAGTAACAGGCCGTGAGGAGGAATGTTCTGTACCGCCTGCAGGGCTGGAGGACCTAAGGACCACGGACGGAGCGTTGCAGACTACCTCATCGGACCACTCATCACACTCACGCAGACGTGTCTCTACCCGCGGGGACGGGCCTGCTGCACATACCCATTCGCGACGTGTCGTGTTTCGTTAATTGCCAATTCCCTTGTTATTGTTCATGGTCACTGCTTATGATTGTCTTGTAGTTAGGGGTCAGTCACTGGTCACTATAGAGTTGTGTGTTAGGGGTTGTCACGTTGCGTGCGCACGAGGGATGTATATTACAGCTGGTACGGCTGTGTTTTTATTCGTGCGGGGGGATGATGTAGTGTGGTGAAATACACGTTGTGCACTGCTGCCCGAGGGCAACCGAGGGCAGTCAGGTGCGCGTGTGCAATGTAAGGTTGCATTTGCAAACCGCCACCTCTTTATTGGGAGATTCGGTTGCAGACGGGGTCGGTCTGGGGTCGTACGTTGGCACTGGAGGTGTCGCCTTGGAGACGTGCGATAAGGAGTGATTGATGGCCTGACAGGTGCCAGCCTGTCGGGCCCGAAAGAGACACAAGAGAGGAGCTGGATAATTGGCGGAGCGGGAGTTCGGGTTCTGGGACCAAGGTGCAGAGGTGTGGACTCGAGTCATGCGACTTGGACTCGAGTCAGACTCGAGTCATGATTTTGATGACTTCAGACTCGACTTGGACTTGCCTCATCTTTGACTCGACTTGACTCGGGACTCGAGAGCAAAGACTTGAGACTTACTTGTGACTTGCACAACAATGACTTTGTCCCACCTCAGAGGTGTGGACTCGAGTCATGCGACTTGGACTCGAGTCAGACTCGAGTCATGATTTTGATGACTTCAGACTCGACTTGGACTTGCCTCATCTTTGACTCGACTTGACTCGGGACTCGAGAGCAAAGACTTGAGACTTACTTGTGACTTGCATAACAATGACTTTGTCCCACCTCTGCCAAGGTGAAGACATCTCGCTGCTGCCGCTCAAGCTAGGGACAACCTCAACCCTCGCGAGTCGATGGGCGCGTGATGGTTGATCCCCCCGCCCGGATCGGACGAGTGAGTGGGTCTGAGGGAACGTAGGCGAGGGCAGCAGCACAGAGGGAGAGTAGCTGTGCGCAAGCTCTGAACGAAGCTTCTGTGTGAGCGATGCCTCTGTGTGAGCTCTGCTGTGTTCAAGCTCTGTGTGAGCACGGCTGTGTGCAAGCTGTGTGAGCTGCTGTCTGTGTGCGGAGCTGTGAGTGCGGAGCTACTGAGAGGAAGAGCTGCCGCAGGCAGGTCAGCGAGGTGTAAAGTAGATAGGGGCAATTGGTTAACAAAGTGACCGTCTAGACCAGGGGTCGGCAACCTGCGGCTCCGGAGCCGCATGCGGCTCTTTTGAACCTTGACCGCGGCTCCGGGGCGGATGCTAGCGAGGGGAGGAGGCGCACTGTGACACCTGCTCTGGCGTTGCCGCTGCTGACAGGTCGCCACTCCGCTCCACACTGCCCGCCCGGTGACAGGCAATAACGTTGCCGTTGCTTTGTCACATGTTTGGAAGAAGTAAAAACCTTCCTGGGCAGCAAAGAGCTCACCTTTGCTGAGCTGGAACAGCCAGAGTGGCTGGAAAAATTACATTTTATGGTAGACATGACAGCACATCTAAACACGCTAAATACAACCCTTCAGGGGAAAGGAGGCACAGCCCTGCACATGCTGGAGGAGGTTTTGGCATTCGAGCGCAAGTTGACAGTGTTTGTCAAAGATTTACAGAGAGGTACACTGTCTCACTTTCCCTCTTTGAGAGAGTTCAAACAAAGTCATGATACGATAAATTTGGAATATTTCAAGTCTGCAATCACCACAATGCAAAGTTCGTTTGGGAAACGATTCTGTGAGTTCAGAGAGGAAAAAACGACATTATCCTTCCCTGTCACTCCCCTGGCGATCGATCCATCCCTATTGAATATGACTGCATTTGCAGGTGTAAGTCAACCTGATCTTGAGATGGAACTGGCCGATATAGCGGACAAAGATATATGGGTGTCCAAGTTCAAATGCTTGACCGCTACTCTTGAGGATGTTGCCCGTCAGAAGGCCATTCTGGCTCAGAATCATAAATGGAGTGATATTGAAAACCTTCCCAAACAGGACAAACTTGTATTCGAAACATGGAATGCCATCCCCAACACTTATATAAACATGAAAAAGTATGCATTTGGAGTCCTGTCGATCTTCGGCTCCACATATGTATGTGAGCAGGTCTTCTCCAACATGAACTATATTAAAAACAAACATCGATCACGCCTCACAGATGACAGCTTGCAAGCCTGTGTGAAAATGAAGGTGACGTCTTACAGCCCTGATGTGCAGACACTGTGCACTGAGGTTCAGGAGCAAAAATCCCATTAACCAGGTAATTTAGCTATTAATTTGCAAAAATATATTTTACATTGTTAAGTGAAAAAGTCCTTTTTTTATTCAGATTGACAGCTGACTGCACGATCCTGTATATATCAATAAGGTAAGAAACAATATATGCAGTGTTATATTTGTTTTAATAGTTGCAATGGTTTTGCGGCTCCCAGTTTATTTTTTCCTTCGGAAACGGGTCCAAGTGGCTCTTTATGTCTTAAAGGTTGCAGACCCCTGGTCTAGACAGAGATAGGAGTGCCTATAACTGGTACGAGGGAGAGTAATATAGTGTAAGCAGGTGACTTGGAACAACGTGTCCGACTGAGTTATTCGGCACTATACTACACTTCTTTTGGGAAAAGGCACATAAGCATTTATTCCACTCTTATATTCATATTTGCATTCATATTTGCATTCATATGGTGCTTGCTTAATTGCTTCAACAACTCAGTTTTGTTTCTTATCTCATCACAAACACTCGAAGAGCACCCCCAAGTGGCATCTGCCTCTGTGTGGCATCAGGTGACCCTGCACGAGCCTGCATGTGGGCATGAGTCTGTCAGTAGGGGGTGATGATTGATGTGTAATCTCCATTCTGTAATTTTTGGATATTGTTTGGAATTATCCAAATATTGACCATGACACCAACATGCAATGACCTAGCGTTTTGAATGACACTAGTATGTTTTAAATCCACTGTTAAGCAGACGGTGCATATTTGGTTTAATGTTACTGGAGTAGCCAGGCGTGCCTGTCGGATGTGAACCTTGAACCTCTGAAATAAATAGAGAATGTGCTACCACTTGGCTTCCCTCAATCTGAGTAGGCATGACAGCCTGAATGTTTCTAACCGGTGCAGATGTTCCATTTAGAGGGGTCCACGTTTCACATGCCTACAGAAGGGAGGGCATTACTGTGGCCGAGAAGAACCGAAGCTTCATGCGGAGCGACAGACCAGGTAGTTTCCACACAGCATAGCGCAGCCGATTAAATGACAATGCTGCCCGACTGATTCGGACCACCCACACACAGTGTACACAGTGTACACGCGCATTGTATCCACAAGATGTACACGCGCAGTGTATCCACAAGATGTACGCACACCATGTCCACACAGAGCGTACACACAGTTTACCCACACAGTATACAAACAGCCTGTACACACAGTAACAAGAACAACAACCGTCATTCGCCACTAAGTGTTAATGAGCCCGGTGCATTATCATAATTTATTCAGTTACCCTGTTGCTCGTACGGGGCGGGGGATTGTGTGAACCCCGCAAGTGACGTCATGTCACCGGCTGCCGCATGACGTCACGACATACCAGGAAGCTGCCGCTCCGCTCACGCTCGCTGAGATCCGAGGTGAGAAGTTGACATCGTCGTTGTTGTGGTTGTTGTTGTGGTGGTGGTGGTTGTTCTTGTTGTGAACCCAGGTAGAGCCTCGCTCCTTCTCCCTCGTAGGGATATAAATTGAGTAGCAGCGAGTATGAAATCGATGTCCAGGTTGGAACATTACAACGCGGGGCCTTGCCTCCTGCCCTCGTCTGATTGCATTTGCTTTAATCCTCTGCTTAAGTTGAATTTGTCTTCACATGGCTCACTACTTTGAAACTTTGTTTTACTTTTAATATGTCTACGGTTTTTTATTTTACCAGGCATAGCCCACTTGAGCTACACCGCTCTTTTTCAGAAGCGACCTGCCCACAACACAGTGGGCTTATCAACGTGTGGAAATGTTTATCGGTCAAATACTCTAAACGCGTGGTGATGTTGACTCTAAATGTACAGGGGAAAACTGCAGGATCCTGAGGAAAATCCACGCGACCACGGAGAGAGAGGGACACGCAAACTCCAAATATACAGCCATAATACAGGTTTGTTTGTGTGAGATCGTGTAAATAAATAAATGTGTCGTTAACCCCGCCAATTAGCAAGGGTTGTCACGTAAACAGAACGTGGATCATGTCTCACTAGTACAGCACTAGTGTGTATAGTAGTGTATAGTGTAGTGTACTAGTACAGCATATCGGTATGTTGGAGAGCCAAGCCACAACATTTACAATCTGAGTACGACGTTTTGACAGTACAGTGTATCCCCTGGGATCGAACTTAATTCGTTCTTGAAGGCCATTCGAACACCGATTTGTTCGAACACCGAATTAATTTCCCCCATAAGAGTTAATGTTAATGACATGAATTGGTTCCAGACACAATACATCTCTCATACAGCATTTTTACACGAAGTTTACAGTAATTACATGAATAAAATCATACAAAAAAACAAGAAACAATAAATGAAATAAATGAACATTGAACTTCACTACCACTAACCTTCTTAGGAGACATTGTGTATGGATAAACACCAAAACACACTAAAATAAAGGAAATTAACTAAAAAGTTAAGGAACGATGTTTTGCCGGTCTGCACTCGGTGAGAGCTACGCGTTAACTGAGCCTCTCACACGGTAAAACGTTTGTTTGGGCAAGCGTCATGCATGCTGGCCATACGCGTCTCAGCCGTACAGGTTCTTTCAAGTCGCGATTGCCCGTTCGACCTCCGAATTTCGTTCAGTTTCCGGGGCAAAAAATGGTCGGAAATATCGTTCTAACACCGATTTGTTCGAGTTTTGGTGCGTTCCATCTCCGAGATTCTTCTGTAATTTCAACAAACTTCATCAGGCGACAGCCAAATGTTGTGGCTTGGCTCTGTGGGAATATAAATTGGCTCACTGGGTTCATAGCGCAGCACGCCAACTGTTGCACTATCGCTCCCCACTCACGCAAAAACTTCATCGGAAGTATAGTATTTTTCCAGTAATGACTAAGTTACCCGGCTTAGCTCAGGTCTCAGTAATCAAACATTAAGAGTAATGTCTTGCCATTCTGACTTTATTACAATTATTGAATTTTGCCAATGAAGTCTGTAAATGTGTGTATATTGTCTCGGTTTTTTGGTTGTGTTATACAATATCAGGGCTTGTTTGTTTCATAATGAGGACAACTTCTAAATCAGTGGCCCTTGGAGAGCTTCAGGATAGACAATGTTGGATGTTTTGCCATCTGGTGGGTTTCATCAAATGAAGCTTCCATTTTGGTATACATGTCGACAGAAAATTTGTGGATGAGCTCTTTGCATCTCAAGAACAGATTGAAGTTGCCGTTCGCACCATGTCCTGAAGGCAAAGCAGTCCATGGCAGAAATCTTCTTTTGTGTTGGCAAGCCTGTTGCTAGGTCAGTTTGGCGGAGTCGGAAAAATTGTAGTCATCATCACCTTGCCAGAAAATCAGTAGATATTGCAGAGCATCATAGGATCGGTGTGTTTCATTTCTGTGTAGGGTATTGTTCCTCAGTTGCAAGACAATGCCTCGAGTGCCATGTTCTGCAGTCAGAATGACAGCGACTTCAGATGTGAGTGCATTTAAGTGGCACTTATGTTGACCATGTGGAATTTAGTATGTGTAGTGGTGGTGCGGACGCGCGCCCGCAGTGAGAGATCACGGGGCGGCGCGGGGTGCGTGGTTGGGCACACGATGTAGGCGTGGTGTTGACGCGCGCGCCGGGAGTGAGAGATTACGGGGCGGCGCGGGGTGCGTGGTTGTGCGCGATGACACAAGGTGGGAAAGAGGATCGTGGGCAGCGCGCAGTGATTGGTCAACTGGGGTGGGTGCTCTCAGCGACGTCCGCATGAAGGACTATAAAGGGGGATGCGCGGGAGCACTCGGGGAGTTGTTAACCAGTCGAAGACCGAAGACGGAGTTCAGAGGTAGGCCCTGAGACCTCTAGTCCCGCTGTCCCTGTGAGGGCCGGGGCCCTGTGTGGCTCGGAGGCGAGACTGTGGGACCCGTGGTCTGACGTCCCTGTGGACCGAGACTGTGGGACCCAGAGTCGAGACGGACACCCCGGCTGGGTGTGTTCCGAGAGGCTACGGGGCGTAAGAGCCCGTGTGGGTGTAGCCGGGGGAACCCCGTGGGTTAAGGCTGGAGTTAGCCACCCGTGTAATATAAGTTGGTGTTAATAAAAGAGTGTGCTACCCGTAAGGTCGTCTCCCGCCAAGTTCCTACATTACATATGCATAAATGACAACATTGTAACTCTGAAGTCATTTTTTCCATGGCACACTTGAAACTGAATGTAAGAGTTTTCCTTATGGAGCATGTCTTGCAACAGCAATAGGACTGGCATCTTGGTGTTTATAACATTTTTGCAATGCTGGTGAGTCTATCTGGTATTGTCAGATATGCAAGTAGATCTCTGGTAATGTAGGTAGGTTATTAGGTAGTGGCAGCAGACTGCCAATGCGATTATGTACCTGGCCCTGCACTTAAATGTGGGCATGTAGCCAGATGTTACGATGAGTTGGTCGGTGCCAAAACATGATCATATGGAACCATGAGTTATATCTTAAATTGTTGTTTTGGAAATGGCTTTTCAGGTATCAATACATGAATAGGCTCGGTATGGTCATTAATTGTAGGAAGCTGAACCATGGTACTGTTGCAGCATAGCCCTGGAGGGTCTCCTTTCAATTTCATTGTATGGCAGTAGCTGCAAGAAGTAGACATGGAACCAATAGCAACTAATGGATCGGTGTAAATGAAGTGAGAAATGTATGGAAAAAAATACTTATCCTTTTGGCTGCAGGGTAGGCACCTGGTTGCAGCCATTGTAGTACTGTTTGCAAGCTGACGTGCTTGTTGGCGGACTGGAGTTTATTAGCTGTGGCAACAGCCAATTGTGCTGTGTTACTTTCTGTGGAGCTTATTGCTTTTGATGAGATGCATTCACTGTAGGTGCAGGCATAGCAGCACTGGTAGCATGCCGTCTTGTTTGGTGTTCAGGAGTGTCCTCAATAGGTGCAACCATCGCAGCACTTGTACAAATAGCATCAATTATTGTAATCCGCTTTGGTGAAGAGAAGCGCACGTTTTCTGCAAGGAACATTATAGGTGGAGGTAAAAGTTAGTAAGCAGAAAAAAGCATAAATAGTGAGTGTGTGAGTGAATGCTGTGGTGAGATTGTTTATTAAATTATAGTTGAATGTGGAATCGTTGTAGGAATATGAAGACATAGCTGCAACGGAATAAAGTATAAGGATGTAAGTTGTTGGAGGGAGTAATTGTTTGTAGTGCTTGAAGTGGGTATGAATAGTATGTGTGTGGTGGTGCGTATACACAAGATAGGTTGAATGTGTGTGTGCGTGCTTTTTATTCCTTACCAGGCGATCTAGACTTTGTTTATTTAGTCGTAGCTGTTGTATAGCGTCTATATTGTGTAGGAGGAGGTCGGTAGTCCTGGCACATAGATGTATATATTTTAGAATCGTACATGTCTTTATAAAATAAATATTGCAGTGTGTGTTAGAGGTTAGCCGTGCATGTGCAGAGCGGACAGTAAGGAGCTGGAAGTGGATGAATTTGGCAGCAAAAACGCAGGTCTGATAATAGGGAAGGATAACATGGTAAATATGACAACAAATATTGCAGTGCAGACACTTATGTTATGATGAGTGCTTGGAATTGTAGTATGTGAAATGTCATAATGTGTTTGCGTGTGTGGCTAACCCATGGTGAGAGAAATGGGGGGGGGGGGGGGGTGAGGAATGGTGGGGGGTTGGAGTGTGCAGGTGTCTGAGGTTTTGAAGTTGAGCAGGTAAGCTGAAAATAGTGTGACAAACACACTAACTCACCTGTGAGTACTCATTGAATGTTTAGGCTGTGTAGGTTTAATGGTGTTGGCACAATTTGGTTCACAAAAAATGTACATGCGCAAAGTCTGCTTTATTTAATTAGCTTCATACTATTTTTCGTCTTCAATTTTTTTTGTTTACGTTTTCTGAATGTTTATTTCAATTGTTTAGTTTTTAGTTGATTTGGAATGCACTACAGTACTTGTTTCGATTGTGATGTGAATTTTATATTCTTATTCTTGGTTTTTTCGGTAAAGTCACGTAGAAGGGAAATAATAAAATAATAATAAAAAACAATAAAATTCTCACGACGTTTCGATTGCAACACAAGCAATCATCATCAGGTGTGAAAACCACAGCAAGATTATTTTTTACCTAACACCATTACTTTGGAAAGGCTTAAGTATTGAATATCGCACTTTTAGCTTTCGCTCAGCAATTTCCAAGAAGGTAATTTATTTTCTGTCGATCGAGTACAGAAGAGGAGTACGGAATTTTTAGCGGAAACTCGATTTCTGCATTTTTATATAATTAATGCCTATAGTATCATAAAGAGGCTTGGGGCTTTTGGTTGTTTGTTTCGATGTCTCTGCCTCTGCTCACATTCGTTGAGGATTTTTATTATGTTCAGCAAGACCGTCTAAAGCTGTGTGACCAGGAGTCGGAGCCATTTGCTGTTCAACTTGGCTTGTGACAGAAATTCACTCTGGCCCTATGCATTACATTACATAGCATATTCAATAATTACGTAGTTTGAGAATCTCACAATGCCCATTTGAATAAATAGCATTTGTTACGGTTACAATGATATGCTAATAAATGCCTGGTTATACTATGAGATCTCTTTTACCAGTGGCAAAATATAATGGTAGGTTTTTACCCTTTTAACTGGTACAAAACTGACACCTTTATTCAAGGCATCATGTTTGCAATGACCACAACACAAGTAGTCAATAAAGCAAACAAAAAGAAGCAACTCTGATAAGGATAATAATATGCACTGTCCTTGAAGTTGATTGGCCCACACCCGAGACGGCTTTCTTTAGAGCCTAGTCCCCATTGGTGTAGGGCCAGATGACAGATGTCATCTGGCCCTACACCAATGGGGACTAGGCTCTAAAGAAAGCCGTCTCGGGTGTGGGCCAATCAACTTCAAGGACTGTGCATATTATTATCCTTATCAGAGCTGCTTCTTTTTGTTTGCTTTATTGACTATTTGTGTTGTGGTCATTGCAAACATGATGCCTTGAATAAAGGTGTCAGTTTTGTACCAGTTAAAAGGGTAAAAACCTACCATTATGCCTGGTTATAGTTAAGGGAGCGTTTCCTGCTGGTCAGCCATGTTACATCTGGTGATGGTATGACAATGGCTACTCAATGAGATGGCGTTTGAGAATATTGTTCTGTGCCTGGATAATTCCATCATGAAATGGGGCCTTTCGTATGTTCCCCAAAAGTAAATAACCTGCCTGGGAATTTCATGTCACACAACACTGTACCTGCTCAGCTCTCCATGAGTAATCAGCCAGTTCTACAAGTAGCCATTCCAGGCTGGGCCTAAATGGATTACATGGGTCACCTAGCCACCAGGCCTCGTACCATGAATGATATCAATATAGAATATCTGTGAGGAGGCCCCCCAATAGACTGCCCCTGGAACTCTACCGTGCACGTCCCACTGGGGGAAGTCCCCATGGCCCGGCCCTTGGACATGCTAGTGGGAATATGTCGCTTGGCTGGCTTGGGAACGCCTGGGAATTCCCCAGGAAGAGCTACAGTCTGTCGTCAGGGAAAGGGAGGTCTGGGACTGCCCTACTCAATGCTGCTGCCACAACCCTCACCAAGACAAGAGGATTTACAAATAAATGAGCGAATAACGCTGTGAGTCTTCTTGGCCACATATATTACTCCTTTCTCTGTGGATACAAAATATTAACTTATTTAAAGGACCGTCTGTTCTGGCTTATAATTAAGGCTGGCCTGCCTATAATTCCCTCTATTGAACCAAACAAGATTGTATTAGAACCTTACAGATCCTTTAAATATCAGTACAAAATATAATCAATGAGTCTCTTTGGCAGGCGAGGCTGCATTGGTTGGGTCATGAATCCCACATAAACAGACAGCATGCTCAAGCATCTTTTGTTAGTCCAGATGTTACAGGCTAAACAGGCATGGCATTGGCTAGAGAAGAGATTGGAGGATGTGGAGATTATCAGACCTGCTCATGACTGGTACCTGGAGTGTCAAGATCGGCCTCTGTGGAGGAGGCCCGTGATATATGCTGCAAGGAAATTCGAGATATTTGCTCTGCAACAACAGTGAGGGCGAAGTATCAACGTTCATGTGAATGGGTGGAACGCTGGGTGCCTAAAATGCAGCAAGACAGTGGGTAGCACAGCTGGTGCATCTGTCAATCATCTCAGTCAGTCCATCCCTTGACACCTGGATCATTCCCATGATCCACACTTACATGGCATTCATGTGAAATGTATGTGTAGTGAGTTCAACTGAGTCGCAGACGTACACTTGGAGGTAACACATTTATTTAACACCAACACACGGGGTAACTGCCCCTTAACAGAAAAACAACCTATGGTGGTGACCACCAGGCTAACCACTAATTACAACGTAACTGCTACGACGGACCGGGACCACAGCTCGGGTCCAGTTCCACCTGTTGGAGACTCAATGGAACGTAGACCGTAGATGTAGACGAAGGTTTCTTAAGATTGAACAACAACGCCGGTTCCTCTGGGGGACCCGGCTTATATTCTCTGCGGTGTGGCTGGCTCCCTCCCTTGGCCATAACCACTTTCCAGAATCCTCGAGCAGGATCTGGACCCCGACCACGTGACCACCCCTAGCCCCCACTTGGGGCCCCTTTGTAGACTTAACTGGTCACGTGTCCTCTCGGGTCAACCAGAGTGCCATGGCCTTTAGTAACCTCATTCCTACGGCCGTCACTCCCACACCCTATCCTGTAGGGCCAGCACTGCATGCCAAGCGTGGTGCCATCCTGCGCTATCAATCAGCGCTCTAGGGCTGGTACGACACCCACCATAGTGGTATCCGCGATGTCGTTACACCGCACGCCGTGCCTCTCTAGGGCCAGCACAACACAATGTCACTAGATCTGTAAGAGTTTATCTGTGGGGAGCGGTGGCACAGTTATTACACTGTGTAACAAAAACACATTTTTGTTCCTGGGTAGTGTTATTTCCTCATTGCCTATTCCTCAAAAGTACAGATTATTCCCCACAAACTTTGCTTTTTTGATCAGGACAGTGATATTTTGAAATTTACCTATTTTCAATGAGAAAACGGGCTAATTTGTGTCTTTTCTTTCACATAAAGTCCTGGTCACAAAAGCAAAGTTTGTGGGGAATAATAGCGATTTTTTGTATACTCTTTAGGCATAAGCAATTAAAAATAACAGTTTGTACACAGGAACAAAAATTGTGTTACATAGTATTATTACTGTATTATGAATTCAATCATTTGAGTTTGATTATCTCCGACAACAAACGTGATTGATAAGTGAAAACTTAACTTCTTGTGGGTCTCGGCTATGTTGATTGATCTTCAATTAATTACTTGGTGAAGTGAGAGAAGCATTCATATTGAGCAGATGAAGGTGGCCAGGCATGGTTCTGGACACACCACCACTTTTTTACCATGCCAGTGTGTAACAGTGTTTTACCTATGTGACTTTACCGAAAAAACCTAAGAATATGAATCCTTGCAGTCACGAAAGCTTCAAATCTAGAATTAGTGTCAAGTTTGTTTTTGCATTAAAGTATATTAACTCTATTGAACACGGAGGTTAAATCAAAACAATAGTTTATTTTTGTTTTCCTCTGGAAAGTTTTTATTAGAATGGAAACAGGAAATGAACACGACACATATGCAGCTGAAGTTAGATCTTTTAATCCCAGCATTCAGGGAAATCTGAGCCTGGCTTCACACCTCTAAGTTTCGTTTGAACATTAATTTATGCATAATACAAACAGTATTATTTTCAACACCCTTTGCTTTGTTAGCTGAATTTAGCTTTTATAAATATTCATTTTCTAGTCAGACAACCGAAATTGTATGCTTCGAGTTTTGGGTTAACATAGGGCTTCGAGGCATATTTATGACTATTTGCCCTCATTGTTTGCCATAACAGCCCGTGTGATGAATTTGGGAATATTAATAAGTATAGATGTGTAAGTCATATGTGCCTCGATACTTACGTAGATGGTGTGGATATTCTCTTTTTTCTGTCTGCAGCTGACGCTTCCTCTGACGCTTCCTCTGATGCTTCCTCTGCAGAATTGGTCTGATGGAGCAAAGGCACTCAGCGCAGCTCGGTACAAAAATGCAACAATGCGACCAGTGTGCATACAGCACGGATCGTCCTGGACATTTGACACAGCACCAGAGAACTCACACAGGAGAGAAACCCTTAAAGTGCACTTTGTGTGAAAAGTCATTTGCATGGCCATCAGTTCTTCAGAGCCACCAGAGAACACACACGGGAGAGAAACCCTTCAGGTGCACTCTGTGCGGGAAGGCGTTTGCTGAGTCATCACATCTTAAACTACACCAGAGAACACACACGGGAGAGAAACCCTTCAAGTGCAGTGTGTGTGGGAAGGCATTTTCAGATTCATCTGCTCTTAAAAAACACCGGAGAACACACACAGGAGAGAAACCCTTCAAGTGCAGTCTGTGCGGGAAGGTGTTTTCACAGTCCTCTGGTCTTGTATTGCACCAGAGAACACACACGGGAGAGAAACCCTTCAAGTGCAGTCTGTGCAGGAAGGCGTTTGCAGTGTCATCACATCTTAAACAACACCAGATAACACACACAAAAGAGAAACCTTTCAAGTGCACTGTCTGTGAGAAGTCATTTGCAAGGTCATCAGGTCTTAATTGCCACCAGAGAACACACACGGGAGAGAAACCCTTCAAGTGCACTCTGTGCGGGAAGGCGTTTGCCGAGTCATCACATCTTAAACTACACCAGAGAACACACACGGGAGAGAAACCCTTCAGGTGCACTGTGTGCGGGAAGGCGTTTGCAGGTTTATCAAATCTTAACAGGCACCAGAGGACATACAATCATCAGAAGATCCCCAAGGAGTGGAGTCTGAAATTGGCTTGTGAAAGTCAAAGTGCTGCAATGAGCCCATCCCTCATGAAACCAGAACTAAATCCCAGCATGGACACTTTTAAAGTTATCAAGGTGAAATGTGAAGAGGCGAAGGTGAAATGTGAAGAAGTGATGAAGAGCGACGAAGTGAAGGTGAAATGTGAAAAAGTGATGGTGAAGAGCGAAAAAGTGACAGTAAACTGTGAAGATGAAGATTCAACTCCAAAATCATACCTTCACATCGATGGAGGCAACGTGAAGCAGGAGGAGAATTCTGACTGTGAGTCAGAGCGAGGCACCTCCCAGCAGTTTGTGGAAGTGGAGGTGTGGGTGGACTTCTTAGACAATACAAAGTCAAACGGAGACCCGGTAGATGTGTAAGCTTAATGAAGCTCCAATAGATTCACCTTTGTCACAGGCCTTTAATGAAAATGAACGTGAAGTCGAACACTCAATTCCTGGGTTCAGCCTGCAGAATAAGAGCGGCGAGTATTTGTTGACCTGTTGGTTGGGTAGATGAATAATCAGGATCAAGAGACAATATGCTCCCAAGTATTCCACTGTTATTATTATATTTGCATTGATATGGTGCTTGCTTAATTGCCTTAGCAACTCAGTTGTTTCATATCTCATCACAGACACTCGAAGAGCACCTTCAAGTGGCAGCTACCTCTGTGTGGTAAGGTGACCCTGCTCTAGCCTGCATGTGGGCATGAGTCTGTCAGTAGGTAGTGATGATCGATGTGTAATCTCCATTATCTAATTTCTGGATAATGTTTGGAATTATCCAAATATTGACCATGACCCCAACATGCAATGACCTATGCGTTTTGAATGACAATAATATGTTTTACATCCACTGTTAAGCAGACGGTGCATATTTGGTTTAATGTTACTGGAGTAGCCAGGGGTGCCTGTCGGTTTTGAGCATTGAACCTCTGTAATAAATAGAGAATGTGCTTCCACTTGGCTTCCCTTAATCTGAGTGTAGGCATGACAGCCTGAATGTTTCTAACCGGAGCAGATGTTCAATTTAGAGGGGTCCACGTTTTACATGGCTACAGAAGGGAGGGCATTACTGTGGCCGAGGAGAACCAAAGCTTCATGTGGAGTGACAGACCAGGTAGCTTCCACACAGCATTGCGCAGCCGATGAAATGATAATGCCGCCCGACTGATTCGGACCACCCACACAGTGTACACACGCAGTGTAACCCACAAGGTGTACACACACCATGTCTACACAGAGCGTACACAGTGTACCCGCACAGTATACAAACAGCCTGTACACACACAGTAACAAAAACAACTGCCATTCGTCACTAAGTGTTAATGAGCCTGGCACATTATCATAATTTATTCATATTGGTTCTTTCGGTAAAGTCACGTAGAAGGGAAATAATAAAATAAAAATAACATTCTAGACGTTTCGGCCACAACACAAGCAGCCGTCCTCAGGTGAAGAATAGAGCTGTCGGAAAAACAACGTCTCAATGAACGCTGCTAAGCTAGGCAGCGTCTTTTCCAGCTGGGTGAGAGGAGCAGAGCGCCTTGACAAAGCAGTTTTGGTAGTCATATAGTGTAGTGTATACCCAGTTACTTAATGTTAATAGCTCAGCTTATTGGAGAGTATTTTGAGTACATTGATTATATTGATGTAGTTTATATTTAGTTTTTTATCGTCGGTTTATTGTATGGTAGGGTAGTTGCAGTTGTTTAGCATCAATATGCTAAATTCCTCTGTTGATATGTAAACTCCTTTGTCAAGGCGCTCTGCTCCACCCACCCAGCTGAAAAGCCGCTGCCAAGCTTAGCAGCGTTCATTGAGACGCTGTTTTTCTGACAGCTCTCTTCTTCACCTGAGGACGGCTGCTTGTGTTGTGGCCGAAACGTCGAGAATTTTATATTTATTATTTCCCTTGGTTCTTTCGGTAAAGTCACGTAGAATGGAAATAATAAAATAAAAATAAAACAAATTCCCACGACGTTTCGGCCACAACGCAAGCAGCCGTCCTCAGGTGAAGAACAGGTCTGTCGATTTTACCGAAAGAACCAAGAATATGAATCCCTGCAGTCACGAAAGCTTTAAATCGAAATATAATTTATTCACCATTGGAACCTCATTTGCCAGAAGAAAAAATATGATAATTGGTTTTTCACCCTTTTAGCTGTCAACAAAATTGATCTGGTCCAACACCATGTGAGACTAGGCTCTTAAGGAAAGCTGTCTTGGGTGTGGACCAATCAACTTCAAGGACAGTGCATACATTATCAGAGTTATATTTTTTGTTTGTATTACGACTGCAGGTATTGTGGTCTATGCAAACATGACTCCTTGTAAAAAAGGTGTCAGTTTTGTTGCCAGATAAAATGGTAAAACATACATTATAATTTATTCAAGTTACACTGCTGCTCGATAGGGGAGGGGATTGTGTGGACCCCGCAAGTGACGTCATGTCACCTCTTGCTGCCGCATGACGTCACGGCATACCAGGAAACTTCTGCTCCGCGCAGGTTCGCGCACGGAGATCCGTGGTGAGAAGATTACATCGTGGTGGTTGTTCTGGTTATTGGTGTGGTTGTTGTTGTGAACCTAGGTAGAGCCTCGCTCCTTCTCCCTCGTATGGATATCAATTGAGTAGCAGCGAGTATGGAATCGATGTCCAGGTTGGAACATTACAACGCAGGGCCTAGCCATGCGGGGCTTTGCCTCCTGCCCTCGCCTGATTGCATTTGCTTTAATTCTCAGCTTAAGTTTAATTTGTCTTCACCTGGCTCATTACTTTGAAACTTTTTTTTACTTTAAATATTTCTACTTTTTTATTTTACCAGGCATAGCCCACTTGAGCTACACCGCTCGTTTTCAGAAGCGACCTGCCCACAACGCAGTGGGCTTATCAACGTGTGGAATGTTTATCGGTCAAATACTCTAAACGCGTGGTGATGTTGACTCTAAATGTGCAGGGGAAAACCGCAGGATCCGGAGGAAAATCCACGCGACCACGGAGAGAGAGAGGGACACGCAAACTCCAAATATACAGCCATAATACAGGTTTGTTTGTGTGAGATCGCGTAAATAAATCGATGTGTCGTTAACCCCGCCACCACCCGACAGCCAATTAGTAAGGGGCTTGTCACGTAAACAGAACGTGGCCAATGCGTCACTAGCACAGCACTAGTGTATAGTGTAGTATATAGTAATGTATAGTGTAGTATATAGTAGTGTAGTGTGTAGTGTATAATAGTGTAGTGTACTAGTACAACATATAGGTGTGTTGGAGAGCCAAGCCACAACATTTACCATCTGAGTACAATTTTTGACAGTAATTACAACCAGCTTCATCAGGTGACGGCCAAATGTTGTTTTTGGCTCTGTGGGAATATAAATCGGCTCACTGGGTTCATAGCGCAGCACGCTAACCGTTGTACTACTGCACATGCACAAACTTAATCGGAAGTATAGTATTTTTCCAATAATAACTAAGTTAACCGGCTTAGCGCAGGTCTCAGTAATCAAACATGCTGGCTTTATTACAATGATTGAATTCTGCAAATGAAGTATGTAAATGTGTGTATATTGTCACGGTTTTGTGGTTGTGTTATACAATTGCAGGGCTTGTTTGTTTCATAATGAGGACAGCTTTTAAATACGTTGCCCTTGAAGAGCTTCAGGATAGACAATGTTGGATGTTTTGCCATCTGGTAGTGTTGGCACAATTTGGTTCACAAAAAAACGTTCACATGCACAAAGTTTGCTTTATTTATATAGATTGTTTCCATTTTGTCTTGCAAATGTTTTTGTGTATGGTTTCTCAATGTGCATTTCAATTGTTTAGTTTTTTTTATTTTACTTTTACCTCATGCCATTATTTCGGTAAGGCTTAAGTATTGAATATCGCACTATTGGCTGTGCGAGGCACTTTCCCAGCTTGTAACCTCTGATATTCAAGGGGCTGAGGATTACGGATTTTCAGCAGAAACTATATCTCTGCTTTATTGATGTAATTAGGCATATAGTACCATATAGAGGCTTGGGGCTTTGGGTTCTTTGTTTTTTATGTCTCTGCCTCTGCTCACATTCTTTGATGATTTTTATGATTTTGGGCAAGCCCGTCTAAAGCTGCATGACCAGGAGTTGGAGCCATTTCCTGTTCAACTTGGCTTGTGACAGAAATTCACTCTAGCCCCATGCATTACATTACAGAGCATCTTCAATAATTATGTCGTTTGAGAAGCTCTCAATGGCCATATAAATAAATTGCATTTGTTACAGTTAAAATTATACGCACATCGATGCCTGGTTATAGTTAAGGGATCGTTCCCTGGTCAACCATGTTATATATGCTGATGATCTGGTCATGGCTACTCAATGAGATGGGGTTAGAGAATCTTGTTCTGTGCCTGGATAATTCCATCATGAAATGGTTCCTTATCATATGTTCCTCAACAAAACATCACCTGCCTGAGAATTTGATTTCATACAACACTATACCTGCTCAACTCTCCATGAGTAATCAGGCTGTTCTACAAGTGGTGGAGGAGCTCCCATACCTGGTTAATGTGTTCACGACCAGCTCTGGTTTGGCAGCCAAAGTCTCACTTTAAATTTGTCTAGCAGCATTCTTTCATTAGACTGTGTAACACTGTGTGGACGCTTCCTGGACTTTTCCTCCCTACAAAGCTTTGAGTGTCCATCGCCAAGGTCTAGTCTACTAGCATCGCACCCGCCTCTCACTCTTCGTACTGTGGATGGTGGACGCACAGGACGGTGCCACGTAGCCATTCCAGGCTGGGCACAAATGGATTACATGAGTCACCTAGCCACCAGGCCGCGTTTCATGAGTGATATCAATATAGAATATCTGTGAGGAGGCCCCCCAATAGACTGCCCCTGGAACTCTTACCGGGCACGTCCCACTGGGGGAAGTCATCGGGGCCCGGCCCTTGGACATGCTGGTGGGAATATGTCGCTTGACTGGCTTGGGAACGCCTGGGAATTCCCCAGGAAGAGCTCGAGTCTGTCGCCAGGGAAAGGGAGGTCTGGACTGCCCTACTCAATGTGCTGCCGCCACAACCCTCAACCAAGACGAGAGGATTTAGAAATGAATGAACGAACAAAGCTGTGAGTCTTCTTGGCCACAGATATTACTCCTTTCTCTGTGGATGCAAAATATTAACTTATTTAAAGGACCGTCTGTTCTGGCTTATAATTAAGGCTGGCCTGCCTATAATTCCCTCTATTGAACCAAACAAGATTGTATTAGAACCTTACAGATCCTTAAAATATCAGTCCAGAATATAATCAATGAGTCTCTTTGGCAGGCCGAGCTGCATTGGTTGGGTCATGAATCCCACATAAACAGACAGCATGCTCAAGCATCTTCTGTTAGTCCAGATGTTACGGGCTAATTAGGTATGGCATTACTCTTTGGTTCTTTCGGTAAAGTCACGTATAAAGATAAAATAATAAATTAAATAATAGCATACGATGTTTCGATTGCAACACAAGCAAGCATCATCAGGTATAAATGAAATAGCAACAAAAATATAACCAGAAAACTATAGACAGACATATAAGCAGACAGATGTCACCAAGATACATATCTTGATGATATCTGTCTGCTTATATGTCTGAGATACATATCTTGGTGATATCTGTCTGCTTATATGTCTATAGTTTTCTGGTTAGATTTTTGTTGCTATTTCATTTATACCTGATGATGATTGCTTGTGTTGCAATCAAAACGTCGTATGCTATTATTTAATTTATTATTTTATCTTTATACGTGACTTTACCGAAAGAACCAAAGAGTAATTCCTGCAGTCACGAAAGCTCCAAATTTAAGGTATGGCATTGTCTAGAGAAGAGATTGGAGGATGTGGAGGTGATCAGACCTGCTGATGACTGGTACCAGGAGTGTCAAGGTCGGCCTCTGTATAGGAGGCCCGTGATATATGCTGCAGGGCAGGTAGAGATATTTGCTCTGCAACAACAGTGAGGTCGGAGTAGCAATGCTTAAATGAATGGGTGGAACGCTAGGTGCCTAAAATGCAGCAAGACTGGGAAGCACAGATGTTAATCATCTCAGTCACTCCATCCCTTGACACCTGGATCATTCCCATGACCTCCTGACAAGTGATCCACACTTTCATGGCATTCATGTGAAATGTATGTGTAGTGAGTTCAACTGAGTCGCAGACGTACACTTGGAGGCAACACATTTATTTAACACCAACACACGGAGTAACTGCCCCTTACCAGAAAAACAACCTATGGTGGTGACCACCAGGCTAACTACACTAATTACAACACAACGAGCTACGACGGACCGGGACTTCAGCATGGGTCCAGTTCCACGTGTTGGAGACTTGGTGGAACGAAGATGAAGGTTTCTTCGGGTTGAACAACGCGGGCCCCTCTCGGGGACCCGGCTTATATTCTCTGCGGTGTGGCTGGCTCCGCCCTTGGCCACGACCACCTTCCAGAATCCTCGAGCAGGATCTGGACCCCGACCATGTGACCACCCCTAGCCCCTACTTTGGGCCCCTTTGTGGACTTGTCACGTGTCCTCTCGGGTCATCCAGAGTGCCTTTCGTAACCTCATTCCTACGGCCGGTACTCACACACCCTATCCTGTAGTGCCGGCACTGCACGCCAAGCGTGGTGCCATCCTGCGCTATCAGTCAGCGCTCACCGTGCCCCTTTAGGGCCGGTAGTACACCCATCATAGTGGTATCCGCGATGTCGTTACACCGCATGCCGTGTTTCTCTAGGGCCGGCACTACACAGTGACATCCCGTGATGTCACTACATCTGTAAGAGTTGATTTATGTGGTGAGCGATGGCGTAGTTATTACACTGTGAAACAAAAAAACATTTTTGTTCCTGGGTAGTGTTATTTCCTAATTGCCTATGCCTCAAAAGTACAGAAAATGCTATTCCCCACAAACTTTGCTTTTCTGACTAGGACAGTGATATTTTGAAACGTGCCTATTTTCAATGATAAAATGGGCGAATTTGTGTCTTTTCTTTCACATAAAGTCCTGGTCACAAAAGCAAAGTTTGTGGGGGATAATAGCGATTTTCTATACTTTTTAGGCAAAATAAATTGAAAAATAACACTTTGTACCCAAGAACAAGATATGTTTTACATCGTATTATCATTGTATTATGAACTCAATAATTAGAGTTTGATTATCTCCGACAACAAACGTGATTGATAAGTGAAAAATTAACTTCTTGTGGGTCTCGGCTGTGTTGATTGATCCTCAATTAATTACTTGGTGAAGTGAGGAAGCATTAATATTGAGCAGATGAAGGTGGCCAGGCATGGTTCTGGACACACCACCTTTTTACCATGCCAGTATGTGACAGTGTAAAGTTTGTATTTGCAGTAAAGTATATTAACTCTTTTGAACACGGAGGTTAAATCAAAATAATAGTTTATTTTTGTTTTCCTCTGGAACTTTTTATAAGAATGGAAACAGGAAATTAACACGACACATATGCAGCTGAAGTTAGATCTGTTCATCCCAGCATTCACGGAAATCTGAGCCTCGCTTCACACCTTGAAGTTGTGATTAAGTTGTGATTGAACATTAATTTAAGCTTTGTTAGCTTTTATGAATATTAATTTTTTAGCCAGACAACCGAAATTGTGTGCTTGGAGTTTTGGGTTAACATTAATTTTGAAGATACTCGGGCTTACAGGCATATTTATGACCATTTGCCCTCTCATTGTTTGTCATAACAGCCCGTGTGATGAATTTGGGAATATGTTTCACTATATCATGAACATGTGAATAAGTATAGATGTGTAAGTCATGTGTAACTGTGTATTTAGGTATTCCTCTGTGCCTCGATACTGACGTAGATGGTGTGGATATTCTCTTTTTTCTGTCTGCAGCTGACGCTTCCTCTGCAGAATTGGTCTGATGGAGCAAAGGCGCTCAGCGCAACTTGGTACAAAAAGGCAACAATGCGACCATTGTGCATACAGCACGGATCAAACTGGACATTTGACACAGCACCAAAGAACTCACACAGGAGAGAAACCCTTCAAGTGCACTTTGTGTGACAAGGCATTTGCATGGTCATCAGGTCTTCATCACCACCAGAGAACACACAAAGGAGAGAAACTCTTTAGGTGTACTCTGTGCGGGAAGGCGTTTGCACAATCACCACATCTTCAAATACACCAGAGAACACACACGGGAGAGAAACCCTTCAAGTGCAGTGTGTGTGGGAAGGCGTTTTCACAGTCATCTAATCTTGTATCACACCAGAGAACACACACGGGAGAGAAACCCTTCAGGTGCACTTTGTGCGGGAAAGCGTTTGCAGGCTTATCAAATCTTATAACACACCAGAGAACACACACGGGAGAGAAACCCTTCAAATGCAGTCTGTGCGGGAAGGCGTTTACAGTGTTATCACATCTTAAACAACACCAGAGAACACACACAAAAGAGAAACCTTTCAAGTGCACTGTCTGTGAGAAGGCATTTGCATGGCCATCAGGTCTTAATTGCCACCAGAGAACACACACGGGAGAGAAATCCTTCAGGTGCACTTTGTGCGGGAAAGCGTTTGCAGGTTTATCAAATCTTAAAACACACCAGAGAACACACACGGGAGAGAAACCCTTCAAGTGCAGTCTGTGCGGGAAGGCGTTTACAGTGTTATCACATCTTAAACAACACCAGAGAACACACACTAAAGAGAAATCTTTCAAGTGCACTGTCTGTGAGAAGGCATTTGCATGGCCATCAGGTCTTAATTACCACCAGAGAACACACACGGGAGAGATGCTCTTCACGTGCACTCTCTGCGGGAAAGCGTTTGCTCAGTCATCAATTCTTAAAACACACCAGAGGACACAATCATCAGAAGATCCCCAAGGAGTGGAGTCTGAAATCGGCTTGTGAAAGTCAAAGTGCTGCAATCAGCCCATCCCTCATGAAACCAGAACTAAAGACCAGCTTGGACACTTTTGAAGGTATCAAGGTGAAATGTGAAGAGGCGAAGGTGAAATGTGAAGTAGTGATCAAGAGCGAAGAAATGACGATGAAATGTGAAGTGATGGTGAAGAGCGAAGTGATGGTAAACTGTGAAGATGAAGATTCAACTCCGAAATTGGACCTTCACATCGAGGGTGGCAACGTGAAGCAGGAGGAGATTTCTGACTGAGGCAGAGGGAGGCAACTCCCAGCAGTTTGTGGAAGTAGAGGTGTGGGTCGACTTCTTAGACAATACAAAGTCAAATGGAGACCCGGTAGATGTGTAAGCTTGGGACAATGAAGCTCCAATAGATTCACCTCTGTCACAGGCCTTTAATGAAAAGAACGTTAAGTCGAACACTCAATTCCTGGGTTTAACCTGCAGAGTAAGAGCGACCAGTATTTGTGGATCTATGGGTTGGGTAGATGATTAACCATGAGCAAGAGCCAATAAGCTCCCAAGTGTTGTATATATTAGGTCTTGAAAAAGAATGAAAATTAAATGATAACTGAAAATGCGCAATGTTTTGAAATGATGCTAATTATGTATTTATGCTATATCTCGGGGTATTACCAATCGTGATAATAATATGAAGGTGTAATTGTATGAAGTTATGCAAGTGTATCTAATTATGCGAATTAGGCTCTGCTTCGTTGTCTCAGGGTGTATTACCAATCGTGCTAATAAATTGACTTAAAGCTGGATTCATATTCTTTGGACCTTTCGGTAAAGTCACGTAGGTAGGTTTTTGTTATTTTCTTTGAACCTATCAACGTGACTTTACCGAAAGACCTAAAGAATATAATACAGTCTTTCTCGCTTGAACGTTTACCGATTATGTTTTAGTGTGTTTATGTTAGGTCTCAAAATTCAGATCTCACCGCAGGATACAGTTCTTATAATTATGATTATTACGCATGAACTTAGGAAGGGACACTCAGACTCTTCTGCCTTAAACAACTTTAATATCTAAAAACAAAACACTGTAATATGCTAACTCTTACGCTAGGAATTGTCAACCCAGTACTCCTGGAAATGTTCTACTCATTGATCCATACAAGTAACCCTCAATGGTTACGTTTATTAACTGGATAACAGAACAATCGGCTAATTGCTCAGAGTAAAGCGACCATACACGCCGATAGGAAAAAGTCTTTAAGAATCTGTTACAATATTCATACGAACAGTAGTAAAGAAACATGTGCCCAAGGCCAAAGTAGTTTTCAATGAATTAATTGGTAAGATTATGCAATTGATCGAAATGCCCTGGAACAATAATGTGTGTCAGTGTGCCTGTTTGCCTAATAAATGCTTATCAATTGGCTAATGGGCTTGAATCTGCGGGCAAGATTCCGTGATCAAAAGAAATAAATCTCAACACAATAGTATTCCTGTGAGTGTGTAGATTCATAACATCGACGCTTAAAAATGTTTAACGTCAATTAATGTTTTGCTAAAGCTATGCAATTAACGAACCGAATGACTAAAATACTTATATACGACCTTATTCAAGCAGCTCAATGGACCAGACAATGTTTTCCACGATCAGCTAATAGTTAACGCACCACCTTAGGATGGCCTTTTTCGAAACAAAGATCACTTTTGGAGCAATCTTATTAGTTCCCGATATGTGTGTTGTGTGTGTGGGTGTATTGTCTTCGTGCTCAACTCTTTGAGTGAAGCCGGCGCCGAGGTGGGGCTTTCCTTGTACCGAGAATGCCTCTGTTCGCTTGCCTCCTGGGCGATGAGTCGTGTGTGTGTGGGCGTGTCATACACAAGGCGCTCTCTCTTGATAGCAGCTCCAAGCTTCTCCACTGCTGGATGATTGTTGAGTCTGCACGATGATTGCCTTTGGCGGTGCCCGATATCGCTCGCAGCTCGTCCGCTGGTCACCGGCGCTGACACTTAGGGGTTAATTTTCGAAGGCCGTAAACGAAAAGTTAATGCATTTGGGTGTGCATAAAACATTGGCGACGTTGAAAAAGGACTTTTACAGGCCCGGGATGTAGAGTGATGTCCTCCTGATTAGAGGTTGTGTCGATTGTGCGCGTCGGAAATCTCCTGCCACGCGACCGCAGATTCCGTCACAGTCCATTGTTGTGTCACGGCTGAATGAATTTGTGGCCCTGGACAATTTGGGTCCCTTCCCGGTCTCCCAGAGATGGCACAAGTACCTCCTCGTGGGGGTCGAATATTTGACTCGTTGGCCTATGGCCTGGCCCTTGGTTGACCAGTCAACTGCGTCTATAGCCGACGCCTTTGTGAATGGCTATGTCCTGGATAAGGGGGCCCCGGAGCAACTGCTCACGGATCAGGGTATGAATTTCTCCTCCAAATTGCTCCAGGATGTGTGAGTCTTTGGGCAGGCGGAAAATACGCACCTCACCGTATCATCTGCAGAGTGACTCGATGGTTGAGCGGTTGCATAGAACCCTCACCGCTATGCCAGCAAGTGACTGGCGGACTGGCGTATTGGGATCTGCACTTCCCGGGGGTCCTTGCTGCATACAGACTTGCTCCGCATGCCTCGACAGGTTTCTCACCGTTTTATTTGATGTATGGGAGGGAACCCGAACCCCTTGTGCAAGTTGAGTTGGGACTGAGCCCCCTGCGGAAAGGTTCAGCAGTGCTTGACCCCATTTTGAAAACACTGGAGCAGCTACGGTTGGGCCGTGAAGCCGCTCGGGTCAACTCGGCCCGCAGACAGGCCTGTAACGAGCAGCTGAAGGGTCATGAAGGGCCCGGAATACCGTGGCAAGTGGGGGACAAGGCTTGGCGACATTGCCTCCAGTTGCCTGTGGGCACGTCCCCGAAACTACTGTCCCTGTCATGGGCCGGTCGAGGTCATTGAGGTTTGGCGGTCACAGTGTGTGTGTATCCGTTTGGGCCGGCGGCGCTGGTTTGTGCATCCTTTACGGTTAAAAACTTACGTTCTGTCCGGTCCGGTCGATTCATCCCCACATCCCTGCCGGCCGGTGTCTGATGTGTCTGGTACGCCAACCGGCAAGCCTAAAGTAACAGGCCGTGAGGAGGAATGTTCTGTACTGCCTGCAGGGCTGGAGGATCTAAATACCACGGACGGAGCCTTGCGGACTCCCTCATCGGACACTCATCACACTCAAGCAGACCCGTCTCGACCTGCGGGGATGGGCCTGCTGCACATACCCATTCGCGACGCGTTGTTTTTCGTTAATGCCCCATTCCCTTGTTCTTGTTTATTTTCATGGTCACTGCTTATGATTATCTTGTAGTTAGGGGTCGGTTACTTGTCACTATATAGTTGTGTTTATGGGTTGTCACGTTGCGTGCGCACAAGGGATGTATATTACAGCCAGGATGGCTGCGTTTTTGTTCTTGGGGGGGGGGGATGCAGTGTGGTAAAATACGTGGTGCGCACTGCTGCCCGAGGGCAACCGAGAACAGGCTGGTGTGCGTGTCATGCCGCCGCCACGAAGCCGTTCAGCAGGCGCCCCATCTCCGACCTCGCCACCACCAAGCGACGGAGCCAACCCCGCGTCCCCCTCACCTCGCCTCACATGAACACACCCGCACGCATTTCCCCCCCCCCCCCCATAGAGCTCCTAGGGGAGGTCACCTGGCCGACCGGTTTTTATCCGAGAAGCCCTTACCGGGATTAAACTTTCACGGTTTCCGGCGACCAGGGAATTGGACGACCTCCCCCGACGCTACTTTGCACCGCGGCGCTGCGACCGGCCTTAAGATTGCAAGGTCGCAGCGAGGGGCCACTCGGCCACCGCGGGTGAAACGCATCCCACACACCCCACACACGCAAGTATCGACGGGGCAGGCAGAGGGAATAAGCATTGTGATGGAGGAGCATCATTAGAAGACACGCAGCGCATCTGAATTGCATAATCAGGCACCCCCGCACAGGGAGCGGAGGGACGGTATAATTACGCTCGGGCACGCAGGCACCATTGTTAGGGGAGTTAAAGGATAAGACTGTTGGTATGAGTAATCGGGAGAGCGGAGTCACGCGGGGAGCCGTGCACAAATTCCCACGGCGCACCTTTGTGACGGACGCCGCCGCATAAACTGCGATAATGGGGGGGCCTGCGTGAGAAAAGGGATTGATTGGAATTTGCGCCGCGCAGGTTGAGCATTAATTAGCATATCAAAAGCGGATTGATTGGAATTTGCGCCGCGCAGGTTGAGCATTAAGTAGCATATCACAGGCGCCCGGAACCGCGGTGCGCGTGCCAGAGGGGCGCGAGCCCATTGTTCAGAGCCACATTCCTTTGAGGTAGGGAGGATAAATAGTGGGCGCAAAGGGGAAATCGGGCTCTCTCTTCACTCCAGCGCCAGGCGACCAGACGCAGCTCCAGCCAGCGACCCGGATGTCCGTGCGACGCGCCGAGGTACGCTGTTAGCACAAGGATCAGCGGAGGAGGTAAAAGTAGGATCATAGCCGATAAATAGAGAATAGATTCAGAGGTATCAGCGTAGGCCAGCCTCGCCAACTCACTGATTTAACATCTAGTTCCAGGTAGCGGATAATAAATCATTAATAGCTGATCGTGGCCTCGTGTGATCTCGTGTTATAAGTGCGAACGCGTGTGGTACTGTGTATGCGTAAGCTCGCGGCGTGCGTAATCGGCGTACCCCAGGTGCGCGATCATAACGTGAGCGGCCGGCGCAGAGCGGCGCAAGAGTGGGTATCGCGTGTGGAGCTGTATGTGTGTGTGCGCGCACGTTCACGACGTGTATAATACAGGTGCGCGATCCTAACGTGAGTGGTCAGTGTTGAGTGAGTGCCGCGCAGAGCTGTGTGTGGGTGTGCGCGTACGTAATTAACCATGCCTACTACGCGGACCCGCGGGGGAGGGGAATCCTCGAGCGACGGCTCTCACCCCATGGGTGAAGAACCCAGCAGCGGTTCGCCTAGCAGCGAGGGGGCGAGTAATGAGGTTAACCCGGCCGTTAGGGGTACCGAGGGAGGGATCTCGGGGGCCAGCGACCCCCACATATTGGTGTCAGAAGTGAGACGATCCCCCGCACCCCCAAGGGAAAGAGGCCCCCCAACCCAGATTAAAATCAAATGCACATTTACGGGCAAAGGAATTCAATCATGGAAATCGTTTGCCCGCAGCATCAGGGGGGCTAAAAAAGTTAATGGGTGGTCAGATGAGGAGGCGTTGCAGCAGTTAGAGCTACATTTAGATGGGCGGGCAGCTGACTTTGTGGAAGCTTTGCCCGCAAGCGCACAAACCCAGTGGGAAAAATTAATGTGCGAACTCGAACGGCGCTTCGGCGCCTATGACAAGGAGGATGCGCAGACGGCCTTAGAGGCACGCCGCCGCCAACCCGGCGAAGATTTACGAGATTACGCCGAGGATGTACGCATGTTGACCCAGCTCGCGTACCCAGAGTACGAGGCCAAAATAATTGAGGGCCACGCCGCCGGTAAAATCCAGCGATATTTGGCACACACCCCGTGGTGGCAGCCAAATGTCGACGGTACACGCCTCTCCTTTAACACCCTCGTCGAGCGCGCGCGCAAATGCGAGAAACTCTCGGGTGAGCGTGCGCAGCCTCGAGGGAGGGGACGAGAGTGCGCCGTAGCGAGCCTACTCTCCGACGAGGAGGAAGAGATCGCCATCGCAGTAAGGGGACGGGCAAGGGAGCCCCAGAGACCCAGCGAGAAAACCCCGGGGTGGGTAGCTGGGTTACAGGCCGGTATGGGAGATATGATAAACCAAGTAGGTGAGAGGGTAACCCAAATAGGTGAGAGGGTAACCCAAGTAGACGATAAAATGAGCCGAAATATGGTTGAGCTACAGTGTACCGTTGAGACTGAGATGGGGGAACTACGCTCGACAGTAGGGGGGCTGGCTGGGAGGGTAGCCCAATTAGAGTCCGATATGGGACAACTGCGTACTGGGGGAGGGAGAGGGAACGCACAGGGGACCCGCTACGGAGCCGCCCCCCCTCCCCGGGCATGTTATATGTGCGATCGCCGAGGGCATCTAATGAGGGACTGTCCTGAAATCACCCGAGTTAGGCAGACGCGGGGGTTAAACTCCAACGCCCCCTAGAGAGCGGACCAACTAGGGGTGCAATCGACGCGGTCCCGATACAAATAGACGATGATGAGAATAATGGCGAGCGAGTGATCTCCACACAGGTTCCAGCAACAACGCCCACAGAAACGGTGACTCCTGGCGACTGGCTACGGGAGCTGGTGGCGGGGATCACGGGGGCCACGTTGCTGGTGGAAGGGGAGGTAAACGGAGTGCGTACCCGAATCCTGCTGGACACGGGGGCAGTGGCCTCGCTCGTGAGCGCAGCGCACTGCAGCGCGATCGGGGTCGACGTGCGTCACCTGCAGGCCCCGGACTGTGCACTGCACACGGCGAGCGGAGCCGTTCCTGGGACGGGAACCGACGCGCCCCCGCTTCACACCTGTGGCCGCTATCCTGGCGACGGCAGTCACCATCGGGCCGCTCACCGAGATGCTGGTGCCGGTGGAAACATCCCCCACCGACCCCGCGCTCCGACCATCAGGGGAGGTAATGCTAACTCCTCACCCGGAGTTGGCAAAACGGTATGGGGTCGTGGGATCTGCCACGTTGGTAAACGCAGATGGGGACCGATTGTTTATGCGGATGTTTAACCCCCACAATACCCCAGCGATACTGCGACGGCGCACCCCGATAGCCACCGTACACCCCCTGCACGCACGCCACTCTAACGACTCGGTGTTCGCACTCTGGGCTGAAGACCCCGGTCGTCCTGAGGGTGACCAGGACCTGGCCTGGCGAGTCGGCCCGACTCCCCAAGCCGAGGTCGTTCCCCGGCTCGACGCGTTACATGTACCATGGGCGGATTTACCTAAGGGAGAGGCCGATCGGCTGCGCGAGTTACTGCGGGAGTATGCCGACGTGTTCAGCGAACACGACTCGGACGTGGGTCGGATCGACCTTGTTAAGCACCAAATTGACACCGGTGCAGCCCGACCCATCAAACTCCCTGCGTACCGAGTGGGCGCACCCGAACGCACCCAGATCAAAGAGGCGGTTGGGGACATGCTTCGCGATAACATAATTCAGCCCTCGGCGAGCCCCTGGTCAGCCCCGGTGGTACTAGTAACGAAAAAGGATGGGTCAACCCGGTTCTGCGTCGATTACCGTAAATTGAACGCAGCCACGCTCGGCGACGCCTTCCCCATACCTCGCATCGACGACACTTTTGACAGCCTCGCCGGAGCGCGATATTTTTCTACCCTCGATCTCGCGTCCGGGTACTGGCAGGTGGAGATGGCGGAGGAGGATCGGCCGAAAACCGCATTCACCACCCCGATGGGACTATTCGAGTTTCGAGTACTCCCGTTCGGACTCACCAATGCGCCCGCGACGTTCCAGCGGCTGATGGAGTTGGTGATGCGGGGTTTGCAATGGGAACAGTGCCTGATTTACTTGGACGATGTGATCGTGTTCAGTAGATCTTTGTCTGAGCATTGGTCCAGGCTACGAGAGGTGTTCCAGCGACTGCGAGCGGCTCATCTCAAGCTCAAGCCACGTAAGTGTTACATCGCACAACGCGAGGTGGGGTACCTCGAGCATCGCGTCAGCGAGGCAGGCGTGCGTACCGATCCGGAGAAGGTACGCGCCGTAGTGGAGTGGCCACGGCCAAGGAATCTGACGGAGATCAGATCATTTTTGGGGCTCGCCACCTATTATCGTCGATTTGTAAAGGGATTCAGCGAGATTGCACGCCCCCTCACCCAACTCACCTCCCCTAAGCACCCCTATCAGTGGACGGGGGCCTGCCAGACGGCCTTCACCACTCTCAAAGACCACCTCACCCACGCCCCCACCCTCGCTTTCCCCGATTTTACCACCGATTTTATTTTGGACACCGACGCCTGCAGCAGCGGGCTGGGCGCGGTGTTGTCACAGGTACAGGATGGGACGGAACGAGTCATCACGTACGCCAGCCGGACCTTGAGTGGGGCCGAGCTGAACTATTGCGTGACCCGCCAAGAGTTGTACGCCGTGATTTTCGCATGCAAACAGTTCCGGCCGTATTTGTACGGCAGGAGATGTCGCGTACGCACTGACCATTATGCTCTGCAGTTCCTTCTTACATTCAAGGAGCCGCGGGGGCAGATGGCCCGGTGGTTGGCGCAGTTGCATTAGTACAACCTGCAAATCGAGTATCGGGCTGGCCGGACGCATGCAAACGCGGACGCCTTGTCGAGGCGACCCACGGTGTACGCCGAGACAAGGGCGGAGGAGGCCTGCCCGTGTTTCACGGGGGGACGCTGCCGGCAGGCAACGGACCCCCGAGAGGCCACGGCCAACTACCCCCCCCCAGCGAGAGAGAGTGCAGTGTGCGCCACAGAGACCCTCACAGGTGGCACCGAGGATCCCGTCGACCGCCCGGCAAGCGCGGGACCCGCGGCTCGGGACCCGATCGGACGGATCCAGGAGGACGTCGGCTGCGCCTTCCCGGACCTGAACGACGAGCAGCTGAGACAGACCCAGCAGCGAGATCCCGATCTGGCGGCAGTGGAGGCGGCACTGCGAGAGGAAAAGAGTGCCCTACCAGGACCCTGGAGCGGTTTGTATGCCCGGTTGTGTGTGCAGAACGGAGTGGTACGGGAGTTAACCGAGGCCGGCCTGCCGGGGTGCATCTGTGTTCCTGCCCAGGTGCGACCCCAGCTGCTACGGCTGGTGCATGACCACCCACTCGGGGGCCACGATGGGGAACGACGCACGCGAGAGACCCTGCGTCGCCAGTATCTCTGGCCCAAATTGGCACAAGACGTGGCGGCCTGGGTACAGGGCTGCCGCGCCTGTCAGCAGTGCGGGCCGAAACCGGCACGATACCAGGTACCCCTAAGGCCGTTCCGCGTCAGCCGCACGAATCAGCTGGTCGGGATCGACCTACAGGGGCCATTCCCGCGATCCCATCGAGGCAACCGGTATATCCTGGTCGCAGTAGAGTATTTCACCCGCTACCCCGTGGCAGTGGCCATCCCTGATAAAACGGCCTTGGTGGTGGCCCGGGCATTTGTGGAACATTACGTACTGAAGCCCGGGATCCCAGAACGAGTCCTCACTGACCAGGGTAGCGAGTTCGAGGCCGAGCTGTTCCAGGCACTGTGCCGAGAATTCGGAATCCAGAAGGACCGAACCACAGCGTACCGCCCCCGAGCGAACGGTATGGTAGAACGCATGAATCAGACCCCAGCGGGGAAACTCAAACGTATGGCGGCCGCAAATCAACGGGATTGGGACGAACACCTCCCCTACGCCCTTTTCGCCTACGCCACCACCGTACACACGTCGACGGGACAAACCCCGTTTTTAATGATGTTCGGCCGTGAGTCTCGTTTACCCGCAGATCTGCTATTCGGCGTCCCTTCCCCCCAGCCAGAGGAGGGAAGCCGCCCCGTGGAACACCTGTTGGAGACCCTGCGAGAAGCCCGAGGCCGAGCATACCCGCAAGGGGAAGCCGCGCATCGGCGGCAGGAACAGGGCACCCGACCCCGCATGGAACCCCCCTTATTCCTGACAGGCGCTAAGGTGTGGCTACACACCCCTCGCGTCGGGACCGGGCAGGTGGGGAAACTGACGACCTACTGGCGGGGACCCTGGACCGTGGTGCGACAGATCTCCCCCTGGACGGTACTAATTTATGGCGGGGAGAGGGATCGAGAGACGGTGGTCAACGTCCGCCGCGTAAAACCGTGGAAAGCGGCCCCGGCGAGAGAGAACCCCGTCAACCGAAGGCCCCGAAATCCCGGAGTACCCGCACCCCTCGTGTTGGGGGGCCTCGCACCCTACATGGGCCCCACCGGGCCCCCGAGACGCCCCGACCCCGCCAGGGGACGGCGCGGACGACGGCCCCTAAACCCCTCCACTTCTGAGTTTGTACCCCAGCCCGCAGGTACCGAGGGACAGGGAGAGCCGCTGGAGTGGAGGAGGAGGCCGCCGCAGGAGCTGCAGAGGACGGAGCCACCCGCCCCGAGACCAGCCACGAGGTCCGGACGGACCCCCCGGACCCCGCAGCGTTTTCTCGTGGGCGCGGCCCAAGCAAGGTGCTCCAGTCAACCCGGGACGGGGACCAGCACCTCGGGGGGCTATGTCATGCCGCCGCCACGAAGCCGTTCAGCAGGCGCCCCATCTCCGACCTCGCCACCACCAAGCGACGGAGCCGACCCCGCGTCCCCCTCACCTCGCCTCACATGAACACACCCGCACGCATTTCCCCCCCCCCATAGAGCTCCTAGGGGAGGTCACCTGGCCGACCGGTTTTTATCCGAGAAGCCCTTACCGGGATTAAACTTTCACGGTTTCCGGCGACCAGGGAATTGAACGACCTCCCCCGACGCTACTTTGCACCGTGGCGCTGCGACCGGCCTTAAGATTGCAAGGTCGCAGCGAGGGGCCACTCGGCCACCGCGGGTGAAACGCATCCCACACACCCCACACACGCAAGTATTGACGGGGCAGGCAGAGGGAATAAGCATTGTGATGGAGGAGCATCATTAGAAGACACGCAGCGCATCTGAATTGCATAATCAGGCACCCCCGCACAGGGAGCGGAGGGACGGCATAATTACGCTCGGGCACGCAGGCACCATTGTTAGGGGAGTTAAAGGATAAGGCTGTTGGTATGAGTAATCGGGAGAGCGGAGTCACGCGGGGAGCCGTTCACAAATTCCCACGGCGCACCTTTGTGACGGACGCCGCCGCATAAACTGCGATAATGGGGGGGCCTGCGTGAGAAAAGGGATTGATTGGAATTTGTGCCGTGCAGGTTGAGCATTAATTAGCATATCAAAAGCGGATTGATTGGAATTTGCGCCGCGCAGGTTGAGCATTAAGTAGCATATCACAGGCGCCCGGAACCGCGGTGCGCGTGCCAGAGGGGCGCGAGCCCATTGTTCAGAGCCACATCCCTTTGAGGTAGGGAGGATAAATAGTGGGCGCAAAGGGGAAATCGGGCTCTCTCTTCACTCCAGCGCCAGGCGACCAGACGCAGCTCCAGCCAGCGACCCGGATGTCCGTGCGACGCGCCGAGGTACGCTGTTAGCACAAGGATCAGCGGAGGAGGTAAAAGTAGGATCATAGCCGATAAAGAGAGAATAGATTCAGAGGTATCAGCGTAGGCCAGCCTCGTCGACTCACTGATTTAACATCTAGTTCCAGGTAGCGGATAATAAATCATTAATAGCTGATCGTGGCCTCGTGTGATCTCGTGTTATAAGTGCGAACGCGTGTGGTACTGTGTATGCGTAAGCTCGCGGCGTGCGTAATCGGCGTACCCCAGGTGCGCGATCATAACGTGAGCGGCCAGCGCGGCGCAGAGCGGCGCAAGAGTGGGTATCGCGTGTGGAGCTGTATGTGTGTGTGCGCGCACGTTCACGACGTGTATAATACAGGTGCGCGATCCTAACGTGAGTGGTCAGTGTTGAGTGAGTGCCGCGCAGAGCTGTGTGTGGGTGTGCGCGTACGTAATTAACCATGCCTACTACGCGGACCCGCGGGGGAGGGGAATCCTCGAGCGACGGCTCTCACCCCATGGGTGAAGAACCCAGCAGCGGTTCGCCTAGCAGCGAGGGGGCGAGTAATGAGGTTAACCCGGCCGTTAGGGGTACCGAGGGAGGGATCTCGGGGGCCAGCGACCCCCACATATTGGTGTCAGAAGTAGGACGATCCCCCGCACCCCCAAGGGAAAGAGGCCCCCCAACCCAGATTAAAATCAAATGCACATTTACGGGCAAAGGAATTCAATCATGGAAATCGTTTGCCCGCAGCATCAGGGGGGCTAAAAAAGTTAATGGGTGGTCAGATGAGGAGGCGTTGCAGCAGTTAGAGCTACATTTAGATGGGCGGGCAGCTGACTTTGTGGAAGCTTTGCCCGCAAGCGCACAAACCCAGTGGGAAAAATTAATGTGCGAACTCGAACGGCGCTTCGGCGCCTATGACAAGGAGGATGCGCAGACGGCCTTAGAGGCACGCCGCCGCCAACCCGGCGAAGATTTACGAGATTACGCCGAGGATGTACGCATGTTGACCCAGCTCGCGTACCCAGAGTACGAGGCCAAAATAATTGAGGGCCTCGCCGCCGGTAAAATCCAGCGATATTTGGCACACACCCCGTGGTGGCAGCCAAATGTCGACGGTACACGCCTCTCCTTTAACACCCTCGTCGAGCGCGCGCGCAAATGCGAGAAACTCTCGGGTGAGCGTGCGCAGCCTCGAGGGAGGGGACGAGAGTGCGCCGTAGCGAGCCTACTCTCCGACGAGGAGGAAGAGATCGCCATCGCAGTAAGGGGACGGGCAAGGGAGCCCCAGAGACCCAGCGAGAAAACCCCGGGGTGGGTAGCTGGGTTACAGGCCGGTATGGGAGATATGATAAACCAAGTAGGTGAGAGGGTAACCCAAATAGGTGAGAGGGTAACCCAAGTAGACGATAAAATGAGCCGAAATATGGTTGAGCTACAGTGTACTGTTGAGACTGAGATGGGGGAACTACGCTCGACAGTAGGGGGGCTGGCTGGGAGGGTAGCCCAATTAGAGTCCGATATGGGACAACTGCGTACTGGGGGAGGGAGAGGGAACGCACAGGGGACCCGCTACGGAGCCGCCCCCCCTCCCCGGGCATGTTATATGTGCGATCGCCGAGGGCATCTAATGAGGGACTGTCCTGAAATCACCCGAGCTAGGCAGACGCGGGGGTTAAACTCCAACGCCCCCTAGAGAGCGGACCAACTAGGGGTGCAATCGACGCGGTCCCGATACAAATAGACGATGATGAGAATAATGGCGAGCGAGTGATCTCCACACAGGTTCCAGCAACAACGCCCACAGAAACGGTGACTCCTGGCGACTGGCTACGGGAGCTGGTGGCGGGGATCACGGGGGCCACGTCGCTGGTGGAAGGGGAGGTAAACGGAGTGCGTACCCGAATCCTGCTGGACACGGGGGCGGTGGCCTCGCTCGTGAGCGCAGCGCACTGCAGCGCGATCGGGGTCGACGTGCGTCACCTGCAGGCCCCGGACTGCGCGCTGCACACGGCGAGCGGAGCCGTTCCTGGGACGGGAACCGACGCGCCCCCGCTTCACACCTGTGGCCGCTATCCTGGCGACGGCAGTCACCATCGGGCCGCTCACTGAGATGCTGGTGCCGGTGGCAACATCCCCCACCGACCCCGCGCTCCGACCATCAGGGGAGGTAATGCTAACTCCTCACCCGGAGTTGGCAAAACGGTATGGGGTCGTGGGATCTGCCACGTTGGTAAACGCAGATGGGGACCGATTGTTTATGCGGATGTTTAACCCCCACAATACCCCAGCGATACTGCGACGGCGCACCCCGATAGCCACCGTACACCCCCTGCACGCACGCCACTCTAACGACTCGGTGTTCGCACTCTGGGCTGAAGACCCCGGTCGTCCTGAGGGTGACCAGGACCTGGCCTGGCGAGTCGGCCCGACTCCCCAAGCCGAGGTCGTTCCCCTGCTTGACGCGTTACATGTACCATGGGCGGATTTACCTAAGGGAGAGGCCGATCGGCTGCGCGAGTTACTGCGGGAGTATGCCGACGTGTTCAGCGAACACGACTCGGACGTGGGTCGGACCGACCTTGTTAAGCACCAAATTGACACCGGTGCAGCCCGACCCATCAAATTCCCTGCGTACCGAGTGGGCGCACCCGAACGCACCCAGATCAAAGAGGCGGTTGGGGACATGCTTCGCGATAACATAATTCAGCCCTCGGCGAGCCCCTGGTCAGCCCGGTGGTACTAGTAACGAAAAAGGATGGGTCAACCCGGTTCTGCGTCGATTACCGTAAATTGAACGCAGTCACGCTCGGCGACGCCTTCCCCATACCTCGCATCGACGACACTTTTGACAGCCTCGCCGGAGCGCGATATTTTTCTACCCTCGATCTCGCGTCCGGGTACTGGCAGGTGGAGATGGCGGAGGAGGATCGGCCGAAAACCGCATTCACCACCCCGATGGGACTATTCGAGTTTCGAGTACTCCCGTTCGGACTCACCAATGCGCCCGCGACGTTCCAGCGGCTGATGGAGTTGGTGATGCGGGGTTTGCAATGGGAACAGTGCCTGATTTACTTGGACGATGTGATCGTGTTCAGTAGATCTTTGTCTGAGCATTGGTCCAGGCTACGAGAGGTGTTCCAGCGACTGCGAGCGGCTCATCTCAAGCTCAAGCCACGTAAGTGTTACATCGCACAACGCGAGGTGGGGTACCTCGAGCATCGCGTCAGCGAGGCAGGCGTGCGTACCGATCCGGAGAAGGTACGCGCCGTAGTGGAGTGGCCACGGCCAAGGAATCTGACGGAGATCAGATCATTTTTGGGGCTCGCCACCTATTATCGTCGATTTGTAAAGGGATTCAGCGAGATTGCACGCCCCCTCACCCAACTCACCTCCCCTAAGCACCCCTATCAGTGGACGGGGGCCTGCCAGACGGCCTTCACCACTCTCAAAGACCACCTCACCCACGCCCCCACCCTCGCTTTCCCCGATTTTACCACCGATTTTATTTTGGACACCGACGCCTGCAGCAGCGGGCTGGGCGCGGTGTTGTCACAGGTACAGGATGGGACGGAACGAGTCATCACGTACGCCAGCCGGACCTTGAGTGGGGCCGAGCTGAACTATTGCGTGACCCGCCAAGAGTTGTACGCCGTGATTTTCGCATGCAAACAGTTCCGGCCGTATTTGTACGGCAGGAGATGTCGCGTACGCACTGACCATTATGCTCTGCAGTTCCTTCTTACATTCAAGGAGCCGCGGGGGCAGATGGCCCGGTGGTTGGCGCAGTTGCAGGAGTACAACCTGCAAATCGAGTATCGGGCTGGCCGGACGCATGCAAACGCGGACGCCTTGTCCAGGCGACCCACGGTGTACGCCGAGACAAGGGCGGAGGAGGCCTGCCCGTGTTTCACGGGGGGACGCTGCCGGCAGGCAACGGACCCCCGAGAGGCCGCGGCCAACTACCCCCCCCCCAGCGAGAGAGAGTGCAGTGTGCGCCACAGAGACCCTCACAGGTGGCACCGAGGATCCCGTCGACCGCCCGGCAAGCGCGGGACCCGCGGCTCGGGACCCGATCGGACGGATCCAGGAGGACGTCGGCTGCGCCTTCCCGGACCTGAACGACGAGCAGCTGAGACAGACCCAGCAGCGAGATCCCGATCTGGCGGCAGTGGAGGCGGCACTGCGAGAGGAAAAGAGTGCCCTACCAGGACCCTGGAGCGGTTTGTATGCCCGGTTGTGTGTGCAGAACGGAGTGGTACGGGAGTTAACCGAGGCCGGCCTGCCGGGGTGCATCTGTGTTCCTGCCCAGGTGCGACCCCAGCTGCTACGGCTGGTGCATGACCACCCACTCGGGGGCCACGATGGGGAACGACGCACGCGAGAGACCCTGCGTCGCCAGTATCTCTGGCCCAAATTGGCACAAGACGTGGCGGCCTGGGTACAGGGCTGCCGCGCCTGTCAGCAGTGCGGGCCGAAACCGGCACGATACCAGGTACCCCTAAGGCCGTTCCGCGTCAGCCGCACGAATCAGCTGGTCGGGATCGACCTACAGGGGCCATTCCCGCGATCCCATCGAGGCAACCGGTATATCCTGGTCGCAGTAGAGTATTTCACCCGCTACCCCGTGGCAGTGGCCATCCCTGATAAAAACGGCCTTGGTGGTGGCCCGGGCATTTGTGGAACATTACGTACTGAAGCACGGGATCCCAGAACGAGTCCTCACTGACCAGGGTAGTGAGTTCGAGGCCGAGCTGTTCCAGGCACTGTGCCGAGAATTCGGAATCCAGAAGGACCGAACCACAGCGTACCACCCCCAAGCGAACGGTATGGTAGAACGCATGAATCAGACCCTAGCGAGGAAACTCAAACGTATGGCGGCCGCAAATCAATGGGATTGGGACGAACACCTCCCCTACGCCCTTTTCGCCTACGCCACCACCGTACACACGTCGACGGGACAAACCCCGTTGTTAATGATGTTCGGCCGTGAGTCTCGTTTACCCGCAGATCTGCTATTCGGCGTCCCTTCCCCCCAGCCAGAGGAGGGAAGCCGCCCCGTGGAACACCTGTTGGAGACCCTGCGAGAAGCCCGAGGCCGAGCATACCCGCAAGGGGAAGCCGCGCATCGGCGGCAGGAACAGGGCACCCGACCCCGCATGGAACCCCCCTTATTCCTGACAGGCGCTAAGGTGTGGCTACACACCCCTCGCGTCGGGGCCGGGCAGGTGGAGAAACTGACGACCTACTGGCGGGGACCCTGGACCGTGGTGCGACAGATCTCCCCCTGGACGGTACTAATTTATGGCGGGGAGAGGGATCGAGAGACGGTGGTCAATGTCCGCCGCTTAAAACCGTGGAAAGCGGCCCCGGCGAGAGAGAACCCCGTCAACCGAAGGCCCCGAAATCCCGGAGTACCCGCACCCCTCGTGTTGGGGGGCCTCGCACCCTACATGGGCCCCGCCGGGCCCCCGAGACGCCCCGACCCCGCCAGGGGACGGCGCGGACGACGGCCCCTAAACCCCTCCACTTCTGAGTTTGTACCCCAGCCCGCAGGTACCGAGGGACAGGGAGAGCCGCTGGAGTGGAGGAGGAGGCCGCCGCAGGAGCTGCAGAGGACGGAGCCACCCGCCCCGAGACCAGCCACGAGGTCCGGACGGACCCCCCGGACCCCGCAGCGTTTCCTCGTGGGCGCGGCCCAAGCAAGGTGCTCCAGTCAACCCGGGACGGGGACCAGCACCTCGGGGGGCTATGTCATGCCGCCGCCACGAAGCCGTTCAGCAGACGCCCCATCTCCGACCTCGCCACCACCAAGCGACGGAGCCGACCCCGCGTCCCCCTCACCTCGCCTCACATGAACACACCCGCACGCATTTCCCCCCCCCCCATAGAGCTCCTAGGGGAGGTCACCTGGCCGACCGGTTTTTATCCGAGAAGCCCTTACCGGGATTAAACTTTCATGGTTTCCGGCGACCAGGGAATTGAACGACCTCCCCCGACGCTACTTTGCACCGCGGCGCTGCGACCGGCCTTAAGATTGCAAGGTCGCAGCGAGGGGCCACTCGGCCACCGCGGGTGAAACGCATCCCACACACCCCACACACGCAAGTATCGACGGGGCAGGCAGAGGGAATAAGCATTGTGATGGAGGAGCATCATTAGAAGACACGCAGCGCATCTGAATTGCATAATCAGGCACCCCCGCACAGGGAGCGGAGGGACGGCATAATTACGCTCGGGCACGCAGGCACCATTGTTAAGGGAGTTAAAGGATAAGGCTGTTGGTATGAGTAATCGGGAGAGCGGAGTTACGCGGGGAGCCGTTCACAAATTCCCACGGCGCACCTTTGTGACGGACGCCGCCGCCGCATAAACTGCGATAATGGGGGGGCCTGCGTGAGAAAAGGGATTGATTGGAATTTGTGCCGCGCAGGTTGAGCATTAATTAGCATATCAAAAGCGGATTGATTGGAATTTGCGCCGCGCAGGTTGAGCATTAAGTAGCATATCACAGGCGCCCGGAACCGCGGTGCGCGTGCCAGAGGGGCGCGAGCCCATTGTTCAGAGCCACATCCCTTTGAGGTAGGGAGGATAAATAGTGGGCGCAAAGGGGAAATCGGGCTCTCTCTTCACTCCAGCGCCAGGCGACCAGACGCAGCTCCAGCCAGCGACCCGGATGTCCGTGCGACGCGCCGAGGTACGCTGTTAGCACAAGGATCAGCGGAGGAGGTAAAAGTAGGATCATAGCCGATAAATAGAAAATAGATTCAGAGGTATCAGCGTAGGCCAGCCTCGTCGACTCACTGATTTAACATCTAGTTCCAGGTAGCGGATAATAAATCATTAATAGCTGATCGTGGCCTCGTGTGATCTCGTGTTATAAGTGCGAACGCGTGTGGTACTGTGTATGCGTAAGCTCGCGGCGTGCGTAATCAGCGTACCCCAGGTGCGCGATCATAACGTGAGCGGCCAGCGCGGCGCAGAGCGGCGCAAGAGTGGGTATCGCGTGTGGAGCTGTATGTGTGTGTGCGCGCACGTTCACGACGTGTATAATACAGGTGCGCGATCCTAACGTGAGTGGTCAGTGTTGAGTGAGTGCCGCGCAGAGCTGTGTGTGGGTGTGCGCGTACGTAATTAACCATGCCTACTACGCGGACCCGCGGGGGAGGGGAATCCTCGAGCGACGGCTCTCACCCCATGGGTGAAGAACCCAGCAGCGGTTCGCCTAGCAGCGAGGGGGCGAGTAATGAGGTTAACCCGGCCGTTAGGGGTACCGAGGGAGGGATCTCGGGGGCCAGCGACCCCCACATATTGGTGTCAGAAGTGGGACGATCCCCCGCACCCCCAAGGGAAAGAGGCCCCCCAAACCAGATTAAAATCAAATGCACATTTACGGGCAAAGGAATTCCATCATGGAAATCGTTTGCCCGCAGCATCAGGGGGGCTAAAAAAGTTAATGGGTGGTCAGATGAGGAGGCGTTGCAGCAGTTAGAGCTACATTTAGATGGGCGGGCAGCTGACTTTGTGGAAGCTTTGCCCGCAAGCGCACAAACCCAGTGGGAAAAATTAATGTGCGAACTCGAACGGCGCTTCGGCGCCTATGACAAGGAGGATGCGCAGACGGCCTTAGAGGCACGCCGCCGCCAACCCGGCGAAGATTTACGAGATTACGCCGAGGATGTACGCATGTTGACCCAGCTCGCGTACCCAGAGTACGAGGCCAAAATAATTGAGGGCCTCGCCGCCGGTAAACTCCAGCGATATTTGGCACACACCCCGTGGTGGCAGCCAAATGTCGACGGTACACGCCTCTCCTTTAACACCCTCGTCGAGCGCGCGCGCAAATGCGAGAAACTCTCGGGTGAGCGCGCGCAGCCTCGAGGGAGGGGACGAGAGTGCGCCGTAGCGAGCCTACTCTCCGACGAGGAGGAAGAGATCGCCATCGCAGTAAGGGGACGGGCAAGGGAGCCCCAGAGACCCAGCGAGAAAACCCCGGGGTGGGTAGCTGGGTTACAGGCCGGTATGGGAGATATGATAAACCAAGTAGGTGAGAGGGTAACCCAAATAGGTGAGAGGGTAACCGAAGTACACAATAAAATGAGCCGAAATATGGTTAAGCTACAGTGTACTGTTGAGACTGAGATGGGGGAACTACGCTCGACATTAGGGGGGCTGGCTGGGAGGGTAGCCCAATTAGAGTCCGATATGGGACAACTGCGTACTGGGGGAGGGAGAGGGAACGCACAGGGGACCCGCTACGGAGCCGCCCCCCCTCTCCGGGCATGTTATATGTGCGATCGCCGAGGGCATCTAATGAGGGACTGTCCTGAAATCACCCGAGCTAGGCAGACGCGGGGGTTAAACTCCAACGCCCCCTAGAGAGCGGACCAACTAGGGGTGCAATCGACGTGGTCCCGATACAAATAGACGATGATGAGAATAATGGCGAGCGAGTGATCTCCACACAGGTTCCAGCAACAACGCCCACAGAAACGGTGACTCCTGGCGACTGGCTACGGGAGCTGGTGGCGGGGATTACGGGGGCCACGTCGCTGGTGGAAGGGGAGGTAAACGGAGTGCGTACCCGAATCCTGCTGGACACGGGGGCGGTGGCCTCGTTCGTGAGCGCAGCGCACTGCAGCGCGATCGGGGTCGACGTGCGTCACCTACAGGCCCCGGACCGCGCGCTGCACACGGCGAGCGGAGCCGGAATGGGGTTGCTGGGGAGAACCACCCTAGAGGTCCGCATAGGCAGCCAGGTGTGCACCCAGGAGTTCTACGTGTCGAGTGTGTTGTGTCACGAGTGTATTGCAGGTACCGACCTCTTAGAAAAGCTGGGACTCAACGTGCAACCCCGCCAGCGATGCGCCACCATGGAGAGCAACGGCGAGCGGATACCGTTCCTGGGACGGGAACCGACGCGCCCCCGCTTCACACCTGTGGCCGCTATCCTGGCGACGGCAGTCACCATCGGGCTGCTCACCGAGATGCTGGTGCCGGTGGCAACATCCCCCACCGACCCCGCGCTCCGACCATCAGGGGAGGTAATGCTAACTCCTCACCCGGAGTTGGCAAAACGGTATGGGGTCGTGGGATCTGCCACGTTGGTAAACGCAGATGGGGACCGATTGTTTATGCGGATGTTTAACCCCCACAATACCCCAGCGATACTGCGACGGCGCACCCCGATAGCCACCGTACACCCCCTGTACGCACGCCACTCTAACGACTCGGTGTTCGCACTCTGGGCTGAAGACCCCGGTCGTCCTGAGGGTGACCAGGACCTGGCCTGGCGAGTCGGCCCGACTCCCCAAGCCGAGGTCGTTCCCCTGCTCGACGCGTTACATGTACCATGGGCGGATTTACCTAAGGGAGAGGCCGATCGGCTGCGCGAGTTACTGCGGGAGTATGCCGACGTGTTCAGCGAACACGACTCGGACGTGGGTCGGACCGACCTTGTTAAGCACCAAATTGACACCGGTGCAGCCCGACCCATCAAACTCCCTGCGTACCGAGTGAGCGCACCCGAACGCACCCAGATCAAAGAGGCGGTTGGGGACATGCTTCGCGATAACATAATTCAGCCCTCGGCGAGCCCCTGGTCAGCCCCGGTGGTACTAGTAACGAAAAAGGATGGGTCAACCCGGTTCTGCGTCGATTACCGTAAATTGAACGCAGTCACGCTCGGCGACGCCTTCTCCATACCTCGCATCGATGACACTTTTGACAGCCTCGCCGGAGCGCGATATTTTTCTACCCTCGATCTCGCGTCCGGGTACTGGCAGGTGGAGATGGCGGAGGAGGATCGGCCGAAAACCGCATTCACCACCCCGATGGGACTATTCGAGTTTCGAGTACTCCCGTTCGGACTCACCAATGCGCCCGCGATGTTCCAGCGGCTGATGGAGTTGGTGATGCGGGGTTTACAATGGGAACAGTGCCTGATTTACTTGGACGATGTGATCGTGTTCAGTAGATCTTTGTCTGAGCATTGTTCCAGGCTACAAGAGGTGTTCCAGCCACTGCGAGCGGCTCATCTCAAGCTCAAGCCACGTAAGTGTTACATCGCACAACGCGAGGTGGGGTACCTCGGGCATCGCGTCAGCGAGGCAGGCGTGCGTACCGATCCGGAGAAGGTACGCGCCGTAATGGAGTGGCCACGGCCAAGGAATCTGACGGAGATCAGATCATTTTTGGGGCTCGCCACCTATTATCGTCGATTTGTAAAGGGATTCAGCGAGATTGCACGCCCCCTCACCCAACTCACCTCCCCTAAGCACCCCTATCAGTGGACGGGGGCCTGCCAGACGGCCTTCACCACTCTCAAAGACCACCTCACCCACGCCCCCACCCTCGCTTTCCCCGATTTTACCACCGATTTTATTTTGGACACCGACGCCTGCAGCAGCGGGCTGGGCGCGGTGTTGTCACAAGTACAGGATGGGACGGAACGAGTCATCGCGTACGCCAGCCGGACCTTGAGTGGGGCCGAGCTGAACTATTGCGTGACCCGCCAAGAGTTGTACGCCGTGATTTTCGCATGCAAACAGTTCCGGCCGTATTTGTACGGCAGGAGATGTCGCGTACGCACTGACCATTATGCTCTGCAGTTCCTTCTTACATTCAAGGAGCCGCGGGGGCAGATGGCCCGGTGGTTGGCGCAGTTGCAGGAGTACAACCTGCAAATCGAGTATCGGGCTGGCCGGACGCATGCAAACGCGGACGCCTTGTCCAGGCGACCCACGGTGTACGCCGAGACAAGGGCGGAGGAGGCCTGCCCGTGTTTCACGGGGGGACGCTGCCGGCAGGCAACGGACCCCCGAGAGGCCGCGGCCAACTACCCCCCCCCAGCGAGAGAGAGTGCAGTGTGCGCCACAGAGACCCTCACAGGTGGCACCGAGGATCCCGTCGACCGCCCGGCAAGCGCGGGACCCGCGGCTCGGGACCCGATCGGACGGATCCAGGAGGACGTCGGCTGCACCTTCCCGGACCTGATCGACGAGCAGCTGAGACAGACCCCGCAGCGAGATCCCGATCTGGCGGCAGTGGAGGCGGCACTGCGAGAGGAAAAGAGTGCCCTACCAGGACCCTGGAGCGGTTTGTATGCCCGGTTGTGTGTGCAGAACGGAGTGGTACGGGAGTTAACCGAGGCCGGCCTGCCGGGGTGCATCTGTGTTCCTGCCCAGGTGCGACCCCAGCTGCTACGGCTGGTGCATGACCACCCACTCGGGGGCCACGATGGGGAACGACGCACGCGAGAGACCCTGCGTCGCCAGTATCTCTGGCCCAAATTGGCACAAGACGTGGCGGCCTGGGTACAGGGCTGCCGCGCCTGTCAGCAGTGCGGGCCGAAACCGGCACGATACCAGGTACCCCTAAGGCCGTTCCGCGTCAGCCGCACGAATCAGCTGGTCGGGATCGACCTACAGGGGCCATTCTCGCGATCCCATCGAGGCAACCGGTATATCCTGGTCGCAGTAGAGTATTTCACCCGCTACCCCGTGGCAGTGGCCATCCCTGATAAAACGGCCTTGGTGGTGGCCCGGGCATTTGTGGAACATTACGTACTGAAGCACGGGATCCCAGAACGAGTCCTCACTGACCAGGGTAGCGAGTTCGAGGCCGAGCTGTTCCAGGCACTGTGCCGAGAATTCGGAATCCAGAAGGACCGAACCACAGCGTACCACCCCCAAGCGAACGGTATGGTAGAACGCATGAATCAGACCCTAGCGGGGAAACTCAAACGTATGGCGGCCGCAAATCAACGGGATTGGGACGAACACCTCCCCTACGCCCTTTTCGCCTACGCCACCACCGTACACACGTCGACGGGACAAACCCCGTTTTTAATGATGTTCGGCCGTGAGTCTCGTTTACCCGCAGATCTGCTATTCGGCGTCCCTTCCCCCCAGCCAGAGGAGGGAAGCCGCCCCGTGGAACACCTGTTGGAGACCCTGCGAGAAGCCCGAGGCCGAGCATACCCGCAAGGGGAAGCCGCGCATCGGCGGCAGGAACAGGGCACCCGACCCCGCATGGAACCCCCCTTATTCCTGACAGGCGCTAAGGTGTGGCTACACACCCCTCGCGTCGGGGCCGGGCAGGTGGGGAAACTGACGACCTACTGGCGGGGACCCTGGACCGTGGTGCGACAGATCTCCCCCTGGACGGTACTAATTTATGGCGGGGAGAGGGATCGAGAGACGGTGGTCAACGTCCGCCGCTTAAAACCGTGGAAAGCGGCCCCGGCGAGAGAGAACCCCGTCAACCGAAGGCCCCGAAATCCCGGAGTACCCGCACCCCTCGTGTTGGGGGGCCTCGCACCCTACATGGGCCCCGCCGGGCCCCCGAGACGCCCCGACCCCGCCAGGGGACGGCGCGGACGACGGCCCCTAAACCCCTCCGCTTCTGAGTTTGTACCCCAGCCCGCAGGTACCGAGGGACAGGGAGAGCCGCTGGAGTGGAGGAGGAGGCCGCCGCAGGAGCTGCAGAGGACGGAGCCACCCGCCCCGAGACCAGCCACGAGGTCCGGACGGACCCCCCGGACCCCGCAGCGTTTCCTCGTGGGCGCGGCCCAAGCAAGGTGCTCCAGTCAACCCGGGACGGGGACCAGCACCTCGGGGGGCTATGTCATGCCGCCGCCACGAAGCCGTTCAGCAGGCGCCCCATCTCCGACCTCGCCACCACCAAGCGACGGAGAAGACCCCGCGTCCCCCTCACCTCGCCTCACATGAACACACCCGCACGCATTTCCCCCCCCCCCCCATAGAGCTCCTAGGGGAGGTCACCTGGCCGACCGGTTTTTATCCGAGAAGCCCTTACCGGGATTAAACTTTCACGGTTTCCGGCGACCAGGGAATTGGACGACTTCTCCCGACGCTACTTTGCACCGCGGCGCTGCGACCGGCCTTAAGATTGCAAGGTCGCAGCGAGGGGCCACTCGGCCACCGCGGGTGAAACGCATCCCACACACCCCACACACGCAAGTATCGACGGGGCAGGCAGAGGGAATAAGCATTGTGATGGAGGAGCATCATTAGAAGACACGCAGCGCATCTGAATTGCATAATCAGGCACCCCCGCACAGGGAGCGGAGGGACGGCATAATTACGCTCGGGCACGCAGGCACCATTGTTAGTGGAGTTAAAGGATAAGGCTGTTGGTATGAGTAATCGGGAGAGCGGAGTCACGCGCGGAGCCGTTCACAAATTCCCACGGCGCACCTTTGTGACGGACGCCGCCGCATAAACTGCGATAATGGGGGGGCCTGCGTGAGAAAAGGGATTGATTGGAATTTGCGCCGCGCAGGTTGAGCATTAATTAGCATATCAAAAGCGGATTGATTGAAATTTGCGCCGCGCAGGTTGAGCATTAAGTAGCATATCACAGGCGCCTGGAACCGCGGTGCGCGTGCCAGAGGGGCGCGAGCCCATTGTTCAGAGCCACATCCCTTTGAGGTAGGGAGGATAAATAGTGGGCGCAAAGGGGAAATCGGGCTCTCTCTTCACTCCAGCGCCAGGCGACCAGACGCAGCTCCAGCCAGCGACCCGGACGTCCGTGCGACGCGCCGAGGTACGCTGTTAGCACAAGGATCAACGGAGGAGGTAAAAGTAGGATCATAGCCGATAAATAGAGAATAGATTCAGAGGTATCAGCGTAGGCCAGCCTCGTCGACTCACTGATTTAACATCTAGTTCCAGGTAGCGGATAATAAATCATTAATAGCTGATCGTGGCCTCGTGTGATCTCGTGTTATAAGTGCGAACGCGTGTGGTACTGTGTATGCGTAAGCTCGCGGCGTGTGTAATCGGCGTACCCCAGGTGCGCGATCATAACGTGAGCGGCCAGCGCGGCGCAGAGCGGCGCAAGAGTGGGTATCGCGTGTGGAGCTGTATGTGTGTGTGCGCGCACGTTCACGACGTGTATAATACAGGTGCGCGATCCTAACGTGAGTGGTCAGTGTTGAGTGCCGCGCAGAGCTGTGTGTGGGTGTGCGCGTACGTAATTAACCATGCCTACTACGCGGACCCGCGGGGGAGGGGAATCCTCGAGCGACGGCTCTCACCCCATGGGTGAAGAACCCAGCAGCGGTTCGCCTAGCAGCGAGGGGGCGAGTAACGAGGTTAACCCGGCCGTTAGGGGTACCGAGGGAGGGATCTCGGGGGCCAGCGACCCCCACATGCGTGTGCAAAGTAAGGTTGCATTTGCAAACCGCCACCTCTTTATCGGGAGAGCAGACGGGTCGGTCCGGGGTTATACGCTGACACCAGAGGTGTCGCCTTGGAGACATGCTATAAGGAGTGATTGATGGCCTGACAGGTGCCAGCCTGTCGGGCCCTAAAGAGACACAAGGGAGCAGCTGGATAATTGGGAGGAGGGATATAAGGCGGTGTGTGAGGGCGGAGCGGGATTCGGGTTCTGGAACCAAGGTGAAGACATCTCGCTGCTGCCGCTCAAGCTTGGGACAGCCTCAACCCTCACGAATCGACGGGCGGGTGATGGTTCATCCCCCCCGCCCGGATCAGACGAGTTAGTGGGTCTGAGGAAACGTAGGCGAGGCCAGCGGCGCAGAGGGAGAGTAGCTGCGTGCAAGCTCTGAGCGAAGCTTCTGTGAGAGCGATGCCTCTGTGTGAGCTCTGCTGTGTTCAAGCTCTGTGAGCACGACTGTGTGCAAGCTGTGTGAGCTGCTGTGTGTGTGGAGCTGCTGAGAGGAAGAGCTGCTGCTGGCAGGTCAGCGAGGTGTAAAGTAGATAGGGGAAGTTGGTAAACAAAGTGACCGTATAGACGTATAGACTGAAAGGAGTGCCTACAACTGGTACGAGAGAGAGTAATATAGTGTAAGCAGGTGACTTGGAACAACGTGTCCGACTGAGTGATTCTACACGACACTACATTAATTTGGGAAGAGGCATATAAGCATTCATTCCACTGTTATATTAATATTTGCATTTATGTGGTTCTTGCTTAATTGCCTCAGCAACTCAGTTTTGTTTCATATATCATCACAAACACTCGAAGAGCACCCCCAAGTGGCAGCTGCCTATGTGTGGCATAAGGTGACCCTGCTATAGCCTAAATGTGGGCATGAGTCTGTCATTAGCGGGCGATAATTGATGTGTTATCTCCGTTGTGTAATTTCCGCTGTTAAGCAGACGGTGCATATTTGGTTTAATGTTGCTGGAGTAGCCAGGGGTGCCTGTCGGATTTGAACCTTGAACCTTTGTAATAAATAGAGAATGTGCTACCACTTGGCTTCCCTTAATCTGAGTGTAGGCATGACAGCCTGAATGTTTCGAACCGGAGCAGATGTTCAATTTAGAGGGGTCCACGTTTCACATGCCTACAGAAGGGAGGCCATTACTGTGGCCGAGAAGAACCGAAGCTTCATGCGGAGTGACAGACCAGGTAGCTTCCACACAGCATAGTGCAGCCGATGAAATGATAATGCCGCCCGACTGATCCGGACCACCCACACAGTGTACACACACAGTGTACCCGCACAGTATACAAACAGCCTGTACACACAGTAACAAAAACAACAACCGCCATTCGTCACTAAGTGTTAATGAGCCCTGCACATTATCATAATTTATTCATATTCTTGGTTCTTTCGGTAAAGTCACTTAGAAGGGAAATAATAAAATAATACAAGTAACATTCTCGACGTTTCGGCCACAACACAAGCAGCCGTCCTCAGGTGAAGAAGAGAGCTGTCGGAAATAACAGCGTCTCAATGAACGCTGCTAAGCTTGGCAGCCTCTTTCCAGCTGGGTGAGAGGAGCAGAGCGCCTTGACAAAACAGTTTTGGTAGTCATATAGTGTAGTCGATACCCAGTTACTTAATGTTAATAGCTCAGCTTATTGGATAGTATATTGAGTACATTGATTATATTGATGTAGTTTATATTTAGTTGTTTTCACGTCGGCTTATTGTATGGTTGTCGGGTAGTTGCAGTTCTTTAGCGTTACTATGCTAAATTCCTCTTGATATGTAAACTCCTTTGTCAAGGCACTCTGCTCCTCCCACCCAGGTGAAAAGACGGTGCCAAGCTTAGCAGCGTTCATTGAGACGCTGTTTTTCCGACAGCTCTCTTCTTCATCTGAGGACGGCTGCTTGTGTTGTGGCCGAAACGTCGAGAATTTAGTATTTATTATTTTATTTGTCCCCTTTTATGTGATTTTACCGAAAGAACCAAGAATATGAATCCCTGCAGTCACGAAAGCTTTAAATCGAAATATAATTTATTCAGTTACACTGCTGCTCGCTCGGGGAGGGGATTGTGTGAACCCCGCAAGTGACGTCATGTCACCTCCTGCTGCTGCATGACGTCACGACATACCAGGAAGCTTCTGCTCTGCGCAAGCTCGCGCACGGAGATCCGTGGTGAGAAGTTTACATCGTGGTGGTTGTTGTGAACCCAGGTCGAGCCTCGCTCCTTCTCCCTCTCGTAGGGATATCAATTGAGTAGCAGCGAGTATGGTGGAATCGATGTCCAGGTTGAAACATTACAACGCGGGGCCTAGCCATGCGAGGACTTGCCTCCTGCCCTTGCCTGATTGCATTTGCTTTAATTCTCTGCTTAAGTTGAATTTGTCTTCACCTGGCTCACTACTTTGAAACTTTTTTTTACTTTAAATATTTCTACGTTTTTTTATTTTACCAGGCATAGCCCACTTGAGCTACACCGCTCGTTTTCAGAAGCGACCTGCCCACAACACAGTGGGCTTATCAACGTGTGGAAATGTTTATCGGTCAAATACTCTAAACGCGTGGTGATGTTGACTCTAAATGTGCAGGGAAAACCGCAGGATCCGGAGGAAAATCCACGCGACCACGGAGAGAGGGACACGCAAACTCCAAATATACAGCCATAATACAGGTTTGTTTGGGTTACATCGCATAAATGAATAAATATGCCGTTAACCCCGCCACCACCCGACACAGCCAATTAGTCAGGGTTTGTCAAGTAAACAGAACGTGGCCAATGCGTCACTAGTACAGCACTAGTGTATAGTGTAGTGTATAGTGTAGTGTATAATAGTGTAGTGTATAGTAGTGTATAGTGTAGTGAACTAGTACAGCATATCGGTGTGTTGGAGAGCCAAGCCACAACATTTACAATCTGAGTACAACGTTTTGACAGTAATTACAACCAGCTTCATCAGACAACCAAATGTTGTGGCTTGGCTCTGTGGGAATATAAATCGGCTCACTGGGTTCATAGTGTAGCACGCCAACTGTTGCACTACCGCTCCCCACTCACGCACAAACTTTATCGGATGTATAGTATCTAGTAATAACTAGGTTTCCCGGCTTAGCTCAGGTCTCAGTAATCAAACATTAAGAGTAATGTCTTGCCATGCTGGCTTTATTACAATTATTGAATTCTGCCAATGAAGCCTGTAAATGTGCGTATATTGTCACGGTTTTGAGGTTGTGTTATACAATAGCAGGGGTTGTTTGTTTCATAATGAGGACAGCTTTTAAATACGTTGCCCTTGGAGAGCTTCAGGATAGACAATGTTGGATGTTTTGCCATCTGGTAATGTTGGCACAATTTGGTTCCCAAAAAAGTTCACATGCACAAAGTTTGCTTCATATAGATTTTCCCATGTTTTGTCTTGCAAGTGTTTTTGTGTATGGTTTCTCAATGTTCATTTCAATTGTTTAGTTTTTTTTATTTTCCTTTTACCTCATGCCATTATTTAGGTAAGGCTTAAGTATTGAATATTGCACTTTTGGCTTTGCGAGGCACTTTCCCAGATCGTAACCTCTGATATTCAAGGGGCTGAGGAGTGCCGATTTTCCGCAAAAACTAGATCTCTGCTTCATTGATGTAATTAAGGCATATAGTACCATATAGAGGCTTGGGGCTTTGGGTTCTTTGTTTTTACGTCTCTGCCTCTGTTCACATTCTTTGATTTTTATGAATTTGGGAAAGCCTGTCTCGAGCTGCGTGACCAGGAGTCGGAGTAATTTCCTGTTCAACTTGGCTTGTGACAGAAATTCACTCTGGCCCCATGCATTACATTACAGAGCATCTTCATATAATTGTCGTTTGAGAAGCTCCCAATGGCTCTAGAAATAAATTGCATTTGTTACGGTTAAAATTATAAGCGCATCGATGCCTGGTTATAGTTAAGGGATCGTTCCCTGGTCAACCATGTTATATCTGCTGATGATCTGGTAATGGCTGCTCAATGAGATGGGGTTGGAGAATCTTGTTCTGTGGCTGGATAATTCCATCATGAAATGGGGCCTTTCGTATGTTCCACAAAAATAAATCACCTGCCTGGGAATTTGATTTCATACAACACTTTTTCCTGCTCAACTCTCCATGAGTAATCAGACAGTTCTACAAGTGGTGGAGGAGCTCCCTTATCTGGTTAATGTGTTTTCACGACCAGCTTTGGTTTGGCAGCCAAAGTCTCACTTAAAATTAGTCGAGCAGCATTCTTTCATTAGACTGTACTGTGTAACACTGTGTGGAAGCTGTCTGGACTTTTGCACCATACAAAGCTGTGAGTGTCCATCGCCAAGGTCTAGTCTGTCTGAGACCATCCCTCTCCCTGCCATACTGGCATCGCACCTGCCTCTCACTCTTCGTACTGTGGATGGTGGGCGCACAGGACGGTGCCATGTAGCCATTCCAGGCTGGGTCCAAATGGGTTACGTGGGTCACCGAGCCACCAGGCCTCATTCCACGAGTGATATCAATATACAATATATGTAACGAGGCCCCCCAATAGACTGCCCCTGGAGCTCTATCGGGCACGTCTCACTGAGGGAAGTTCCCGGGGCCGGGCCAGGACATTCCGGTGGGAATATATCTCTTGGCTGGCTTTGGAATGCCTGGGAATTCCCCAGGAAGATCCAGAGTCTGTCGCCAGGGAAATGAAGGTCTGGAGTGCCCTACTGAATGTGCTGCCGCCACAACCCTCACCAAGACAAGAGGATTTAGAAATAAACGAACGAACAAAGCTGTGAGTCTTCTTGGCCACAGATATTACTCCTTTCTCTGTGGATGCAAAATATTTACTTATTTAAAGGACCGTCTGTTCTGGCTTATAATTAAGGCTGGCCTGCCTATAATTCCCTCTATTGAACCAAACAAGATTGTATTAGAACCTTACAGATCCTTAATATATCAGCCCAGAATATAATCAATGAGTCTCTTTGGCAGGCCGAGCTGCATTGTTTGGTTCATAAAAAAAGACAGCATGCTCAAGCATTTTCTGTTAGTCCAGATGTTACGGGCTAATTAGGTATGGCATTGTCTAGAGAAGAGATTGGAGGATGTGGAGGTGATCAGACCTGCTGATGACTGGTACCAGGAGTGTCAAGGTCGGCCTCTGTATAGGAGGCCCGTGATATATGCTGCAGGGCAGGTAGAGATATTTGCTCTGCAACAACAGTGAGGTCGGAGTAGCAACGCTTAAATGAATGGGTGGAACGCTAGGTGCCTAAAATGCAGCAAGACTGGGAAGCACAGCTGGTGCATCTGTTAATCATCTCAGTCAGTCCATCCCTTGACACCTGGATCATTCCCATGACCTCCTGACAAGTGATCCACACTTACATGACATTCATGTGAAATGTATGTGTAGTGAGTTCAACTGAGTCGCAGACGTACACTTCGAGGCAACACATTTATTTAACACCAACACACGGGGTAACTGCCCCTTAACAGAAAAACAACCTATGGTGGTGACCACCAGGCTAACTATACTAATTACAACACAACTAGCTACGACGGACAGGGACCACAGCATGGGTCCAGTTCCATGTGTTGGAGACTTGGTGGAACGAAGACGAAGGTTTCTTCGGGTTGAACAACGCCGGCCCCTCTAGGGGACCCGGCTTATATTCTCTGCGGTGTGGCTGGCTCCGCCCTTGGCCACGACCACCTTCCAGAATCCTCTAGCAGGATCTGGACCCCGACCATGTGACCACCCCTAGCCCCTACTTTGGGCCCCTTTGTGGACTTAGCTTGTCACGTGTCCTCTCGGGTCATCCAGAGTGCCTTTCGTAACCTCATTCCTACGGCCGGTACTCACACACCCTATCCTGTAGGGCCGACATTGCACGCCAAGCATGGTGCCATCCAGTCAGCGCTCACCGTGCCCCTCTAGGGCCGGTACTACACCCACCATAGTGGTATCCGCGATGTCGTTACACCGCATGCCTTTTTTCTCTAGGGCCGGCACTACACAGTGACATCCCGCGATGTCACTACATCTGTAAGAGTTGATTTATGTGGTGAGCGATAGCGTAGTTATTACACTGTGTAACAAAAAAACATTTTTGTTCCTGGATAGTGTTATTTCCTAATTGCCTATGCCTCAAAAGTACAGAAAATGCTATTCCCCACAAACTTTGCTTTTCTGACTAGGACAGTGATATTTTGAAACGTGCCTATTTTCAATGATAAAATGGGCGAATTTGTGTCTTTTCTTTCACATAAAGTCCTGGTCACAAAAGCAAAGTTTGTGGGGGATAATAGCGATTTTCTATACTTTTTAGGCAAAAGAAATTGAAAAATAACACTTTGTACCCAAGAACAAGGTATGTTTTACATCGTATTATCATTGTATTATGAACTCAATAATTAGAGTTTGATTATCTCCAACAACAAACGTGATTGATAAGTGAAAACTTAACTTCTTGTGGGTCTCGGCTGTTGATTTATCCTCAATTAATTACTTGGTGAAGTGAGGAAGCATTAATATTGAGCAGATGAAGGTGGCCAGGCATGGTTCTGGACACACCACCACCTTTTTATCATGCCAGTATCTGACAGTGTAAAGTTTGTATTTGCAGTAAAGTATATTAACTCTTTTGAACACGGAGGTTAAATCAAAATAATAGTTTATTTTTGTTTTCCTCTGGAACTTTTAATAAGAATGGAAACAGGAAATTAACACGACACATATGCAGCTGAAGTTAGATCTGTTCATCCCAGCATTCACGGAAATCTGAGCCTCGCTTCACACCTTGAAGTTGTGATTAAGTTGTGATTGAACATTAATTTAAGCTTTGTTAGCTGAATTTAGCTTTTATAAATATAATTTTTTTAGCCAGACAACCGAAATTGTGTGCTTGGAGTTTTGAGTTAACATTCATTTGAAGATACTCGGGCTTACAGGCATATTTATGACCATTTGCCCTCTCATTGTTTGTCATCACAGCCCGTGTGATGAATTTGGGAATATTTTTCACTATATCATGAACATGTGAATAAGTATAGATGTGTAAGTCATGTGTAACTGTGTATATAGGTATTCCTCTGTGCCTCGATACTGACGTAGATGGTGTGGATATTCTCATTTTTCTGTCTGCAGCTGACGCTTCGTCTGCAGAATTGGTCTGATGGAGCAAAGGCGCTCAGCGCAGCTTGGTACAAAAAGGCAAAAATGCGACCATTGTGCATACAGCACGGATCAAACTGGACATTTGACACAGCACCAAAGAACTCACACAGGAGAGAAACCCTTCAAGTGCACTTTGTGTGACAAGGCATTTGCATGGTCATCAGGTCTTCATCACCACCAGAGAACACACACAGGAGAGAAACTCTTTAGGTGTACTCTGTGCGGGAAGGCGTTTGCACAATCACCACATCTTCAAATACACCAAAGAACACACACGGGAGAGAAACCCTTCAAGTGCAGTGTGTGTGGGAAGGCGTTTTCACAGTCATCTAATCTTGTATCACACCAGAGAACACACACGGGAGAGAAACCCTTCAGGTGCACTTTGTGCGGGAAAGCGTTTGCAGGCTTATCAAATCTTAAAACACACCAGAGAACACACACGGGAGAGAAACCCTTCAAGTGCAGTCTGTGCGGGAAGGCGTTTACAGTGTTATCACATCTTAAACAACACCAGAGAACACACACAAAAGAGAAACCTTTCAAGTGCACTGTCTGTGAGAAGGCATTTGCATGGCCATCAGGTCTTAATTGCCACCAGAGAACACACACGGAAGAGAAGCTCTTCACGTGCACTCTCTGCGGGAAGGCGTTTGCTCAGTCATCAATTCTTAAAACACACCAGAGGACACACAATCATCAGAAGATCCCCAAGGAGTGGAGTCTGAAATCGGCTTGTGAAAGTCAAAGTGCTGCAATCAGCCCATCCCTCATGAAACCAGAACTAAAGCCCAGCTTGGACACTTTTAAAGGTATCAAGGTGAATTGTGAAGAGGCGAAGGTGAAATGTGAAGTAGTGATCAAGAGCGAAGAAATGACGATGAAATGTGAAGTGATGGTGAAGAGCGAAGTGATGGTAAACTGTGAAGATGAAGATTCAACTCCAAAATCGGACCTTCACATCGATGGAGGCAAAGTGAAGCAGGAGGAGATTTCTGACTGTGAGGCAGAGCGAGGCAACTCCCAGCAGTTTGTGGAAGTGGAGGTGTGGGTGGACTTCTTAGAAAATACAAAGACAAATGGAGACCCGGTGGATGTTTAAGTTTGAGACAATGAAGCTCCAATAGATTCACCTTTGTCACAGGCCTTTAATGAAAAGAACGTGAAGTCGAACACTCAATTCCTGGGTTCAACCTGCATAGTAAGAGCGACCAGTATTTGTGGACCTGTGGGTTGGGTAGATGATTAACCACGAGCAAGAGCCAATAAGCTCCCAAGTGTTGTATATATTAGGTCTTGAAAAATAATGAAAATTAAATGATAACTGAAAATGCGCAATGTGTTGAAATGATGCTAATTATGTATTTATGCTATATCTCGGGGTATTACCAATCGTGATAATATGAAGGTGTAATTGTATGAAGTTATGCAAGTGTATGTAATTATGCGGATTAGGCTCTGCTTTGTTGTCTCGGGGTGTATTTCCAATCGTGCTAATACATTGATTGACTTAAAGCTGGATTCATATTCTTTGGACCTTTCGGTAAAGTCACGTAGGTAGGTTTTTGTTATTTTCTTTGAACCTATCAACGTGACTTTTCCGAAAGATCTAAAGAATATAATACAGTCTTTCTCGCTTGAACGTTTACCGATTATGTTTTAGTGTGTTTATGTCAGGTCTCAAAATTCAGATCTCACTGCAGGATACAGTTCTTATTATTATGATTATTACGCATGAACTTAGCAAGGGACACTCAGACTTTTTTGCGTTAAGCAACTTTAATATCTAAAACAAAACACTCTAATATGCGAACTCTTATGATAGGAATTGTCATTCCAGTACTCTTGGAAATGTTCTACTCATTGATCCGTACAATTAACCCTCAATGGTTACGTTTATTAACTGGATAACAGAACAATCGGCTAATTCCTCAGAGTAAAGCGACCATACACGCCGATAGGAAAAAGTCCTTAAGAATCTGTTACAATATTCATACGAACAGTAGTAAAGAAATAGTTTTCAATGAATTAATTGGTAAGATTATGCAATTGATCGAAATGCCCTGGAACAATAATGTGTGTCAGTGTGCCTGTTTGCCTAATAAATGCTTATCAATTGGCTAATGGGCTTGAATCCGCGGGCAAGATTCCGTGATCAAAAGAAATAAATCTCAACACAATAGTATTCCTGTGAGTGCGTAGATTCATAACATCGATGCTTATAAATGTTTAACGTCAATTAATGTATTGCTAAAGCTATGCAATTAATGAACCGAATGACTAAAATACTTGTATACGACCTTATTCAAGCAGCTCAATGGACCAGACAATGTTTTCCACAATCAGCTATTAGTTAACGCACCACCTTAGGATGGCCTTTTTCGAAACAAAGATCACTTTTGGAGCAATCTTATTAGTCCCGATATGTGTGTTGTGTGTGTGGGTGTATTGTCTTCGTGCTCAACTCTTTGAGTGAAGCCCGCGCCGAGGTGGGGCTTTCCTTGTACCGAGAATACCTCGGTTCGCTTGCCTCCTGGGCGATGAGTCGTGTGTGTGTGTGTGGGCGTGTCATACACACGGCGCTTTCTCTTGATAGCAGCTCCAAGCTTCTCCACTGCTGGATGATTGTTGAGTCTGCACGATGATTGCCTTTGGCGGTGCCCGATATCGCTTGCAGCTCGTCCGCTGGTCGCCAGCGCTGACACTTAGGGGTTAATTTACGAAGGTCGTAAACGAAAAGTTAATGCATTTGGGTGTGCATAAAACATTGGCGACGTTGAAAAAGGACTTTTACAGGCCCGGGATGTAGAGTGATGTCCTCGTGATTAGAGGTTGTGTCAATTGTGCGCGTCGGAAATCTCCTGCCACGCGACCGCAGATTCCGTCACAGTCCATTGTGTCACGGCTGAATGAATTGTGCCATCTCTGGGAGACCGGGAAGGGACCCAAATTGTCCAGGGCCACAAAGTACCTCCTCGTGGGGGTCGAATATTTGACTCGTTGGCCTATGGCCTGGCCCTTGGTTGACCAGTCAACTGCGTCTATAGCCGACGCCTATAGACGCGGATAAGGGGGCCCCGGAGCAACTGCTCACAGATCTGGGTATGAATTTCTCCTCCAAATTCCTCCAGGATGTGTGTGAGTCTTTGGGCAGGCGGAAAATACGCACCTCACTGTATCATCCGCAGAGTGACGGGATGGTTGAGTGGTTGCATAGAACCCTCACCGCTATGCCAGCAAGTGACTGGCAGACAGTCGGATTGGGATCTGCACTTCCCGGGGGTCCTTGCTGCATACAGACTTGCTCCGCATGCCTCGACAGGTTTCTCACCGTTTTATTCGATGTATGGGAGGGAACCCGAACCCCTTGTGCAAGTTGAGTTGGGACTGAACCCCCTGCGGAAAGGTTCATCAGTGCTTGACCCCATATTGAAAACACTGGAGCAGCTGCAGTTGAGCCGTGAAGCCGCTCGGGTCAACTCGGCCCGCAGACAGGCCTGTAACGAGCGGCTGAAGGGTCATGAAGGGCCCGGAATACCGTGGAAAGTGGGGGACAAGGCTTGGCGACATTGCCTCCAGGTGCCTGTGGGCACGTCCCCGAAACTGTACCGTCCCTGTCATGGGCCGGTCAAGGTCATTGAGGTTTGGCGGTCACAGTGTGTGTGTATCCGTTTGGGCCGGCGGCGCTGGTTTGTGCATCCTTTACGGTTAAAAACTTACGTTCTATCCGGTCCGGTCGATTCATCCCCACATCCCTGCCGGCCGGTGTTTGATGTGTCTGGTACGCCAACCGGCAAGCCTAAAGTAACAGGCCGTGAGGAGGAATGTTCTGTACCGCCTGCAGGGCTGGAGGATCTAAAGACCACGGACGGAGCCTTGCGGACTCCCTCATCGGACACTCATCACACTCAAGCAGACCCGTCTCTACCTACGGGGATGGGCCTGCTGCACATACCCATTCGCGACGCGTTGTTTTTCGTTAATTCCCCATTCCCTTGTTCTTGTTTATTTTCATGGTCACTGCTTATGATTATCTTGTAGTTAGGGGTCGGTCACTGGTCACTACAGAGTTGTGTTTATGGGTTGTCACGTTGCGTGCGCACAAGGGATGTATATTACAGCCAGGATGGCTGCGGTTTTGTTCGTGGGGGGGGGGGGGGGGATGTAGTGTGGTAAAATACGTGGTGCGCACTGCTGCCCGAGGGCAACCGAGGACAAGCAGGTGCCCGTGTGCAAAGTAAGGTTGCATTTGCAAACCGCCACCTCTTTATCGGAGAGCAGACGGGTCGGTCCGGGGTTATACGCTGACACCAGCGGTGTCGCCTTGGAGACGTGCTATAAGGAGTGATTGATGGCCTGACAGGTGCCAGCCTGTCGGGCCCTAAAGAGACACAAGGGAGCAGCTGGATAATTGGGAGGAGGGATATAAGGGGGTGTGTGAGGGCGGAGCGGGATTCGGGTTATGGGACCAAGGTGAAGACATCTCGCCGCTGCCGCTCAAGCTAGGGACAGCCTCAACCCTCACGAATCGACGGGCGGGTGATGGTTGATCCCCCCCGCCCGGATCAGACGAGTGAGTGGGTCTGAGGAAACGTAGGCGAGGCCAGCGGCGCGTGCAAGCTCTGAGCGAAGCTTCTGTTTGAGCGATGCCTCTGTGTGAGCTCTGCTGTGTTCAAGCTCTGTGAGCACGACTGTGTGCAAGCTGTGTGACCTGCTGTCTGTGTGTGGAGCTGTGTGTATAGAGCTGCTGAGAGGAAGAGCTGCTGCAGGCAGGTCAGCGAGGTGTAAAGTAGATAGGGGAAGTTGGTAAACAAAGTGACCGTATAGACAGTGATAGGAGTGCCTATAACTGGTACGAGAGAGAGTAATATAGTGTAAGCAGGTGACTTGGAACAACGTGTCCGACTGAGTGATTCTACACGACACTACATTAATTTGGGAAGTGGCATATATACGCATTCATTCTACTGTTATATTAATATTTGCATTTATGTGGTTCTTGCTTAATTGCCTCAGCAACTCAGTTTTGTTTCATATATCATCACAAACACTCGAAGAGCACCCCCAAGCAGCTGCGTATGTGTGGCATAAGGTGACCCTGCTCTAGCCTGCATGTGGGCATGAGTCTGTCATTAGCGGGCGATAATTGATGTGTTATCTCCATTGTGTAATTTCCGGATAATGTTTGGAATTATCCAAATATTGACCATGACCCCAACATGCAATGACCTATGCGTTTTGAATGACAATAGTATGTTTTACATCCACTGTTAAGCAGACGGTGCATATTTGGTTTAATGTTGCTGGAGTAGCCAGGGGTGCCTGTCGGATTTGAACCTTGAACCTTTGTAATAAATAGAGAATGTGCTACCACTTGGCTTCCCTTAATCTGAGTGTAGGAATGACAGCCTGAATGTTTCGAACTGGAGCAGATGTTCAATTTTGAGGGGTCCACGTTTCACATGCCTACAGAAGGGAGGCCATTACTGTGGCCAAGAAGAACCGAAGCTTCATGCGGATAGACAGACCAGGTAGCTTCCACACAGCATCGTGCAGCCGATGAAATGATAATGCCGCCCGACTGATTCGGACCACCCACACAGTGTACACACGCAGTCTAACCCACAAGGTGTACACACACATACTCTTAGGTTTTTTCGGAAAAGTCACGTAGGTAAAAAATGTAAATTAATAAAAGTAAAATAAAACAAATTAAAAAATTTACGACGTTTCGGAAGCAACACAAGCCTCCGTCTTCAGGTGGAACCGTCACAGCCACGACAGCTGTATTAAGTAAATGAGAGATCACAAGAAATACTACCCCGTATATATAATGGTTGAGGGGGGAAGGGCCAGGAACGGCACACTTTTTTATTAATATGGTAAGGTGAGGCTTAAGACCAAGAGTAGACTGCATAACAAAGGACTGAGCCTTTGCTATGGAGAGGTGCGGTTTGTAACTAACACATGGCATACATAACAAAAGTGTGAAAAAAGAAAAGCAAGTAAAAACTAAAACTGGTAAAACAACAAACTGGCTGTCTATCAATAACCTGTAATAGTTGTCTGTCAAATAAGATGGTCCAAATAAGTGTAATTACATCTTTTTTGCATGGTTAATCACATCTTTCCAATGATTACTCAGTTTGTAACCCTCATCACGGTTGAAATTATGTCTGTGTTTGTATATTTGTATGGCTTCGTGTACAAACCTTTGATGGTAGCCAGGAGGTTTGCAGAGCACCTTGGTCTCGGAAAAGACAATTTCATGAGAGCCCACAGAGTTGTAGCAATGATCGGCAACAGCCGAATAATCAGTTCTGCCGTGTTTCAGATCTGACTTGTGCTCGCGGACACGATCAGAAACATGACGTTTCGTTTCTCCAATGTAGCAATCACCACAACTGCAACTCAATTTGTAGACTCCAGGATACTGTAAGTCAGGAACGACATCCTTCACAGATGGAATCAGATTGCGGATTTTATGCACTGTACTGAATCGGACTTGGATCTTATGTTTGTTTAGAATTTTGGAGATCTTTTTGGTCAAGCCTGCTATGTATGGTAACGTGATAGTTTTGGTCGGAGTTTCATGTGGCTGTTTCTGTATGGTGGGAGAAACAGCTTGGCGTATGGTGCGGTCAGAGTATCCGTTCATCCTGAGGGCCCGATGTACATGTCTTAATTCACCGGCCAGGTGGTGTTGGTCAGAAATGCCATGGGCTCTGTGGTATAGCGTTTTGATGAGAGAATTCTTTTGAGATGGGTGGTGGTGGGAATCCGGTTTCAAGTAGGAATCTGTGTGGGTGGCTTTCCTGTACTATTAATCCTTGCAGTCACGAAAGCTTCAAATCTAGAATGTACACACACAGTGTACCCGCACAGTATACAAACAGCCTGTACACACAGTAACAAAAACAACAACCGCCATTCGTCACTAAGTGTTAATGAGCCCGGCACATTATCATAATTTATTCATATTCTTGGTTCTTTCGGTAAAGTCACTTAGAAGGGAAATAATAAAATAATACAAGTAACATTCTCGACGTTTCGGCCACAACACAAGCAGCCGTCCTCAGGTGAAGAAGAGAGCTGTCGGAAATAACAGCGTCTCAATGAACGCTGCTTAGCTTGGCAGCCTCTTTCCAGCTGGGTGAGAGGAGCAGAGCGCCTTGACAAAGCAGTTTTGGTAGTCATATAGTGTAGTGGATACCCAGTTACTTAATGTTAATAGCTCAGCTTATTGGATAGTATATTGAGTACATTGATTATATTGATGTAGTTTATATTTAGTTTTTTTCACGTCGGCTTATTGTATGGTAGTCGGGTAGTTGCAGTTGTTTAGCGTTACTATGCTAAATTCCTCTTGATATGTAAACTCCTTTGTCAAGGCACTCTGCTCCTCCCACCCAGGTGAAAAGACGGTGCCAAGCTTAGCAGCGTTCATTGAGACACTGTTTTTCCGACAGCTCTCTTCTTCATCTGAGGACGGCTGCTTGTGTTGTGGCCGAAACGTCGAGAATTTAGTATTTATTATTTTATTTTTCCCCTTTTACGTGATTTTACCGAAAGAACCAAGAATATGAATCCCTGCAGTCACGAAAGCTTTAAATCGAAATATAATTTATTCAGTTACACTGCTGCTCGCTCGGGGAGGGGATTGTGTGAACCCCGCAAGTGACGTTATGTCACCTCCTGCTGCCGCATGACGTCACGACATACCAGGAAGCTTCTGCTCTGCGCAAGCTCGCGCACGGAGATCCGTGGTGAGAAGTTTACATCGTGGTGGTTGTGGTGGTTATTGTGAACCCAGGTAGAGCCTCGCTCCTTCTCCCTCTCGTAGGGATATCAATTGAGTAGCAGCGAGTATGGAATCGATGTCCAGGTTGAAACATTACAACGCGGGGCCTAGCCCTGCGGGACTTGCCTCCTGCCCTCGCGTGATTGCATTTGCTTTAATTCTCTGCTTAATTTGAATTTGTCTTCACCTGGCTCACTACTTTGAAACATTTTTTTACTTTAAATATTTCTACGTTTTTTTTATTTTACCAGGCATAGCCCACTTGAGCTACACCGCTCTTTTTCAGAAGCGACCTGCCCACAACGCAGTGGGCTTATCAACGTGTGGAAATGTTTATCGGTCAAATACTCTAAACGCGTGGTGATGTTGACTCTAAATGTGCAGGGAAAACCGCAGGATCCGGAGAAAAATCCACGCGACCACGGAGAGAGGGACACGCAAACTCCAAATATACAGCCATAATACAGGTTTGTTTGGGTTACATCGCATAAATGAATAAATATGCCGTTAACCCCGCCACCACCCGACACAGCCAATTAGTCAGGGTTTGTCACGTAAACAGAACGTGGCCAATGCGTCACTAGTACAGCACTAGTGTATAGTGTAGTGTATAATAGTGTAGTGTATAGTGTAGTGTATAGTAGTGTGGTGTACTAGTACAGCATATCGGTGTGTTGGAGAGCCAAGCCACAACATTTACAATCTGAGTACAACGTTTTGACAGTAATTACAACCAGCTTCATCAGACAGCCAAATGTTGTGGCTTGGCTCTGTGGGAATATAAATCGGCTCACTGGGTTCATAGTGCAGCACGCCAACTGTTGCACTACCGCTCCCCACTCACGCACACACTTTATCGGAAGTATAGTATCTAGTAATAACTAAGTTTCCCGGCTTAGCTCAGGTCTCAGTAATCAAACATTAAGAGTAATGTCTTGCCATGCTGGCTTTATTACAATTATTGAATTCTGCCAATGAAGTCTGTAAATGTGCGTATATTGTCACGGTTTTGTGGTTGTGTTATACAATAGCAGGGCTTGTTTGTTTCATAATGAGGACAGCTTTTAAATACGTTGCCCTTGGAGAGCTTCAGGATAGACAATGTTGGATGTTTTGCCATTTGGTAGTGTTGGCACAATTTGGTTCCCAAAAAAGTTAACATGCGCAAAGTTTGCTTCATATAGATTTTCCCATGTTTTGTCTTGCAAGTGTTTTTGTGTATGGTTTCTCAATGTTTATTTCAATTGTTTAGTATTTTTTATTTTCCTTTTACCTCATGCCATTATTTAGGTAAGGCTTAAGTATTGAATATCGCACTTTTGGCTTTGCGAGACACTTTCCCACATCGTAACCTCTGATATTCAAGGGGCTGAGGAGTGCCGATTTTCAGCAAAAACTAGATCTCTGCTTTATTGATGTAATTATGGCATATAGTACCATATAGAGGCTTGGGGCTTTGGGTTCTTTGTTTTTTACGTCTCTGCCTCTGTTAACATTCTTTGATGATTTTTATGATTTTGGGAAAGCCCGTCTCGAGCTGCGTGACCAGAAGTCGGAGTCATTTCCTGTTCAACTTGGCTTGTGACAGAAATTCACTCTGGCCCCATGCATTACATTACAGAGCATCTTCATATAATTGTCGTTTGAGAAGCTCCCAATGGCTCTAGAAATAAATTGCATTTGTTACGGTTAAAATTATAAGCGCATCGATGCTTGGTTATAGTTAAGGGATCGTTCCCTGGTCAACCATGTTATATCTGCTGATGATCTGGTAATGGCTGCTCAATGAGATGGGGTTGGAGAATCTTGTTCTGTGGCTGGATAATTCCATCATGAAATGGGGCCTTTCGTATGTTCCACAAAATAAATCACCTGCCTGGGAATTTGATTTCATACAACACTTTTTCCTGCTCAACTCTCCATGAGTAATCAGACAGTTCTACAAGTGGTGGAGGAGCTCCCATACCTGGTTAATGTGTTTTCACGACCAGCTTTGGTTTAGCAGCCAAAGTCTCACTTAAAATTAGTCGAGCAGCATTCTTTCATTAGACTGTACTGTGTAACACTGTGTGGAAGCTGCCTGGACTTTTGCACCATACAAAGCTGTGAGTGTCCCCATCACCAAGGTCTAGTCTGTCTGAGACCATCCCTCTCCCTGCCATACTGGCATCGCACCTGCCTCTCACTCTTCGTACTGTGGATGGTGGGCGCACAGGACGGTGCCATGTAGCCATGCGAGGCTGGGTCCAAATGGGTCACCAAGCCACCAGGCCTCATTCCACGAGTGATATCAATATACAATATATGTAACGAGGCCCCCCAATAGACTGCCCCTGGAACTCTATCGGGCACCTCTCACTGAGGAAAGTTCCCGGGGCCGGGCCAGGACATTCTGGTGGGATTGTCTCTTGGCTGGCTTTGGAACGCCTGGGAATTCCCCAGGAAGATCCAGAGTCTGTCACCAGGGAAACGAAGGTCTGAAGTGCCCTACTGAATGTGCTGCCGCCACAACCCTCACCAAGACAAGAGGATTTAGAAATAAACGAACGAACAAAGCTGTGAGTCTTCTTGGCCACAGATATTACTCCTTTCTCTGTGGATGCAAAATATTAACTTATTTAAAGGACTGTCTGTTCTGGCTTATAATTAAGACTGGCCAGCCTATGATCCCCTCTTTTAAACCAAAGAAGATTGTATTAGAACCTTACAGATCCCTAAAATATCAGTACAGAACATAATCAGCGAGTTTCTTTGGCAGGCCAAGCTGCATTGGTTGGGTCATGAATCCCGCATAAACAGACAGCATGCTCAAGCATATTCTGTTAGTCCAGGTGTTACGAGCTAAACAGACATGGCATTAGCTTGAAAAGAGATTGGAGGATGTGGAGGTGATCAGACCTGCTGATGACTGGTACCAGGAGTGTCATGATCGGCCTCTGTGGAGGAGGCCCGTGATATATTCTGCGGGGCAGTTGGAGATATTTGCTCTGCAACAACAGTGAGGTTGGAGGAGCAACGCTCACTTGAATGGGTGGAACGCTGGGTGCCTAAAATGCAGCAAGACAGGGGGAAGCACAGCTGGTGCATCTGTCAATCATCTCAGTCATTCATCTCTTGACACCTGGATCATTCCCATGACCTGCTGACAAGTGATCCACACTTACATGGCATTCATGTGAAATGTATGTGTCGTGAGTTCAACTGAGTCGCAGACGTACACTTGGAGGCAACACATTTATTTAACACCAACACACGGTGTTACTGCCCCTTAGCAGCATAACAACCTGTGGTGGTAACCACAAGGCTAACTGCACTAATTACAACGTAACGAGCTACTACGGACCGGGACCACGGCTCGTGTCCAGTTCCACGTGTTGTAGACTTGGTGGAACTTAGACGAACGTTTCTTCAGGTTGAACAACAACGCCGGTTCCTCTGGGGGACCCGGCTTATATTTTTTGCGGTGTGGCTGGCTCTGCCCTTGGCCACGACCACCTTCCAGAATCCTCGAGCAGGATCTGGACCCCGACCACGTGACCACCCCGAGCCCCCATTTTGGGCCCCTTTGTGCCCTCTCGGGTCAACCAGAGTGCCATCGCCTGTCGTAACCTCATTCCTACGACCGGCACTCCCACACCCTATCCTGTAGGGCCGGCACTGCATGCCAAGCGTGGTGCCATCCTGTGCTATCAGTCAGCGATCACCGATCCCCTCTAGGGCCGGTACTACACCCACCATCGTGGTATCCGCGATGTCGTTACACCGCACGCCATATTTCTCTAGGGCCGGCACTACACAGTGACATCCCGCGATGTCACTACATCTGTAAGAGTTTATTTACGTGGGGAGCGGTGGCGCAGTTATTACACTGTGTAACAAAAAACATTTTTGTTCCTGTATTATGAAATCAATAATTAGAGTTTGATTATCTCCGACAACAAACGTAATTGATGAGTTAAAACGTAACTTCTTGTGAGTCTCGGCTATGTTGATTTATCCTCCATTGGTGAAGTGAGTGAAGCATTAATACTGAGCAGATGAAGGTGGCCAGGCATGGTTCTGGACACACCACCATCTTTTTACCATGCCAGTGTGTGACAGTGTAAAGTATATTAACTCTTTTGAACACGGAGGTTAAATCAAAATAATAGTTTATTTTTGTTTTCCCCTGGAACTTTTTATAAGAATGGAAACAGGAAATTAACACGGCACATATGCAGCTGAAATCTGAGCCTGGCTTCACACCTCTAAGTTGCGATTGAACATTAATTTATGCATTTCTGCATAATACAAACAGTATTATTTTCAACACCCTTTGCTTTGTTAGCCGAATTTAGCTTTTATAAATATTCATTTTCTAGCCAGACAACCGAAATTGTGTGCTTGGAGTTTTGGGTTAACATTCATTTTGAAGATACTCGGGCTTCCAGGCATATTTATGATCATTTGTCCTCTCAGTGTTTGTCATAACAGACCGTGTGATGAATTTGGGAATATTTTTCACTATATCATGAACATATGAATAAGTATAGACGTGTCAGTCATGTATAACTGTGTATATATGTATTCCTCTGTGCCTCGATACTTACGTAGATGGTGTGGATATTCTCTTTTTTCTGTCTGCAGCTGACGCTTCCTCTGCAGAATTGGTCTGATGGAGCAAAGGCGCTCAGCGCAGCGTGGTACAAAAAGGCAACAATGCAACCAGTGTGCATACAGCACGGATCGTCCTGGCTATTTGACACAGCACCAGAGAACTCACACAGGAGAGAAAATCGTTAGGTGCACTCTGTGTGACAAGGCATTTGCATGGTCAGCAAGTCTTAAAAAACATCAGAGAATACACACAGGAGAGAAACCCTTCAAGTGCAGTGTGTGTGGGAAGGCGTTTTCACAGTCATATAATCTTGTATCACACCAGAGAACACACACGGAAGAGAAACCCTTCAGGTGCACTTTGTGCGGGAAGGCATTTGCAGACTTATCAAATGTTAAACAACACCAGAGAACACACACGGAAGAGAAACCTTTCAAGTGCACTGTCTGTGAGAAGGCATTTTCATGTCCATCAGGTCTTAATTGCCACCAGAGAACACACACGGGAGAGAAACCCTTCAGGTGCACTCTGTGCGGGAAGGCGTTTGCACAGTCATCAAATCTTAAAAGACACCTGAGGACATACAATCATCAGAAGATCCCCAAGGAGTGGAGTCTGAAATCGGCTTGTGAAAGTCAAAGTGCTGCAATCAGCCCATCCCTCATGAAACCAGAACTAAATCCCAGCTTGGACACTTTTAAAGGTATCAAGGTGAAATGTGAAGAGGTGAAGGTGAAATGTGAAGAAGTGATGAAGAGCGAAGAAATTATGAAATGTGAAGTGATGGTGAAGAGCGAAAAAGTGATGGTAAACTGTGAAGATGAAGATTCAACTCCGAAATTGGACCTTCACATCGAGGGTGGCAACGTGAAGCAGGAGGAGATTTCTGACTGTGAGGCAGAGGGAGGCAACTCCCAGCAGTTTGTGGAAGTGGAGGTGTGGGTGGACTTCTTAGACAATACAATGTCAAATGGAGACCCGGTAGATGTGTAAGCTTGGGACAATGAAGCTCCAATAGATTCACCTTTGTCACAGGCCTTTAATGAAAAGAACGTGAAGTCGAACACTCAATTCCTGGGTTTAACCTGCAGAGTAAGAGCGACCAGTATTTGTGGACCTGTGGGTTGGGTAGATGATTAACCATGAGCAAGAGCCAATAAGCTCCCAAGTGTTGTATATATTAGGTCTTCAAAAAGAATGAAAATTAAACGAAAACTGAAAATGCATAATGTTTCGAAATTATGCTAATTATGTATTTATGCTCTATCTCGGGGTATTACCAATCGTGATAATAATATGAAGGTGTAATTGTGTAATAAACGTCGTGGAAGCGACTTCTGGAATCCGGTCTTTATTTGTCTTTCATTCACAACACTCCTATTTTACTCCTTCACGCTGCTGACAGTCAGCGTGAGAGAGAGACACGCGCGGCCACGTGGCAGCCTGGACCCCGCTCCAGCGTGGCCTCACCCTCCGTTCCAGATCTGACCACGTGTTGTCCGTCTCCACCCCTTTTAATACCCGGGTCACGTGGTACCTTTTCACCAATCCTGGTTAACCTCTATGGAATCTTCTAGACTCCATCGTACGTTCCCAGCACCGCGCCCCTGACTCGTCCCCCCATTGGCTGTGGCTAAAGCCAGCAGATCCAATCCTCTTCTTACAGATGTCACCTTCCCATTACGTCAGGGCCACGCCCCTAGACTTCCCCCCATCGGCTATGGGCCAGGACCGGTAGAGCCAATCATCGTAACGAGGTGTGATCCATCAGCAACCCGGATATATCCTCACATTACAATTGTATGAAGTTATGCAAGTGTATATAATTATGCGAAATAGGCTCTGCTGCGTTGTCTCAGGGTGTATTACCAATCGTGATAATACATTGATTGACTTAAAGCTTTTGTGACTGCAGGAATTCATATTCTTTGGATCTTTCGGTGAAGTCACGTAGATAGGTTTTTGTTATTTTCTTTGAACCTATCAACGTGACTTTACTGAAAGACCTAAAGAATATAATACAGTGATTCTCGCTTGAACTTTTACTGATTATGTTTTAGTGTGTTTATATCAGGTCTCAAAATTCAGATCTCACCGCAGGATACAGTTCTTATAATTATGATTATTACGCAGGAACTTAGGAAGGGACACTCAGACTCTTCTGCGTTAAGTAACTTTAATATCTTAAAACAAAACACTCTACACTGCAAAAAATGTGACACATTGTTACTTAAAAAAATTATGGCAACAAAGTGACACGTGATATAATTGAGTAGATTTTAAGAAACTACAACTTTGAATAAAAAGTGATGAATAAATTAACTAAAAATAATAATAAAAAATAAGTACATGGTAATAAAAGCAACAGTTAAAATGTGTTGGATTTAGTAATAGGATTCCAAATGATGAGTTATATAGCCTAAAAAAAATTGTGTAAATCCAAATAGATTTTACAAGGAAAAGTGATTTATATTTACTTAATATCTGAGCAATGGTAATTTAGATTTACTAAATATCTGGTGGAATCTGATTAATATTTATTAATGATCTGGGTGAAATTGATTTACATTTACTAATTTTTTGGGTGAAATTGATATAAGCTTACTAAATATCTGGATCAAAATGATTTGGATTTACTAAATTAAATACTTATATTAAATGTCTGTTGCCATAACTTTTCTATTTCTAATCCACCTAATATCATGCCTTCGTGGTGTCACAATTCACTTACGTTAAGTCAACCGATCACCATGAAAAAGATAAGAACCATGAAAAGGAACAGCAGGTTAACATTTATTCGTGCAATTTTGTCTCAACATGTTTATCCAACATATTACAAGTACAAAACAAAGACAGAAATCATGTATGTGTACAATAGGGATACAATACTGGAGGTATTTATAATTTGTGGGCATTACAGGCACAGATTACTTTTTTGGATGTGATTCAAGGTTTAGTCTTGTTAGCACATTTAAATTACGACAATATTTTAAAAAAAATCTGTAAACATACAATCATATTATTTCTTTTTTATATGCGCAAATTGAAATCCTAAGGGCCAATATGTTTTCAAACAGCTAAAAGAGATTAAAACATCACGTGAATTGACTTGCATTCCCTGTACTTATACTAGTAGCCATAATCCACAATCCGGGTGGACCTATCTTTTTTAACATGCATAATTACAAGCATGGCTTCCTAACAAGTAAACTAGCACAGCCTACAGATGTTCTATGCATCTTACATCTATTCCTTTCGAACAAACACTTGCAATGACCTAGGTCAGCGTCACATCAGAAGAAAGCACAATGTTAGAACACCCAAGAAACATTAAACAAAAATAAAGATAGCTTTCAATAACAAATCAGTGCATTCTCTGATAGCCTATCAGATGTATAGGCCTATAACGCAGAACTTTGACAGTCAGACTCAGTTATTAACTCGTTAAGCTCAGTCAAACTGAAGTACTTCTTCTTGGTGAAAATCTGAAAACACAATGCTAGTTCCCTTGGGACTATGCCTTCCAAAAGGTCATGTAGTACATCTGGTGGGTACCCAGACTCAAAATGAAAGTGATTTAATTTATCAGTCAATGGACACGACCGCTTTACGCCAAAGCAATGAGTAACATTTGGATTTTCTCTCAGTTTGCACATGCAAACTATGTTCCTTCTTCGTCCGAGGTGGAAACACTCCGGTCCGCACTTCGTGTGTCTGGTACTCTGAAGAATGTCCAAGACAAAATCTACAGATGTACGGCCCCGTGAAACTTTCAACTAGTCCACTGATAGAATGTGCACCGAGATTGTCAGCTACAACACAATGTACTGTCCCTTTAATGTGTTTTCCAACACTGGAAATGAAAATCCCTTCCTGTTCTAGTATGACAAGATCCTTCAAGAGTGGTTCCAAAACTGCTCTGTATTCAAACTGTTTGACATCAACAGCTTTGCAAAGTAAAGCTAGGTGTATTGACGTTACGGCAGATTGCAACTTTGTTGGAACATTTGCCAAAACCCAATAAACAGCTGTTATTTTGTGTTTTTTTTCTCGAAGTTCCTAGTGGGTTACACACCTCAAAGTCGTCAACGTAAAGGATTATAGACAGTCTTGTTTCTTCCCCAGCATAAAATACATTTTTCTTGAAGGATTTTCCATCAAAAATGTACTTCATATATCCAGTACTATTTGATTTTCTGGATAAAATTATTTCTGCAATGTCTTTATTCTTCAGGACTTCCTGCAAAGTCTGGAGAATAGGCACTATTGAAAGGTCTTGTTCTTTTCAGTATCAATAATATATTCAATGCTATCAACACACTGGAAATGCACCTTAAAATACTTTCTTCTCTTAAAAGCCGAACCAAGTGGACCACCTGCTCCAAGTGCTGTACTAATGGGATGGAAGTTGCACAACTGCTCTGACAATTCAGTTACGTTGGTTTGGTCAACAATGCATTTATTCACCTTCAATGTTGAATCTAGTATGTTACTAACAACTGCAACTGATACTGAAGATGAAATGAACTGAAGGTCTTCAACCAAGGCATCAATGCACTTCACTGAGGCATTATAGATGGTTTCTAGCTTCAGCAGAAGTAAGCCAATTCTTTGAAGAACTAAGTATGATGCACTTTCCTGATCACAATCTAAACTAGTGCCCTCACCATCACTGGCCTCTGGTAAATCAGAATGGTCAACAGTCTGATTATGGCGACTCTCATACACGTCTTTCTTAAAATCACTCAAAGAATAGGATGTGTCTTCTGCTTTTGTGTTTTAGAAATGTATTGTATATATGTCTGAAAGCTGCATCCTTCAAATACGATTTCCAATATGCTGAAAGTAGTCCTTCTCTATAGAACAACAAGCATTGCAAACTAAACACTTAAAAGCAGAGATGTTTCCTGACCGTAGACTTTCTTCATCTGAATGGTATCTGGATAAATGTGTGCGAAGGGCACTCTGCGTTTTAAATGTGCAAGGGCAACTGTCATATAGGCATGGCTGGGATTGCCCACGACCAAATGTTGCGTGTTGTCTGTAATGCTTTAGTAGATTTCCCTTTGTGGCAGACAAAGACTTGCAAATCTTACACTTCCATTCCATAAGCAAAAACCTGAGGCAGAAAAAGGTCCATGTATCAGATGCAAGGCCACCAGGTCTCTAATCACATGAGGACAATAGAATCACATTTACAAGATAATTCTTTATTATTTTTAACATTAAAATTTTCATGCTCAAATTTAGCACATCAACTTCTTGTCACTCACATCATCTAGCTAGCTAGCAACTACACAACAAGCTAGCCACAACGTAAATGTGACGCTAACTGACTGGTGGCAAGCTAGCTAACGTTAGCATACTGTACGTACATCAACACCAAGATATAATGTACTGGAAGTGTAACGGCAGGTACAGGACTTTTGGTTCGGTACGCGCTGTGATCCGAATGAATATAGTTGAGTTTTAATCACGCACGTTACTTTTTCGTGTGCGGAACAAAAATTATAGTCTCGTGCTTTTAGTCGAATCAGACTGACTTCCAAAGGCCTAACGTTGTGCTAGTTAATTCTGATATACGTTACAGCCAGTTAAATTGGCATGCTGGTAACATGCAGTAACATAAAACAATGTTCAACTGCTACCACACCTTTGTTAAAAAAATGTTCGCTAAAATAATAAAACATGTCTTACCTTTGGGAGAACGGCGGTCCCTGAAACGTGTCTGTGGAAGAAGATGGTTGACATGCACGTGGCGCGACAAAATGCCTCGAGTTGTGGCGGGAGTGTAACGTTATTAAATTCAAAAACCTCCCGATTAGTAAAATTAATCAATTTTTTGCATTTTTGACTTTCCTGATAAAATACAATTAAATTCTACTTAGTTATTGATGGCTGATTTTATTCGAACAAAACTGAGTAAAATACAATTAATAACTAATAGAAATGTGTTGAATTCAGCTCAATGTGATTCCAAACTACACATAGTCATTATTTTTATGTATAGGCTACTCTTATATATTTACTAAACATTAATTAACCCCAGTCTCGGTTTTTACAGTGTAATATGCGAACTCTTATGCTAAGAATTGTCATTCCAGTACTCCTGGAAATGTCCTACTCATTGATCCGTACAATCAGAGGCGTAGCTAGGGGGGGTACATGTGTCCCCGGGCGCCAAGGTAAAGGGGCGCCAAAATGAGGCTTACAACATTACATTATACCTTATTGCGGCGGGCGCGGCAGCCTGAAACTACAGCACAAATCAACATCTCAACCTAAAAGTTTATATATCCCGCCACACACAGCCTACATGTCATGTAATTACATTTTGGTACGCGCGCCTATTAAGAACTTACATGGAAGAACGTCCCAAACAACAGACAGGCGCAGTCTTTCAGCCTTAGTCACTGGCCTGTTTTTTGGTGGCGGAAACTACGACGGCCTGAAACACGCTGGAGTGCACGATCACAAGCTGTTAAAGCTATCTATGAAGGACTGGATGAACTAGTAGGGCTGCTAGACAAATTATCGGAGGACGTAACTATGACGCCTGAAACCAGAAGTGATGCAGAACAGTTGCAGGCATGCGTATTACATTTTTACTTCATAGTTTTATTACATTTCTGGAATGTCATTCTTGGAAAAAAAATTCGTGTTCAGAAGCGCTTACAGGATCCTACTATGAATTTCAAGGAAGCAGCAACTGATCTTGAATCTTTGGAGCATGAATTTGTCAAGCTTCGTGATGATTTGAGCCAAGTTGCTGTAGAAAACGCCAAAACAAGATGCACAGCCTGGGGGATCGATGTGGACAGACGAATTAGGCGACGTCGGAAGATGCCAGGAGAACTGGCAAGAGATGCAGGACTTTCAGCAGAAGAAGAAATTGTGCGCGTTATGAAGAGCGTATTTTATCGACTTCAACAGGAGATGTCAACACGGTTTTTACGACTAAAAGACCTGCACACAAAATTTGGATTTCTGCTGGACGTCAAAACTCTTCTATCCGACACAGATGTTGATGCAATTCGTCGAAATTGCACAGATTTTGGAAATTTCTATGACACCGACATCAATAGCTACGAACTTTTCACAAAATTGGAGATTGCAAAATGCTGCTCAGTAACCGGAATGAAGTTCTACCAGTAACTCCTTTGGATCTTCTTGGTTTTATTGTGTTTTATGGAGACGACATATTTCCGAATTTCACTGCAAATATTAAACAACTACGCTGGTTTGGTCTTCTGCGTGCGTGTCTGGACGTTTATTTATTTATTACGGGCCCACCCAGACAGCTCACTCTGATTCGATAAAAATAAAACAGCCGGAAGAGAGCGAAAGCTCACTTTGATTCGATAAAAATAAATAAATAAAACAGCCGCCTGAGAGCGAAAGCATAGGTCTGGCAAGGTCTGCGCTGCAGTGGTGCAGTGCACTGTGGGTGCACACCCTGCGCTGTGTGAGTGTGGTGTGTATGCAAGTGTGCGAATGGTAGTTACGCTAATATTACGTTTATTTATGTAAAAAATGGGTGCTGCGTGCTGCGATTAGTGGAGTCCCCAAACAACTTTACCTTACGAGTAGGCAGGGGTCGCTATACAGTGAGTCTTAGCGGACTGAGCTGGCAGCTTCACCTGCCGGGACCACGGCCAGTTGCGTAGCGCCCCCAAAAGTTTCGCCCATGGGTCAATACCCCCATGGGGCAACCCAGCTGACTGTTTGATGGGTACAATGGGTACTTTTTGGTTTATCCGGCTTATTACCATTATTATGTATTGACGTTGATCACGTCTCCATGGACGGCATGCTGCTGCTGGTAAGGGCATGTGTTGCATAATATGCGGCATGTGTCCGCGTATCATGTTTGCCACGGATGCAGTTGGCGTTACTGTACATTTATGTTTTGGAGTGCCAATCCCATGCACTTTGAAATGTAATAAACTGTCTACAAAGGTTGCAGCCCGGCCCCCGCCGCTGTCACTCTCTGGCCGTTGCACAAGCCATATCGGAATTTGCGACATGCTAAAACAATGAGTACAGTGTGACACCACCCGGGTAACTCCCGGGATCAAAATGGGCATTGGAAAGTGATCGCTTTATTGACATGATTATGGTACTACCACAGGGTATTGTGAACGGTTCAGGAGGAGGAGAGGTCTGGATTTGTAAGTCTCACAGTACCGGTAAGAAGCGCCGGGTGGGGGATGCCCTCCACTGGGGTACAAATTCTGTCATTATTAGTGTAGAGGTGTAATTGTGTAGATGTGTAGAGGTGTAATTGTGTAGATGTATGGGCACGGATGGGAAACAAACACAAGGGGCGGGGTTAGGGCTGTACACGGAGGAGGTGCTCGCACCGACGTCCGCACCTACATCCCCCACGGGCCCCTCCCGGGGGCCGAGTGCTATAAAAGGTGGTGAGCCGGAGAGCTCGAGGTCGAGTGTTAGCTTTAACCAGCGAAGAGTGAAGACCAGCTAGAATAGGCCCCGGAGCTCCCCTGGCTCGCTGTCCTTGTCAGGACCGACCAGGGCAAGCCGGTGGCGTGGCCCCGAGAGCCCAGACTGACGTTCTTATAAGAGCCGGTCTGGAGACTCAGGATGCCGGGATCCCAGCTTGACCAGGGCTGGGATAGGTAGCCTCCCCTAGCTCCGTAGTGGAGGACTCGGGCGTAGGTTAGCGGGGTTAGACGTTGTGTCTCCCTGATAGACGAGTGAAGGGGACGATACCCCTTCAAGAGTTGTGTGTACCCGTTACTGTACACGAGTTGGTATTAATAAATAAGTGTGCCTCCGACCCCGTCGTCAAAGCCTCCTGAATACTTACTACATTAGTATACGATCATGCAATGTTTCTATCTGCAAGCTGTCATAACTGAAACGATCCCCGTTATTGTTCGATTGAGAAATGGAGTGACCCACACCTCTGATACCATATGTGAGGAACCCAAAAATCTGATGCATGCGTAAAACACCCACAATGGGAATACGTAAACGTAAAAACACCAGCAAAATATATTTTAATATAAGAAAAAAATAGGTGGCCCCATAGCGGATCTGTCTGTATGTGTACATACAGATGGAGGATGCAGGGGCCAACCTGTGTGCGATCGGAACGGTGCAATTGCTGACCAATGTCACAGTGGATGGCGCACACGCTGACGCACACCTGAGCTGTGTCTTTGCGTTGCAAGGGCATGGTACATGGTGGTGCGTTACGAATACAATAAAACAAACCGCTGGAAGCAGCCATGCGAGCAGGCTACCTTGAGAGCGATTGCGAATGGGTAGCGTGTCTGGAAGAAGCCTCGCTCTTTCAGATGCCGTACCAGCTTCGTCAACTCTTCGCTACGATTCTGCTGTATTCCATGCCAGCAGATACAAAACCTCTCTGGGATAAATTCTACGACGAATTGGCTCGCCATTACGAGTACCAGTACCGCCAGCTGACCAACAAAGAAGAAATGGTCAATCTTCTTGGTTCTTTCGGTAAAGTCACGTAGAAGGGAAGTAAGAAAATAATAAAAATAAAACATAATAAAATAATTCTCACGACGTTTTGGCCACAACGCAAGCAGCCGTCCTCAGGTGAAAACCAGGTCTGTCGAGGTGACAGCGTCTGAATGAAACAGCACACGTGCTTGGAGCATATATATAAGCTGGGTTGGAAGGGGGGGAAAGGGCGCCTTGACAAAAGAATTTGCATATCAAGATGAATTTAGCATCTTTATGGGAAATGCAGGTATGTGATTAGTACTACTTATGCCCGTGCATTATGCAGGATTAGCAGCATCAAAGGGAGGGGATATGGGAAATGCAGGTATGTGATTAGTACTACTTATACCCGTGCATTATGCAGGATTAGCAGCATCAAAGAAAATAAAAGAAATGGTAAAGTTCAAGACCCTTCACAGCCTCCACGAGTTCCTCACGGCAGGTGGGATGGCTATGTCGGACTTTGACGACCTCCCGCAGCTTTGCGAGTACCCACACTTGGTCTTGGACTCGCTGCTTGAGAACAACCATATCCGCCGCGAATTGGACACGAAGGACTTCCCATTTCGACTTCGGCGCAAACAGTTCCCCATTGTCCCAGCCTTCACGATGACCATCAACAAGGCGCAAGGGCAAACTGTTCACAACCTGGGATTATATCTACCAACGCCATGCTTCTCGCACGATCAACTGTACGTGGCACTATCGCGAGTCACGGCAAGATTCAACATCAAGGCGCTTATTGAGGGACCTGACGACGAGGAGGAAGACGGAGTGTACACGAAGAATATCGTGTATCGCCAGATATTTGAATAAGTTGCATTCTATATTTGAATAAGTTGCATTATTGAATATTGTCGATTGAGCGTCTCATTAAAATACATATAACCTCACAAAATAAACATAAAACAATCACCAAAACATGTATATTGTGCCCAGCCACTTTCAACTCCCCACCAACCAGGCATATACACACCGCCCGCGAAGCGGGCGGCGACTGCTAGTTTTATTAACAATAGCAGTTTCAATTGCAAGCTGTGAGCGGTCGTTCAGCAAATTGAAACTTATTTGGTCGTATTTGCGTGCTTCAATGGGACAAGATCGTCTCAGCGATCTTGCTCTTCTTAGCGTTGAAAGAGAAACATTGGAAAAAACAGATGTTGATTACGTGATTAACCAGTTTGCGACAGTGAAATCAAGAAAAAATAATCTTTTGTAGACTGTCAACCAGTCTACGACAGTGACTGAGTGAGCCATGTAATATAATTTCTATAAATTTGCTTCTTTAAATACAATGTTTCATTGAAATTTAAATTGTTATTCCTTATTCGATGTAATAGGAAAATGTGATTAAATGGGGGGGCGCCAATTTTATAGTTCGTCCCCGGGCGCAAAATATCCTAGCTACGCCTCTGCGTACAATTAGCCCTCAATGGTTACGTTTATTAACTGGATAACAGAACAATTGGCTAATTCCTCAGAGTAAAGCGACCATACACCCTGATAGGAAAAAGTCCTTAAGAATCTGTTACAGTATTCATACGAACAGTAGTAAAGAAACATGTGCCCAAGGCCAAAGTAGTTTTCAATGAATTCATTGGTAAGATTATGCATTTGGTCGAAATGCCCTGGAACAATAGCGTGTGCCTGTTTGCCTAATAGATGCTTATCAATTGGCTAATGGGCTTGAATTGATCCGTGGGCAAGATTCCGTGATCAAAAGAAATAAATCTCAACACAATAGTATTCCTGTGAGTGTGTAGATTCATAACATCGATGCTAATAAATGTTTAGCGTCAATTAATGTATTGCTAAAGCTATGCAATTAACGAACCGATTGACTAAAATACTTCTATATATACGACCATATTCAAGCAGCTCAATGGACCGAACAATGTTTTCCATGATCAGCTAATAGTTAACGCACCACCTTAGAATGGCCCTTTTCGAAACAAAGATCACTTTTGGAGCAATCTTATTAGTCCCGATTTGTGTGTTGTGTGTGTGGGTGTATTCTCTTCGTGCTCAACTCTTTGAGTGAAGCCGGCGCCGAGGTGGGGCTTTCCTTGTACCGAGAATACCTCGGTTCGCTTGCCTCCTGGGCGATAAGTCGTGTGTGTGTGTGTGGGCGTGTCATACACACGGCGCTCTCTCTTGATAGCAGCTCCAAGCTTCTCCACTGCTGGATGATTGTTGAGTCTGCACGATGATTGCCTTTGGCGGTGCCCGATATCGCTCGCAGCTCGTCCGCTGGTCGCCAGCGCTGACACTTAGGGGTTAATTTTCGAAGGCCGTAAACGAAAAGTTAATGCATTTGGGTGTGCATAAAACATTGGCGACGTTGAAAAGGACTTTTACAGGCCCGGGATGTAGAGTGATGTCCTCCTGATTAGAGGTTGTGTCGATTGTGCGCGTCGGAAATCTCCTGACACGCGACCGCAGATTCCGTCACAGTACATTGTTGTGTCACGGCTGAATGAATTTGTGGCCCTGGACAATTTGGGTCCCTTCCCGGTCTCCCAGAGATGGCACAAGTACCTCCTCGTGGGGGTCGAATATTTGACTTGTTGGCCTATGGCCTGGCCCTTGGTTGACCAGTCAACTGCGTCTATAGCCGACGCCTTTGTGAATGGCTATGTCCTGGATAAGGGGCCCCGGAGCAACTGCTCACGGATCAGGGTATGAATTTCTCCTTCAAATTGCTCCAGGATGTGTGTGAGTCTTTGGGCAGGCGGAAAATACGCACCGCACCGTATCATCCGCAGAGTGACGGGATGGTTGAGCGGTTGCATAGAACCCTCACCGCTATGCCAGGAAGTGACTGGCGGACAGTCGGATTGGGATCTGCACTTCCCGGGGGTCCTTGCTGCATACAGACTTGCTCCCCATGCCTCGACAGGTTTTTCACCGTTTTATTTGATGTATGGGAGGGAACCCGAACCCCTTGTGCAAGTTGAGTTGGGACTGAGCCCCCTGAGGAAAGGTTCAGCAGTGCTTGACCCCATATTGAAAACACTGGAGCAGCTGCGGTTGGGCCGTGAAGCCGCTCGGGTCAACTTGGCCCGCAGACAGGCCTGTAACGAGCGGCTGAAGGGTCATGAAGGGCCCGGAATACCGTGGCAAGTGGGGGACAAGGCTTGGCGACATTGCCTCCAGGTGCCTGTGGGCATATCCCCGAAACTGTACCGTCCCTGTCATGGGTCGGTGGAGGTCATTGAGGTTTGGCGGTCACAGTGTGTGTGTATCCGTTTGGGCCGGCGGTACTGGTTTGTGCATCCTTTACGGTTAAAAACATACGTTCTGTCCGGTCCGGTCGATTCATCCCCACATCCCTGCCGGCCGGTGTCTGATGTGTCTGGTACGCCAACCGGCAAGCCTAAAGTAACAGACCGTGAGGAGGAATGTTCTGTACTGCCTGCAGGGCTGGATGATCTAAAGACCACGGACGGAGCCTTGCGGACTCCCTCATCGGACACTCATCACACTCAAGCAGACCCGTCTCTACCTGCGGGGATGGGCCTGCTGCACATACCCATTCGCGACGCGTTTTTCGTTAATTCCCCATTCCCTTGTTCTTGCTATTTTTCATGGTCACTGCTTATGATTGTCTTGTAGTTAGGGGTCGGTCATTGGTCACTATAGAGTTGTGTTTATGGGTTGTCACGTTGCGTGCGCACAAGGGATGTATATTACAGCCAGGATGGCTGCGTTTTTGTTCGTGGGGGGGGGGGGATGTAGTGTGGTAAAATACGTGGTGCGCACTGCTGCCCGAGGGCAACCGAGGACAGGCCGGTGCGCGTGTGCAAAGTAAGGTTGCATTTGCAAACCGCCACCTCTTTATCGGGAGAGCAGACGGGTCGGTCCGGGGTTATACCGGAGGTGTCGCCTTGGAGACGTGCGATAAGGAGTGATTGATGGCCTGACAGGTGCCAGCCGGTCGGGCCCTAAAGAGACACAAGGGAGCAGCTGGATAATTGGGAGGAGGATATAAGGGGTGTGTGAGGGTGGAGCGGGATTCGGGTTCTGGGACCAAGGTGAAGACAACTCGCCGCTGCCGCTCAAGCTAGGGACAGCCTCAACCCTCACGAATCGACGGGCGGGTGATGGTTGATTTCCCCCGCCCGGATCGGACGAGTGAGTGGGTCTGAGGAAACGTAGGCGAGGCCAGCGGCGCAGAGGGAGAGTAGCTGTGTGCAAGCTCTGAGCGAAGCTTCTGTGTGAGCGATGCCTCTGTGTGAGCTCTGCTGTGTTCAAGCTCTGTGTGAGCACGACTGTGTGCAAGCTGTGTGAGCTGCTGTCTGTGTGCGGAGCTGTGTGTGTGGAGCTGCTGAGAGGAAGAGATGCTGCAGGCAGGTCAGCGAGGTGTAAAGTAGATAGGGGAAGTTGGTAAACAAAGTGACCGTATAGACCAGGGGTCTGCAACCTTTAAGACATAAAGAGCCACTTGGACCTGTTTCCGAAGGAAAAAATAAACTGGGAGCCGCAAAACCATTGCAACTATTAAAACAAATATAACACTGCATATATTGTTTCTTACCTTATTGCTATATACAGGATCGTGCAGTCAGCTGTCAATCTGAATAAAAAAAGGACTTTTTCACTTAACAATGTAAAATATATTTTTGCAAATTAATAGCTAAATTACCTGGTTAATGGGATTTTTGCTCCTGAACCTCAGTGCACAGTGTCTGCACATCAGGGCTGTAAGACGTCACCTTCATTTTCACACAGGCTTGCAAGCTGTCATCTGTGAGGCGTGATCGATGTTTGTTTTTAATATAGTTCATGTTGGAGAAGACCTGCTCACATACATATGTGGAGCCGAAGATCGACAGGACTCCAAATGCATACTTTTTCATGTTTATATAAGTGTTGGGGATGGCATTCCATGTTTCGAATACAAGTTTGTCCTGTTTGGGAAGGTTTTCAATATCACTCCATTTATGATTCTGAGCCAGAATGGCCTTCTGACGGGCAACATCCTCAAGAGTAGCGGTCAAGCATTTGAACTTGGACACCCATATATCTTTGTCGGCTATATCGGCCAGTTCCATCTCAAGATCAGGTTGACTTACACCTGCAAATGCAGTCATATTCAATAGGGATGGATCGATCGCCAGGGGAGTGACAGGGAAGGATAATGTCGTTTTTTCCTCTCTGAACTCACAGAATCGTTTCCCAAACGAACTTTGCATTGTGGTGATTGCAGACTTGAAATATTCCAAATTTATCGTATCATGACTTTGTTTGAACTCTCTCAAAGAGGGAAAGTGAGACAGTGTACCTCTCTGTAAATCTTTGACAAACACTGTCAACTTGCGCTCGAATGCCAAAACCTCCTCCAGCATGTGCAGGGCTGTGCCTCCTTTCCCCTGAAGGGTTGTATTTAGCGTGTTTAGATGTGCTGTCATGTCTACCATAAAATGTAATTTTTCCAGCCACTCTGGCTGTTCCAGCTCAGCAAAGGTGAGCTCTTTGCTGCCCAGGAAGGTTTTTACTTCTTCCAAACATGTGACAAAGCAACGGCAACGTTATTGCCTGTCACCGGGCGGGCAGTGTGGAGCTGAGCGGCGACCTGTCAGCAGCGGCAACGCCAGAGCAGGTGTCACAGTGCGCCTCCTCCCCTCGCTAGCATCCGCCCCGGAGCCGCGGTCAAGGTTCAAAAGAGCCGCATGCGGCTCCGGAGCCGCAGGTTGCCGACCCCTGGTATAGACAGAGATAGGAGTGCCTATAACTGGTACGAGAGAGAGTAATATAGTGTAAGCAGGTGACTTGGAACAACGTGTCCGACTGAGTGATTCTACACGACACTACATTAATTTGGGAAGAGGCATATAAGCATTCATTCCACTGTTATATTAATATTTGCATTTATGTGGTTCTTGCTTAAATGCCTCAGCAACTCAGTTTTGTTTCATATATCATCACAAACACTCGAAGAGCACCCCCAAGTGGCAGCTGCCTATGTGTGGCATAAGGTGACCCTGCTCGAGCCTGCATGTGGGCATGAGTCTGTCATTAGCGGGCGATAATTGATGTGTTATCTCCATTGTGTAATTTCCGGATAATGTTTGGAATTATCCAAATATTGACCATGACCCCAACATGCAATGACCTATGCGTTTTGAATGACACAATAGTATGTTTTACATCCACTGTTAAGCAGACGGTGCATATTTTGTATAATGTTACTGGAGTAGCCAGGGGTGCCTGTCGGATTTGAACCTTGAACCTCTGTAATAAATAGAGAATGTGCTACCACTTGGCTTCCCTTAATCTGAGTGTAGACATACTAGCCTGAATGTTTCTAACCGTAGCAGATGTTCAATTTAGAGGGGTCCACGTTTCACATGCCTACGGAAGGGAGGCCATTACTGTGGCCGAGAAGAACCGAAGCTTCATGCGGAGTGACAGACCAGGTAGCTTCCACACAGCATAGCGCAGCCGATGAAATGATAATGCCGCCCGACTGATTCGGACCACCCACACAGTGTACACACGCAGTGTCACCCACAAGGTGTACACACACAGTGTACCCGCACAGTATACAAACATCCTGTACACACACTGTAACAAAAACAACAACCGCCATTCGTCACTAAGTGTTAATGAGCCCGGCACATTATCATAATTTATTCATATTATTGGTTCTTTCGGTGAAGTCACGTAGGAGGGAAATAATAAAATAATACAAGTAACATTCTCGACGTTTCGGCCACAACACAAGCAGCCGTCCTCAGGTGAAGAAGAGACCTGTCGGAAATAATAGCGTCTCAATGAACGCTGCGAAGCTTGGCAGCCTCTTTCCAGCTGGGTGAGAGGAGCAGAGCGCCTTGACAAAGCAGTTTTGGTAGTCATTATATAGTGTAGTGGATACCCAGTTACTTAATGTTAATAGCTCAGCTTATTGGAGAGTATATTGAGTACATTGATTATATTGATGTAGTTTATATTTAGTTGTTTTCACGTCGGTTTATTGTATGGTAGTCGGGTAGTTGCAGTTCTTTAGCGTCAATATGCTAAATTACTCTGTTGATATGTAAACTCCTTTGTCAATGCACTCTGCTCCTCCAACCCAGCTGAAAAGACGCTGCCAAGCTTAGCAGCGTTCATTGAGACGCTGTTTTTCCGACAGCTCTCTTCTTCACCTGAGGACGGCTGCTTGTGTTGTGGCCGAAACGTAGAGAATTAAATATTTATCATTTTATTATTTCCCTTTTACTTGATTTTACCGAAAGAACCAATAATATGAATCCCTGCAGTCACGAAAGCTTTAAATCGAAATATAATTTATTCAGTTACACTGCTGCTCGCTCGGGGAGGGGATTGTGTGAACCCCGCAAGTGACGTCATGTCACCTCCTGCTGCCGCATGACGTCACGACATACCAGGAAGCTTATGCTCTGCGCACGCTCCGCGCTCGGAGATCCGTTGTGAGAAGTTTACATCGTGGAGGTTGTTGTGGTGGTTGTTGTGGTTGTTTTTGTTGTGAACCCAGGTAGAGCCTGGCTCCTTCTCGTAGTGATATCAATTGAGTAGCAGCGAGTATGGAATCGATGTCCAGGTTGGAACATTACAACGCGGGGCCTAGCCATGCGGGGCTTTGCTTCCTGCCCTCGCCTGATTGCATTTGCTTTTATTCTCTGCTTAAGTTTAATTTGTCTTCACCTGGCTCACTACTTTGAAACTTTGTTTTTACTTTAAATATTTCTACGTTTTATTTTACCAGGCATAGTCCACTTGAGCTACACCGCTCGTTTTCAGAAGCGACCTGCCCACAACACATGGGGGGCTTTTCAACGTGTGGAAATGTTTATCGGTCAAATACTCTTAACGCGTGGTAATGTTGACTCTAAATGTGCAGGGAAAACCGCAGGATCCGGAGGAAAGTCCACGTGACCACGGAGAGAGAGAGAGAGATACGCAAACTCCAAATATACAGCCATAATACAGGTTTGTTTGGGCTACATCGCCTAAATGAATAAATGTGCCGTTAACCCCGCCACCATCCGACAGCCAATTAGTAAGGGTTTGTCACGTAAACAGAACGTGGCCAATGCGTCACTAGTACAGCACTAGTGTGTAGTGTAGTGTATAGTGTATTGTATAGTAGTGTATAATAGTGCAGCATATCGGTGTGTTGAAGAGCCAAGCCACAACATTTACCATCTGAGTACAACGTTTTGACAGTAATTACAACCAGCTTCATCAGACAGCCAAATGTTGTGGCTTGGCTCTGGGAATATAAATCGGCTCACTGGGTTAATAGCGCAGCACGCTAACCGTTGCACTACCGCTCCCCACTCACACACAAACTTTATCGGAAGTATAGTATCCAGTAATAACTAAGTTTCCCGGCTTAGCTCAGGTCTCAGTAATCAAACATTAAGAGTAATGTCTTGCCATGCTGGCTTTATTATAATTATTTAATTCTGCCAATGAAGTCTGTAAATCTGCGTATATTGTCACGGTTTTGTGGTTGTGTTATACAATAGCAGGGCTTGTTTGTTGCATAATGAGGACAGCTTTTAAATATGTTGCCCTTGGAGAGCTTCAGGATAGACAATGTTGGATGTTTTGCCATCTGGTGGTGTTTGTACAATTTGGTTCCCAAAAAAACGTTCACATGCACAAAGTTTGCTTCATATAGATTTTCCCATATTTTGTTTTGCAAGTTTTTTTGTGTATGGTTTCTCAATGTTCATTTCAATTGTTTCGTTTTTTTATTTTTATTTTACCTCATGCCAGTATATAGGTAAGGCTTAAGTATTGAATATCGCACTTTTGGCTTTGCGAGGCACTTTCCCAGATCGTAACCTCTATATTCAAGGGGCTGAGGAGTGCCGATTTTCAGCAGAAACTAGATATCTGCTTTATTGATGTAATTAAGGCATATAGTACCATATAGAGGCTTGGGGCTTTGGGTTCTTTGTTTTTTATGTCTCTGCCTCTGCTCACATTCTTTGATGATTTTTATGATTTTGGGAAAGCCCGTCTCAAGCTGCGTGACCAGGAGTCGGAGTCATTTCCTGTTCAACTTGACTTGTGACAGAAATTCACTTTGGCCCCATGCATTACATTACAGAGCATCTTCAATAATTGTCGTTTGAGAAGCTCTCAATGGCCATATAAATAAATTGCATTTGTTACGGTTAAAATTATACGCGCATCGATGCCTGGTTATAGTTAAGGGATCGTTCCCTGGTCAACCATGTTATATCTGCTGATGGTCTGGTAATGGCTACTCAATGACATGGGGTTAGAGAATTCTAGATTTGAAGCTTTCGTGACTGCAATGATTCATATTCTTAGGTTTTTTCGGTAAAGTCACGTAGGTAAAAACATTAAAAAGTAAAATAAAAATAAAAATCACGACGTTTCGGAGGCAACACAAGCTTCCGTCTTCAGGTGGTACCGTCACAGCCACGACAGCTGTATCAAGTAAATGAGAGATTGCGGGAGTTACCACTGCGTTTATATAATGGTTGGAGAAGGTGGTGGGGCAAGGGCCGCATACTTATTATTAATATGGTAATGTGAGGCTTGAGACTAAGAATAGACTGCATAACAAAGGCTGAGCCTTTGTTATGGAGAGGTGCGGTTTGTGACTCAACCTGTAACAAGAAGACCACCACTAAACATGGTAAAACAGTAATGGTTGTCTGTCAAATAAGATTGGCAAATAAGTGTAGTTAAATCTTTTTTGCATGGTTAATCACATCTTTCCAATGATTACTCAGTTTGTAACCGTCATCACGGTTGAAATTATGTCTGTGTTTGTATATTTGTATGGCTTCGTGTACAAACCTGATGACATCCTCGTCAGCTTTGATGTAGTATCTTTGTTCACCAAAGTCCCAGTACCGGACACCCTAACAATAATTGAGGACTTAGTCCAACATGGATTGAATTCTGATGTACCTGCGCTGGTTAGGCATTGCCTCACCAACACTTATTTTACCCCCTTGTCACCAGTTATAGCCAACTTGTTCATGGAAAAGTTTGAATCAGACGCCATCCAGACATCCACCCTGCGTACTTCCTTGTGGAAGAGGTATGTGGACGACACTTTCGTCATCTGGCCACATGGCCTCCCAGCATTGAACCACTTCTTGGACCACATCAATTCTAGACACCCATCCATCAGATTCACCATGGAAGTGGAGAAAGACGGTAAACTACCATTCTTGGATATTCTGTTTGAGAGGAGGCCTGACGGATCCTTGGGACATTCTGTCTACAGGAAAGCCACCCACACAGATTCCTACTTGAAACCGGATTCCCACCACCACCCATCTCAAAAGAATTCTCTCATCAAAACGCTATACCACAGAGCCCATGGCATTGCTGACCAACACCAACATCGGGCCCTCAGGATGAACGGATACTCTGACCGCACTATCCGCCAAGCTGTCTCTCCCACCATACAGAAACAGCCACATGAAACTCCGACCAAAACTATCACGTTGCCATACATAGCAGGCGTGACCAAAAAGATCTCCAAAATTCTAAACAAACATAATATCCAAGTCCGATTCAGTACAGTGCATAAAATCCGTGATTTGATTCCATCTGTGAAGGATGTCGTTCCTGACTTACAGTATCCTGGAGTCTACAAATTGAGTTGCATTTGTGGTGATTGCTACATTGGAGAAACTAAACGTCATGTTTCTGATCGTGTCCGCGAGCACAAGTCAGATCTGAAACACGGCAGAACTGATTCTTCGGCCGTTGCCGATCATTGCTACAACTCGGTGGGCTCTCATGAAATTGTATTTTCCAAGACCAAGGTTCTCTGCAAACCTCCTGGCTACCATCAAAGGTTTGTACACGAAGCCATACAAATATACAAACACAGACATAATTTCAACCGTGATGACGGTTACAAACCGAGTAATCATTGGAAAGATGTGATTAACCATGCAAAAAAGATTTAACTACACTTATTTGCCAATCTTATTTGACAGACAACCATTACTGTTTTAGTGGTGGTCTTCTTGTTACAGGTTGAGTCACAAACCGCACCTCTCCATAACAAAGGCTCAGCCTTTGTTATGCAGTCTATTCTTAGTCTCAAGCCTCACCTTACCATATTAATAATAAGTATGCGGCCCTTGCCCCACCACCTTCTCCAACCATTATATAAACGCAGTGGTAACTCCCGCAATCTCTCATTTACTTGATACAGCTGTCGTGGCTGTGACGGTACCACCTGAAGACGGAAGCTTGTGTTGCCTCCGAAACGTCGTGATTTTTATTTTTATTTTATTTTACTTTTGAATGTTTTTACCTACGTGGGTTAGAGAATCTTGTTCTGTGGCTGGATAATTCCATCATGAAATGGGGCCTTTCGTATGTTCCACAAAAATAAATCACCTGCCTGGGAATTTGATTTCATACAACACTGTACCTGCTCAACTCTCCATGAGTAATCAGGCAGTTCTAAAAGTGGTGGAGGAGTTCCCATACCTGGTTAATGTGTTCACGACCAGCTCTGGTTTGGCAGCCAAAGTCTCACTTAAAATTTGTCGAGCAGCATTCTTTCATTAGACTGTGTAACACTGCGTGGAAGCTGCCTGGACTTTTGCTCCATACAAAGCTGTGAGTGTCCATCGCCAAGGTCTAGTCTGTCTGAGACCATCCCCTCTCCCTGTCATATTGGCATCGCACCCGCCTCTCACCCTTCGTCCTGTGGTGGGCGCACAGGACGGTGCCACGCAGCCATTCCGGGTTGAGCCCAAATGGGTTTTGTGGGTCACCTAGCCACCAGGCATCGTTCCATGAGTGATATCAATAAATAATATCTGTAACGAGGCCCCCCAATAGACTGCCCTTGGAACTCTATCGGGCACGTCCCACTGAGGGAAGTCCCCGGGGCCCGGGCCAGGACATGCTGGTGAGAATATGTTTCTTGGCTGGCTTGGGAATGCCTGGGAATTCCCCAGGAAGATCCAGAGTCTGTCGCCAGGGAAAGGGAGGTCTGGACTGCCCTACTCAATGTGCTGCCGCCACAACCCTCACCAAGACAAAGAGGATTTAGAAATAAACAAACGAACAAAGCTGTGAGTCTTCTTGGCCACAGATATTACTCCTTTATCTGTGGATGAAAAATATTAACTTATTTAAAGGACTGTCTGTTCTGGCTTATAATTAAGACTGGCCAGCCTATGATCCCCTCTATTGAACCAAACAAGATTGTATTAGAACCTTACAGATCCCTAAAATATCAGTACAGAATATAATCAGCGAGTCTCTTTGGCAGGCCAAGCTGCATTGGTTGGGTCATTAATCCCGCATAAACAGACAGCATGCTCAAGCATCTTCTGTTAGTCCAGGTGTTACGAGATAAACAAGCATGGTATTGGCTTGAGAAGAGATTGGAGGATGTGGAGGTGATCAGACCTGCTGATGACTGGTACCAGGAGTGTCATGATCGGCCTCTGTGGAGGAGGCCCGTGATATATGCTGCGGGGCAGTTGGAGATATTTGCTCTGCAACAACAGTGAGTTCGGAGGAGCAATGCTCACTTGAATGGGTGGAATGCTGGGTGTCTAAAATGCAGCAAGACAGTGGGAAGCACAGCTGCTGCATCTGTCAATCATCTCAGTCATTCATCCCTTGACACCTGGATCATTCCCATGACCTGCTGACAAGTGATCCACACTTACATGGCATTCATGTGAAATGTATGTGTCGTGAGTTCAACTGAGTCGCAGATGTACACTTGGAGGCAACACATTTACTTAACACCAACACACGGGGTAACTGCCCCTTAACAGAATAACAACCTGTGGTGGTGACCACCAGGCTAACTGCACTAATTACAATGTAACGAGCTACTACGGACCGGGACCACGGCTCGGGTCCAGTTCCACGTGTTGTAGACTTGGTGAAACTTAGACGAAGGTTTCTTCAGATTGAACAACAACGCCGGTCCCTCTGGGGGACCCGGCTTATATTCTCTGCGGTGTGGCTGGCTCCGCTTTTGGCCACGACCACCTTCCAGTATCGAGCAGGATCTGGACCCCGACCACGTGACCACCCCAAACCGCCACTTTGGGCCCCTTTGTGCCCTTTCGGGTCAACCAGAGTGCCATGGCCTTTTGTAACCTCATTCCTACGGCCGGCACTCCCACACCCTATCCTGTAGGGCCGGCACTGCATGCCAAGCGTGGTGCCATCCTGCGCTATCAGTCAGCGCTCACCGAGCCAGTCTAGGGCCAGTACTACACCCACCATCGTGGTATCCGCGATGTCGTTACACCGCACGCCGTGTTTCTCTAGGGCCGGCACTACACAGTGACATCCCGCGATGTCACTACATCTATAAGAGTTCATTTATGTGGGGAGCGGTGGCGTAGTTATTACACTGTGTAACAAAAAAAAATGTTGTTCCTGGGTAGTGTTATTTCCTAATTGCCTATGCCTCAAAAGTGCAGAAAATGCTATTCCCCACAAACTTTGCTTTTGTGACTAGGACAGTGATATTTTGAAATGTACCTATTTTCAATGATAAAACGGGCGAATTTGTGTCTTTTCGTTCATGTAAAGTCCTGGTCACAAAAGCAAAGTTTGTGGGGGATAATAGCGATTTTCTATACTTTTTAGGCATAAGCAATAAAAAAATAACACTTTGTACGCAGGAACAAAAATTGTGTTACATAGTATTATGATTGTATTATGAAATCAATAATTAGAGTTTGATTATCTCAGACAACAAACGTGATTGATAAGTTAAAACGTAACTTCTTGTGGGTCTCGGCTATGTTGATTTATCCTCAATTAATTGGTGAAGTGAGAGAAGCATTAATAATGAGCAGATGAAGGTGGCCAGGCATGGTTCTGGACACACCACCATCTTTTTACCATGCCAGTGTGTGACAGTGTAAAGTTTGTATTTGCAGTAAAGTATATTAACTCTTCTTCTTGGTTCTTTCGGTAAAGTCACGTAGAATGGAAATAATAAAATTATAAAAATAAAACATAATAAAATAATTCTCACGACGTTTCGGCCACAACGCAAGCAGCCGTCCTCAGGTGAAGAACAGGTCTGTCGATAAGACAGTCTGAATGACACGTCCTAGGTTTGGAGCGTCTATTTAAGCTGGGAGGGAGGAAGAAGACCGCCTTGACAAAATAATTCGCATATCAAGAGGAATTTTTTGCATATTTATGGGAAATGCAGATATGCGACTAGTACTACTTGTGAAATGCGTAGGAGGTTTGGCAGGGGGTTAAAGTCATGTTTTGCCCGTGCATTATGCAGGACCAGCAGCATCAAAGGGAGGGGATAGGGGGGAGCATTAATAAAGGGAAGGAATGTTAACAGTATGTAGCTGCAGCAACCAAACCACCAATTAAACAACCAAAGTATAAACTACATAGTATTAGTATACTAAAAATACTCTCCAATAAGCTGAGCTACCAACGGTAAGTAATACACCACCATTCTATGTCGCAAAAAATATAACACGCCTCAAGCCAAACTTTATTCTCCCACATCACACGGGTCTACCCCGTACTACATACTGCCACAGACAAACCCAACATTAAATTACTATACACCACCCTTATACATTGTAATATTACACTGTATTATTCTACCCACCCTACTGCACACCACACTGCTGCATATTCACCAGCTTATTGGAGAGTATTTTTAGTATACTGATGATACTATGTAGTTTATATTTTGGTTGTTTACGTGGTGGTTTGGTTGCTGCAGCTACATAGTGTTAACATTCCTTCCCTTTATTAATGCTTCCCCCTATCCCCTCCCTTTGATGCTGCTGGTCCTGCATAATGCACGGGCAAAACATGACTTTAAATCCCCCGCCAAACCTACGCATTTCACAAGTAGTACTAGTCACATATCTGCATTTCCCATAAATATGCTAAAAGTTCCTCTTGATATGCAAATTATTATGTCAAGGCGCTCTTCCTCCTCCCTCCCAGCTTAAATAGACGCTCCAAGCCTAGGACGTGTCATTCAGACTGTCTTATCGACAGACCTGTTCTTCACCTGATGACGGCTGCTTGCGTTGTGGCCAAAACATTCGTGATAATTATTTTATTCTGTTTTATTTTTATTATTTTATTATTTCCATTCTACGTGACTTTACCGAAAGAACCAAGAAGATGAATCCCTGCAGTCACGAAAGCTTTAAATCGAAATATATTAACTCTTTTGAACACGGAGGTTAAATCAAAATAATAGTTTATTTTAGTTTTCCTCTGCAACTTTTTATAAGAATGCAAACAGGAAATTAACACGGCACATATGCAGCTGAAATTTGAGGCTGGCTTCACACCTCTAAGTTGCTATTGAACATTAATTTATGCATTTCTGCATAATACAAACCGTATTATTTTCAACACCCTTTGCTTTGTTAGCCAAATTTAGCTTTTATAAATATTTATTTTCTAGCCAGACAACCGAAATTGTGTGCTTGGAGTTTTGGGTTAACATTCATTTTGAAGATACTAGGTCTTCCAGGCATATTTATGACCATTTGCCCACTCAGTGTTTGTCATAACAGCCCGTGTAATGAATTTGGGAATATTTTTCACTATATCATGAACATATGAATAAGTATAGACGTGTAAGTCATGTGTAACTGTGTATATATGTATTCCTCTGTGCCTCGATACTTACGTAGATGGTGTGGATATTCTCTTTTTTCTGTCTGCAGCTGACGCTTCCTCTGCAGATTTGGTCTGATGGAGCAAAGGCGCTCAGCACAGCTTGGTACAAAAAGGCACCAATGCGACCAGTGTGCATACAGCACGGATCGTCCTGGCCATTTGACACAGCACCAGAGAACTCACACAGGAGAGAAACTCTTCAGGTGCACTCTTTGTGACAAGGCATTTGCATGGTCATCATGTCTTCAAAAACATCAGAGAATACACACAGGAGAGAAACCCTTCAAGTGCAGTGTGTGTGGGAAGGCGTTTTCACAGTCATCTAATCTTGTATCACACCAGAGAACACACACGGGAGAGAAACCCTTCAGGTGCACTTTGTGCGGGAAGGCTTTTGCAGACTTATCAAATTTTAAACAACACCAGAGAACACACACGGAAGAGAAACCTTTCCAATGCACTTTGTGTGAGAAGGCATTTGCATGTCCATCAGGTCTTAATTGCCACCAGAGAACACACACAGGAGAGAAACCCTTCAGGTGCACTCTGTGCGGGAAGGCGTTTGCACGTTCATCAAATCTTAAAAGACACCGGAGGACATACAATCATCAGAAGATCCCCAAGGAGTGGAGTCTGAAATCGGCTTGTGAAAGTCAAAGTGCTGCAATGAGCCCATCCCTCATGAAACCAGAAGTAAATCCCAGCTTGGACACTTTTAAAGGTATCAAGGTGAAATGTGAAGAAGTGATGAAGAGCGAAGAAGTGATGGTCAACTGTGAAGATTCAACTCCAAAATCGGACCTTCACATCGATGGAGGCAACGTGAAGCAGGAGGAGATTTCTGACTGTGAGGCAGAGGGAGGCAACTCCCAGCAGTTTGTGGAAGTGGAGGTGTGGGTGGACTTCTTAGACAATACAAAGTCAAATAGAGACCCGGTAGATCTGTAAGCTTGAGACAATGAAGCTCCAATAGATGCACCTTTGTTACAGGCCTTTAATGAAAAGAACGTGAAGTCGAACACTCAATTCCTGGGTTCAACCTGCAGAGTAAGAGAGGCGAGTATTTGTGGACCTGTGGGTTGGGTAGATGAATAATCAGGAGCAAGAGCCAATAAGCTCCCAAGTATTCCACTGTTATATTCATATTTGCATTGATATGGTGCTTGCTTAATTGCTTCAGCAACTCGGTTGTTTCATATCTCATCACAGACACTCGAAGAGCACCCCCAAGTGGCAGCTGCCTCTGTGTCATAAGGTGACCCTGCTCTATCCTGCATGTGGGCATGAGTCTGTCAGTAGGGGGTGATGCTCAATGTGGAATCTCCATTATGTAATTTCTGGATAATGTTTGGAATTGCCCAAATATTGACCATGACACCAACATGCAATGACCTCTGTGTTTTGAATGACAATAGTATGTTTTACATCCACTGTTAAGCAGATGGTGCATATTTTGTTTAATGTTACTGGAGTAGCCAGACGTGCATGTCGGATTTGAACCTTGAACCTCTGCAATAAATAGAGAATGTGCTACCACTTGGCTTCCCTCAATCTGAGTGTAGGCATGACAGCCTGAATGTTTCTAACTGGCGCAGATCTTCCATTTAGAGCGGTCCACGTTTCACATGCCTACAGAAGGGAGGGCATGACTGGCCGAGAAGAACCGAAGCTTCATGATGAGCGACAGACCAGGTAGCTTCCACACAGCATAGCGCAGCCGATGAAATTATAATGCCGCCTGACTGATTCGGACCACTCACACAGTGTACACACGCAGTGTACCCACAAGATCTACACACACCATGTACACAGCGTACACACAGTTTACCCACAGTATACAAACAGTCTGTACACGCACAGTGTATACACACAGTAACAACAACCGCCATTCGCCACTAAGTGGCGGTGACGTCACCACGGCGCTTGTGCCAGGCTATGTGCACGGGGCAGATCCAGGTGTCATGCGTCGACTGACTGAGATGACTGGTCAATGCACCACCTGTGCCTCCGACTGCGCCAACAGTGTACACACACAATGTTCACGCACAATAATGTTCACGTTGTTTTTGTTGAGCTCACGCACCCAATGGGTCTCTGTTCAAGAGACGAAGCCATAGAAATGGAATGTAAATAAACTTGAACTCTAACCCTGATCTCGCTCTCTGACGTCACCACTCATTAACTCTGCGTGAGACGCGAGGGGGAGGTGTCCCCCACTAGTGACGTCATGTCACCGAGGTATATACCCCCCCAATCCACCTCCACCCGGAGTTTGAGCGTGACGTCACGTCTGCCGATTTCCGTTCCAGGAAAGTGCTTATTTGGGACGGGGTCAGCAGCCAAGCACCATCACCTGACATGGGCCCCTCTCATTAACATAAGTTACCCTGCTGCTCGTTGGGGGAGGGGATTGTGTGAACCCCGTCAGTGACGTCATGTTACCTGCTGCCGCATGACGTCACGACCTACAAGGTTGCTGCTGCTGCGCGCCGCTCGCTCACTGAGATCCAAGGTGAGAAGTTTACATCGTGGTGGTTGTTGTTGTGAACCCAGGTAGAGCCTCGCTCCTACTCCTTCGTAGGGATATCAATTGAGTAGCAGCGAGTACGGAATCGATGTCCAGATTGAAACATTACAACGCGGGGCCTAGCCATACGGGGACTTGCCTCCTGCCCTCGCCTGATTATATTTGCATTAATTCTCTGCTTAAGTTTAATTTGTCTTCACCTGGCTCACTACTTTTAAACTTTGTTTTACTTGAAATATTTCTACGATTTTATTTTACCAGGCATAGCCCACTTGAGCTGCACCGCTCGTTTTCAGAAGCCACCTGCCCACAACACAGTGTGCTTATCAACTTGTGGAAATGTTTATCGGTCAAATACTCTAAACGCGTGGTGATGTTGACTCTAAATGTGCAGGGAAAACCGCAGGATCCGGAGGAGAATCCACGCGACCACGGAGAGAGAGGGATACGCAAACTCCAAATATACAGCCATAATACAGGTTTGTTTGGGATTGATCGCGTAAATAAATAAATGTGCCGTTAACCCCGCCACCACCCGACAGCCAATTAGTAAGGGGTTTGTCACGTAAACAGAACGTGGCCAATGCGTCACAAGTGCAGCACTAGTGTGTAGTAATGTATAGTGTAGTGTATGGTAGTGTTTCGTGTAGTGTATTGTATAGTGTAGTGTATAGTGTAGTGTACTAGTACAGCACATCGGTGTGTTGAAGAGCCAAGCCACAACATTTAAAATCTGAGTACAACGTTTTGACACTAATTCCAACCAGCTTCATCAGACGACAGCCACATGTTGTGGCTTGGCTCTGTGGGAATAGAAATCGGCTCGCTGGTTCATAGCGCAGCACGCTAACCGTTGCACTACCGCTCCGCACTCACTCACAAACTTCATCGGAAGTATAGTATTTATCCAGCAGTAACTAAGTTACCCGGCTTAGCTCAGGTCTCAGTAATCAAACACTAAGAGTAATGTCTCTGCTTTTTTTTATGTTATTAAGGTGTATCGTACCATATCGAGGCTTGGGGCTTTGGGTTCTTTGTTTTTTATGTCTCTGCCTCTGCTCACATTCATTGACGATTTTTATGATTTTGGGCAAGCCCGTCTAAAGCTGCGTGACCAGGAGTTGGAGCCATTTGCTGTTCAACTTGGCTTGTGACAGAAATTCACTCTGGCCCCATGCATTACATTACATAGCATCTTCATTAATTATGTAGTTTGAGAAGCTCACAATAGCCATATAAATGAATTGCATTCGTTACAGTTAAAATGATACGCGCATCGATGCCTGGTTATAGTTAAGGGATCCTTCCCTGGTCAACCATGTTATATCTGCTGATGATCTGGAAATGGCTACTCAAGGAGATGGGGTTAGATAATCTTGTTCTGTGCCTGGATAATTCCATCATAAAAGGTTGCCTTGCGTATGTTCCACCAAAATAAATCACCTGCCTGGGAATTTCATGTCATACAACACTGTACCTGCTCAACTCTCCATGAGTAATCAGGCAGTTCTACAAGTGGTGGAGGAGCTTCCATGCCTGGTTAATGTGTTCACGACCAGCTCTGGTTTGGCAGCCAAAGTCTCACTTTAAATTTGTCTAGCAGCATTCTTTCATTATACTGTGTAACACTGTGTGAAAGCTGCCTGGACTTTTGCTCCATACAAAGCTGTGAGTGTCCATCGCCAAGGTCTAGTCTGTCTGAGACCATCCCCTCTCCCTGTCATATTGGCATCGCACCCGCCTCTCACCCTTCGTCCTGTGGATGGTGGGCGCACAGGACGGTGCCACGCAGCCATTCCAGGTTGAGCCCAAATGGGTTTCGTGGGTCACCTAGCTACCAGGCATCGTTCCATGAGTGATATCAATATATAATATCTGTAAGGAGTCCCCCCAATAGACGGTCCCTGGAACTCTACCAGGCATGTCTCACTGGGGGACATCCCAGGGGCCTGGCCCAGGACATTCTGGTGGGAATATGTCGCTTGGCTGGCTTTGGGAACGCCTGGGAATTCTCCAGGAAGAGCTAGAGTCTGTCGCCAGGGAAAGGGAGGTCTGGACTGCCCTACTGCATGTGCTGCCACCACAAACCTCACCAAGACAAGAGGATTTAGAAATAAACGAACGAATAGAGCTGTAATTCTTCTTGGCCACAGATATTACTCCTTTCTCTGTGGATGCAAAATATGAACTTATTTTAAGGCCTGTCTGTTCTGGCTTTTAATTAAGGCTGGCCTGGCGATGATCCCCTTTATTGAACCAAACACGATTGTATTAAATCCTAACAGAGCCCTAAAATATCAGTACTGAATATAATCTGAGACTTTGGCAGGCGAGGCTGCATTGGTTGGGTCATGAATTCCGCATAAACAGACAATGCTCAAGCATCTTCTGTTAGCCCAGATGTTACGAGCTAAACGGGCATGGCATTGGTTAGAGAAGAGATTGGAGGATGTGGAGTTGATCAGACCTGCTGTCAAGATCGGTCTCTAGAAAAGGCCCGTGACATATGCTGCAGGGCAGTTGGAGGTATTTGCTCTGCAACAACAATGAGGTTGGAGTAGCAACGCTCACATGAATGGGTGGAACGCTGGGTGCCTGAAATGTAGCAAGACAGCAGGAAGCACAGCTGGTGCATCTGTTAATCATCTCAGTCAGTCATCCCTTGACACCTGGATCATTCCCATGACCTGCTGACAAGTGATCCACACTTACATGGCATTCATGTGAAATATATGTGTATATAAGATTTTATCTATGTGGGGAGCGGTGGCGCAGTTATTCCACTGTGTAACAAAAAAAAATTTGTTCCTGGGTAGTTTGTGTTATTTCCTAATTGCTTTTGCCTCTAAAGTACAAAAAATGGCTATTATTCCCCACAAACTTTGCTTTTGTGATCAGGACAGTGATATTTAGAAATTTACCTCTTTTCAATGAGAAAACAGGTTAATTAGTTTTTTTAGTTCTTGTATAATTCTGGTCACAAAAGCAATGTTTGTGGGGAATAAGCCATTTTCTAGACTTTTAGGCATAAGCAATAAAAAAATAACACTTAGTACCCAGGAACAAAAATTGTGTTACATAGTGTTATCACAACTAAAGTTTGATTTTCGCCGACAATAAACGTGATTGATTCGTGAAAACTTAACTTATTTTGGGGAAGCATTATTACAGAGCATATGAAGGTGGCCAGGCATGGTTCTGAACACACCACCAATTTTTTACCATGCCAGTGTGTGTTACAGTGTCAAGTTTGTATTTGCAGTAAAGTATATTAACTCGATTGAACACGGAGGTTAAATCAAAATAATAGTTTATTTTGTTTTCCTTTGGAACTTTTTACGAGAATGGAAACAGGAAATTAACACTGAACATATGCAGCTGAAGTTAGATCTGTTCATCCCAGCATTCAAGGAAATCTGAGCCTGGCTTCACACCTTTAAGTTGTGATTGAACATTAATTCATGCATTTATGCATAATACAAATAGTATTATTTTCAACACCCTTTGCTGTGTTAGCTGAATTTTGCTTTTATAAAGATTCCTTTTGTAGCCAGACAACCGAAATTGTGTGCTTGGAGTTTTAGGTTAACATTCATTTTGAAGATACTAGGGCTTCCAGGCTGACCATTTGCCCTCTCATTGTGTGCCCGTGTGATGAATTTGGGAATCCTTTTCACTCTATCATGAATATATGAATGAGTATAGACGTGCAAGTCATGTGTGACTGTGTATATATGCATTCCTTTGTGCCTTGATACTGACGTAGATGGTCTGGATATTCTTTTTTTCTGTCTGCAGCTGACACTTCCTCTGACACTTCCTCTGCAAAATTGATTTGATGGAGCAAAGGCACTCAGCGCAGCTCGGTAGAAAGAGGCAACAATGCAACCAGTGTGCATACAGCACGGATCATGTTGGACATCTGACACAGCACCAGAGAACTCACACAGGAGAGAAACCCTTCAAGTGCAGTGTGTGTGGGAGGGCATTTTCAATTTCATCTACTCTTAAAAAACACTGGAGAACACACACAGGAGAGAAACCCTTCAAGTGCCCTGTGTGTGACAAGGCATTTACACGGTCATCAGGTCTTTATAGACACCAGAGAACACACACAGGAGAGAAACTCTTCACGTGCACTGTGTGCTGGAAGGCGTTTTCACAGTCATCCGGTCTTGTATCACACCAGAGAACACACACGGGAGAGAAACCCTTTAGTTGCACTCTGTGTGGGAAGGCGTTTGCACAATCACAACATCTACAAAATCACCAGAGAACACACACGGGAGAGAAACCCTTCAGTTGCACTCTGTGTGGGAAGGTGTTTGCACAATCACAACATCTACAAAATCACCAGAGAACACACACGGGAGAGAAACCCTTCAGTTGCACTCTATGTGGGAAGGCGTTTTCACAATTACCACATCTACAAATACACAAGAGAACACACACGGGAGAGAAACCCTTCAGGTGCACTGTGTGTGACAAGGCATTTTCATATTCATCAGTTCTAAGGAAGCACCAGAGAACACACACGAGAGAGAAACCCTTCAGTTGCACTCTGTGTGAGAAGGCGTTTGCACAGGCATCTGCTCTTGTATTACATCAGAGAACTCACACGGGAGAGAAATCCTTCAGGTGCACTGTGTGTGACAAAGAATTTTTATATCCATCAGTTCTAAGGAACCACCAGAGAACACACATGGGAGAGAAACCCTTCAGTTGCACTCTGTGTGAGAAGGCGTTTGCACAGTCATCAAGACTTAAACATCACCAGAGGACACACAAGCATCAGAAGATCCCCAAGAAATGGAGTCTGAAATCGGCTTGTGAAAGTCAAAGTGCTGCAATGAGCCCATCCCTCATGAAACCAGAAGTGAATCCCAGCTTGGACACTTTTAAAGGTATCAAGGTGAAATGTGAAGAAGTGATGGTGAAGAGCGAAGAAGTGAAGGTAAAATGTGAAGATGAAGATTCAACTCCAAAATCGTACCTTCACATCGATGGAGGCAATGTGAAGCAGGAGGAGAATTCTGACTGTGAGGCAGAGCGAGGCAACTCCCAGCAGTTTATATTCTCAGGTTTTTTCGGTAAAGTCACGTAGGTAAAAACATTAAAATTAATGAAAGTAAAATAAAACAAAACAAAAATAAAATTCACGACGTTTCGGAGGCAACACAAGTCTCCGTCATCAGGTGGGACCGTCACAGCCGAATTAGCTGCATCAAGTGAAGCAATGATTCAAGATGTAATCCCTTATAAGCAAGTTGAAGGGAGGTGGAGAGGGGGGGGAGCTTATCAGGCTGTGGTAGCCAATGAATGGAAACGTATCGGGAGGGAGGAGGAGCGGTGATCAAAGACTGCACGCAGTGCTCAACACAATGAATGGAAACGTGTCGGGACGGAGGGCGAGCGGCGATCAAAGACTGCACGCAGTGCTCAACACAATGAATGGAGACGCGCCGGGACGGAGGGCGAGCGGTGATCAAAGACATCACGTAGTGCTCAACACAATGAATGGAAACGTGGCGAGCGGTGATCAAAGAACAATGAAGAGATTACTGTTAAACACTGTGGATGTTAACACTCGGTGAAGTAAATTAAAATAGTGCCTGTCAGATAAGATGGTCCAAAAAGTGTAATTAAGTCTTTTTTGCGTGGTTAATAACATCTTTCCAGTGATTACTGAGTTTGTACCCATCATCACGGTTGAAATTATGTCTGTGTTTGTATATAAATTTCAACCGTGATGATGGGTACAAACTCAGTAATCACTGGAAAGATGTTATTAACCACGCAAAAAAGACTTAATTACACTTTTTGGACCATCTTATCTGACAGGCACTATTTTAATTTACTTCACCGAGTGTTAACATCCACAGTGTTTAACAGTAATCTCTTCATTGTTCTTTGATCACCGCTCGCCACGTTTCCATTCATTGTGTTGAGCACTACGTGATGTCTTTGATCACCGCTCGCCCTCCGTCCCGGCGCGTCTCCATTCATTGTGTTGAGCACTGCGTGCAGTCTTTGATCGCCGCTCGCCCTCCGTCCCGACACGTTTCCATTCATTGTGTTGAGCACTGCGTGCAGTCTTTGATCACCGCTCCTCCTCCCTCCCGATACGTTTCCATTCATTGGCTACCACAGCCTGATAAGCTCCCCCCCCTCTCCACCTCCCTTCAACTTGCTTATAAGGGATTACATCTTGAATCATTGCTTCACTTGATGCAGCTAATTCGGCTGTGACGGTCCCACCTGATGACGGAGACTTGTGTTGCCTCCGAAACGTCGTGAATTTTATTTTTGTTTTGTTTTATTTTACTTTCATTAATTTTAATGTTTTTACCTACGTGACTTTACCGAAAAAACCTGAGAATATGAATCATTGCAGTCACGAAAGCTTCAAATCTAGAATCCCAGCAGTTTGTGGAAGTGGAGGTGTGGGTGGACTTCTTAGACAATACAAAGTCAAATGGAGACCCGGTAGATGTTTTAAGCTTGAGACAATGAAGCTCCAATAGATTCACCTTTGTCACAGGCCTTTAATGAAAAGAACGTGAAGTTGAACACTCAATTCCTGGGTTCAACCTGCAGAGTAAGAGCGGCGAGTATTTGTTGACCTGTGGGTTTGGTAGATGAATTATCAGGAGCAAGAGCCAATAAGCTCCCAAGTATTCCAATGTTATATTCATATTTGCATTGATATGGTGCTTGCTTAATTGCTTCAGCAACTCGGTTGTTTCATATCTCATCACAGACACTCGAAGAGCACCCCCAAGTGGCATGACTCTGTGTGATAAGGTGACCCTGCTCTAGCCTGCATGTGGGCATGAGTCTGTCAGTAGGGGGTGATGCTCAATGTGGAATCTCCATTATGTAATTTCTGGATAATGTTTGGAATTGCCCAAATATTGACCATGACACCAACATGCAATGACCTCTGTGTTTTGAATGACAATAGTATGTTTTACATCCACTGTTAAGCAGATGGTGCATATTTTGTTTAATGTTACTGGAGTAGCCAGACGTGCATGTCGGATTTGAACCTTGAACCTCTGCAATAAATAGAGAATGTGCTGCCACTTGGCTTCCCTCAATCTGAGTGTAGGCATGACAGCCTGAATATTTCTAACTGGCGCAGATGTTCCATTTAGAGCGGTCCACGTTTCACATGCCTACAGAAGGGAGGGCATGACTGGCAGAGAAGAACCGAAGCTTCATGCGGAGCGACAGACCAGGTAGCTTCCACACAGCATAGCGCAGCCGATGGAATGATAATGCCGCCCGATTGATTCGGACCACCCACACACAGTGTACACACGCAGTGTACCCACAAGATCTACACACACAATGTACACAGCGTACACACAGTTTACCCACAGTATACAAAAGTCTGTACACGCACAGTGTAAACACACAGTAACAACAACCGCCATTCGCCACTAAGTGGCGGTGTCGTCACCATGGCACTTGTGCTAGGCTATGTGCACGGGGCAGATCCAGGTATCATGCATCGACTGACTGAGATGACTGGCCAATGCACCACCTGTGCCCCCGACTGCGCCAACAAACAGTGTACACACACAATGTTCATGCACACAATAATGTTCACGTTGTTTTGTTGAGCTCACGCACCCAATGGGTCTCTGTTCAAGAGAGTGAGCCATAGAAATGGAATCTAAATAAACTTAAACTCTAACCCTGATCTCGCTCTCTGACGTCACCACTCATTAACTCTGCGTGAGACGCGAGGGGGAGGTGTCCCCCACTAGTGACGTCATGTCACCAAGGTATACACCCCCCAAATCTCCCTCCACCGGAATTTTGAGCGTGACGTCACGTCTGCCGATTTCGGTTCCAGTAAAGTGCTTATTTGGGACGGGGTCAGCAGCCAAGCACCATCACCTGACATGGGCCCCTCTCATTAACATAATATATTCAGTTACCCTGCTGCTCGTTGGGGGAGGGGATTGTGTGAACCCCGCAAATGACGTCATGTCACCTCATGCTGCCGCATGACGTCATGAGCTACCAGTTTGCTGCTGCTGCGCGCACGCTCGCTCACTGAGATCCGAGGTGAAAAGTTTACATCGTGGTGGTTGTTGTGGTGGTTGTTGTTGTGAACCCAGGTAGAGCCTCGCTCCTACTCCCTCGTAGGGATATCAATTGAGTAGCAGCGAGTACGGAATCGATGTCCAGATTGAAACATTACAACGCGGGGCCTAGCCATACGGGGACTTGCCTCCTGCCCTCGCCTGATTATATTTGCATTAGTTATCTGCTTAAGTTTAATTTGTCTTCACCTGGCTCACTACTTTGAAACTTTGTTTTACTTGAAATATTTCTACGTTTTTATTTTATTTTACCAGGCATAGCCCACTTGAGCTACACCGCTCGTTTTCAGAAGCCACCTGCCCACAACACAGTGGGCTTATCAACGTGTGGAATTTTTATCGGTCAAATACTCTTAAACGCGTGGTGATGTTGACTCTAAATGTGCAGGGAAAACCGCAGGATCCGGAGGAGAATCCACGCGACCACGGAGAGAGAGGGACACGCAAACTCCAAATATACAGCCATAACACAGGTTTGTTTGGGATTGTTCGCGTAAATAAATCAATGTGCCGTTAACCCCGCCACCACCCGACAGCCAATTAGTAAGGGTTTGTCACGTTAACAGAACGTGGCCAATGCGTCACAAGTACAGCACTAGTGTGTAGTGTAGTGTGTAGTAATGTATAGTGTAGTGTATGGTAGTGTATAGTGTAGTGTACTAGTACAGCATATCGGTGTGTTGAAGAGCCAAGCCACAACATTTACAATCTGAGTACAACGTTTTGACACTAATTCCAACCAGCTTAATCAGACGACAGCCACATGTTGTGGCTTGGCTTTGTGGGAATAGAAATCGGCTCGCTGGGTTCATAGCGCAGCACGCTAACCGTTGCTCTACCGCTCCCCACTCACTCACAAACTTCATCGGAAGTATAGTATGTATCCAGCAGTAACTAAGTTACCCGGCTGAGCTCAGGTCTCAGTAATCAAACACTAAGAGTAATGTCTCTGCTTTTTTATGTAATTAAGGTGTATCGTACCATATTGAGGCTTGGGGCTTTGGGTTGTTCTTTGTTTTTTAAATCCTTTATATTAAGTTTGCTTGCTTGCTTAGGACCGTGCAAATCTTTCGGTCGTTTTTAAACCCACTTCCCGTGATCCATTCGAGCTGACATTTTCCACACAGACTCGTGCCTGACAATTAATGTTCGTGAAAAATTTTTTCAAAAATTTTACACTTTTTAGGACAAAAATATGTTTAATTACCAATTGCTTAATGGTGCAATGCAATCATCTGACCCATAGGTGGCAGCCACCTCAAGCCAGAGGACGAGAGGACTCTAGCCGCCACGCATATAAAAGATTTATAGTGAAAAACTTTGTTTTTACGGGCTATACTTATTATGTCTCTGCCTCTGCTCACATTCATTGACGATTTTTATGATTTTGGGCAAGCCCGTCTAAAACTGCGTGACCAGGAGTTGGAGCCATTTGCTGTTCAACTTGGCTTGTGACAGAAATTCACTCTGGCCCCATGCATTACATTACATAGCATCTTCATTAATTATGTAGTTTGAGAAGCTCACAATAGCCATATAAATAAATTGCATTCGTTACAGTTAAAATGATACGCGCATCGATGCCTGGTTATAGTTAAGGGATCGTTCCCTGGTCAACCATGTTATATATGCTGATGATCTGGAAATGGCTACTCAAGGAGATGGGGTTAGATAATCTTGTTCTGTGCCTGGATAATTCCATCATGAAAGGTGGCCTTGCGTATGTTCCACCAAAATAAATCACCTGCCTGGGAATTTCATGTCATACAACACTGTACCAGCTCAACTCTCCATGAGTAATCAGGCAGTTTTACAAGTGGTGGAGGAGCTTCCATGCCTGGTTAATGTGTTCACGACCAGCTCTGGTTTGGCAGCCAAAGTCTCACTTTAAATTTGTCTAGCAGCATTCTTTCATTATACTGTGTAACACTGTGTGAAAGCTGCCTGGACTTTTGCTCCATACAAAGCTGTGAGTGTCCATCGCCAAGGTCTAGTCTGTCTGAGACCATCCCTCTCCCTGCCATACTGGCATCGCACCCGCCTCTCACCCTTCGTCCTGTGGATGGTGGGCGCACAGGACGGTGCCACGCAGCCATTCCAGGTTGAGCCCAAATGGGATTCGTGGGTCACCTAGCCACCAGGCATCGTTCCATGAGTGATATCAATATATAATATCTGTAAGGAGTCCCCCCAATAGACTGTCCCAGGAACTCTACCAGGCACGTCTCACTGGGGGACATCCCAGGGGCCTGGCCCAGGACATTCTGGTGGGAATATGTCGCTTGGCTGGCTTTGGGAACGCCTGGGAATTCCCCAGGAAGAGCTAGAGTCTGTTGCCAGGGAAAGGGAGGTCTGGACTGCCCTACTGCATGTGCTGCCACCACAAACCTCACCAAGACAAGAGGATTTTGAAATAAATGAACGAATAGAGCTGTAATTCTTCTTGGCCACAGATATTACTCCTTTCTCTGTGGATGCAAAATATGAACTTATTTTAAGGCCTGTCTGTTCTGGCTTTTAATTAAGGCTGGCCTGGCGATGATCCCCTCTATTGAACCAAACAAGATTGTATTAAAACCTTACAGAGCCCTAGAATATCAGTACTGAATATAATCTGAGACTTTGGCAGGCGAGGCTGCATTGGTTGAGTCATGAATTCCGCATTAACAGACAATGCTCAAGCATCTTCTGTTAGCCCAGATGTTACGAGCTAAACGGGCATGGCATTGGCTAGAGAAGAGATTGGAGGATGTGGAGTTGATCAGACCTGCTGTCAAGATCGATCTCTAGAAAAGGCCCGTGACGTATGCTGCAGGGCAGTTGCAGGTATTTTCTCTGCAACAACAATGAGGTTGGAGTAGCAACGCTCACATGAATGGGTGGAACGCTGGGTGCCTGAAATGTAGCAAGACAGCAGGAAGCACAGCTGGTGCATCTGTTAATCATCTCAGTCAGTCATCCCTTGACACCTGGATCATTCCCATGACCTGCTGACAAGTGATCCACACTTACATGGCATTCATGTGAATTATATGTGTATGTAAGAGTTTATCTATGTGGGGAGCGGTGGCGCAGTTATTCCACTGTGTAACAAAAAAAAAATTTGTTCCTGGGTAGTTTGTGTTATTTCCTTATTACTTTTGCCTCTAAAGTAAAAAAATTGGCTATTATTCCCCACAAACTTTGCTTTTGTGACCAAGACAGTGATATTTAGAAATTTACCTCTTTTCAATGAGAAAACAGGTTAATTTGTTTTTTTAGTTCTTGTATAATTCTGGTCACAAAAGCAATGTTTGTGGGGAATGAGCCATTTTCTAGACTTTTAGGCATAAGCAATAAAAAAATAACACTTAGTACCCAGGAACAAAAATTGTGTTACGTAGTGTTATCACAATTAAAGTTTGATTATTGCCGACAACAAACGTGATTGATTCGTGGAAACTTAACTTATTGTGCAGAAGCATTATTTCGGAGCATATGAAGGTGGCCAGGCATGGTTCTGAACACACCGCCACTTTTTTTTCCATGCCAGTGTGTGTTACAGTGTCAAGTTTGTATTTGCAGTAAAGTATATTAACTCGATTGAACACGGAGGTTAAATCAAAACAATAGTTTATTTTTGTTTTCCTTTGGAACTTTTTACGAGAATGGAAACAGGAAATTAACACTGAACATATGCATCTGAAGTTAGATCTGTTCATCCCAGCATTCAATGAAATCTGAGCCTGGCTTCACACCTTTAAGTTGTGATTGAACATTAATTCATACATTTATGTATAATACAAATAGTATTATTTTCAACACCCTTTGCTGTGTTAGCTGAATTTTGCTTTTTTAAATATTCCTTTTGTAGCCAGACAACCGAAATTGTGTGCTTGGAGTTTTAGGTTAACATTCATTTTGAAGATACTAGGGCTTCCAGGCTGACCATTTGCCCTCTCATTGTGTGCCCGTGTGATGAATTTGGGAATCCTTTTCACTCTATCATGAATATATGAATGAGTATAGACGTGCAAGTCATGTGTGACTGTGTATATATGCATTCCTTTGTGCCTCGATACTGACGTAGATGGTCTGGATATTCTTTTTTTCTGTCTGCAGCTGACGCTTCCTCTGACACTTCCTCTGCAAAATTGATTTGATGGAGCAAAGGCACTCAGCGCAGCTCAGTAGAAAAAGGCAACAATGCAACCAGTGTGCATACAGCACGGATCATGTTGGACATCTGACACAGCACCAGAGAACTCACACAGGAGAGAAACCCTTCAAGTGCCCTGTGTGTGACAAGGCATTTACACGGTCATCAGGTCTTCATAGACACCAGAGAACACACACAGGAGAGAAACTCTTCACGTGCACTGTGTGCTGGAAGGCGTTTTCACAGTCATCCGGTCTTGTATCACACCAGAGAACACACACGGGAGAGAAACACTTTACTTGCACTCTGTGCGGGAAGGCGTATGCACGATTACAACATCTACAAAAACACCAGAGAACACACACTGGAGAGAAACCCTTCAGTTGCACTCTGTGTGGGAAGGCGTTTGCACAATCACAACATCTACAAAAACACCAGAGAACACACACGGGAGAGAAACCCTTCAGTTGCACTCTGTGTGGGAAGGTGTTTGCACAATCACAACATCTACAAAATCACCAGAGAACACACACGGGAGAGAAACCCTTCAGTTGCACTCTGTGTGGGAAGGCGTTTTCACAATTACCACATCTACAAATACACCAGAGAACACACACGGGAGAGAAACCCTTCAGGTGCACTGTGTGTGACAAGGCATTTTCATATTCATCAGTTCTAAGGAAGCACCAGAGAACACACACGAGAGAGAAACCCTTCAGTTGCACTCTGTGTGAGAAGGCGTTTGCACAGGCATCTGCTTTTGTATTACATCAGAGAACTCACACGGGAGAGAAATCCTTCAGTTGCACTGTGTGTGACAAGGAATTTTTATATCCATCAGTTCTAAGGATCCACCAGAAAACACACACGGGAGAGAAACCCTTCAGTTGCACTCTGTGTGAGAAGGCGTTTGCACAGTCATCAAGACTTAAACATCACCAGAGGACACACAAGCATCAGAAGATCCCCAAGAAATGGAGTCTGAAATCGGCTTGTGAAAGTCAAAGTGCTGCAATGAGCCCATCCCTCATGAAACCAGAAGTGAATCCCAGCTTGGACGCTTTTAAAGGTATCAAGGTGAAATGTGAAGAAGTGATGGTGAAGAGCGAAGAAGTGAAGGTAAAATGTGAAGATGAAGATTCAACTCCAAAATCGTACCTTCACATCAATGGAGGCAACGTGAAGCAGGAGGAGAATTCTGACTGTGAGGCAGAGCGAGGCATCTCCCAGCAGTTTGTGGAAGTGGAGGTGTGGGTGGACTTCTTAGACAATACAAAGTCAAATGGAGACCCGGTAGATGTTTTAAGCTTGAGACAATGAAGCTCCAATAGATTCACCTTTGTCACAGGCCTTTAATGAAAAGAACGTGAAGTTGAACACTCAATTCCTGGGTTCAACCTGCAGAGTAAGAGCGGCGAGTATTTGTTGACCTGTGGGTTGGGTATGTAATGCGGGCGTAAACGGCCTTGTGGATATGACGTCACGGCGGGAGGGGTTAGGTCACGTGAGAGAGAGGTGTGAGCTCTTAAGGGCGGTAACCGGAAGAGACGGGGGAGTATGGGAGTAAAGACAGGGTGAGGCCACGCAGGGCGGAGAGTGGAGGGTGGCGAGATCGCCACACGGTGAGACTCGGCACCGTCGGCCAGCGGTGACCGGGCACGGGTGGAACGGAGGGCAGCGGTGGAGCTGCAGCGAGAGCAGCTGAAAGACTGCACAAGGAAGCCTGCAGCGGAGCTGCATCGGAGTGGGGAAAGGCTACGGGAGCGACGGCAGCTGTCGAGCTGCCAAGCGGGGAGGCTCTGAGCGAGGGCCGTGTGGGACAAGTTGTAAGAACCCAAATAAAGGACAACGGAGACAGACACAGTGAAAGAGTCCTTTATTACAGGTACATGAATAATCAGGAGCAAGAGCCAATAAGCTCCCAAGTATTCCACTGTTATATTCATATTTGCATTGATATGGTGCTTGCTTAATTGCTTCAGCAACTCGGTTGTTTCATATCTCATCACAGACACTCGAAGAGCACCCCCAAGTGGCATGACTCTGTGTGATGAGGTGACCCTGCTCTAGCCTGCATGTGGGCATGAGTCTGTCGGTAGGGGGTGATGATCGATGTGGAATCTCCATTATGTAATTTCTGGATAATGTTTGGAATTGCCCAAATATTGACCATGACACCAACATGCAATGACCTCTGTGTTTTGAATGACAATAGTATGTTTTACATCCACTGTTAAGCAGATGGTTCATATTTTGTTTAATGTTACTGGAGTAGCCAGACGTGTATGTCGGATTTGAACCTTGAACCTCTGCAATAAATAGAGAATGTGCTGCCACTTGGCTTTCCTCAATCTGAGTGTAGGCATGACAGCCTGAATGTTTCTAACTGGCGCAGATGTTCCATTTAGAGCGGTCCATGTATCACATGCCTACAGAAGGGAGGGCATGACTGGCCGAGCAGAACCGAAGCTTCATGCGGAGCGACAGACCAGGTAGCTTCCACACAGCATAGCGCAGCCGATGAAATGATAATGCCGCCCGACTGATTCGGACCACCCACACAGTGTACACACGCAGTGTACCCACAAGATCTACACACACCATGTACACAGCGTACACACAGTTTACCCACAGTATACAAACAGTCTGTACACGCACAGTGTAAACACAGTAACAACAACCGCCATTCGCCACTAAGTGGCGGTGACGTCACCACGGCGCTTGTGCCAGGCTATGTGCACGGGGCAGATCCAGGTATCATGCGTCGACTGACTGAGATGACTGGCCAATGCACCACCTGTGCCCCCGACTGCGCCAACAAACAGTGTACACACACAATGTTCATGCACACAATAATGTTCACGTTGTTTTTGTTGAGCTCACGCACCCAATGGGTCTCTGTTCAAGAGAGGGAGCCATAGAAATGGAATCTAAATAAACTTAAACTCTAACCCTGATCTCGCTCTCTGACGTTACCACTCATTAACTCTGCGTGAGACGCGAGGGGGAGGTGTCCCCCACTAGTGACATCATGTCACCGAGGTATATACCCCCCAAATCCCCCTCCACCTGGATTTTGAGCGTGACGTCACGTCTGCCGATTTCCGTTCCAGTAAAGTAGTTATTTGGGACGGGGTCAGCAGCCAAGCACCATCACCTGACATGGGTCCCCTCATTAACATAATATATTCAGTTACCCTGCTGCTCGTTGGGGAGGGGATTGTGTGAACCCAGCAAATGACGTCATGTCACCTCATGCTGCCGCATGACGTCATGAGCTACCAGGTTGCTGCTGCTGCGCGCACGCTCGCTCACTGAGATCCGAGGTGAAAAGTTTACATCGTGGTGGTTGTTGTGGTGGTTGTTGTTGTGAACCCAGGTAGAGCCTCGCTCCTACTCCCTCGTAGGGATATCAATTGAGTAGCAGCGAGTACGGAATCGATGTCCAGATTGAAACATTACAACGCGGGGCCTAGCCATACGGGGACTTGCCTCCTGCCCTCGCCTGATTATATTTGCATTAATTATCTGCTTAAGTTTAATTTGTCTTCACCTGGCTCACTACTTTGAAACTTTGTTTTACTTGAAATATTTCTACGTTTTTATTTTATTTTACCAGGCATAGCCCACTTGAGCTACACCGCTCGTTTTCAGAAGCCACCTGCCCACAACACAGTGGGCTTATCAACGTGTGGAATTTTTATCGGTCAAATACTCTTAAACGCGTGGTGATGTTGACTCTAAATGTGCAGGGAAAACCGCAGGATCCGGAGGAGAATCCACGCGACCACGGAGAGAGAGGGACACGCAAACTCCAAATATACAGCCATAACACAGGTTTGTTTGGGATTGTTCGCGTAAATAAATCAATGTGCCGTTAACCCCGCCACCACCCGACAGCCAATTAGTAAGGGTTTGTCACGTTAACAGAACGTGGCCAATGCGTCACAAGTACAGCACTAGTGTGTAGTGTAGTGTGTAGTAATGTATAGTGTAGTGTATGGTAGTGTATAGTGTAGTGTACTAGTACAGCATATCGGTGTGTTGAAGAGCCAAGCCACAACATTTACAATCTGAGTACAACGTTTTGACACTAATTCCAACCAGCTTAATCAGACGACAGCCACATGTTGTGGCTTGGCTTTGTGGGAATAGAAATCGGCTCGCTGGGTTCATAGCGCAGCACGCTAACCGTTGCTCTACCGCTCCCCACTCACTCACAAACTTCATCGGAAGTATAGTATGTATCCAGCAGTAACTAAGTTACCCGGCTGAGCTCAGGTCTCAGTAATCAAACACTAAGAGTAATGTCTCTGCTTTTTTATGTAATTAAGGTGTATCGTACCATATTGAGGCTTGGGGCTTTGGGTTGTTCTTTGTTTTTTAAATCCTTTATATTAAGTTTGCTTGCTTGCTTAGGACCGTGCAAATCTTTCGGTCGTTTTTAAACCCACTTCCCGTGATCCATTCGAGCTGACATTTTCCACACAGACTCGTGCCTGACAATTAATGTTCGTGAAAATTTTTTTCAAAAATTTTACACTTTTTAGGACAAAAATATGTTTAATTACCAATTGCTTAATGGTGCAATGCAATCATCTGACCCATAGGTGGCAGCCACCTCAAGCCAGAGGACGAGAGGACTCTAGCCGCCACGCATATAAAAGATTTATAGTGAAAAACTTTGTTTTTACGGGCTATACTTATTATGTCTCTGCCTCTGCTCACATTCATTGACGATTTTTATGATTTTGGGCAAGCCCGTCTAAAACTGCGTGACCAGGAGTTGGAGCCATTTGCTGTTCAACTTGGCTTGTGACAGAAATTCACTCTGGCCCCATGCATTACATTACATAGCATCTTCATTAATTATGTAGTTTGAGAAGCTCACAATAGCCATATAAATAAATTGCATTCGTTACAGTTAAAATGATACGCGCATCGATGCCTGGTTATAGTTAAGGGATCGTTCCCTGGTCAACCATGTTATATATGCTGATGATCTGGAAATGGCTACTCAAGGAGATGGGGTTAGATAATCTTGTTCTGTGCCTGGATAATTCCATCATGAAAGGTGGCCTTGCGTATGTTCCACCAAAATAAATCACCTGCCTGGGAATTTCATGTCATACAACACTGTACCAGCTCAACTCTCCATGAGTAATCAGGCAGTTTTACAAGTGGTGGAGGAGCTTCCATGCCTGGTTAATGTGTTCACGACCAGCTCTGGTTTGGCAGCCAAAGTCTCACTTTAAATTTGTCTAGCAGCATTCTTTCATTATACTGTGTAACACTGTGTGAAAGCTGCCTGGACTTTTGCTCCATACAAAGCTGTGAGTGTCCATCGCCAAGGTCTAGTCTGTCTGAGACCATCCCTCTCCCTGCCATACTGGCATCGCACCCGCCTCTCACCCTTCGTCCTGTGGATGGTGGGCGCACAGGACGGTGCCACGCAGCCATTCCAGGTTGAGCCCAAATGGGATTCGTGGGTCACCTAGCCACCAGGCATCGTTCCATGAGTGATATCAATATATAATATCTGTAAGGAGTCCCCCCAATAGACTGTCCCAGGAACTCTACCAGGCACGTCTCACTGGGGGACATCCCAGGGGCCTGGCCCAGGACATTCTGGTGGGAATATGTCGCTTGGCTGGCTTTGGGAACGCCTGGGAATTCCCCAGGAAGAGCTAGAGTCTGTTGCCAGGGAAAGGGAGGTCTGGACTGCCCTACTGCATGTGCTGCCACCACAAACCTCACCAAGACAAGAGGATTTTGAAATAAATGAACGAATAGAGCTGTAATTCTTCTTGGCCACAGATATTACTCCTTTCTCTGTGGATGCAAAATATGAACTTATTTTAAGGCCTGTCTGTTCTGGCTTTTAATTAAGGCTGGCCTGGCGATGATCCCCTCTATTGAACCAAACAAGATTGTATTAAAACCTTACAGAGCCCTAGAATATCAGTACTGAATATAATCTGAGACTTTGGCAGGCGAGGCTGCATTGGTTGAGTCATGAATTCCGCATTAACAGACAATGCTCAAGCATCTTCTGTTAGCCCAGATGTTACGAGCTAAACGGGCATGGCATTGGCTAGAGAAGAGATTGGAGGATGTGGAGTTGATCAGACCTGCTGTCAAGATCGATCTCTAGAAAAGGCCCGTGACGTATGCTGCAGGGCAGTTGCAGGTATTTTCTCTGCAACAACAATGAGGTTGGAGTAGCAACGCTCACATGAATGGGTGGAACGCTGGGTGCCTGAAATGTAGCAAGACAGCAGGAAGCACAGCTGGTGCATCTGTTAATCATCTCAGTCAGTCATCCCTTGACACCTGGATCATTCCCATGACCTGCTGACAAGTGATCCACACTTACATGGCATTCATGTGAATTATATGTGTATGTAAGAGTTTATCTATGTGGGGAGCGGTGGCGCAGTTATTCCACTGTGTAACAAAAAAAAAATTTGTTCCTGGGTAGTTTGTGTTATTTCCTTATTACTTTTGCCTCTAAAGTAAAAAAATTGGCTATTATTCCCCACAAACTTTGCTTTTGTGACCAAGACAGTGATATTTAGAAATTTACCTCTTTTCAATGAGAAAACAGGTTAATTTGTTTTTTTAGTTCTTGTATAATTCTGGTCACAAAAGCAATGTTTGTGGGGAATGAGCCATTTTCTAGACTTTTAGGCATAAGCAATAAAAAAATAACACTTAGTACCCAGGAACAAAAATTGTGTTACGTAGTGTTATCACAATTAAAGTTTGATTATCGCCGACAACAAACGTGATTGATTCGTGGAAACTTAACTTATTGTGCAGAAGCATTATTTCGGAGCATATGAAGGTGGCCAGGCATGGTTCTGAACACACCGCCACTTTTTTTTCCATGCCAGTGTGTGTTACAGTGTCAAGTTTGTATTTGCAGTAAAGTATATTAACTCGATTGAACACGGAGGTTAAATCAAAACAATAGTTTATTTTTGTTTTCCTTTGGAACTTTTTACGAGAATGGAAACAGGAAATTAACACTGAACATATGCATCTGAAGTTAGATCTGTTCATCCCAGCATTCAATGAAATCTGAGCCTGGCTTCACACCTTTAAGTTGTGATTGAACATTAATTCATACATTTATGTATAATACAAATAGTATTATTTTCAACACCCTTTGCTGTGTTAGCTGAATTTTGCTTTTTTAAATATTCCTTTTGTAGCCAGACAACCGAAATTGTGTGCTTGGAGTTTTAGGTTAACATTCATTTTGAAGATACTAGGGCTTCCAGGCTGACCATTTGCCCTCTCATTGTGTGCCCGTGTGATGAATTTGGGAATCCTTTTCACTCTATCATGAATATATGAATGAGTATAGACGTGCAAGTCATGTGTGACTGTGTATATATGCATTCCTTTGTGCCTCGATACTGACGTAGATGGTCTGGATATTCTTTTTTTCTGTCTGCAGCTGACGCTTCCTCTGACACTTCCTCTGCAAAATTGATTTGATGGAGCAAAGGCACTCAGCGCAGCTCAGTAGAAAAAGGCAACAATGCAACCAGTGTGCATACAGCACGGATCATGTTGGACATCTGACACAGCACCAGAGAACTCACACAGGAGAGAAACCCTTCAAGTGCCCTGTGTGTGACAAGGCATTTACACGGTCATCAGGTCTTCATAGACACCAGAGAACACACACAGGAGAGAAACTCTTCACGTGCACTGTGTGCTGGAAGGCGTTTTCACAGTCATCCGGTCTTGTATCACACCAGAGAACACACACGGGAGAGAAACACTTTACTTGCACTCTGTGCGGGAAGGCGTATGCACGATTACAACATCTACAAAAACACCAGAGAACACACACTGGAGAGAAACCCTTCAGTTGCACTCTGTGTGGGAAGGCGTTTGCACAATCACAACATCTACAAAAACACCAGAGAACACACACGGGAGAGAAACCCTTCAGTTGCACTCTGTGTGGGAAGGTGTTTGCACAATCACAACATCTACAAAATCACCAGAGAACACACACGGGAGAGAAACCCTTCAGTTGCACTCTGTGTGGGAAGGCGTTTTCACAATTACCACATCTACAAATACACCAGAGAACACACACGGGAGAGAAACCCTTCAGGTGCACTGTGTGTGACAAGGCATTTTCATATTCATCAGTTCTAAGGAAGCACCAGAGAACACACGAGAGAGAAACCCTTCAGTTGCACTCTGTGTGAGAAGGCGTTTGCACAGGCATCTGCTTTTGTATTACATCAGAGAACTCACACGGGAGAGAAATCCTTCAGTTGCACTGTGTGTGACAAGGAATTTTTATATCCATCAGTTCTAAGGATCCACCAGAAAACACACACGGGAGAGAAACCCTTCAGTTGCACTCTGTGTGAGAAGGCGTTTGCACAGTCATCAAGACTTAAACATCACCAGAGGACACACAAGCATCAGAAGATCCCCAAGAAATGGAGTCTGAAATCGGCTTGTGAAAGTCAAAGTGCTGCAATGAGCCCATCCCTCATGAAACCAGAAGTGAATCCCAGCTTGGACGCTTTTAAAGGTATCAAGGTGAAATGTGAAGAAGTGATGGTGAAGAGCGAAGAAGTGAAGGTAAAATGTGAAGATGAAGATTCAACTCCAAAATCGTACCTTCACATCAATGGAGGCAACGTGAAGCAGGAGGAGAATTCTGACTGTGAGGCAGAGCGAGGCATCTCCCAGCAGTTTGTGGAAGTGGAGGTGTGGGTGGACTTCTTAGACAATACAAAGTCAAATGGAGACCCGGTAGATGTTTTAAGCTTGAGACAATGAAGCTCCAATAGATTCACCTTTGTCACAGGCCTTTAATGAAAAGAACGTGAAGTTGAACACTCAATTCCTGGGTTCAACCTGCAGAGTAAGAGCGGCGAGTATTTGTTGACCTGTGGGTTGGGTATGTAATGCGGGCGTAAACGGCCTTGTGGATATGACGTCACGGCGGGAGGGGTTAGGTCACGTGAGAGAGAGGTGTGAGCTCTTAAGGGCGGTAACCGGAAGAGACGGGGGAGTATGGGAGTAAAGACAGGGTGAGGCCACGCAGGGCGGAGAGTGGAGGGTGGCGAGATCGCCACACGGTGAGACTCGGCACCGTCGGCCAGCGGTGACCGGGCACGGGTGGAACGGAGGGCAGCGGTGGAGCTGCAGCGAGAGCAGCTGAAAGACTGCACAAGGAAGCCTGCAGCGGAGCTGCATCGGAGTGGGGAAAGGCTACGGGAGCGACGGCAGCTGTCGAGCTGCCAAGCGGGGAGGCTCTGAGCGAGGGCCGTGTGGGACAAGTTGTAAGAACCCAAATAAAGGACAACGGAGACAGACACAGTGAAAGAGTCCTTTATTACAGGTACATGAATAATCAGGAGCAAGAGCCAATAAGCTCCCAAGTATTCCACTGTTATATTCATATTTGCATTGATATGGTGCTTGCTTAATTGCTTCAGCAACTCGGTTGTTTCATATCTCATCACAGACACTCGAAGAGCACCCCCAAGTGGCATGACTCTGTGTGATGAGGTGACCCTGCTCTAGCCTGCATGTGGGCATGAGTCTGTCGGTAGGGGGTGATGATCGATGTGGAATCTCCATTATGTAATTTCTGGATAATGTTTGGAATTGCCCAAATATTGACCATGACACCAACATGCAATGACCTCTGTGTTTTGAATGACAATAGTATGTTTTACATCCACTGTTAAGCAGATGGTTCATATTTTGTTTAATGTTACTGGAGTAGCCAGACGTGTATGTCGGATTTGAACCTTGAACCTCTGCAATAAATAGAGAATGTGCTGCCACTTGGCTTTCCTCAATCTGAGTGTAGGCATGACAGCCTGAATGTTTCTAACTGGCGCAGATGTTCCATTTAGAGCGGTCCATGTATCACATGCCTACAGAAGGGAGGGCATGACTGGCCGAGCAGAACCGAAGCTTCATGCGGAGCGACAGACCAGGTAGCTTCCACACAGCATAGCGCAGCCGATGAAATGATAATGCCGCCCGACTGATTCGGACCACCCACACAGTGTACACACGCAGTGTACCCACAAGATCTACACACACCATGTACACAGCGTACACACAGTTTACCCACAGTATACAAACAGTCTGTACACGCACAGTGTAAACACAGTAACAACAACCGCCATTCGCCACTAAGTGGCGGTGACGTCACCACGGCGCTTGTGCCAGGCTATGTGCACGGGGCAGATCCAGGTATCATGCGTCGACTGACTGAGATGACTGGCCAATGCACCACCTGTGCCCCCGACTGCGCCAACAAACAGTGTACACACACAATGTTCATGCACACAATAATGTTCACGTTTTTGTTGAGCTCACGCACCCAATGGGTCTCTGTTCAAGAGAGGGAGCCATAGAAATGGAATCTAAATAAACTTAAACTCTAACCCTGATCTCGCTCTCTGACGTTACCACTCATTAACTCTGCGTGAGACGCGAGGGGGAGGTGTCCCCCACTAGTGACATCATGTCACCGAGGTATATACCCCCCAAATCCCCCTCCACCTGGATTTTGAGCGTGACGTCACGTCTGCCGATTTCCGTTCCAGTAAAGTAGTTATTTGGGACGGGGTCAGCAGCCAAGCACCATCACCTGACATGGGCCCCCTCATTAACATAATATATTCAGTTACCCTGCTGCTCGTTGGGGAGGGGATTGTGTGAACCCAGCAAATGACGTCATGTCACCTCATGCTGCCGCATGACGTCATGAGCTACCAGGTTGCTGCTGCTGCGCGCACGCTCGCTCACTGAGATCCGAGGTGAGAAGTTTACATCGTGGTGGTTGTTGTTGTGAACCCAGGTAGAGCCTCGCTCCTGCTCCCTCGTAGGGATATCAATTGAGTAGCAGCGAGTACGGAATCGATGTCCAGATTGAAACATTACAACGCGGGGCCTAGCCATACGGGGACTTGTCTCCTGCCCTCGCCTGATTATATTTGCATTAATTCTCTGCTTAAGTTGTATTTGTCTTCACCTGGCTCACTACTTTGAAACTTTGTTTTACTTGAAATATTTCTACTATTTTATTTTACCAGGCATAGCCCACTTGAGCTACACCGCTCGTTTTCAGAAGCCACCTGCCCACAACACAGTGGGCTTATCAACTTGTGGAAATGTTTATCGGTCAAATACTCTAAACGCGTGGTGATGTTGACTCTAAATGTGCAGGGAAACCCGCAGGATCCGGAGGAGAATCCACGCGACCACGGAGAGAGAGGGACACGCAAACTCCAAATATACAGCCATAACACAGGTTTGTTTGGGATTGATCGCGTAAATAAATCAATGTGCCGTTAACCCCGCCACCACCCGACAGCCAATTAGTAAGGGGTTTGTCACGTAAACAGAACGTGGCCAATGCGTCACAAGTACAGCACTAGTGTGTAGTGTAGTGTGTAGTAATGTATAGTGTAGTGTATGATAGTGTAGTGTATAGTGTAGTGTACTATTTCGATTTAAAGCTTTCGTGACTGCAGGGATTCATCTTCTTGGTTCTTTCGGTAAAGTCACGTAGAAGTAAAGTAATGAAATAATAAAAATAAAACATAATAAAATACAATTCTCACGACGTTTCGGCCAGAACGCAAGCAGCCGTCCTCAGGTGAAAACCAGGTCTGTCGAGGCGACAGAGTCTGAATGAAACAGCACACGAGCTTGGAGCATATATATAAGCTGGGCGCCTTGACAAAGGAATTTGTATATCAAGAGGAATTTAGCATATTTATGGGAAATGCAGGAATGTGATTAGTACTACATATGCATGTGCATTATGCAGGATTAACAGCATCAAAGGGAGAGGATATGGGAAATGCAGGTATGTGAATAGTACTAATTCAGCATCAAAGGGAGGGGATAGGGGTAGCATTAATAAAGGGAAGGAGTGTTAATAGTATGTAGCTGCAGTAACTAAAACCAACACGTAAACAACTAAAGTATAAACTACATAGTATCATCAGTATACTTACTATACTCGACAATAAGCTGAGTTACTAACAGTAAGTAATACATTACAATTCTACGTCGTAAAAATTATATAATATGCTTCCATCTAAACTTTATTCTCTTACATCACACGAGTCTACACCGTACTATATACTGCCATAGACAACCCCAACATTAAATTATATACTGTATTGCTATAACCACCCTATACCGTCGTATCTTTCACACGACGGTCAATAGTACAGTGCACAATAACAAACAGCACAACACCCATATGCCCAATACAATGTACAAACCAATATACAGCACCGCAATTGTACAGTGAATATGCCGTTGCTGCTGCTGCAGTTGCTGCAGTTGCTGCTGCTGCTACAGTTGCTGCTGCTGCTACAGTTGCTGCTGCTGCTGCAGTTGCTGCTGCTGCAGTTGCTGCTGCTGCTGCAGTTGCTGCCTTATACATTTTAATATAACACTGTATTATTCTACCCACCCTAATGTGTATCACACTGCTATATATTTACTATACAATTACGACACCATACATTACTCTGCACACTGCACCAAGCATACAAATGCCACACTATCTGCCACTATACACTGTACCATTGACCGTCGTGTCAATGGGTGAGTGGTGGAAGGAAATATACTCTTAGGTTTTTTCGGTAAAGTCACGTAGGTAAAAATTTTAAATTAATAAAAGTAAAATAAAACAAATTTAAAAATTCACGACGTTTCGGAAGCAACACAAGCCTCCGTCTTCAGGTGGAACCGTCACAGCCACGACAGCTGTATCAAGTAAATGAGAGATCACAAGAAATACTACCCTGTATATATAATGGTTGAGGGGGGAAGGGCCAGGAACGGCACACTTTTTTATTAATATGGTAAGGTGAGGATTAAGACCAAGAGTAGACTGCATAACAAAGGACTGAGCCTTTGTTATGGAGAGGTGCGGTTTGTAACTAACACATGGCATACATAACAAAAGTGTCAAAAAAGAAAAGCAAGTAAAAACTAAAACTGGTAAAACAACAAACTGGCTGTCTATCAATAACCTGTAATAGTTGTCTGTCAAATAAAATGGTCCAAATAAGTGTAGTTACATCTTTTTTGCATGGTTAATCACATCTTTCCAATGATTACTCAGTTTGTAACCCTCATCACGTTTGAAATTATGTCTGTGTTTGTATATTTGTTTGGCTTCGTGGTGGGAGGAAACTTGCAGCAGAGCAAAGAATCCATTCCCTGCGGAGAATACAATGCCAGTGAGTGGAACGCGGTCTGAAAGTCACCGTAAACGTGAACACAATCAGTTAAGATCCGAAATGGTTTATTACGTCCTTCCAATGATTGCTAAGCCACAATCCATCTTCTCGGTTGAAATTGTCTCTGTGTTTGTATATGTGGATCGCCTCATGAACGAATCTCTCCTGATAGCCAGATGGCTTGCAGAGAACCTCTGTCTTGGAGAAGTCAATGTCATGTGAGCCCACTGAATTGTAACAGTGATCTGCCATGGCTGAGGTGTTTGTCCTACCGTGTTTCAGGTCTGCTTTATGTTCACGGATGCGGTCCGAGACATGTCGTTTGGTTTCTCCAATGTAACTGCTACCACAGAGGCAACTTAGTTTGTAGACGCCAGGGTACTGTATGTCTGGAACCACATCTTTTACAGACGGGACCAGATCACGGATTTTATGTACTGTGTTGAATCGGACCTGGATCTTGTGTTTAATCAGGATTTTGTATCTTTGGCAAGCCGTATAATCTTGGTGGCCTGGCTGCAGAAGGTTTCAACGAGAACTGATACATAAAGAAGATACACCTCTTTGTCCCATTGTCTCTACTATCAACTCCCCCACCTATAAACTGGCTCGTTTTTTGTCTGAAATCTTACGGCCTTTCACTGGAAAAACCACCTCTGCGGTACTAAACTCTACTGACCTGGTATCAACAATCAAGGGGATTGCCCTGTCCCCAGACGACCTGCTTGTCAGTTTTGATGTGGTTTCCTTATTCACCAAAGTTCCTGTACCTAACACCATCACAATCATTGAAGACTTGGTTCATCAAGGACTGAATGCTGGGGTATCCCCCCCTGGTGAGACACTGCTTAACCAATACATACTTTACCTGGAATGGAACTTTCTACAAGCAAACTGAGGGCACCCCAATGGGCTCCCCCCTATCTCCGGTTGTAGCCAACATCTTCATGGAGAAATTTGAGACTGACGCCATCAAGACTGCCACTCTACGCCCGACCTTATGGAAGAGGTACGTAGATGACACTTTTGTCATCTGGCCACATGGCCGGCCTGCTCTAGACCAATTTCTCGACCACATCAATTCCATACACCCAGTCATCAGATTCACCATGGAAGTCGAAAAAGATGGCAAGCTACCCTTTTTGGATGTCCTAATTAAAAGGAGACCTGATGGTTCAATGAGCCACTCTGTCTACAGGAAAGCCACCCATACGGATGCTTACCTAAAACCGGATTCCCACCACCATCCATCCCAGAAGAATTCCCTCATTAAGACTCTATACCATAGAGCCCAATGCATTTCCGACCAGGAACACATTGGCAGTGAACTCAAACACGTACGCCAAGATCTGAAGGCTAATGGTTACTCCGACTACACAATCCGCAAATCCATCACTCCAACCATCAAGAAGGATCCTGTTGAGGAGCCTTTCAAGACCATCAACTTACCCTACATTGCTGGGGTCACAAAAAAGATTTCCAAAATCCTGATTAAACACAAGATCCAGGTCCGATTCAACACAGTACATAAAATCCGTGATCTGGTCCCGTTGGTAAAAGATGTGGTTCCAGACATACAGTACCCTGGCGTCTACAAACTAAGTTGCCTCTGTGGTAGCAGTTACATTGGAGAAACCAAACGACATGTCTCGGACCGCATCCGTGAACATAAAGCAGACCTGAAACACGGTAGGACAAACACCTCAGCCGTGGCAGATCACTGTTACAATTCAGTGGGCTCACATGACATTGACTTCTCCAAGACAGAGGTTCTCTGCAAGCCATCTGGCTATCAGGAGAGATTCGTTCATGAGGCGATCCACATATACAAACACAGAGACAATTTCAACTGAGAAGATGGATTCTGGCTTAGCAATCATTGGAAGGACGTAATAAACCATTTCGGATCTTAACTGATTGTGTTTACGTTTACGGTGACTTTCAGACCGCGTTCCACTCACTGGCATTGTATTCTCCACAGGGAATGGATTCTTTGCTCCGCTGCAAGTTTCCTCCCACCACTCACCCATTGACACGACGGTCAATGGTACAGTGTATAGTGGCAGATAGTGTGGCATTTGTATGCTTGGTGCAGTGTGCAGAGTAATGTATGGCGTCGTAATTGTATAGTAAATATATAGCAGTGTGATACACATTAGGGTGGGTAGAATAATCCATAGTGTTATATTAAAATGTATAAGGCAGCAACTGCAGCAGCAGCAACTGCAGCAGCAGCAGCAACTGTAGCAGCAGCACCAACTGTAGCAGCAGCAGCAACTGCAGCAGCAGCAACTGCAGCAGCGGCAGCAACTGCAGCAGCGGCAGCAACTGCAGCAGCGGCAGCAACTGCTGCAGTTGCTGCTGCATATTCACTGTACAATTGCAGTGCTGTATATTGGTTTGTACATTGTATTGGGCATATGGGTGTTGTGCTGTTTGTTATTGTGCACTGTAATATTGACCGTCGTGTGAAAGATACGAAGGTATAGGGTGGTTTATAGCAATACAGTATATAATTTAATGTTGGGTTTGTCTATGGCAGTATATAGTACGGTGTAGACTCGTGTGTTGTAAGAGAATAAAGTTTAGATGGAAGCATATAATATAATTTTTACGACGTAGAATTGTAATGTATTACTTACTGTTAGTAGCTCAGCTTATTGTAGAGTATAGTAAGTATACTGATGATACTATGTAGTTTATACTTTAGTTGTTTACGTGTTGGTTTTAGTTACTGAAGCTACATACTATTAACACTCCTTCCCTTTATTAATGCTACCCCTATCCCCTCCCTTTGATGCTGAATTAGTACTATTCACATACCTGCATTTCTCATATCCTCTCCCTTTGATGATGTTTAATCCTGCATAATGCACATGCATATGTAGTACTAATCACATTCCTGCATTTCCCATAAATATGATAAATTCCTCTTGATATACAAATTCCTTTGTCAAGGCGCCCAGCTTATATATGCTCCAAGCTCATGTGCTGTTTCATTCAGACTCTGTCGCCTCGACAGACCTGGTTTTCACCTGAGGACGGCTGCTTGCGTTGTGGCCGAAACGTCGTGAGAATTATTTTATTGTGTTTTATTTTTATTATTTTATTACTTCCCTTCTACGTGACTTTACCGAAAGAACCAAGAAGATGTAGTGTACTAGTACAGCACATCGGTGTGTTGAAGAGCCAAGCCACAACATTTACAATCTGAGTACAACGTTTTGACACTAATTCCAACCAGCATCATCAGACGACAGCCAAATGTTGTGGCTTGGCTCTGTGGGAATAGAAATCGGCTCGCTGGGTTCATAGCGCAGCACGCTAAGCTTTGCACTACCTCTCCCCACTCACTCACAAACTTCATCGGAAGTATAGTATTTATCCAGCAGTAACTAAGTTACCCGGCTTAGCTCAGGTCTCAGTAATCAAATACTAAGAGTAATGTCTCTGCTTTTTTTTATGTAATTAAGGTGTATCGTACCATATCGAGGCTTGGGGCTTTGGGTTGTTCTTTGTTTTTATGTCTCTGCCTCTGCTCACATTCATTGACGATTTCTATGATTTTGGGCAAGCCCGTCTAAAGCTGCGTGACCAGGAGTTGGAGCCATTTGCTGTTCAACTTGGCTTGTGACAGAAATTCACTCTGGCCCCATGCATTACATTACATAGCATCTTCATTAATTATGTAGTTTGAGAAGCTCACAATATCCATATAAATAAATTGCATTCGTTACAGTTAAAATGATACGTGCATCGATGCCTGGTTATAGTTAAGGGATACTTCCCTGGTCAACCATGTTATATCTGCTGATGATCTGGAAATGGCTACTCAAGGAGATGGGGTTAGATAATCTTGTTCTGTGCCTGGATAATTCCATCATAAAAGGTGGCCTTGCGTATGTTCCACCAAAATAAATCACCTGCCTGGGAATTTCATGTCATACAACACTGTACCTGCTCAACTCTCCATGAGTAATCTGGCAGTTCTACAAGTGGTGGAGGAGCTTCCATGCCTGGTTAATGTGTTCACGACCAGCTCTGGTTTGGCAGCCAAAGTCTCACTTTAAATTTGTCTAGCAGCATTCTTTCATTATACTGTGTAACACTGTGTGAAAGCTGCCTGGACTTTTGCTCCATACAAAGCTGTGAGTGTCCATCGCCAAGGTCTAGTCTGTCTGAGACCATCCCCTCTCCCTGTCATATTGGCATCGCACCCGCCTCTCACCCTTCGTCCTGTGGATGGTGGGCGCACAGGACGGTGCCACGCAGCCATTCCAGGTTGAGCCCAAATGGGTTTCGTGGGTCATCTAGCCACCAGGCATCGTTCCATGAGTGATATCAATATATAATATCTGTAAGGAGTCCCCCCAATAGACTGTCCCTGGAACTCTACCAGGCACGTCTCACTGGGGGACATCCCAGGGGCCTGGCCCAGGACATTCTGGTGGGAATATGTCGCTTGGCTGGCTTTGGGAACGCCTGGGAATTCCCCAGAAAGAGCTTGAGTCAGTTGCCAGGGAACGGGAGGTCTGGACTGCCCTACTGCATGTGCTGCCACCACAAACCTCACCAAGACAAGAGGATTTTTAAATAAATGAACGAATAGAGCTGTAATTCTTCTTGGCCACAGATATTACTCCTTTCTCTGTGGATGCAAAATATGAACTTATTTTAAGGCCTGTCTGTTCTGGCTTTTAATTAAGGCTGGCCTGGCGATGATCCCCTCTATTGAACCAAACAAGATTGTATTAAAACCTTACAGAGCCCTAAAATATCAGTACTGAATATAATCTGAGACTTTGGCAGGCGAGGCTGCATTGGTTGGGTCATGAGTTCCGCATAAACAGACAATGCTCAAGCATCTTCTGTTAGCCCAGATGTTACGAGCTAAACGGGCATGGCATTGGCTAGAATGCCATGAAGAGATTGGAGGATGTGGAGTTGATCAGACCTGCTGTCAAGATCGGTCTCTAGAAAAGGCCCGTGACGTATGCTGCAGGGCAGTTGGAGGTATTTGCTCTGCAAAAACAATGAGGTTGGAGTAGCAACGCTCACATGAATGGGTGGAACGCTGGGTACCTGAAATGTAGCAAGACAGCAGGAAGCACAGCTAGTGCATCTGTTAATCATCTCAGTCATTCATCCCTTGACACCTGGATCATTCCCATGACCTGCTGACAAGTGATCCACACTTACATGGCATTCATGTGAAATGTATGTGTATGTAAGAGTTTATCTATGTGGGGAGTGGTGGCGCAGTTATTCCACTGTGTAACAAAAAAAAAATTTGTTCCTAGGTAGTTTGTGTTATTTCCTAATTACTTTTGCCTCTAAAGTACAAAACATGGCTATTATTCCCCACCAACTTTGCTTTTGTGACCAGGACAGTGATATTTAGAAATTTACCTCTTTTCAATGAGAAAACAGGTTAATTAGTTTTTTTAGTTCTTGTATAATTCTGGTCACAAAAGCAATGCTTGTGGGGAATGAGCCATTTTCTAGACTTTTAGGCATACGCAATAAAAAAAATAACACTTAGTACCCAGGAACAAAAATTGTGTTACATAGTGTTATCACAATTAAAGTTTGATTATCGCCAACAACAAACGTGATTGATTCGTGAAAACTTAACTTATTGTGGGGAAGCATTATTACAGAGCATATGAAGGTGGCCAGGCATGGTTCTGAACACACCACCACTTTTTTACCATGCCAGTGTGTGTTACAGTGTCAAGTTTGTATTTGCATTAAAGTATATTAACTCGATTGAACACGGAGGTTAAATCAAAACAATAGTTTATTTTTGTTTTCCTTTGGAACTTTTTACGAGAATGGAAACAGGAAATTAACACTGAACATATGCAGCTGAAGTTAGATCTGTTCATCCCAGCATTCAAGGAAATCTGAGATTGGCTTCACACCTTTAAGTTGTGATTGAACATTAATTCATGCATTTATGCATAATACAAATAGTATTATTTTCAACACCCTTTGCTGTGTTAGCTGAATTTTGCTTTTGTAATATTCCTTTTGTAGCCAGACAACCGAAATTGTGTGCTTGGAGTTTTAGGTTAACATTCATTTTGAAGATACTAGGGCTTCCAGGCTGACCATTTGCCCTCTCATTGTGTGCCCGTGTGATGAATTTGGGAATCCTTTTCACTCTATCATGAATATATGAATGAGTATAGACGTGCAAGTCATGTGTGACTGTGTATATATGCATTCCTTTGTGCCTCGATACTGAAGTAGATGGTCTGGATATTCTTTTTTTCTGTCTGCAGCTGACGCTTCCTCTGACACTTCCTCTGCAAAATTGGTTTGATGGAGCAAAGGCACTCAGCGCAGCTCGGTAGAAAAAGGCAACAATGCAACCAGTGTGCATACAGCACGGATCATGTTGGACATCTGACACAGCACCAGAGAACTCACACAGGAGAGAAACCCTTCAAGTGCAGTGTGTGTGGGAGGGCATTTTCAATTTCATCTACTCTTAAAAAACACTGGAGAACACACACAGGAGAGAAACCCTTCAAGTGCCCTGTGTGTGACAAGGCATTTACACGGTCATCAGGTCTTTATAGACACCAGAGAACACACACAGGAGAGAAACTCTTCACGTGCACTGTGTGCTGGAAGGCGTTTTCACAGTCATCCGGTCTTGTATCACACCAGAGAACACACACGGGAGAGAAACCCTTTAGTTGCACGCTTTGTGGGAAGGCGTATGCACAATTACAACATCTACAAAAACACCAGAGAACACACACGGGAGAGAAACCCTTCAGTTGCACTCTGTGTGGGAAGGTGTTTGCACAATCACAACATCTACAAAATCACCAGAGAACACACACGGGAGAGAAACCCTTCAGTTGCACTCTGTGTGGGAAGGCGTTTTCACAATTACCACATCTACAAATACACCAGAGAACACACACGGGAGAGAAACCCTTCAGGTGCACTGTGTGTGAAAAGGCATTTTCAAATCAATCAGTTCTAAGAAAGCACCAGAGAACACACACGAGAGAGAAACCCTTCAGTTGCACTCTGTGTGAGAAGGCGTTTGCACAGTCATCTGCTCTTGTATTACATCAGAGAACTCACACGGGAGAGAAATCCTTCAGGTGCACTGTGTGTGACAAGGAATTTTTATATCCATCAGTTCTAAGGAACCACCAGAGAACACACACGGGAGAGAAACCCTTCAGTTGCACTCTTTGTGAGAAGGCGTTTGCACAGTCATCAAGACTTAAACATCACCAGAGGACACACAAGCATCAGAAGATCCCCAAGAAATGGACTCTGAAATCGGCTTGTGAAAGTCAAAGTGCTGCAATGAGCCCATCCCTCATGAAACCAGAAGTAAATCCCAGCTTGGACACTTTTAAAGGTATCAAGGTGAAATGTGAAGAAGTGATGGTGAAGAGCGAAGAAGTGAAGGTAAAATGTGAAGATGAAGATTCAACTCCAAAATCGTACCTTCACATCGATGGAGGCAACGTGAAGCAGGAGGAGAATTGTGACTGTGAGGCAGAGCGAGGCAACTCCCAGCAGTTTGTGGAAGTGGAGGTGTGGGTGGACTTCTTAGACAATACAAAGTCAAATGGAGACCCGGTAGATGTTTTAAGCTTGAGACAGTGAAGCTCCAATAGATTCACCTTTGTCACAGGCCTTTAATGAAAAGAACGTGAAGTCGAACACTCAATTCCTGGGTTCAACCTGCAGAGTAAGAGCGGCGAGTATTTGTTGACCTGTGGGATTGTAAATAAATTATCAGGCGCAAGAGCCAATAAGCTCCCAAGTATTCCACTGTTATATTCATATTTGCATTGATATGGTGCTTGCTTAATTGCTTCAGCAACTCGGTTGTTTCATATCTCATCACAGACACTCGAAGAGCACCCCCAAGTGGCATGACTCTGTGTGATAAGGTGACCCTGCTCTAGCCTGCATGTGGGCATGAGTCTGTCAGTAGGGGGTGATGATCGATGTGGAATCTCCATTATGTAATTTCTGGATAATGTTTGGAATTGCCCAAATATTGACCATGACACCAACATGCAATGGCCTCTGTGTTTTGAATGACAATATTATGTTTTACATCCACTGTTAAGCAGATGGTGCATATTTTGTTTAATGTTACTGGAGTAGCCAGACATGCATGTCGAATTTGAACCTTGAACCTCTGCAATAAATAGAGACTGTGCTACCACTTGGCTTCCCTCAATCTGAGTGTAGGCATGACAGCCTGAATGTTTCTAACTGGCGCAGATGTTCCATTTAGAGCGGTCCACGTTTCACATGCCTACAGAAGTGAGGGCATGACTGACCGATAAGAACCGAAGCTTCATGCGGAGTGACAGACCAGGTAGCTTCCACACAGCATAGCGCAGCCGATGAAATGACAATGCCGCCCGACTGATTCGGACCACCCACACACTGTACACAAGCAGTGTACCCACAAGGTCTACACACCATGTACACAGCGTACACACAGTTTACCCACACAGTATACAAACAGTCTGTACACGCACAGTGTATACACACAGTAACAACAACCGCCATTCACTAATTATTCTTTGGTTCTTTCGGTAAAGTCACATATAAAGATCAAATAATAAATTAAATAATAGCATACTACGACGTTTCGAAATAGCAACACAAATCTAACCAGAAAACTAAAGACAGACATATAAGCAGACAGACATCATAAAGATACACAGAGAGAGAACACGTATCGGCACAAAGAGAGGTCGTCTCTGTGACGGGGCCTTAAATATAGAGAGGGGGCGGGGGCGGAGAGAGATGATGATGATTGCTTGTGTTGCAATCGAAACGTCGTAGTATGCTATTATTTAATTTATTATTTTATCTTTATACGTGACTTTACCGAAAGAACCAAAGAATAATTCCTGCAGTCACGAAAGCTCCAAAATTAAGATTGAACCACTTCTACGGGGAAGTTTTAAGCTTATCTTTCTCTCTCTCTGGTTTTTGTTTTCTCTCTCTGCCTGTGTCCTCTCTTTGGAATTCTCACACTTAAATTCTAACTTAGCAATCTTTGAAATACGTAATCAACCGGGCTATGTGTTAATTGTGTGTTGACCGACTCTCTGTGTTGTATTACATTTCGATATTTTACTAGGTTATTTAATTTTAGTATGTCTTCTAATTTTCAAGCTTGCGTACCGTACCACGTCGTTTTCCACTCATTGACATGCTAATTTTTCCTCTGCCCCCTCCCTCTCTCCGCCCCCGCCCCCTCTCTATATTTAAGGCCCCGTCACAGAGACGACCTCTCTTTGTGCTGATACGTGTTCTCTTTATGTGTATCTTTATGATGTCTGTCTGCTTATATGTCTGTCTTTAGTTTTCTGGTGAGATTTTTGTTGCTATTTCTTTTATACCTGATGATGATTGCTTGTGTTGAAATCGAAACGTCGTAGTATGCAATTATTTAATTTATTATTTTATCTTTAAACGTGACTTTACCGAAAGAACCAAAGAATAATTCCTGCAATCACGAAAGCTCCAAAATTAAGATTCACCACTCAGTGGCGGTGACATCACCATGGCGCTTGTGCCAGGCTATGTGCACGGGGCAGATCCAGGTGTCATGCGTCGACTGACTGAGATGACTGGCCAATGCACCACCTGTGCCCCCGACTGCGCCAACAAACAGTGTACACACACAATGTTCACGCACACAATAATGTTCACGTTGTTTTTGTTGAGCTCACACACCCAATGGGTCTCTGTTCAAAAGAGGGAGCCATAGAAATGGAATCTAAATAAACTTGAACTCTAACCCTGATCTCGCTCTCTGACGTCACCACTCATTAACTCTGCGTGAGACGCGAGGGGGAGGTGTCCCCCACTAGTGACGTCATGTCACCGAGGTATATACCCCCCCAAATCCCTCCACCGGGATTTTGAGCGTGACGTCACGTCTGCCGATTTCCGTTCCAGGAAAGTGCTTATTTGGGACGGGGTCAGCAGCCAAGCACCATCACCTGACATGGGCCCCTCTCATTAACATAATATATTCAGTTACCCTGCTGCTCGTTGGGGGAGGGGATTGTGTGAACCCCTCAAGTGACGTCATGTCACCTCCTGCTGCCGCAAGACGTCACGATCTACCAGGTTGCTGCTGCTGCGCGCACGCTCACTCACTGAGATCCGAGGTGAGAAGTTTACATCGTGGTGGTTGTTGTGGTGGTTGTTGTTGTTGTAAACCCAGGTAGAGCCTCGCTCCTACTCCCTCGTAGGGATATCAATTGAGTAGCAGTGAGTATGGAATCGATGTCCAGATTGAAACATTACAACGCGGGGCCTAGCCATACGGGGACTTGTCTCCTGCCCTCGCCTGATTATATTTGCATTAATTTTCTGCTTAAGTTTAATTTGTCTTCACCTGCTCACTACTTTGGAACTTTGTTTTACTTGAAATATTTATACTATTTTATTTTACCAGGCATAGCCCACTTGAGCTACACCGCTCGTTTTCAGAAGCCACCTGCCCACAACACAGTGGGCTTATCAACGTGTGGAAATGTTTATAGGTCAAATACTCCAAACGCGTGGTGATGTTGACTCTAAATGTGCAGGGAAAACCGCAGGATCCGGAGGAGAATCCACGCGACCACGGAGAGAGAGGGACACGCAAACTCCAAATATACAGCCATAATACAGGTTTGTTTGGGATTGATCGCGTAAATAAATAAATGTGTCGTTAACCCCGCCACCACCCGACAGGTAATTAGTAAGGGGTTTGTCACGTAAACAGAACGTGGCCAATGCGTCACAAGTACAGCACTAGTGTGTAGTGTAGTGTGTAGTAATGTATAGTGTAGTGTATGGTAGTGTATAGTGTAGTGTACTAGTACAGCACATCGGTGTGTTAAAGAGCCAAGCCACAACATTTACAATCTGAGTACAACGTTTTGACACTAATTCCAACCAGCTTCATCAGACGACAGCCAAATGTTGTGGCTTGGCTCTGTGGGAATAGAAATGGGCTCGCTGGGTTCATAGCGCAGCACGCTAACCGTTCCACTACCGCTCCTCACTCACTCACAAACTTCATCGGAAGTATAGTATTTATCCAGCAGTAACTAAGTTACCCGGCTTAGCTCAGGTCTCAGTAATCAAACACTAAGTAATGTCTCGGCTTTTTTATGTAATTAAGGTGTATCGTACCATATCGAGGCTTGGGGCTTTGGGTTGTTATTTGTTTTTTATGTCTCTGCCTCTGCTCACATTCATTGACGATTTTTATGATTTTGGGCAAGCCCGTCTAAAGCTGCGTGACCAGGAGTTGGAGCCATTTGCTGTTCAACTTGGCTTGTGACAGAAATTCACTCTGGCCCCATGCATTACATTACATAGCATCTTAATTAATTATGTAGTTTGAGAAGCTCACAATAGCCATATAAAAAAATTGCATTCGTTACAGTTAAAATGATACGCGCATCGATGCCTGGTTATAGTTAAGGGATCCTTCCCTGGTCAACCATGTTATATATGCTGATGATCTGGAAATGGCTACTCAGGGAGATGGGGTTAGATAATCTTGTTCTGTGCCTGGATAATTCCATCATGAAAGGTGGCCTTGCGTATGTTCCACCAAAATAAATCACCTGCCTGGGAATCAGGCAGTTCTACAAGTGGTGGAGGAGCTTCCATGCCTGGTTAATGTGTTCACGACCAGCTCTTGTTTGGCAGCCAAAGTCTCACTTTAAATTTGTCTAGCAGCATTCTTTCATTATACTATGTAACACTGTGTGAAAGCTGCCTGGACTTTTGCTCCATACAAAGCTGTGAGTGTCCATCGCCAAGGTCTAGTCTGTCTGAGACCATCCCTCTCCCTGCCATACTGGCATCGCACCCGCCTCTCACCCTTCGTCCTGTGGATGGTGGACGCACAGGACGGTGCCACGCAGCCATTCCAGGTTGAGCCCAAATGGGTTTCGTGGGTCACCTAGCCACCAGGCATCGTTCCATGAGTGATATCAATATATAATATCTGTAAGGAGTCCCCCCAATAGACTGTCCCTGGAACTCTACCAGGCACGTCTCACTGGGGGACATCGCAGGGGCCTGGCCCAGGACATTCCGGTAGGAATATGTCGCTTGGCTGGCTTTGGGAACGCCTGGGAATTCCCCAGGAAGAGCTAGAGTCTGTCGCCAGGGAAAGGGAGGTCTGGACTGCCCTACTGCATGTGCTGCCACCACAAACCTCACCAAGACAAGAGGATTTTGAAATAAATGAACGAATAGAGCTGTAATTCTTCTTGGCCACAGATATTACTCCTTTCTCTGTGGATGCAAAATATGAACTTATTTTAAGGCCTGTCTGTTCTGGCTTTTAATTAAGGCTGGCCTGGCGATGATCCCCTCTATTGAACCAAACAAGATTGTATTAAAACCTTACAGAGCCCTAAAATATCAGTACTGAATATAATCTGAGACTTTGGCAGGCGAGGCTGCATTGGTTGGGTCATGAGTTCCGCATAAACAGACAATGCTCAAGCATCTTCTGTTAGCCCAGATGTTACGAGCTAAACGGGCATGGCATTGTCTAGAGAAGAGATTGGAGGATGTGGAGTTGATCAGACCTGCTGTCAAGATCGGTCTTTGGAAAAGCCCGTGACGTATGCTGCAGGGCAGTTGGAGGTATTTGCTCTGCAACAACAATAAGGTTGGAGTAGCAACGCTCACATGAATGGGTGGAACGCTGGGTGCCTGAAATGTAGCAAGACAGCAGGAAGCACAGCTGGTGCATCTGTTAATCATCTCAGTCATTCATCCCTTGACACCTGGATCATTCCCATGACCTGCTGACAAGTGATCCACACTTACATGGCATTCATGTGAAATATATGTGTATGTAAGAGTTTATCTATGTGGGGAGCGGTGCCGCAGTTATTCCACTGTGTAACAAAAAAAAATTGTTCCTGGGTAGTTTGTGTTATTTCCTAATTACTTTTGCTTCTAAAGTACAAAAAATGGCTATTATTCTCCACAAACTTTGCTTTTGTGACCAGGACAGTGATATTTAGAAATGTACCTCTTTTCAATGAGAAAACAGGTTAATTAGTTATTTTAGTTCTTGTATAATTCTGGTCACAAAAGCAATGTTTGTGGGGAATGAGCCATTTTCTAGACTTTTAGGCATAAGCAATAAAAAAATAACACTTAGTACCCAGGAACAAAAATTGTGTTACATAGTGTTATCACAATTAAAGTTTGATTATCGCCAACAACAAACGTGATTGATTCGTGAAAACGTAACTTATTGTGGGGAAGCATTATTACGGAGCATATGAAGGTGGCCAGGCATGGTTCTGAACACACCACCACTTTTTTACCATGCCAGTGTGTGTTACAGTGTCAAGTTTGTATTTGCAGTAAAGTATATTAACTCGATTGAACACGGAGGTTAAATCAAAACAATAGTTTATTTTTGTTTTCCTTTGGAACTTTTAACGAGAATGGAAACAGGAAATTAACACTGAACATATGCAGCTGAAGTTAGATCTGTTCATCCCAGCATTCAAGGAAATCTGAGCCTGGCTTCACACCTTTAAGTTGTGATTGAACATTAATTCATGCATTTATGCATAATACAAATAGTATTATTTTCAACACCCTTTGCTGTGTTAGCTGAATTTTGCTTTTGTAATATTCCTTTTGTAGCCAGACAACCGAAATTGTGTGCTTGGAGTTTTAGGTTAACATTCATTTTGAAGATACTAGGGCTTCCAGGCTGACCATTTGCCCTCTCATTGTGTGCCCGTGTGATGAATTTGAGAATCCTTTTCACTCTATCATGAATATAGGAATGAGTATAGACGTGCACGTCATGTGTGACTGTGTATATATGCATTCCTTTGTGCCTCGATACTGACGTAGATGGTCTGGATATTCTTTTTTTCTGTCTGCAGCTGACGTTTCCTCTGACAGTTCCTCTGCAAAATTGGTTTGGAGCAAAGGCACTCAGCGCAGCTCGGTAGAAAAATGCAACAATGCAACCAGTGTGCATACAGCACGGATCATGTTGGACATCTGACACAGCACCAGAGAACTCAGACAGGAGAGAAACCCTTCAAGTGCCCTGTGTGTGACAAGGCATTTACACGGTCATCTGGTCTTCATAGACACCAGAGAACACACACAGGAGAGAAACGCTTCACGTGCACTGTGTGCTGGAAGGCGTTTTCACAGTCATCCGGTCTTGTATCACACCAGAAAACACACACGGGAGAGAAACCCTTTGGTTGCACTCTGTGTGGGAAGGTGTTTGCACAATCACAACATCTACAAAATCACCAGAGAACACACACGGGAGAGAAACCCTTCAGTTGCACTCTGTGTGGGAAGGCGTTTGCACAATCACAACATCTACAAAATCACCAGAGAACACACACGGGAGAGAAACCCTTCAGTTGCACTCTGTGTGGGAAGGTGTTTGCACAATCACAACATCTACAAAATCACCAGAGAACACACACGGGAGAGAAACCCTTCAGTTGCACTCTATGTGGGAAGGCGTTTTCACAATTACCACATCTAGAAATACACAAGAGAACACACACGGGAGAGAAACCTTTCAGGTGCACTGTGTGTGACAAGGCATTTTCATATTCATCAGTTCTAAGGAAGCACCAGAGAACACACACGGGAGAGAAACCCTTCAGTTGCACTCTGTGTGAGAAGGCATTTGCACAGTCATCAAGACTTAAACATCACCAGAGGACACACAAGCATCAGAAGATCCCCAAGAAATGGAGTCTGAAATCGGCTTGTGAAAGTCAAGGTGCTGCAATGAGCCCATCCCTCATGAAACCAGAAGTGAATCCCAGCTTGGACACTTTTAAAGGTATCAAGGTGAAATGTGAAGAAGTGATGGTGAAGAGCGAAGAAGTGAAGGTAAAATGTGAAGATGAAGATTCAACTCCAAAATCGTACCTTCACATCGATGGAGGCGACGTGAAGCAGGAGGAGAATTCTGACTGTGAGGCAGAGCGAGGCAACTCCCAGCAGTTTGTGGAAGTGGAGGTGTGGGTGGACTTCTTAGACAATACAAAGTCAAATGGAGACCCGGTAGATGTTTTAAGCTTGAGACAATGAAGCTCTAATAGATTCACCTTTGTCACAGGCCTTTAATGAAAAGAACGTGAAGTCGAACACTCAATTCCTGGGTTCAACCTGCAGAGTAAGAGCGGCGAGTATTTGTTGACCTGTGGGTTGGGTAGATGAATAATTAGGAGCAAGAGCCAATAAGCTCCCACGTATTCCACTGTTATATTCATATTTGCATTGATATGGTGCTTGCTTAATTGTTTCAGCAACTCGGTTGTTTCATATCTCATCACAGACACTCGAAGAGCACCCCCAAGTGGCATGACTCTGTGTGATAAGGTGACCCTGCTCTAGCCTGCATGTGGGCATGAGTCTGTCAGTAGGGGGTGATTATCGATGTGGAATCTCCATTATGTAATTTCTGGATAATGTTTGGAATTGCCCAAATATTTACCATGACACCAACATGCAATGACCTCTGTGTTTTGAATGACAATAGTATGTTTTACATCTGTAGTAAGTTCCAGGAGACTTGGACGACGTAGTTGGAGGCACACTTATTTATTAAGCACAAAGTACATAACAGGCCGAGATGTACAACACTTGAAGGGGTATCGGCCCCTTCACCTGTCTAACTGGGAGATCAACACTCTATGTCACAGCTAGCCTACTCCTAGGTCCTGCACTACCGGGCTAGGGGAGGCTAGCTAACCCAGCCCTGGTTAAGCTGGGATTACGGCACCCTGAGTCCCCAGACCGGCTCTTACAAGAACATCGGCTCTGGGCTCTTGGGCCCACGCCACTGGCTTGCCCTGGTCGGTCCTGAGAAGGACAGCGATCCAGGGGAGTCCCAGGGCCTATCTAGCAGGTCTTCTTGCTTCACTGGTTAAGGCTGAACACTGAACCCCGAGCCCTCCAGCTCACCGCCTTATATAGCAACTCCCCCACTGAGGGGTGGGGCCGTGGGGGATCCCAGCTCCGTGTCAGCCCCCCAGGCTGAACGGTGCGGACGTGGATGTAAGCACCTCTCGGCGTACGGGCATAACCACGCCCAGTGTGTTTGTTTGCCCTCCGTAACACCTCTACACATCCACTGTTAAGCAGATGGTGCATATTTTGTTTAATGTTACTGGAGTAGCCAGACGTGCATGTCGGATTTGAACCTTGAACCTCTGCAATAAATAGAGAATGTGCTACCACTTGGCTTCCCTCAATCTGAGTGTAGGCATGACAGCCTGAATGTTTCTAACTGGCGCAGATGTTCCATTTAGAGCGGTCCACGTTTCACATGCCTACAGAAGGGAGGGCATGACTGGCCGAGAAGAACCGAAGCTTCATGCGGAGCGACAGACCAGGTAGCTTCCACACAGCATAGCGCAGCCGATGAAATGATAATGCCGCCCGACTGATTCGGACCACCCACACACAGTGTACACACGCAGTGTACCCACAAGATCTACACACACCATGTACACAGCGTACACACAGTTTACCCACACAGTATACAAACAGTCTGTAAACACAGTAACAACAACCGCCATTCGCCATTAAGTGGCGGTGACGTCACCACGGCGCTTGTGCCAGGCTATGTGCACGGGGCAGATCCAGGTGTCATGCGTCGACTGACTGAGATGACTGGCCAATGCACCACCTGTGCCCCCGACTGCGCCAACAAACAGTGTACACACACAATGTTCACGCACACAATAATGTTCACCCAATGGGTCTCTGTTCAAGAGAGGGAGCCATAGAAATGGAATCTAAATAAACTTAAACTCTAACCCTGATCTCGCTCTCTGACGTTACCACTCATTAACTCTGCGTGAGACGTGAGGGTGAGATGTCCCCCACTAGTGACGTCATGTCACCGAGGTATATATCCCCCAAATCCCACTCCACCGGGATTTTGAGCGTGACGTCACGTCTGCCGATTTCCGTTCCGGGAAAGTAGTTATTTGGGACGGGGTCAGCAGCCAAGCACCATCACCTGACATGGGACCCTCTCATTAACATAATATATTCAGTTACCCTGCTGCTCGTTGGGGGAGGGGATTGTGTGAACCCCGCAAATGACGTCATGTCACCTGCTGCTGCATGACGTCATGAGCTACCAGGTTGCTGCGGCTGCGCGCACGCTCGCTCACTGAGATCCGAGGTGAGAAGTTTACATCGTGGTGGTTGTTGTTGTTGTGAACCCAGGTAGAGCCTCGCTCCTACTCCCTCGTAGGGATATCAATTGAGTAGCAGCGAGTACGGAATCGATGTCCAGATTGAAACATTACAACGCGGGGCCTAGCCATACGGGGACTTGTCTCCTGCCCTCGCCTGATTATATTTGCATGAATTCTCTGCTTAAGTTTAATTTGTCTTCACCTGGTTCACTACTTTTAAACTTTGTTTTTACTTTAAATATTTCTACGTTTTTTTTTATTTCACCAGGCATAGCCCACTTGAGCTACACCGCTCGTTTGCAGAAGCGACCTGACCACAACACATGGGGGGCTTATCAACGTGTGGAATGTTTATCGGTCAAATACTCTAAACGCGTGGTGATGTTGACTCTAAATGTGCAGGGAAAACCGCAGGATCCGGTGGAGAATCCACGCGACCACGGAGAGAGAGGGACACGCAAACTCCAAATATACAGCCATAATACAGGTTTGTTTGGGATTGATCGCGTAAATAAATCAATGTGCCGTTAACCCCGCCACCACCCGACAGCCAATTAGTAAGGGGTTTGTCACGTAAACAGAACGTGGCCAATTAGTCACAAGTACAGCACTAGTGTGTAGTGTAGTGTGTAGTAATGTATAGTGTAGTGTATGGTAGTGTATAGTGTAGTGTACTAGTACAGCACATCGGTGTGTTGAGCCAAGCCACAACATTTACAATCTGAAAACAACGTTTTGACACTAATTCCAACCAGCTTCATCAGACGACAGCCAAATATTGCGGCTTGGCTCTGTGGGAATAGAATCGGCTCGCTGGGTTCATCGCGCAGCACGCTAACCGTTGCACTACCGCTCCCCACTCACTCACAAACTTCATCGGAAGTATTTTATTTATCCAGCAGTAACTAAGTTACCCGGCTTAGCTCAGGTCTCAGTAATCAAACACTAAGAGTAATGTCTCTGCTTTTTTATGTAATTAAGGTGTATCGTACCATATTGAGGCTTGGGGCTTTGGGTTCTTTGTTTTTTAAATCCTTTATATTAAGTTTGCTTGCTTGCTGAGGACCGTGCAAATCTTTCGGTCGTTTTTAAACCCACTTCCCGTGATCCAATCGAGCTGACATTTTCCACACAGACTCGTGCGTGACAATTAATGTTCGTGAATTTTTTTTTCCAAAATTTTACACTTTTTAGGACAAAATATATTTAATTACCAACTGCTTAATGGTGCAATGCAATCATCTGACCCATAGGTGGCAGCCACCTCAAGCCAGAGGACGAGAGGACTCTAGCCGCCACGCATATAAAGGATTTATAGTGAAAAACTTTGTTTTTACGGGTTATACTTATAATGTCTCTGCCTCTGCTCACATTCATTGACGATTTTTATGATTTTGGGCAAGCCCGTCTAAATCTGCGTGACCAGGAGTTGGAGCCATTTGCTGTTCAACTTGGCTTGTGACAGAAATTCACTCTGGCCCCATGCATTACATTACATAGCATCTTAATTAATTACGTAGTTTGAGAAGCTCACAATAGCCATATAAATAAATTGCATTCGTTACAGTTAAAATGATACGCGCATCGATGCCTGGTTATAGTTAAGGGATCGTTCCCTGGTCAACCATGTTATATATGCTGATGATCTGGAAATGGCTACTCAAGGAGATGGGGTTAGATAATCTTGTTCTGTGCCTGGATAATTCCATCATGAAAGGTGGCCTTGCGTATGTTCCACCAAAATAAATCACCTGCCTGGGAATTTCATGTCATACAACACTGTACCTGCTCAACTCTCCATGAGTAATCAGGCAGTTCTACAAGTGGTGGAGGAGCTTCCATGCCTGATTAATGTGTTCACGACCAGCTCTGGTTTGGCAGCCAAAGTCTCACTTTAAATTTGTCTAGCAGCATTCTTTCATTATACTGTGTAACACTGTGTGAAAGCTGCCTGGACTTTTGCTCCATACAAAGCTGTGAGTGTCCATCGCCAAGGTCTAGTCTGTCTGAGACCATCCCTCTCCCTGCCATACTGGCATCGCACCCGTCTCTCACCCTTCGTCCTGTGGATAGTGGGCGCACAGGACGGTGCCACGCAGCCATTCCAGGTTGAGCCCAAATGGGTTTCGTGGGTCACCTAGCCACCAGGCATCGTTCCATGAGTGATATCAATATATAATATCTGTAAGGAGTCCCCCCAATAGACTGTCCCTGGAACTCTACCAGGCACGTCTAACTGGGGGACATCCCAGGGGCCTGGCCCAGGACATTCTGGTGGGAATATGTCGCTTGGCTGGCTTTGGGAACGCCTGGGAATTCCCCAGGAAGAGCTAGAGTCTGTCGCCAGGGAAAGGGAGGTCTGGACTGCCCTACTGCATGTGCTGCCACCACAAACCTCACCAAGACAAGAGGATTTTGAAATAAATGAACGAATATAGCTGTAATTCTTCTTGGCCACAGATATTACTCCTTTCTCTGTGGATGCAAAATATGAACTTATTTTAAGGCCTGTCTGTTCTGGCTTTTAATTAAGGCTGGCCTGGCGATGATCCCCTCTATTGAACCAAACAAGATTGTATTAAAACCTTACAGAGCCCTAAAATATCAGTACTGAATATAATCTGAGACTTTGGCAGGCGAGGCTGCATTGGTTGGGTCATGAATTCCGCATAAACAGACAATGCTCAAGCATCTTCTGTTAGCCCAGATGTTACGAGCTAAACGGGCATGGTATTGGCTAGAGAAGAGATTGGAGGATGTGGAGTTGATCAGACCTGCTGTCAAGATCGGTCTCTAGAAAAGGCCCGTGATGTATGCTGCAGGGCAGTTGGAGGTATTTGCTCTGCAACAACAATGAGGTTGGAGTAGCAACGCTCACATGAATGGGTGGAACGCTGGGTGCCTGAAATGTAGCAAGACAGCAGGAAGCACAGCTGGTGCATCTGTTAATCATCTCAGTCAGTCATCGCTTGACACCTGGATCATTCCCATGACCTGCTGACAAGTGATCCACACTTACATGGCATTCATGTGAAATATATGTGTATGTAAGAGTTTATCTATGTGGGGAGCGGTGGCGCAGTTATTCCACTGTGTAACAAAAACATTTTTTGTTCCTGGGTAGTTTGTGTTATTTCCTAATTACTTTTGCCTCTAAATTTCAAAAAATGGCTATTATTCCCCACAAACTTTGCTTTTGTGACCAGGACAGTGATATTTAGAAATTTACCTCTTTTTAATGAGAAAACAGGTTAATTAGTTTTTTTAGTTCTTGTATAATTCTGGTCACAAAAGCAATGTTTGTGGGGAATGAGCCATTTTCTAGACTTTTAGGCATCAGCAAAAAAAAAAATAACACTTAGTACCCAGGAACAAAAATTGTGTTACATAGTGTTATCACAATTAAAGTTTGATTATCGCCAACAACAAACATGATTGATTCGTGAAAACTTAACTTATTGTGGGGAAGCATTATTACGGAGCATATGAAGGTGGCCAGGCATGGTTCTGAACACACCACCACTTTTTTACCATGCCAGTGTGTGTTACAGTGTCAAGTTTGTATTTGCAGTAAAGTATATTAACTCGATTGAACACGGAGTTTAAATCAAAACAATAGTTTATTTTTGTTTTTCTTTGGAACTTTTTACGAGAATGGAAACAGGAAATTAACACTGAACATATGCAGCTGAAGTTAGATCTGTTCATCCCAGCATTCAAGGAAATCTGAGCCTGGCTTCACACCTTTAAGTTGTGATTGAACATTAATTCATGCATTTATGCATAATACAAATAATATTATTTTCAACACCCTTTGCTGTGTTAGCTGAATTTTGCTTTTATAAATATTCCTTTTGTAGCCAGACAACCGAAATTGTGTGCTTGGAGTTTTAGGTTAACATTCATTTTGAAGATACTAGGGCTTCCAGGCTGACCATTTGCCCTCTCATTGTGTGCCCGTGTGATGAATTTGGGAATCCTTTTCACTCTATCATGAATATATGAATGAGTATAGACCTGCAAGTCATGTGTGACTGTGTATATATGCATTCCTTTGTGCCTCGATACTGACGTAGATGGTCTGGATATTCTTTTTTTCTGTCTGCAGCTGACGCTTCCTCTGACAGTTCCTCTGCAAAATTGGTTCGGAGCAAAGGCACTCAGCGCAGCTCGGTAGAAAAATGCAACAATGCAACCAGTGTGCATACAGCACGGATCATGTTGGACATCTGACACAGCACCAGAGAACTCACACAGGAGAGAAACCCTTCAAGTGCAGTGTGTGTGGGAGGGTATTTTCAATTTCATCTACTCTTGAAAAACACTGGAGAACACACACAGGAGAGAAACCCTTCAAGTGCCCTGTGTGTGACAAGGCATTTACACGGTCATCTGGTCTTCATAGACACCAGAGAACACACACAGGAGAGAAACGCTTCACGTGCACTGTGTGCTGGAAGGCGTTTTCACAGTCATCCGGTCTTGTATCACACCAGAAAACACACACGGGAGAGAAACCCTTTAGTTGCACTCTGTGTGGGAAGGTGTTTGCACAATCACAACATCTACAAAATCACCAGAGAACACACACGGGAGAAAAACCCTTCAGTTGCACTCTGTGTGGGAAGGTGTTTGCACAATCACAACATCTACAAAATCACCAGAGAACACACACGGGAGAGAAACCCTTCAGTTGCACTCTGTGTGGGAAGGCGTTTGCACAATCACAACATCTACAAAATCACCAGAGAACACACACGGGAGAGAAACCCTTCAGTTGCACTCTGTGTGGGAAGGTGTTTGCACAATCACAACATCTACAAAATCACCAGAGAACACACACGGGAGAGAAACCCTTCAGTTGCACTCTATGTGGGAAGGCATTTTCACAATTACCACATCTACAAATACACAAGAGAACACACACGGGAGAGAAACCCTTCAGGTGCACTGTGTGTGACAAGGCATTTTCATATTCATCAGTTCTAAGGAAGCACCAGAGAACACACACGAGAGAGAAACCCTTCAGTTGCACTCTGTGTGAGAAGGCGTTTGCACAGTCATCAAGACTTAAACATCACCAGAGGACACACAAGCATCAGAAGATCCCCAAGAAATGGAGTCTGAAATCGGCTTGTGAAAGTCAAAGTGCTGCAATGAGCCCATCCCTCATGAAACCAGAAGTGAATCCCAGCTTGGACACTTTTAAAGGTATCAAGGTGAAATGTGAAGAAGTGATGGTGAAGAGCGAAGAAGTGAAGGTAAAATGTGAAGATGAAGATTCAACTCCAAAATCGTACCTTCACATCGATGGAGGCAACGTGAAGCAGGAGGAGAATTCTGACTGTGAGGCAGAGCGAGGCAACTCCCAGCAGTTTGTGGAAGTGGAGGTGTGGGTGGACTTCTTAGACAATACAAAGTCAAATGGAGACCTGGTAGATGTTTTAAGCTTGAGACAATGAAGCTCCAATAGATTCACCTTTGTCACAGGCCTTTAATGAAAAGAACATGAAGTTGAACACTCAATTCCTGGGTTCAACCTGCAGAGTAAGAGCGGCGAGTATTTGTTGACCTGTGGGTTGGGTAGATGAATAATCAGGAGCAAGAGCCAATGAGCTCCCAAGTATTCCACTGTTATATTCATATTTGCATTGATATGGTGCTTGCTTAATTGCTTCAGCAACTCGGTTGTTTCATATCTCATCACAGACACTCGAAGAGCACCCCCAAGTGGCATGACTGTGTGATAAGGTGACCCTGCTCTAGCCTGCATGTGGGCATGAGTCTGTCAGTAGGGGGTGATGATCGATGTGGAATCTCCATTATGTAATTTCTGGATAATGTTTGGAATTGCCCAAATATTGACCATGACACCAATATGCAATGACCTCTGTGTTTTGAATGTCAATAGTATGTTTTACATCCACTGTTAAGCAGATGGTGCATATTTTGTTTAATGTTACTGGAGTAGCCAGACGTGCATGTCGGATTTGAACCTTGAACCTCTGCAATAAATAGAGAATGTGCTGCCACTTGGCTACCCTCAATCTGAGTGTAGGCATGACAGCCTGAATATTTCTAACTGGCGCAGATGTTCCATTTAGAGGGGTCCACGTTTCACATGCCTACAGAAGGGAGGGCATGACTGGCCGAGAAGAACCGAAGCTTCATGCGGAGCGATAGACCAGGTAGCTTCCACACAGCATAGCGCAGCCGATGAAATGATAATGCCGCCCGACTGAATCGGACCACCCACAGTGTACACACGCCGTGTACCCACAAGATCTACACACCATGTACACAGCGTACACACAGTTTACCCACACAGTATACAAAGTCTGTACACGCACAGTGTATACACACAGTAACAACAACCGCCATTCGCCACTAAGTGGTGGTGACGTCACCACGGCGCTTGTGCCAGGCTATGTGCACGGGGTAGATCCAGGTGTCATGCGTCGACTGACTGAGATGACTGGCCAATGCACCACCTGTGCCCCCGACTGCGCCAACAAACAGTGTACACACACAATGTTCACGCACACAATAATGTTCACTATCTTGAATTTGGAGCTTTCGTGACTGCAGGAATTACCCGTTGGTTCTTTCGGTAAAGTCACGTATAAAGATAAAATAATAAATTAAATAATAACATACGACGTTTCGATTGCAACACAAGCAATCATCACCAGGTATACCTGATGCTTGTGTTGCAATCGAAACGTCGTATGTTATTATTTAATTCAATCACCAGGTATACCTGATGCTTGTGTTGCAATCGAAATGTCGTATGTTATTATTTAATTTATTATTTTATCTTTATACGTGACTTTACCGAAAGAACCAACGAGTAATTCCTGCAGTCACGAAAGCTCCAAATTCAAGATTGAACCACTTCTACGGGGAAGTTCCAAGTTTATCTTTTTCTCTTATCCTGGGTTTTTTGTTTTCTCTCTCTGCCTGTGTATTTAGTGTATTTTTTCTGTCTCCACTCGTTTTTTGTCGTTCTTATGTTCTGCTCTGTCTGTGTGTCTCCGTTCCTCTTGTCTTATGTTTCGTCTTTCTTTGGAATTTTCACACTTAAATTCTAACTTAGCAATCTTTGAAATACGTAATCGACCAGGCTATGCGTTAATTGTGTGTTGACCGACTCTCTGTGTTGTATTACATAAAATTGCGATATTTTGCTAAGTTATTTAATTTAGTGTGTTCTTCAGTGGCGGCTGGTGATATTTATTTTTGGGGGGGCGCATTTTTTTTATTTTATTGAGGGGGGCAAATAAATATAAAGCAGTACCAAAAACCATTTTGACTACTTGAATATAAATTTTGATGATCTTTATTTACATTTCAGACCAAAAGAAGTACCAAAAAGCATGTTTCCTACTTGAACATAAATGTTTTTCTTTTATATACATTTCAGACCAAAGTTCCAAAAAGCATGTTTCCTACTTGAACATAAATTTTGCTCTTCTTTCTTTCTGGCCAGCAAATTTCTCAACTACTCTCTGATTAAAGTCAGTCATCTCCGTAACAAGTCTCTTTTCCATGGACAGCAATGCCAGTGCATTCAGCCTCTCCTGGGTCATGGTGTTTCTGAGAAAAGTTTTTATTCGTTTCAAGGTTGAGAAGCACCTCTCAGCTTCAGCCGTGGTCATGGGTGTGGTAATGATAACTTTTAGGAGAGTCACAGTTTCGGAAAAGACTTCTTCGAGATTATTCTCCATAAACAGCTGGAATAGGTCCACAGCACCACGGCAGGCTCTGAACTCTTCCTTGCTGTAGATGAGACTGAGCTCCGTCTTCAGCTTGCTTCCACTGAGCATCGGGTACGCTTTCATGGTGCTGCTCAATGCATCTTCAGGAAAGGTATCCTTGTACTCGTCAAACCTGTCCCCCTGCAACAAGGTGGCACAGACAAGGTGGTCTGTGAAGGAGAAACGCTCCCTAGTGTGTCCCAGGATTGTGTCACAGACCTATAGAGATAATTAATTAGACCACTAATTGTCACAGTTGCAATTACTTTCAAAAGAAAAATAGAGCCATTTGAGTTTTTGTCCCATACAAGACTAGTTTTTGGTGGCTTCAAATTTCATTTGATCATTTATTTTTATGTTGCCAATTTATTATTTTTGGGATGCTATTGTATATTAAAATTAAGATTTTTGTTAGGATTTATACCAAACTAAAAATGTGTTCTTGAGTCTGTAGAATATGATATGTAGGCAGGACATCTCTGCAGCACAACAATAATGTAAAATGGTATTTTGACTGATTTCTATAACAAACTCACCTCTGCTGCAATCCTTTCACGGTCTTCCGAACTGAGCGCCCGGCGCCTCTTTGTTGGACGAGAACCACTGCTTTGCTCACCAATGGAGTGGAGAGAGTTTCTGCAAAGGACAAAGATAATTTATTATAATTTTGGCAAAGGATAAAGAGAGTTAAAAATGAAAGAGAAAGCAAATAATGATCATATTACAGGAATAAAGTTACCTGATCTTTTGTATTTCTTGTTGGAACTGTTGGATGCTCACTTTGATATGGACTGAATCAATGTTCTTTTTCTGGAGCTTGGCATAGAGGAAGTCTACATGTGGCATGATGTGGTGATAAAGTTCCATAAAGAACTTAAAATCCTCATCCTCCAGTAGCATGGCCAGGGCTCCTGCTTCTCTGACAGTATTTGGGTCGAAGTCACCTGAGTCTTGTATGCTCTCAAAACAGTGAATGAGATCCTCTCTGTGCTCAAAAACAGTATTAATGGCACGGCTATGAAACTTCCATCTGATGTTGCTGGATCTTGGCAGTCTATGGGCAACCACTTTATCCAGAAAACATGTCCGCTTGGGTGACTTAGAAAAAAAGCTGGCAAATCCACCAATGTTAGAAAAAAATATTCTCGTCTTGGATATGTGAGACGTGGCCTGTTGCATTATCAGGTTGAGCTGATGTGCGTAGCAGTGGATGTAGTGGGCATTTGGGTACACATCTTGTATTTTTCTCTGAACACCTGCAGTGGCACCCCTCATCACGCTGGCCCCATCATATGCCTGGCAGATGAGCTTACTTTTCTGATCCTTAGGAAGGATAGAAGCAAGACGCTCTTTTAGTGCAGTAGCAATGGACTCAGCTGTAGCTGACTGCAGAGGGATGAACTCAAAAAATATTTCCTGCACGTTATTTTTGTCGTCGATGTAGCGCAGCACAAGCACAAGTTGGAACTGTGTGGCAATATCTGTTGTTTCATCTGCCTGGATTGATAAAAAACTACTTGTCTGGACTTCTTTGATTATTTCTTCTCTTGTAACAGACAACATACAGTCCAGTAGCTCCTTCTGTATAGTTTTCGACGTTCCCTTAAATACAGTAGCACTGTCAAGGTGCTCTTTCAATGCTCCATCAAGAGAGGCAACAAAATCCACCAACCCGCGAAATATACCGGGGTTATCTGAGCTCTCACTCTCATCATGGCCACGTAACGCCAACTCAAATGCTCCACAAAATTTCACACAGTCTATTATCCTGGACAGTATGTGTCGATTTTTTGTCACCTCTTCGTTGTGCCTTCTAATGCCAATCCTGTAGCCTTCATCTAGTTGTTCAGCAATGCTAACTCTGCCCAAAAACGTTAGTTTCATGCTATTATCAATATGGCTGCGGCTACTTTCATGACGTTTGCATTTGTCAGAGAGATGTTTGAGGTCTCTTACCCCCGTCGTTGTCCACAAAACTTCAGTGCTGACACTTTGAAATAAAAGACAGGGAAAACAAAAAAAAGAATTGCTAACATCACATCCAGCCAGCCACCTCCGTTTCTCATAACAAGCGCGGGTGAAGCTTCGTGTGTAGCTTCGTCCTCTGTCACTGGCCTGCTGCTGGATTTGTAAATCGGGTTGGTCCGGTCCGAGATCCTTTATCTTTTTTATTTCTTCCAGCGAAAGCCTTGTGAAAGGGTTTTTTTGTAAATAAATTACAGAATTTGGATGAACTGCTGCCATTGTTTACACAAAAAATTTGATCAGCCTAGCAAGTGTCGAAGTGGTGTCGCCTGCGCACTCGCAGTAGTGGCCCAGAGCGTAAAGTTGAATGACAGGTGACGAGAACCAATCAGATTGGATAAAATAACATGTATCCAATTCTGATTGGCCAGGGACGCAACGACTTGCGCCCTGAGGAGAATCTTTAAGAAACCAATTAGAGACCAGCTTCAGGTCACATGCTGTCCGAAAATTTAAAGTCTCACATAGACATCCATTTGTCCGGCGTCCCGCATGAAACACATTGAAAAACATAGAAAATAGTTGACCGATTAAAGCCAGTTTTTATTAAATGCTGATGCTTTTCTTACTACCAGCCGGCACATCGTATGAAAAAAATATTTTATTTATGTATTTTTATATAATTTTTGTATATGTATATTTCTTGAATCTTGATGGGGGCGGCGCCCCAGCGCCCTCTATTGACAAGCCGCCACTGGTGTTCTTTCTCCCTCTCTCCTAATGTTCAAGCTTGCGTACTTTACCAGGCGTGCTTCGTATTCATTGACATGTTAATTTTTTCTCTAACTCCTCCAACTCTCTCTGCCTCCGCCCCGCTCTGTCTATTTAAGGCCTCGCTACCGAGACAATCTCCCTCTCTGTGCCTGTGTTACTCTCTCTCTATGTATCTTGGTGATATCTGTCTGCTTATATGTCTGTCTATAGTTTTCTGGTTAAATTTTTTGTTGCTATTTCATTTATACCTAATGATGATTGCTTGTGTTGCAATCGAAACGTCGTATGTTATTATTTAATTTATTATGTTATCTTTATACGTGACTTTACCGAAAGAACCAACGAGAATGTTCACTATGTTTTTGTTGAGCTCACGCACCCAATGGGTCTCTGTTCAAGAGAGGGAGCCATAGAAATGGAATCTAAATAAACTTGAACTCTAACCCTGATCTCGCTCTCTGACGTCACCACTCATTAACTGCGTGAGACGCGAGGGGGAGGTGTCCCCCACTAGTGACGTCATGTCACCGAGGTATATACCCCCCCAAATCCCCCTCCACCGGGATTTTGAGCGTGACGTCACGTCTGCCGATTTCCGTTCCAGTAAAGTGCTTATTTGGGACGGGGTCAGCTACCAAGCACCATCACCTGACATGGGCCCCTCTCATTAACATAATATATTCAGTTACCCTGCTGCTCGTTGGGGGAGGGGATTGTGTGAACCCCGCAAATGACGTCATGTCACCTCATGCTGCCGCATGACGTCATGAGCTACCAGTTTGCTGCTGCTGCGCGCACGCTCGCTCACTGAGATCCGAGGTGAAAAGTTTACATCGTGGTGGTGGTTGTTGTGGTGGTTGTTGTTGTTGTTGTGAACCCAGGTAGAGCCTCGCTCCTACTCCCTCGTAGGGATATCAATTGAGTAGCAGCGAGTACGGAATCGATGTCCAGATTGAAACATTACAACGCGGGGCCTAGCCATACGGGGACTTGCCTCCTGTCCTCGCCTGATTATATTTGCATTAATTCTCTGCTTAAGTTTAATTTGTCTTCACCTGGCTCACTACTTTGAAACTTTGTTTTACTTGAAATATTTCTACGTTTTTTTTTTATTTTACCAGGCATAACCCACTTGAGCTACACCGCTCGTTTTCAGAAGCCACCTGCCCACAACAAGGTGGGCTTATCAACTTGTGGAAATGTTTATCGGTCAAATACTCTAAACGCGTGGTGATGTTGACTCTTAATGTGCAGGGAAAACCGCAGGATCCGGAGGAGAATCCACGCGACCACGGAGAGAGAGGGACACGCAAACTCCAAATATACAGCCATAATACAGGTTTGTTTGGGATTGATCGCGTAAATAAATCAATGTGCCGTTAACCCCGCCACCACCCGACAGCCAATTAGTAAGGGGTTTGTCACGTAAACAGAACGTGGCCAATGCGTCACAAGTACAGCACTAGTGTGTAGCAGAGGTGTGGACTCGAGTCATGTGACTTGGACTCGAGTCATGAATTTGATGACTTCAGACTCGACTCGACAAAATGTACAAAGACTTGCAACTCGACTTGGACTTTAACATCAATGACTCGTGACTTCACTTGGACTTGCGCCTTTTGACTCGAGAAGACTTGCTACTTCCCATGAAAACTGGGGGAAAAAATGTTCACACGGCCGCGCCGCTCTCAGTTTATCTGCATCTGTGAAAAAAATGTGCACCACCTGTATGCATGCAGAGAGCTCGCGCACTGCCTGCACGACATCCAATCACTGTAGTCCCACGTTGTTTTGATTGGACAGCATCTAAGCAGGCACATTGCAAGACAACCAATGAAGCGCAACAAGCAACAACGCGCCAGTTGGCAAAATGATACCGAAGATAGTTTCGTTTGGCTATAAAAATTACGATGTAGTCGACAAAAAACGAGTTGCAATTTGCAAAACATGCGGGTCGAAAATTACAGACGGTGCTGCCACAACGTCTAACTTTGTTCGACACCTGAAGTTGCACAAAGAAAGGTAAGTTTTGAACGAATGCTAAGCACCTTATCGGATGTACCGTAACTTACTAGCTGCTGCATATTTACTGTATCAACGAGACAGTAAACGCACGTCTCCCTTGCTGGTTAATGCTTACAAAAATAGGGATTTTTGAACCCCGATTATATGAGGTACATGAGTGTAGCACACTCAGATGGAAAACCTCTTCAACATCATGTCAATGTCCGTTTTAAAGTATAATTTCTACCTTGCTGCTAGACGGATAAACACAAATGTATATCTCAGTCTCTCCAATACACATGAGACAAAAACAGGCCTTCCAGTTTTACTCTTTCAATCGTTCAGTTTCAGAGTGGCTGGTGTGCTGCCTCATTGAGGTCGTTTATGTAATTTTGGTTAATCACAACTAAGCTGAACTGTCGCTGAAGACATAAACTATCACAATTAAACAATGAATGAGACAGCAGTAGACCTGCAATTGCTGTGTGATGCAGCAAGGCACCATGGAATCTGGTGTGCAGGAGAGAGTGAACTATAAAGCAGGGGTTCCCAAACTTTACCATGACAAGGCCCCCCATATACCAGTAGATTCCAGCCAAGGCCCCCCTGACATGGGCCGTGCCACACTCTTTTTTCTGTGCACCTCCTTTCACAACTCGATGGAGTTGGTGCATCCCTAAACCCATCCAAGTACAACAGGAAACATAGTAAGACATATACACTGTAAAGAGGAAAATGACACAGTCACAGAAGATCCACCATTAGCCTTCCCTTTTCATATCATGCCCAAACAGCAGGCAGCGCATGGACATAGCGTGCTACCGTGGTCTAGGTCTGTGAGGCAGCGCACCACTGGGATATATACAGTATATAATAAAATAATAACGATTATAGTAGTAATGTTCAGAGATGCAATAGATTATTATAGTGCAGTTCTTAACTAATGGAGATATTGTTTAGCTTATTTTTGGTTTAATTTGGTTTATTTTACTTATTTAATTTATTCAATTATTTTGTTTTGCTATACTTTTCATGCCAACTTGCCATGGCCCCCCTAGCACCCCCTCGCGGCACCCAGGGGTCCCCGTCCCCACTTTGAAAACCACTGCTATAAAGCATATGACTTCAGTTTCTTGAGGAAAGGGCTTTCTTATGACTTTTGAAGCAGTGAAAATATTCTTAATATTGCATACACTGAAACTGAAATGTATTATCGTATACCGTAGTGTACAATAGACAATGAATATTAACACAACAACATTGATATGAGTAAAGAGTAGTTTCAAATACAACATGTGTGGCTATAAGGGATTTTCTGACATCTGTTTCATATTCTTTTCTGTTACAGGTATGAAGAATACCAGATGAACAAAAGCATCGTAGATGAACCACAACAGCCTTCAATCTCACAATTCCTGGACACTCGTGTAGGGCGTTACAGCATGAGCCACCCACAGCAGAAGGCCATCTGCAATGCGATACTGTCTGACTTGATTATTGATTGCAATTTTCCTCTATCTATTGTGGAAAATAAGAGCTTTCGTCACTTTCTGGCTGTGCTGGACAGCAAGTATACCCCAGTCTGTCGCCGAACGCTGACCACAAAAACAGAGAGCCTTGCTGAGGAGAGACGTTCAAAGTTAAAAACTCAATTGAGCAACACTGACCATGTTTCAGTCACTGTGGACATTTGGTCTGATCGAAAGATGAGGGGATTCCTTGGTGTCACTGTGCACTGGATGGAGAGAGATGCAGAGAGGGTACAGCTAAAGACAAATCTCTTGGCCTGCAACCGCTTCAAAGGCTCTCACACAGCGGAGCGCATCTGTGACCAATTTGAGGCAATATGTGATGAATACAACATCAAAGCTAAATTGGACTATATCATTAGTGACAATGCTGCTAACATGCGCAAGGCATTTACGGTCTGCTTCCCCAGCGAACAGGAGGAAGATGATGATGCTGGAGATAATCTTGATGATCCTGAGCTATGGCATGACTTAACCCTAGAAGACCAGCAAACCGTCGATGCTGCTATGGCAAAGAAACAGCGCCTGCAGTGTTTTGCACACACATTGCAGCTGGTGGTGGGAGACGGTTTGAAAGAAACAAAAGCGGCATGTCCTTCTCTCTCCAAGTTATCAAAACTTAGCTCCCTGCTCCACACAAGCACAACGTTTAAAGACATATTCGATGGTGAATTTGGGGAGCACAGAGGCATCCCTGCTGCAGTGAGCACGAGGTGGAATTCTACACTGCGGCAGGTGAAAGCAGTCCTTCATTGTGATCAGCAAAAGCTCTGCGCAGTTCTTGAGAAGGCCGGGCATAAAGAACTGTCATTCACACTACGAGAGTGGAATCTGCTGAAGGAGTTGGTGGACATCTTGAAACCGTTCGGAGAAGCAACTGATTTGACACAGGGGGAGAAAGTCATTACAATCAGTGCAGTTGTTCCATCCGTCTTGTCCCTCAATCACCATCTTGAGAAGCTGAAGCCTCAAGTTCGTTTCCTGAGCGGCCTGGTCGGAGGTCTGCAGGCATCCCTGGAAAAAAGATTTCTTGGGATCTTCATTAATGTGAAAATGGCCCAGTCTCAATAAGGGATCACTGCCCCCTTTTCAGACACAGTCTACCTGAAAGCAGCTGCCTTGGATCCAGCCTTTTGTCTGCTGTGGATTGAGCCCCATGTGCTGGTCAACCGTGACATCAAGGCAGAGGTGGCACAACGAGTTAAAGGTAAATCTTATTGACTTGCAATGCAACTTAAATGCAACGTAAAATAATTTGATCTTAATCTGATCTAGGATCTAATGTGATATTAATCTGACTTTAACAATAATAACAATTTTCAGTCTTGCACAGTATCATCAACATCAGTAATGGTAATAAGAGCTCTTTTGTTTCTGCTGTTGTGACACGTTTTTTTAGAATTGATCCTGAAAGATGCTGCAGAGACGGAGCAACCTGTGCCTGTGCCGGTGCCTGCTGAAGAAGAACTAGAGGACATGGAAGGAGAAGGGCTGTTTGCTGCATACCATAAGAGGCAGAAAAGGGATGTTGGGACCCCACCAGCAGTACAGCTAAGTCACTACATTGACATGGCAGAAGGACAGAATGCCCTTTTGTTCTGGGCACTGAACAGTAAGACTCTTCCTTCACTCTTTCAAGTAGCCATCCGAGTCTTGGCAGTGCCTGCTTCTAGTGCTCCAGTGGAGCGAGTTTTCAGCCATGGTGGCATCATTCTGCGTCCCCATCGTGCACAAATGACTGACAGACTTTTGGCCAATTTGATCTTTTGCAAATGCAATGCAGTGTAGGGGCCTCCCTCCACCTGTCCACAGCACGCATGCGCACACACACTCACTCTCTGCTCATCACCTGTCCACACAGCTCTCTCTCTCTCATACACACCAGTCTCTATGGAGGCATTCCAATTATATTATCAGGTTGGTCCAGTTTTTCAGAAGTGATAATTTTGAGGAGTGAGGATTTTATTGATGACATGTTTAAAAAAGTTTAGGCTAAAAGAACCCATGTCTATTTGAAAGTTAAACTGTTTTGCAATATGAGGTCAATGCAATACAGGACTGAAGCTGCTGTGCATTGTTATAGTGCAATATGCTGTTGAAATAAGAGCATTTTTTGTGAAAATGAAATTTTCTGTTTTTTACTGTGTTTGATTAATGTCATTGTATAAAAAGAGGTTTAAATAAATACAAATCTTACAGACATACATGATTTGTATAAATTTTATTTCTGTGGTAAGAGGACTTGAAATGACTCGAAACAAAAATGGTAGGACTTTGGACTCGACTTGAGACTTGCAGGCTTCGACTTCTGACTCGACTTGGGACTTGCCTCATCTTTGACTCGACTTGACTCGGGACTCGAGAGCAAAGACTTGAGACTTACTTGTGACTTGCATAACAATGACTTTGTCCCACCTCTGGTGTGTAGTGTAGTGTATAGTAGTGTACAGTGTATAGTATAGTGTAGTGTACTAGTACAGCATATCGGTGTGTTGAAGAGCCAAGCCACAACATTTACAATCTGAGTACAACGTTTTGACACTAATTCCAACCAGCTTCATCAGACGACAGCCACATGTTGTGGCTTGGCTCTGTGGAAATAGAAATCGGCTCGCTGGGTTCATAGCGCAGCACGCTAACCGTTGCACTACCGCTCCCCACTCACTCACAAACTTCATCGGAAGTATAGTATTTATCTAGCAGTAACTAAGTTACCCGGCTTAGCTCAGGTCTCATTAATCAAACACTAAGAGTATTGTCTCTGCTTTTTTTTATGTAATTAAGGTGTATCGTACCATATCGAGACTTGGGGATTGGGTTGTTCTTTGTTTTTTATGTCTCTGCCTCTGCTCACATTCATTGACGATTTTTATGATTTTGGGCAAGCCCGTCTAAAGCTGCGTGACCAGGAGTTGGAGCCATTTGCTGTTCAACTTGGCTTGTGACAGAAATTAACTCTGGCCCCATGCATTACATGACATAGCATCTTCATGAATTATGTAGTTTGAGAAGCTCACAATAGCCATATAAATAAATTGCATTCGTTATAGTTAAAATTATACGCACATCGATGCCTGGTTATAGTTAAGGGATCGTTCTCTGGTCAACCATGTTATATCTGCTGATGATCTGGAAATGGCTACTCAAGGAGATGGGGTTAGATAATCTTGTTCTGTGCCTGGATAATTCCATCATGAAAGGTGGCCTTGCGTATGTTCCACCAAAATAAATCACCTGCCTGGGAATTTCATGTCATACAACACTGTACCTGCTCAACTCTCCATGAGTAATCAGGCAGTTCTACAAGTGGTGGAGGAGCTTCCATGCCTGGTTAATGTGTTCACGACCAGCTCTGGTTTGGCAGCCAAAGTCTCACTTTAAATTTGTCTAACAGCATTCTTTCATTATACTGTGTAACACTGTGTGAAAGCTGCCTGGACTTTTGCTCCATACAAAGCTGTGGGTGTCCATCGCCAAGGACTAGTCTGTCTGAGACCATCCCCTCTCCCTGTCATATTGGCATCGCACCCGCCTCTCACCCTTCGTCCTGTGAATGGTGGGCGCACAGGACGGTGCCACGCAGCCATTCCAGGTTAAGCCCAAATGGGTTTCGTGGGTCACCTAGCCACCAGGCATCGTTCCATGAGTGATATCAATATATAATATCTGTAAGGAGTCCCCCCAATAGACTGTCCCAGGAACTCTACCAGGCACGTCTCACTGGGGGACATCCCAGGGGCCTGGCCCAGGACATTCTGGTGGGAATGTCGCTTGGCTGGCTTTGGGAACGCCTGGGAATTCCCCAGGAAGAGCTAGAGTCTGTCACCAGGGAAAGGGAGGTCTGGACTGCCCTACTGCATGTGCTGCCACCACAAACCTCACCAAGACAAGAGGATTTTTTAATAAATGAACGAATAGAGCTGTAATTCTTCTTGGCCACAGATATTACTCCTTTTTCTGTGGATGCAAAATATGAACTTATTTTAAGGCCTGTCTGTTCTGGCTTTTAATTAAGGCTGGCCTGGCGATGATCCCCTCTATTGAACCAAACAAGATTGTATTAAAACCTTACAGAGCCCTAAAATATCAGTACTGAATATAATCTGAGACTTTGGCAGGCGAGGCTGCATTGGTTGGGTCATGAATTCCGCATAAACAGACAATGCTCAAGCATCTTCTGTTAGCTCAGATGTTACGAGCTAAACGGGCATGGCATTGGCTAGAGAAGAGATTGGAGGATGTGGAGTTGATCAGACCTGCTGTCAAGATCGGTATCTAGAAAAGGCCCGTGACGTATGCTGCAGCACAGTTGGAGGTATTTGCTCTGCAACAACAATGAGGTTGGAGTAGCAATACTCGCATGAATGGGTGGAACGCTGGGTGCCTGAAATGTAGCAAGACAGCAGGAAGCACAGCTGGTGCATCTGTTAATCATCTCAGTCAGTCATCCCTTGACACCTGGATCATTCCCATGACCTGCTGACAAGTGATCCACACTTACATGGCATTCATGTGAAATATATGTGTATGTAAGAGTGTATCTATGTGGGGAGCGGTGGTGCAGTTATTCCACTGTGTAACAAAAAAAAAATTGTTCCTGGGTAGTTTGTGTTATTTCCTAATTGCTTTTGCCTCTAAATTACAAAAAATGGCTATTATTCCCCACAAACTTTGCTTTTGTGACCAGGACAGTGATATTTAGAAATTTACCTCTTTTCAATGAGAAAACAAGTTAATTAGTTTTTTTAGTTCTTGTATAATTCTGGTCACAAAAGCAATGTTTGTGGGGAATGAGCCATTTTCTAGACTTTTAGGCATAAGCAATAAAAAAATAACACTTAGTACCCAGGAACAAAAATTGTGTTACATAGTGTTATCACAATTAAAGTTTGATTATCGCCAACAACAAACGTGATTTATTCGTGAAAACTTAACTTATTGTGGGGAAGCATTATTACGGAGCATATGAAGGTGGCCTGGCATGGTTCTGAACACACCACCACTTTTTTACCATGCCAGTGTGTGTTACAGTGTCAAGTTTGTATTTGCAGTAAAGTATATTAACTCGATTGAACACGGAGGTTAAATCAAAACAATAGTTTATTTTTGTTTTCCTTTGGAACTTTTTACGAGAATGGAAACAGGAAATTAACACTGAACATATGCAGCTGAAGTTAGATCTGTTCATCCCAGCATTCAAGGAAATCTGAGCCTGGCTTCACACCTTTAAGTTGTGATTGAACATTAATTCATGCATTTATGCATAATACAAATAGTATTATTTTCAACACTCTTTGCTGTGTTAGCTGAATTTTGCTTTTATAAATATTCCTTTTGTAGCCAGACAACCGAAATTGTGTGCTTGGAGTTTTTGGTTAACATTCATTTTGAAGATGCTAGGGCTTCCAGGCTGACCATTTGCCCTCTCATTGTGTGCCCGTGTGATGAATTTGGGAATCCTTTTCACTCTATCATGAATATATGAATGAGTATAGACGTGCAAGTCATGTGTGACTGTGTATATATGCATTCCTTTGTGCCTCGATACTGACGTAGATGGTCTGGATATTCTTTTTTTCTGTCTGCAGCTGACACTTCCTCTGACACTTCCTCTGCAAAATTGATTTGATGGAGCAAAGGCACTCAGCGCAGCTCGGTAGAAAAAGGCAACAATGCAACCAGTGTGCATACAGCACGGATCATGTTGGACATCTGACACAGCACCAGAGAACTCACACAGGAGAGAAACCCTTCAAGTGCAGTGTGTGTGGGAGGGCATTTTCAATTTCATCTACTCTTAAAAAACACTGTAGAACACACACAGGAGAGAACCCCTTCAAGTGCCCTGTGTGTGACAAGGCATTTACACGGTCATCAGGTCTTTATAGACACCAGAGAACACACACAGGAGAGAAACTCTTCACGTGCACTGTGTGCTGGAAGGCGTTTTCACAGTCATCCGGTCTTGTATCACACCAGAGAACACACACGGGAGAGAAACCCTTTAGTTGCACTCTGTGCGGGAAGGCGTATGCACAATTACAACATCTACAAAAACACCAGAGAACACACACGGGAGAGAAACCCTTCAGTTGCACTCTGTGTGGGAAGGTGTTTGTACAATCACAACATCTACAAAATCACCAGAGAACACACACGGGAGAGAAACCCTTCAGTTGCACTCTATGTGGGAAGGCGTTTTCACAATTACCACATCTACAAATACACCAGAGAACACACACAGGAGAGAAACCCTTCAGGTGCACTGTGTGTGACAAGGCATTTTCAAATCAATCAGTTCCAAGGAAGCACCAGAGAACACACACGAGAGAGAAACCCTTCAGTTGCACTCTGTGTGAGAAGGCGTTTGCACAGTCATCTGCTCTTGTATTACATCAGAGAACTCACACGGGAGAGAAATCCTTCAGGTGCACTGTGTGTGACAAGGAATTTTTATATCCATCAGTTCTAAGGAACCACCAGAGAACACACACGGGAGAGAAACCCTTCAGTTGCACTCTGTGTGAGAAGGCGTTTGCACAGTCATCAAGACTTAAACATCACCAGAGGACACACAAGCATCAGAAGATCCCCAAGAAATGGAGTCTGAAATCGGCTTGTGAAAGTCAAAGTGCTGCAATGAGCCCATCCCTCATGAAACCAGAAGTGAATCCCAGCTTGGACACTTTTAAAGGTATCAAGGTGAAATGTGAAGAAGTGATGGTGAAGAGCGAAGAAGTGAAGGTAAAATGTGAAGATGAAGATTCAACTCCAAAATCGTACCTTCACATCGATGGAGGCGACGTGAAGCAGGAGGAGAATTCTGACTGTGAGGCAGAGCGAGGCAACTCCCAGCAGTTTGTGGAAGTGGAGGTGTGGGTGGACTTCTTAGACAATACAAAGTCAAATGGAGACCCGGTAGATGTTTTAAGCTTGAGACAATGAAGCTCCAATAGATTCACCTTTGTCACAGGCCTTTAATGAAAAGAACGTGAAGTCGAACACTCAATTCCTGGGTTCAACCTGCAGAGTAAGAGCGGCGAGTATTTGTTGACCTGTGGGTTGGGTAGATGAATAATCGGGAGCAAGAGCCAATAAGCTCCCAAGTATTCCACTGTTATATTCATATTTGCATTGATATGGTGCTTGCTTGCTTCAGCAACTCGGTTGTTTCATATCTCATCACAGACACTCGAAGAGCACCCCCAAGTGGAATGACTCTGTGTGATAAGGTGACCCTGCTCTCGCGTGCATGTGGGCATGAGTCTGTCAGTAGGGGGTGATGATCGATGTGGAATCTCCATTATGTAATTTCTGGATAATGTTTGGAATTGGCCAAATATTGACCATGACACCAGCATGCAATGACCTCTGTGTTTTGAATGACAATAGTATGTTTTACATCCCCTGTTAAGCAGATGGTGCATGTTTTGCTTAATGTTACTGGAGTAGCCAGACATTCATGTCGGATTTGAACCTTGAACCTCTACAATAAATAGAGAATGTGCTACCACTTGGCTTCCCTCAATCTGAGTGTAGGCATGACAGCCTGAATGTTTCTAACTGGTGCAGATGTTCCATTTAGAGTGGTCCACGTTTCACATGCCTACAGAAGGGAGGGCATGACTGGCCGAGAAGAACCGAAGCTTCATGCGGAGCGACAGACCAGGTAGCTTCCACACAGCATAGCGCAGCCGATGAAATGATAATGCCGCCCGACTGATTCGGACCACTCTCACACAGTGTACACACGCAGTGTACCCACAAGATCTACACACACCATGTACACAGCGTACACACAGTTTACCCACACAGTATACAAACAGTCTGTGCATGCACAGTGTATACACACAGTAACAAAAACCGCCATTCGCCACTAAGTGGTGGTGACGTCACCACGGCGCTTGTCCCAGGCTATGTGCACGGGGTAGATCCAGGTGTCATGCGTCGACTGACTGAGATGACTGGCCAATGCACCACCTGTTCCCCGACTGCGCCAACAAACAGTGTACACACACAATGTTCACTATCTTGAATTTGGAGCTTTTGTGACTGCAGGAATTACCCGTTGGTTCTCTCGGTAAAGTCACGTATAAAGATAAAATAATAAATTAAATAATAACATACGTTTCGATTGCAACACAAGCAATCATCACCAAGTATACCTGATGCTTGTGTTGCAATCGAAACGTCGTATGTTATTATTTAATTTATTACTTTATCTTTATACGTGACTTTACCGAAATAACCAACGAGTAATTCCAGCAGTCACGAAAGCTCCAAATTCAAGATTGAACCACTTCTACGGGGAAGTTCCAAGTTTATCTTTTTCTCTTATCCTGGGTTTTTTGTTTTCTCTCTCTGCCTGTGTATTTAGTGTATTTTTTCTGTCTCCACTCGTTTTTGTCGTTCTTATGTTCTGCTCTGTCTGTGTGTCTCCGTTCCTCTTGTCTTATGTTTCATCTTTCTTTGGAATTTTCACACTTAAATTCTAACTTAGCAATCTTTGAAATACGTAATCGACCAGGCTATGCGTTAATTGTGTGTTGACCGACTCTCTGTGTTGTATTACATAACATTGCGATATTTTGCTAAGTTATTTAATTTAGTGTGTTCTTTCTCCCTCCTAATGTTCAAGCTTGCGTACTTTACCAGGCGTGCTTCGTATTCATTGACATGTTAATTTTTTCTCTAACCCCTCCAACTCTCTCTGCCTCCGCCCCGCTCTGTCTATTTAAGGCCTCGCTACCGAGACAATCTCCCTCTCTGTGTCTGTGTTACTCTCTCTCTATGTATCTTGGTGATATCTGTCTGCTTATATGTCTGTCTATAGTTTTCTGGTTAAATGTTTTGTTGCTATTTCATTTATACCTAATGATGATTGCTTGTGTTGCAATCGAAACGTCGTATGTTATTATTTAATTTATTATGTTATCTTTATACGTGACTTTACCGAAAGAACCAACGAGAATGTTCACTATGTTTTTGTTGAGCTCACGCACCCAATGGGTCTCTGTTCAAGAGAGGGAGCCATAGAAATGGAATCTAAATAAACTTGAACTCTAACCCTGATCTCGCTCTCTGACGTCACCACTCATTAACTTTGCGTGAGACGCGAGGGGGAGGTGTCCCCCACTAGTGACGTCATGTCACCGAGGTATATACCCCCCCAAATCCACCTCCACCGGGAGTTTGAGCGTGACGTCAGGTCTGCCGATTTCCGTTCCAGGAAAGTGCTTATTTGGGACGGGGTCAGCAGCCAAGCACCATCACCTGACATGGGCCCCTCTCATTAACATAAGTTACCCTGCTGCTCGTTGGGGGAGGGGATTGTGTGAACCCCGCAAATGACGTCATGTCACCTGCTGCCGCATGACGTCATGAGCCACCAGGTTGCTGCTGCTGCTGCGCGCACGCTCGCTCACTGAGATCCGAGGTGAGAAGTTTACATCGTGGTGGTTGTTGTTGTGAACCCAGGTAGAGCCTCGCTCCTACTCCCTCGTAGGGATAGCAATTGAGTAGCAGCGAGTATGGAATCGATGTCCAGATTGAAACATTACAACGCGGGGCCTAGCCATACGGGGACTTGCCTCCTGCCCTCGCCTGATTGCAATTGCTTTAATTCTCTGCTTAAGTTTAATTTGTCTTCACCTGGCTCACTACTTTGAAACTTTGTTTTACTTGAAATATTTCTACGTTTTTATTTTATTTTACCAGGCATAGCCCACTTGAGCTACACGGCTCGTTTTTCAGAAGCCACCTGCCCACAACACAGTGGGCTTATCAACTTGTGGAAATCTTAATTTTGGAGCTTTCGTGACTGCAGGAATTATTCTTTGGTTCTTTCGGTAAAGTCACGTATAAAGATAAAATAATAAATTAAATAATAGCATACGACGTTTCGATCGCAACACAAGCAATCATCATCAGGTATAATGAAATAGCGACATAAAATCTAACCAGAAAACTATAGACAGACATATAAGCAGACAGATATCACCAAGATACATAGAGCGAGCAACACAGGTACAGAGAGGGGTGATCGTCTCTGTGGGGTGGCCTTAAATAGACAGAGGGGGGCGGAGGCAGCGAGAGGGAGGGGTTAGAGACAAAATTTACATGTCGTTTTACATAACATTTCGATACTTTGCTAGGTTATTTAATTTTAGTGTGTTTCTTTCTCCCTCTAAGCCTGCGTACTTCTCTACGCGTCTCCTCGTACTCATTGACATGTAAATTTTGTCTCTAACCCCTCCCTCTCGCTGCCTCCGCCCCCCTCTGTCTATTTAAGGCCACCCCACAGAGACGATCACCCCTCTCTGTACCTGTGTTGCTCGCTCTATGTATCTTGGTGATATCTGTCTGCTTATATGTCTGTCTATAGTTTTCTGGTTAGATTTTATGTCGCTATTTCATTATACCTGATGATGATTGCTTGTGTTGCGATCGAAACATCGTATGCTATTATTTAATTTATTATTTTATCTTTATACGTGACTTTACCGAAAGAACCAAAGAATAACTTGTGGAAATGTTTATCGGTCAAATACTCTAAACGCGTGGTGATGTTGACTCTAAATGTGCAGGGAAACCCGCAGGATCCGGAGGAGAATCCACGCGACCACGGAGAGAGAGGGACACGCAAACTCCAAATATACAGCCATAATACAGGTTTGTTTGGGATTGATCGCGTAAATAAGTCAATGTGCCGTTAACCCCGCCACCACCCGACTGCCAATTAGTAAGGGGTTTGTCACGTAAACAGAACGTGGCCAATGCGTCACAAGTACAGCACTAGTGTGTAGTGTAGTGTATAGTAGTGTACAGTGTATAGTGTAGTGTATGGTAGTGTATAGTGTAGTGTACTAGTACAGCATATCGGTGTGTTGAAGAGCCAAGCCACAACATTTACAATCTGAGTACAACGTTTTGACACTAATTCCAACTAGCTTCATCAGACGACAGCCACATGTTGTGGCTTGGCTCTGTGGGAATAGAAATCGGCTCGCTGGGTTCATAGCGCAGCACGCTAACCGTTGCACTACCGCTCCCCACTCACTCACAAACTTCATCGGAAGTATAGTATTTATCCAGCAGTAACTAAGTTACCCGGCTTAGCTCAGGTCTCAGTAATCAAACACTAAGAGTAATGTCTCTGCTTTTTTATGTAATTAAGGTGTATCGTACCATATCGAGACTTGGGGATTGGGTTGTTCTTTGTTTTTTATGTCTCTGCCTCTGCTCACATTCATTGACGATTTTTATGATTTTGGGCAAGCCCGTCTAAAGCTGCGTGACCAGGAGTTGGAGCCATTTGCTGTTCAACTTGGCTTGTGACAGAAATTCACTCTGGCCCCATGCATTACATGACATAGCATCTTCATTAATTATGTAGTTTGAGAAGCCCACAATAGCCATATAAATAAATTGCATTCGTTATAGTTAAAATTATACGCACATCGATGCCTGGTTATAGTTAAGGGATCGTTCTCTGGTCAACCATGTTATATCTGCTGATGATCTGGAAATGGCTACTCAAGGAGATGGGGTTAGATAATCTTGTTCTGTGCCTGGATAATTCCATCATGAAAGGTGGCCTTGCGTATGTTCCACCAAAATAAATCACCTGCCTGGGAATTTCATGTCATACAACACTGTACCTGCTCAACTCCCCATGAGTAATCAGGCAGTTCTACAAGTGGTGGAGGAGCTTCCATGCCTGGTTAATGTGTTCACGACCAGCTCTGGTTTGGCAGCCAAAGTCTCACTTTAAATTTGTCTAACAGCATTCTTTCATTATACTGTGTAACACTGTGTGAAAGCTGCCTGGACTTTTGCTCCATACAAAGCTGTGGGTGTCCATCGCCAAGGTCTAGTCTGTCTGAGACCATCCCCTCTCCCTGTCATATTGGCATCGCACCCGCCTCTCACCCTTCGTCCTGTGAATGGTGGGCGCACAGGACGGTGCCACGCAGCCATTCCAGGTTAAGCCCAAATGGGTTTCGTGGGTCACCTAGCCACCAGGCATCGTTCCATGAGTGATATCAATATATAATATCTGTAAGGAGTCCCCCCAATAGACTGTCCCAGGAACTCTACCAGGCACGTCTCACTGGGGGACATCCCAGGGGCCTGGCCCAGGACATTCTGGTGGGAATATGTCGCTTGGCTGGCTTTGGGAACGCCTGGGAATTCCCCAGGAAGAGCTAGAGTCTGTCACCAGGGAAAGGGAGGTCTGGACTGCCCTACTGTATGTGCTGCCACCACAAACCTCACCAAGACAAGAGGATTTTTTAATAAATGAACGAATAGAGCTGTAATTCTTCTTGGCCACAGATATTACTCCTTTTTCTGTGCATGCAAAATATGAACTTATTTTAAGGCCTGTCTGTTCTGGCTTTTAATTAAGGCTGGCCTGGCGATGATCCCCTCTATTGAACCAAACAAGATTGTATTAAAACCTTACAGAGCCTTAAAATATCAGTACTGAATATAATCTGAGACTTTGGCAGGCGAGGCTGCATTGGTTGGGTCATGAATTCCGCATAAACAGACAATGCTCAAGCATCTTCTGTTAGCTCAGATGTTACGAGCTAAACGGGCATGGCATTGGCTAGAGAAGAGATTGGAGGATGTGGAGTTGATCAGACCTGCTGTCAAGATCGGTCTCTAGAAAAGGCCCGTGACGTATGCTGCAGGGCAGTAGGAGGTATTTGCTCTGCAACAACAATGAGGTTGGAGTAGCAATGCTCACATGAATGGGTGGAACGCTGGGTGCCTGAAATGTAGCAAGACAGCAGGAAGCACAGCTGGTGCATCTGTTAATCATCTCAGTCAGTCATCCCTTGACACCTGGATCATTCCCATGACCTGCTGACAAGTGATCCACACTTACATGGCATTCATGTGAAATATATGTGTATATAAGAGTGTATCTATGTGGGGAGCGGTGGTGCAGTTATTCCACTGTGTAACAAAAAAAAAATCTGTTCCTGGGTATTTTGTGTTATTTCCTAATTGCTTTTACCTCTAAAGTAAAAAAATGGCTATTATTCCCCAAAAACTTTGCTTTTGTGACCAGGACAGTGATATTTAGAAATTTACCTCTTTTCAATGAGAAAACAGGTTAATTAGTTTTTTTAGTTCTTGTATAATTCTGGTCACAAAAGCAATGTTTGTGGGGAATGAGCCATTTTCTAGACTTTTAGGCATAAGCAATAAAAAAAACAACACTTAGTACCCAGGAACAAAAATTGTGTTACATAGTGTTATCACAATTAAAGTTTGATTATCGCCGACAACAAACGTGATTGATTCGTGAAAACTTCACTTATTGTGGGGAAGCATTATTACGGAGCATATGAAGGTGGCCAGGTATGGTTCTGAACACACCACCACTTTTTTACCATGCCAGTGTGTGTTACAGTGTCAAGTTTGTATTTGCAGTAAAGTATATTAACTCGATTGAACACGGAGGTTAAATCAAAACAATAGTTTATTTTTGTTTTCCTTTGGAACTTTTTACGAGAATGGAAACAGGAAATGAACACTGAACATATGCAGCTGAAGTCAGATCTGTTCATCCCAGCATTCCAGGAAATCTGAGCCTGGCTTCACACCTTTAAGTTGTGATTGAACATTAATTCATGCATTTATGCATAATACAAATAGTATTATTGTCAACACCCTTTGCTGTGTTAGCTGAATTTTGCTTTTATAAATATTCCTTTTGTAGCCAGACATCCGAAATTGTGTGCTTGGAGTTTTAGGTTAACATTCATTTTGAAGATACTAGGGCTTCCAGGCTGACCATTTGCCGTCTCATTGTGTGCCCGTGTGATGAATTTGAGAATCCTTTTCACTCTATCATGAATATATGAATGAGTATAGACGTGCAAGTCATGTGTGACTGTGTATATATGCATTCCTTTGTGCCTCGATACTGACGTAGATGGTCTGGATATTCTTTTTTTCTGTCTGCAGCTGACACTTCCTCTGACACTTCCTCTGCAAAATTGGTTTGATGGAGCAAAGGCACTCAGCGCAGCTCGGTAGAAAAAGGCAACAATGCAACCAGTGTGCATACAGCACGGATCATGTTGGACATCTGACACAGCACCAGAGAACTCACACAGGAGAAAAACCCTTCACGTGCAGTGTGTGTGGGAGGGCATTTTCAATGTCATCTACTCTTAAAAAACACTGGAGAACACACACAGGAGAGAAACCCTTCAAGTGCCCTGTGTGTGACAAGGCATTTACACGGTCATCAGGTCTTTATAGACACCAGAGAATACACACAGGAGAGAAACTCTTCACGTGCACTGTGTGCTGGAAGGCGTTTTCACGGTCATCCGGTCTTGTATCACACCAGAGAACACACACGGGAGAGAGGCCCTTTAGTTGCACTCTGTGCGGGAAGGCGTATGCACAATTACAACATCTACAAAAACACCAGAGAACACACACGGGAGAGAAACCCTTTAGTTGCACTCTGTGCGGGAAGGCGTTTGCACAATTACAACATCTACAAAAACACCAGAGGACACACACGGGAGAGAAACCCTTCAGTTGCACTCTGTGCGGGAAGGCGTTTGCACAATTACAACATCTACAAAAACACCAGAGAACACACACGGGGGAGAAACCCTTCAGTTGCACTGTGTGTGACAAGGCATTTTCAAATCAATCAGTTCTAAAGAAGCACCAGAGAACACACACGAGAGAGAAACCCTTCAGTTGCACTCTGTGTGAGAAGGCGTTTGCACAGTCATCAAGTCTTAAACATCACCAGAGGACACACAAGCATCAGAAGATCCCCAAGAAATGGAGTCTGAAATCGGCTTGTGAAAGTCAAAGTGCTGCAATGAGCCCATTCCTCATGAAACCAGAAGTGAATCCCAGCTTGGACACTTTTAAAGGTATCAAGGTGAAATGTGAAGAAGTGATGAAGAGCGAAGAAGTGAAGGTGAAATGTGAAAAAGTGATGGTGAAGAGCGAAAAAGTGACGGTAAACTGTGAAGATGAAGATTCAACTCCAAAATCGGACCTTTACATCGATGGAGGCAACGTGAAGCAGGAGGAGAATTCTGGCTGTGAGGCAGAGCGAGGCAACTCCCAGCAGTTTGTGGAAGTGGAGGTGTGGGTGGACTTCTTAGACAATACAAAGTCAAATAGAGACCCGGTAGATGTGTAAGCTTGAGACAATGAAGCTCCAATAGATTCATCTTTGTCACAGGCCTTTAATGAAAAGAACGTGTAGTCGAACACTCAATTCCTGGGTTCAACCTGCAGAGTAAGAGCGACCAGTATTTGTGGAGCTGTGGGTTGGGTAGATGAATAATCAGGAGCAAGAGCCAATAAGCTCCTAAGTATTCCACTATTATATTCATATTTGCATTTATATGGTGCTTGCTTAATTGCCTCAGCAACTCAGTTTTGTTTCACATCTCATCACAGACACTTGAAGAGCACCTTCAAGTGGCAGCTGCCTCTATCAATGACCCTGCTGTCGCCTGCATGTGGGCATGAGTCTGTCAGTAGGGGGTGATGATTGATGTGTAATCTCCATTATGTAATTTATGGATAATGTTTGGAATTGCCCAAATATTGACCATGACACCAACATGCAATGACCTATGTGTTTTGAATGACACAATAGTATGTTTTACATCCACTTAAGCAGACGGTGCATATTTGGTTTAATGTTACTGGAGTAGTCAGGGGTGCCTGTGGGATTTGAACCTTGAACCTCTGCAATAAATAGAGAATGTGCTTCTATTTGGCTTCCCTCAATCTGAGTAGGCATTACAGCCTGAATGTTTCTAACCAGCGCAGATGTTCCATTTAGGGGGGGTCTACGTTTCACATGCCTGTTGAAAGGAGGGCATTACTGTGGCCGAGAAGAACCGGAGCGACAGACCAGGTCGCTTCCACACAGCATAGCGCAGCTGATGAAAAGATAATGCTGCCCGACTATTGGGACCACCCATACAGTGTACACTCACAGTGTACCCACACCATGTACACAGTGTACGCAGAGTTTACCCACACAGTATACAGTCTGTCCACGCACAGTGTACACATACAGTAACAACAACCGCCATTCGTCACTAAGTGGCGGTGACGTCACCACGGCGCTTGTGCCAGGCTGTGTGCACGGGGCAGACCCAGGTGGCATGGGTTGACTGAGATGAGGCTCCTTGGAGGAGGGGATTGTGTGTTGAACCCCGTAATTGACGTCACCGCCTGCTGCCGCATGACGTCACAAGATAACAAAGCTGCTGCTCCACATTTACATCGTATTCTTTCGGTCTCTCGGTAAAGTCACGTAGAACAAAAACATTTACAAAAAACTACGTCGTTTTGATCGCAACACAAGCAATCATCATCAGGAGAAAAAAGAGGGGGAAAGCTGCTGAGGCAGGCTGTTTTAAAGGTTTGAAATGGGTGTAGCCCAAGGGTCATAAACGGAGTGGGCAGAGCTAGTGATGTTAAAGTGATACATTTGCATGTAAATGTAAGATCGGAGAGCTACCTCCACAACGAGGGTGCAGAAAGTGAGAAATTGTATTGTGAGATTCGCTAATCTCAATACAATTTCTCACTTTAACATCATTAGCCCAGCCCACTTCGTTTATGACCCTTGGGCTACACCCATTTAAAACCTTTAAAACAGCCAGCATCAGCAGCTTTCCCCTTCTTTTTTTCTCGTGATGATTGCTTGTGTTGTGATCGAAACGTCGTAGTTTTTTGTAAAAAAAAAAAGTTCTACGTGACTACCGAAAGACCCAAAGAATATTAATTCCTGCAGTCACGAATGCTTTAAGTCAAGATTTAAGTTTACAGCTTGGTTGTTGTCGTGGTGGTGGTTGTTGCATTTGTGAACCCAGGTACAGCCTCACTCCTTTTTTCTATTGTAGGGATACCAATTGAGTAGCAGCGAGTATGGAATCGATGTCCTGGTTGAACATTACAATGCGGGGCCTAGCCGTGCGGGGACTTGCCTCCTGCCCTCGCCTGATTGCATTTGCTTTAATTTTCTGCTTAAGTTAAATGTCTTCACCTGGCTCACTACTTTTAAACTTTTTTCTATCTTAAATATTTCTACGTTTTTTATTTTTATTTTACCAGGCATAGCCTATTTGAGCTATACCGCTCTTTTTCAGAAGCAACCTGCCCAAAACAAAGTGGGCTTATCAACGTGTGGAAATATTTATCGGTCAAATATTATAAACGCGTGGTGATTTTGACTCTAAATGTGCAGGGGAAAACCGCGGTATCCGGAGCAAAATCCACGCGACCATGGGTGAACGCAGGTTCAGCGCGGTGGCACAGCGTGCGGTGCGGGCTCCTGTTGAGAGCGTGAGAGTGTCAGCTAGCTCGGGTTACGTTGGGGGCATGATACTATGGCTGACCTGGGGACATGTGACCGGATGATACTGGAGGGGGGGCACCGGTGGAGGGGGCCAATTGGTGGTCACATGGTCCAAGAAGAACTCTCGAGAGCCTTCGGGCAAGGGGGCGAGAGAGACCGAGAAGGTGGGCGGGGCGAGAGGCGGAGCCAGCCCCAGCCCAGCCCGATACAGTAGAACCTCTGGTCACGAACGCTTCTGACCACGACCAAATCGGGTTCCGACTAAAAAATGCACAACATTTTTTAATCTGGTCACGAACACATACTTGGGTGGTGATCAAACACGGCCGCGGCCGATTTCCCCTTCCGTGCCATTTTTTTGTAAGCGCCAAATTTTCTGTTTGTTTACAAACAGCAGCGACCCACGTGTGGCGGCATGCTCAGTCAGTTTCGCTTAGTAATCGGTCTCGGTCAGACATGCGCTCATTCGCTGTGAACTCTGTGCAGTATTTTGTGTATTTTTGCATTAATTTTGCAATTACACAAAGCGTAAGTTATATAACTTTTGTTATATAAAATTCCTAGTAAGATATTAATTTTGTGAGTGTAGTCATACCCCTCCCCCCTCATTCAAGCCATAATTTAGAGAGCGAAAGCGCTGAGTTCGTAAATCGCTAACATAAGATCCCGTTAATATCTTCTCGCATCATTCATATGATGATGCGGTGAAGTAAACGTTCATACGATATTATGGTGAATGCTTCCAAAAACAATACTGTACCCAAATATTACTGTTAACTTACTTTCAATAGAAACATGAATTGCTCATACGAATATTCTCTCTCTCAGAATCGACCGACTGATGTAGCAGACGAAACAATCATCTTGTTGAACGATTCTAAACCTTGACGCGGCAATGTTAGTTTCTCTGTTTAAAGTTTTCTCAGTGTTATTCAATGTTTTTACATTTAGTTTACTATTACACTGTGAATTCTATGGCATAATTAACAATTTTTGTGCTTAAAAATCTTTCAAAAACAATATTTATATACAGTTCGTAGGAGTCTGGAACGGATTAATCGTATTTACATACAATCCAATGGGGAAATAAGGTTCGAGTCATGACCAAATCGGGTTGCGACCAAAGTTATGGAACGAATTATGGTCGTGACCAGTGGTTCTGCTGTATCAGGGGGGCCCTGAGAGGGGCTTGGGGTTCTTACTGTTGGAGAGGCCGAAGATCCACGTCAAGCTTGAAGCCTCCAGCCACGCGGTCCGGGACCCCGCTTGTGGTCCGGACCGGGATAGTGGAACCGCGTCTAGTTCCGTTGTAGCATGGTTAGTTTGGTGGTCACCACTCGAGAGTGTGTTGTGTTAATAGCTTGGAGTATGTTGTGCTAAGAGTTGAATAAACGTGTTGCTCCCAAGACAACGTCTGCAACTCAGTTTGACTCACCACAAAGGTAACCGGATGGGTCTGCGCAAGCCTATTGTACATCCCATTTGCTGGTTATGCATGCATACACCACGCGTGGTGTAGTTGTGGTTTATGGTGGTGTAAAGTATAGTGTGCGGTGAATTGTAGTGTGTGGTCAATTTTCTGATGTGTGGTGAAATATGTATGGTGTTGTGTATAGTGTGTACAGTGCATAGTGTAAGAAGCCTGTATGGGTTTATCATGTTGTAATGTGAGGTTATATCTGGGTCATTGACGGATTACAACTCGTCACGATGATTGGCTCTGCCGGTCCTGGTCCATAGCCAATGGGGGGAAGCCTAGGGGCGTGGCCCTGACGTAATGGAAAGGTGACAGCTGTAAGTAGAGGATTGGTTCTGCTGGCTTTGGCCACAGCCAATGGGGAGATGAGTCAGGGGTGTGGTCCCGGGAGCCTACGAGGGAGCCTGGAAGACTCCATAGAGGCTAACCAGGATTGGTGGAAACGTACCACGTGACCCGGGTATTAAATAGGGGTGAAGACGAACGACACGTGGTCAGAACGGGAACGAACGGAGGAGGGGGCCGCACGTGAGCGGGGCTCCGGGTTGCCACGTGGCGGCGCGTCTCTCTATCCCTCTCACGCTGTCAGCAGCGTGAAGGAAAGCTGTAATGAAAAGTGAATAAAAGACCGGATTCCAGAAGTCGCCTCAACGACCTTTATTACACTGTGACAAATGACACGTACTCCTCAGGTGATGAACAGGTCTGTCGCTGTCTTTCCGAAAGACCTGTTCTTCACCTGAGGACGGCTGCTTGCGTTGTGGCCGAAACGTCGTGAGAATTGTTTTATTTTTATTATTTTATTATTTCCCTTCTACGTGACTTTACCGAAAGAACCAAGAAGATGAATCCCTGCAGTCAGGAAAGCTTTAAATCGAAATTTTACAGTGGACGTTGTTGGAGGATACTCATATTTTTTATGATTTTTTACCCAAGTTAAAATCCAGTGAAGCCAATGCTATCATGAAATATTTTATACATTCAGTATTAAATCTTTTATACATTCAGTATAAAAGATTTCATGATAGTATTGTTATTAACCAAGCAAAGTCGTAACTTGCTTTGGTGCTTCCATCTTTCCTGCCGTTTGGCTGTTATCTCCGACTCTCTGAGTTGCATTGCCCTGTTAGGTGCCTCTGCATTAACGGGCTGGGGTCTCACTAACATGGCCACCTTTGCTCCCTTAGTCTCGATGGCTCTGGCTGTGTGATGGGCTGTGTGTCTCACTGGCGTGACCACCATTACGATGGTTCACTTGCGTGGATGCGCTGGACTCACAGCGCAGTTGGCAGCGCCGCAGCTTGTGTTACACATAGACATGACATTAACTTACTAATCCCCCTAATCTCCCTGCATAATCTTTCCCATCAACATAGTGCTAATCTCCCATTAACACTGCTGTTGTATGAATATGCGGGGATGATACTCTTATGCGGCGATGGAAGCTCATTTCATGCGAATCTCTCTCTCCCTAATCACCCCCATTAACACAACTGACGTACTTGCGTCCGGGGATGGAATTCCTTTCCAGCTCAGACCCCGCTTGCTTGCCAATTGCCACATAAATAACCTCTTGTTGTAACAGCTCTCTCGCTGGTTCAGCAGTTCCACTGCTGGATTATTTTTTCCGCCTGAGGATGACCGCTTGTGTTGCGATCGAAACGTCGTGATTTCTTATTTTTTGTTTTATTTTATTTTTCTACCTACGTGACTTTACCGAAAGAACCAAAGAGTATGGATTCCTGCAGTAACAAACGCTTCAAATCAAGATAGGACAGCACCAATTCCAGTGTCGCTGGCATCCGTGTCCAACACAAAGGGCAAATAGAAATCTGGGAAGCCGAGGGAAGGCGGGCGTGTTGACGAGGCCATTGCGTAACGCAACAAACGCGGCCTCTTCCCCGCACCGAATTCTCTGGCCCTTAGCAGTGAGCGCATCGAGCGGTTTTGCAATTGTCACGAAGTTGGGGACAAACCAGTGAAATGATGCAAACCTGAACAAAACTGCGAACTTCACCCACCAACTTAGGGGTTGGCCATGTGTGCACGCACAGTTTTGTCAGGATCCGTGGCTATCCTGGACTCACTAACAATTTAGCCCAATACTGCAATGATGTTTACAAGAGATGACAGTTTAGTGGTTTAAATTTGAGATTGACCACCCGCACGCACTTTGACAAACATGGACCGCAGTCACTGCAAATGCTCCTGAAACGTGCGCCCGAATACAATTATGTCGTCCAGGTAAATGAGGCATTGGAGACCTGCCTAGACCAGTTCCATAAGCTGGTGGAACATGGCAGGAATGGAATGCAGCCCCATGGGGAAGAAACTAAATTGGAAGAAGCCTTGGAGTGTTGGGAACGCGATTTTAGGCCTAGATTCTTCATCCAAGGGCAGCTTACAAAATCCTGACAACAAATCGAGGGTCAAAAATAACCACGCCATAGAAATTTTGTTCAGCTTGCGGAAATCTATGCAAAAGCGCAGACTCCCATCCCGTTGTTTTTAAATCAAAACAATGGGAGCCCCCCACGGGCTGGTAGAGGGGGAAATGTCCGCAGCCAGCATCTCGTCAACTGCCTGGCAAACGTGGTCCTTCTCCCTGGGACTGAGCCTATACGAATTCTGCCTTGATTTGAAGCTTTCGTGAATGCAGGAATCCATACTCTTTGGTTCTTTCAGTAAAGTCACGTAGTTAGAAATAAAATAAATATATAAACATAGACATAACTTCAACCGAGAAGATGGATACAAATTGAGAAATCATTGGAAGGATTGAGACCTCCTTTACCAGTGGCAAAATATAGTAATAGGTTTTTACCCTTTCAACTGGTACAAAAACTGACACTTTTATACAAGGCATCATGTTTGCAACAACCACAATACAAGCAGTAAAATGCAAACAAAAAGAAGCAACTCTGATGATGATAATGATATGCACGGTCGTTGAAGTTGATTGATCCACACCCGAGACAGCATTTCTTAGAGCCGAGTCTCCATTGGTGTTGGACCAGATGACGCCAAAAGGCGTACAACTCAAAGACAGCACACTATCAGAGTATTGATAGCTCGGGGTAAGCATTTACACTGAGACCTCCTTACCAATGGCAAAATATAGTAATAGGTTTTTACCCTTTCAACTGGTACAAAAACTGACACCTTTGTTATGTGAGGATATATCCGGGTTGCTGATGGATCACACCTCGTTACGATTGGCTCTGCCGGTCCTGGCCCATAGCCAATGGGGGGGAAGTCTAGGGGCGTGGCCCTAACGTAATGGGAAGGTGACATCTGTAAGTAGAGGATTGGTTCTGCTGGCTTTAGCCACAGCCAATGGGGGGACGAGCCAGGGGCGTAGCCCTGTGGCTGTATAGCAACATCTGGAAGGTTCCAGGGGTGAGGCTGAGGATTGGCTGCATGGTATCACGTGGGCCAGGGGTTATAAGGGGTGGAGAGACAGCTCGAGGTCAGTGTAGAGGGGCTGAAGAGAGACCACGTCTGTGCCTCCGGCACGCCAGCGGCCACGTGGCAGGCCGGAGGCTGTCTCCCACACGCCGTCAGGCAGAAGTGTGACGGAGCGAGAAAGCGAGCGAACGCCACGCTCAAGGAATGGAAGTAACGGGGAAAAAGGAACCCAGCATGTGAGGGAGCTGTGTAATGAAGAACGAATAAAGAAAAGACAATCGTCCAGAGCGGATTTATTACACATGTGCATTTTTCTGAGATGGCATCAAGAGGCTGCAAGCATCCGGCAGATGCATTTTGCTATGTTTGCGGCCAATTTATCAAGACAAGAGCAAAAAAGTACTGTGGAAGCATCTGCTAAGATGTGCGAGGCCTACAAGGCATATTTCAGCATGCCTGTCGGGGATCAAGACAAACTCTGGGCACCTCATTTCACCTGCGAGCAATGCAAAACAACTCTGGAAAGTAACATGGACAATTGTTGCTTGGAGTTTTATTTTATAACATTTGTTAAAAAATTTAAATTGTAAAAGTTTTAAATTTCCAAATGATTTACAATTTTGAATGTTATTGAAAAAATATATCATATATGAGAAATGTTGCGAGAATCTCTTACACATTAGTAATGGGTGAAATAAATGTATTTTTGTAGGATGGTACAGAGGGGAAAAGAGCCATGAAGTTCGCGATCCCAAGCATTTGGCGGGAACCCACTGACCACTCAAGCAACTGCTACTTCTGCATGGTGGACCCTTCCAAACGTCGGACTGGCAAGAATGCACATGCTATCACGCCCCGGTGCCACACTGCCATGAGCTCCCCGTACCCACTCCACCGGAGTGAGAGCAGCAAGTCAGAGAGCAAGGAAGATGTTGTAGATCCAGATGACAATTTCAAAGGTGGAGCTAAGGAGTGAAACCCATACTACCCCAACCAAAAAGACCTCAACGACTTGATCAGAGATCTTGGTCTCACCAAGTCCAACGCCGAGCTTTTGACGTCTAGTCTCAAGCAGTGGAACTTGTTGGATGAAAGTGTGCAAGTTGCAGATCAGAGGAAGCGTCATCAACCTTTTTGCAGCTTCTTCACCCGTCAAGCTGGGCTCTGCTTCTGCCACAATGTGACCAGTCTGTTGGAGGCAATTGGAATCGCCTGTAACTAGAATGAGTGGCGCTTCTCAATTGACAGCTCATCCAGGAGCCTCAAAGCCGTGCTGCTCCATAATGGTAACAAGTACCCGTCTCTTCCCCTGGCTCACTCAGAGCACCTCAAAGAGGATTACAACAGCATTAAGACCTTGCTGGATCTTTGCCTTTGGGACAGCAGGGACACCAAGGCGAACTACCACAGGTGGGACTGGCCACAGCGGACCGAGTTCTCTGTGGGGAGGAACATCAAGTGGGAGCCACTGGTGGACCCCGGAAGGTGCTGATGCCACCACTGCACATCAAATTGGACCTTATGAAACAATTTGTCAGAGCTGTAGATAAGGCGTCAGCAGACTTCAAGTTCCTTCAAGACTTCTTCCCTAAGCTGTCTCAGGCAAAGGTTAAAGCTGGTGTCTTCGTCGAACCACAGATAAAGAAGATCCTGGAGTGCAATGAATTCCCCAAAAAGATTACTAGTAAGGAGAAAGCGGCTTGGAACAGCTTTGTCGCAGTGGTTCGGGGTTTCCTGGGCAATCACAAGGTCGAAAACTATGTGGAGCTGGTTGAGAATCTGGTGAAGAACTACGGCACAATGGGCTGGATGTCCCTCAAAGTCCATATCCTTGATGCTCATCTTGATAAATTCAAGAACATGGGAGCGTACTCGGAGCAAGGCGAGTGCTTCCACCAGGATATATTGGACTTTGAACGCCGCTACTAAGGACAGTATAACGCGAACATGATGGGAGACTACATTTGGGGGCTGATTCGTGAAAGTGATTTACAGTATAATCGTAAATCTAAAACTACTCACTTCTAAATCTTTTGTAGTAATTTTTGTATGACTTTAGTATAAATACATGTCAATTTTGATTCTGATGATTTTCTATACTTTTTAGGCATAAGCAATTACGAAATAACACTTACTACTCAAGAATAAAAATTGTGTTACATAGTGTAATTATCACCAGCACGAATCATCACCACCACCACCACCACCCGCCCATCATACCCACCACCCATCACCATCACAAACCATCACCACCACCCAGCCATCATAACCATCACCACCCATCATGAGCATCAACACCCATCCTCTTCACCACCCATAATCAGCATCAACACCAATCATCAACCACCTATCAACACCACCATTATAATCACCACCCATCAACCATCATCACCAACCATTATTGCATTATCATCTTCACCACCCTTCATGCTTACCACCCATCATCAACAATGTTGCCGAGTGGACGACCGGCGACCGTCCGAGCGCGACTCGATGTCCGTGCCGAGTTCGAGCGACGTCTCAGTGCGGGGGGTAGGAGGGGGGGGGGGGCCCAGGTCATGGCGAACGTGGACCCCGGGGGGCCTCCTGGCAACCCACGTCCATGGGGCCCCGGTGCCCTCTCTCTAGAGAGCTCCAGGTCGATCATCAAGGTGGTGGTGTGGTTTGTGTGGTATGCCGATGGTAGCCACGATCTGTCTTGGTGATGGTGGTGTAGTGAGTCTGCTGGTGGTAGCGGTGATCTTTGTCTTGGTGAGGTTGGTGGTGGTGGTTAGTGGCGAGTATGCTGGTGGTAACAGTGATATCTTGGCGAGGTTGGTGGTGTAATTGTGGTATGCTGGTGGTAGCGGTGATCTGTCCTGGTGAGGTTGGCGGTGTGGGGAGCGGTAGTGGTCAGCGCTACGAACCCGGTAGAGGCCCGAGTTTGATTTCCGCTCACGGCCAACACCAATGACAATAATCTGAACTGGTCCTGGGCCTCCCCTAGGTCGACTCGGCCTCAAATGAGCACCTGGTGCGGTGTGTCGTAAACATCGCCACTGGGGGGAGACAAAGGCGGTCATGTGCCGTGCTAGACCTCATAGGCGCTACTCGCTAACAGCACCTGTCCCTTCAGTCTGTTAAGGCTATACGGGGGATCTTTGTCTAAGTGAGGTTGGTGGTGGCAATGGTTGACAGTGGTAGTGGTTTATGGTGGTAGCGGTGATGGTGACAGTGGTAGTGGTGAGGATGGCTGCTGGGAGCGGTGACGGTAAAGTTGGTAGTGGCACAACAAAGATCTCCCGTGTAGCCTGTAACAGGCTGTAGGGGCAAGTGCTATAGTTAGTACTGAGTAGCAGCGTCTATGAAGGCCGGCACTGGGGGCACACAGAGGACATGGGTGTCCAACACCAGGCGATGTTTACTACACTATCACCACCGCTGCCCCAGGTAACTCACTTAAGGCTGAGTCGACCTAGGGGAGGCTCGGCCGGTTCAGATAATCGTCGCTACCGGCGGTGGTGGCCGTGAGCGGGAGTCGAATTCAAGTCTGCGGGGTTTGTTGCGCAGCGTAGCGCCAAGCATGTTACCAGGTGTAAAGCCCCAACTGAGCTGCTACGTAGTTCTTTCAGAAGCGACCTGGCCATCACATGATAGCAGCTCAACCAAGTGGCTGATAGAATAATCGCGTGGGAATTTATAACGCGTGGTGACGTCGATTCTCAATGTGGAGGGGAAAAACCGGAGGACCCGGAGAAAAATCCACGTGACCAAAGCGAGAGAGACGCAACTCCAAATATACAGCAGCAAGCAGGCATTGTCAGGGTCGAGATCAAACCCACGACCTCCTGCATACCAGGCGAGGTAGTTAACATCCCGGCACCGCGGCACCTACCACAACTACCACACACACTCACCACACAGTTACCATGCACTCACCACACTCACCAATCACTCAACAGTCGCACACAAGGAGAGAGAGGCTGACGGGTTCCAACTGAAGATACGTTTATTGAAGAGGCCTCCCACTTTAGATGATGCCGATCTGTGATACGGGAGAGAGCAAGGGAGCGAGAGGAAAGAGAGGGGGAGAGAGAGAGTTATCCGTGCCCACGTCGCCGCCACCACCACCACTAGTCAGCCCTTGCCCCTGAACAGCCCCCGGAGGTTACACACGGGGGGAGCTTTGTCTCTAGCGTGCGTCGTCTGTCATCAGCGGTTCCTTTGATTTGCCACACAGACGATTCAGAGCTCTCAGGTTTGCATCACGCAACAGAGAACGCACTGCCACCGATCCAGAGGTTCAACTCATTCCCCTCCACCTCTCAGGGCAGTGGTGAGCCACGCCTATACACATGTACATACAAAGATCCCCCATCTATAGCCTCCAACGGTGGAGGGGCAAGTGCTGTAGTTAGTAGCGAGTAGCAGCAGTGCCTGCGAAAGCCGGCACTGTGGCACACAGAGGGGGTAGGTGACCAGCACCATGCCCGGCCACCTTTGTCTCTCCAGTGGCGATGTTTACCACACACCAACACACATACACAAACGGAGACCAACACGGAGACACCCACACACCCAGACAACCACACACACGGACACATACAGACTGATACGCACACATGGACACACAGACACACCCACCCAGACAGACCCACACGGACACCCAGACGAGGGTGACCACCCCCCGCCCACCCAGTGTTGGGCTTACTTTGTTGGCAACATCCAACGCGTCGAAGTCGGGCGTAAGCCTCACGTAGGCCTTTTTCTCCCCGTCAGGACTGTGGGGAGACAGACACACGGACAGAGACACACGATATGTTATGATTCTGCTTGTGAACCCAGGCGATTGTGGCTAAGGATGTGGCTAAGGATGTGGCTAAGGATGTGGCTAAGGATGTGGCTAAGGATGTGGCTAAGGATGTGGCTAAGGATGTGGCTAAGGATGTGGCTAAGGATGTGGCTAAGGATGTGGCTAAGGATGTGGCTAAGGATGTGGCTAAGGATGTGGCTAAGGATGTGGCTAAGGATGTGGCTAAGGATGTGGCTAAGGATGTGGCTAAGGATGTGGCTAAGGATGTGGCTAATGATGTGGCTAATGATGTGGCTAAGGCCCTGGCAGAGGCCCTGGCTGAGGCCCTGGCTGAGGCCCTGGCTAAGACACTGGCTAAGACACTGGCTAAGACCCTGGCTAAGACCCTGGCTAAGACCCTGGCTAAGACCCTGGCTAAGACCCTGGCTAAGACCCTGGCTAAGACACTGGCTAGCTAAGACACTGGCTAAGACACTGGCTAAGGTTCGAGGTGTGACCGTGCGCGTGTGACTGCGCGTGTGACGGTTTACCGGATCAGCGTGTTGACCTTCATAACCCCGATGTTGTAAAGCTTCTTCACCGCCAGCTTGATCTGGTGCTTGTTGGCACGCACGTCTGTGATAAACACCAGCGTGTTGTTGTCCTCAATCTTCTTCATCGCTGCCTCCGTCGTCAGCGGGAATTTGATGATAGCGTAGTGGTCCATCCTGCACGAGCACAAACACACATGAGTACACGCACAAACACAAGTGGTGTGTGTACTTGTGAGGCAGCCACTCACTTTTGCGTGTGTGCACGGTTTATGCATGGCACACACAGTGTGTTTGTATGACACGTGCACGACACTCGCGCGCGTGTACGAGGCTAGCGTGTGCATGATGCTGGCGCGTGTGCGGTGCCTGTCACTTGTAGCGTGTGTATGCACGGAGTACGACGCTAGCATGTGTGTACGACGCTAGGGTGTGCCGCGAGTGCGTGATGCTGACGTGTCTGTGCGAGTACAACTAGTCTGTCTGTGTATGATGCTGTTGAGTGTCTGCAAGTATGATGCTAGTATATGTGCGTATGATGTATACACGATGTCAGCGTGTGCATATGATGCTGGCGGTTGTGTGCAAGTACAACTCCTGTGTGTTCGTATGATGCTGGCGTGCGTGTGTATACACGACGCCAGCGTGTGCATATGATGCTGGCGGTTGTACGCCAGTGTATGTGATACTGGCGTGCGTGTACACCAGTGTGCTGTGCCCCTCACTTGTTGCGCGTGGGCGCGCTCTTGCGCGGGTACTTGGGCTGCCGCCGCAGCCGCAGAGTGTGAGGCCTGCGGAACGTGGGGGAGGTGTGCACCTTGCGGCGACGCACCGCGTGCACCCCGCGCAGCACGGCCTTCTTGGCCTTCAGCGCCTTGGCCCTCGCCTCACCCTTGGGCCGCGCCTCGGCCCCGCGGGCCTTGGCGCCCTCAGCCCCGCGGGCCTTGGCACCCTCGGCACGGGCCTTGCCACCCTCGCGGGTCTTGCCGCCCTCGGGACGCCCCTTGCCGCCCTCGGGACGGCCCTTGCCGCCCTTGCCTTTGGCCCCCTCGGGCTTGGCCCCCTCGGGCTTGGCCGGAGCTGCGGCCGCTGCTGTCGTGGCAAGGGGGGTGAGGAGTGTGGGAAGGAGGGGGGATAGGGCGTAAACAGTCGTCAGGAGAAACTCCGCGTCGTGCTCACAGCAGAGGTCGCAATCGGGTACCCGATACCCGGCTACCCGTACCCTACCAGATACCAGGCTACCCGGCCGGGTACCCGTTTGCGACCCTGGGGCGGTGTACGGGTACACCGTGAGTTACTGGTGAGTAACCATTTGTGACTCATTTCCTAACGTCTTGTCTCTTCTCACAATTCAAGTTCCTAGAAACAACCCACCCACGCCTGCAACATGGCTTCATCCCTGAGGTCGCAATCATGTACCAGTACCCTACCCGATACCCGGCCGGGTACGGGTAAGGAATCAAAACCTGTTTGCGACCTCTTGCTCACAGCAGTGGTGGTGGGGCTTGGCGAACTGTCGAAGAAACATGGTCACCCAAATTGCACGCCGCTTTTAGATGCGATATACACTACACTACTATACACTACATACCGCACACTACTATACACCACACACTAGTATACACTACTACACACTACCTCCGATTAGCACGGTTGGCTACGTAGTTGCCAGAGGTTGAACATACATATTACACTCTACACTACAGGTACACAATACACTCTAAACTACTACACACTACAGTACACACACTACTGAACAATACGATCCACTACACATAGGCTATACACTACACTCTACCTACTACACTACACTTGTGTGCCGAAGCCCCCTCGCGGTGGCCAGTAGACATGAGCGTGGTGAAGTATGGTGAAGCTAAACTAAAATTATTTTATTTTACCAGGAGAAAGGCCCCACTGAGCTGCTCTGTAGCTCTCATTTAGAAGGGACCTGGCCATCACAAATGACAGCAGCTTAACCAATTTGCCGATATCACATCATAGCAGCCAAAAACCGCACTAGTCTATAGACTCAGAGACCTATAAAGACTCACATAAACCCATACAGAGATTCATAGAGATCCGTTGAGACTGAGACCCATAGAGACCGAAAGAAACCCATGCAGTTCATAGAGACCAATAGACTCAAGAGATCAACAGAAACCCACAAACCCATAAAGACTCGTGGAGACCCATACTAAAACTAAACTACTATTAATTTACCGGTTGTAAAGCGACACTGGCTATCACAAATGATAGCTCAACAAAGTGGCTGATATCATCGTGTAGAAATGTATAGACTCAGACCCATAAAGATCCATAGAAACCCATACAGAGACCCATAGAAACCGGAGCAATTCAGACTTAAACAGACTCAGAGACCAACAGAGTCCCATACAAACTCACGAGATCCACAGAAACCCATAATACCCACAGACCCATACAGACACAGATACCCATAAGACCCATACTAAAACTAAACTATTTTTATTGTTCCAGGTGTAAGGCCCCTCTGAGCTATGTAGCTCTGTTTCAGCGGCGAACCTGGCTACCACAAATGATAGCTCACCTAAGTGGCTGCTATCATCGCGGGCAAATTTATAGCGGCCAAATACTCTTAAAAAGCTTCACAGCTCTTTGGATTGCTCCAGTATGAATAAACATTTTAATTCTGAAATGTGGAACGAAAAACCGGAGGACCCGGAGAAAAATCCACGTGGTGACAATAACGGGGAGAGACGCACTCCAAATATACAGCCACGGAAATCGTCAAGATCGAACCCACGACCTCCTGCGTACCAGGCGAGGGAGAACATCTCAGCCACCGCGATAGCATCCGCTGAGTGCAGCAGAGAGCTTTCATCCAGCAGTGGAGTACGCGTGTATACAGCATATACTGCGTACTGTTCTCTAACCCACGTGTTGTTGTCTCGCCATCATCACCATGGTCTATTCACTGCTGGATGAAGACCAATGTGGTGTCTATACCCTGCGTGTGCTCTAATCCACGTGGTCCTTTCTGTCTATAGGTGTAATCACCATCACCATGGACGAGCCACTGCTGGATCAAGGCCTCCATCCTCCCCCTCACCGCCAGCACCGCTGGTGCTGCCGCTAGATATGCCCACACGACGACATCGGGCACTTTGTTTAACTATCGTTTGTGATGGGCCAGGCCAAGAGCCACCTAGACTCCCTTACTCCCTGGTAAAATAAATAAGTTTTAAAATACGTTTAAAGTCGATTGGTGAAGCCTCTCTCTAAAGGCCTTAACACCAGTGCCGTCACAGGCACGCTGCACAATAGTAAACGTTACTCGAGACGCACACACGCACGTTACATTACAAGCGACTTGGACCTTGGTCGACGCTAACGCTTTATTGTAACTTTACAAAGTTTAATTTCCCCTCGCTGGGAGTTTAGAGGCAAAGTTGACGAAGGGCCGAGGGCCTACTCGCACATTGCCGAGCCTGCCGCTCGCCTAGGCGCTTCAAACGACCCCACGCGCCGAGACTTATTTGCCCTCGCGGGACTGAGCGGCTTCATCGCGAACTCCGGCGCGCAGACATCGGCGGGGAAACTCCGAGAGGGTGCAGACAGCTATGGAGACGCGGGAGAGAGGGGGGGAAACGGGAGCACGAACCTTCTTTGCGCGGCTTGGGCGCCATGATGCTGGAGAGAGAGAGCGAGGGGCGGGGTTTCCCGGGCTCAGAAGCAGGGAGCTACGGGGGCGGAGCTTAAAAAAGGGGGCGGGGATAAAGGGGCTGATGGGCGGGGTTTCCCGGGCTCAGAAGCAGGGAGCTACGGGGGCGGAGCTTCAAAAGCGGGGACGGTGCTGAGGGGGCGGGGATAGAGTGGGAGGGGCGGGGTTTCCCGGACTCAGAAGCAGGGATTCGAAAAGGGAGGAGCTTAAACAGTGGGGGCGGGGCTAATGGGGACGGGGAAAGAGATCGAGGGACGGGTTTATCAGATTCAAAAGCACGGAAGCAGGGAGGAGGCGGAGCTTAAATAGGGGCTGCGGGGGCGGGGATAGACAGCGAGTGGGTGGAGTTTGCTGGACTAGGGAGCAGGAGGCGGGGGAGGAGCTTGAGCATCAGGGGCGGGGCTAGAGGTGGTGGAAGGGCAATGAAATTGCCCATGACGAATGTGATGAGAAAGCTAAAATAATGGCTCAGTGGGCTTTACCTGGTAAGATGTGTGAGAATAGCTTTAACCCTTTCTGGAAAGAATAGCTGGAAATAATAGGAAATAATAGTTCTAGATTTGAAGCTTTCGTGACTGCAAGGATTCATACTCTTAGTTCTTTCGGTAAAGTCACGTAGGTAAAACATTTAATTTAAATTAATACAAATAAAACAAAAATCACCCGGTCGGTCGCTCTCCAGCCGACCGGGTGATTTTTATTTTATTTTTATTAATTTTAATTTCATGTTTTACCTACGTGACTTTACCGAAAGAACTAAGAGTAGGAAATAATAGCTTTTATCCTTTCTGGAAATAAAACAGGAGTTGTGTTCAGGGGCCGTCCATAAATGACGTCACGCACCTAAGGGGGGGGGGGGGTCATTGATTTGTGACGATGTGTGATGAGGGGGGAGGGTTTGAGAAATGTGACATCACATAAAAATGCGCAACTTTAAATAAATATAAACAACACGTTCTACTTAATTAAATAGAATTGTTATAACAACACAAATTTTGATTAATTTTCATTATTAACTATTTGATTATTTAAATTTACTAAGGTCACCTTTTATGTATTCCATGAAGGAGCATTTTGCTTCTGTATGGGATAATGGAGAAGCATACATTTTGTAAATTATTTGAATGATTGTTATTAAACATTTGGATTATAATAATTCTCCCAGGGCTTTTCATTTTGTGGAATGAATGTGATTGTTATAATTGTACTCGCCATTTTGCTTCGTTCGACTACAAAGTATCAAGTATTTCTTAGTTATAATTACTTTTCATATTTTATATTTATAAAATAATTTCAATATAATATTATGAACATCTGCAGTTTTAGTTAGACGTTGAATATTTTCAAGTGCATTTTATGCTAAATTTCAGCTTTCCAACGCCTCCTTTTTAATACATGTTTTCTCCTACAAGATCAGAGTGCAGCGCCACATTAAATACGCACTACAATGACAATAGTTTAAAGTGCTTTGAAGCATGTTTGATTTTCAAAATGGAAATATGGTTTGAGGGGGGGTCTGACTTTTTGTGACGCCGTGTGACGAGAAAGGGAGGGGGGTAAAAATCGGCCAAAAACGCGTGACGTCATTGATGGACGTCCCCTAAGATGTTAAAACACCACAAGAGATACCCATAGCAAGGCATCGTCAAGTCTCTGCAAGATGCAAACAAAAACACGCTCTGTTAATATTTGATGGCATTGTCTTTGTAATTGATTGGTCCACTCCACAGAGAGCAGCTTTCACCACCACCACGTGACGTTTCTTTCGTGTTGTGTGCGCTGCATTTAGCGCCACAGCGCGTGGATTTACAGCGATTCTTTGTTTGCTGGTGACTGTGTATTTAATATCGGAATCGCCTCCAGTGATGTTGCTGCTGGCGGCAATAAAATTTGTTTAAAAGTCAAAAGTCTTTAGAGCCTAGTCTCAAACAGCGTTAGACCAGAGGACAATGGCAAAAGGCGAACAGGACAAGGACAATGCACGATCGGGACAATTATAGCTTGGGGTGAGCAGCTACATCGTGGTCACCACAAGCACCTTGCGTGGTTAACGCAGCAAGTTGTTGATTCCTTGCAAAAGGTTTCTGTTTGGCGTTTTAACATTTTAACACAACTCCTGTTTTATTGCCAAAAGGGCAAAACATTTTATTGTATTTTGATACTGGCAAGAAAGGTCCCATGTTGGACGAGGAATACTATAAGGGCTGTTGCCGTTTATTAAACCATTCTCACACTCGACATCCTACACTCTTACCAGTTTAGGTGCACTCTATCTTGGTCCTTCCCCGGACACTTATACTATTTGGACCCTACCCTCGGCTATCACTTGGCTCTCTCACTCGTCTGCCCGGAGCGGGGGTTCAGCCAACACCGCTCCGCGATGAGGAGAGAGACACTCACTCTGGCCGGTCCTTACCCTGGCTCCCCACGACGACCTCGCCTCCATCACGGAGTCCCCCTTAAGAACCCATTTGGCGGCTCCTCCCCCCAGCTTGGCCCCGCCCCTGTTCCCGAAGGTGCTCTCCGAAGCCCCTTACGTCAGGGGTCCCCAACCCCCAGGCCTGTTAGGAACCGGGCTGTATAGCAGGAGGTGAGCGGTGGGCGAGCGAGCGAAGCTTCATCATCTGTATTTACAGCCGCTCCCCATCGCTCGCATTACCGTCTGAGCTCCGCCTCCTGCCAGACCAGCAGCGGCATTGGATTCTCATAGGAGTGCGAACCCTACTGTAAACTGCGCATGCGAGGGATATAGGTTGCGCGCTCCTTATGAGAAGTCAGAATCCAACACTTATTTTAGTCCGCGCGTGGCCCGCCCATTGTTTTATTTACCACTTCCGTCCGCGCCTCTTTCCCACACTGTGCACTTGTCTCAGTCACAATTTTGGTAAGCCCACAAGCTAACCCTAGCCAAAATGAGTAAAAAACAAACGTCGCTGGAGAGCTTCTTTGAAAAGCGGGAAGACCCAATGGTCCGTGAAAAATTGTCTTCCACGAAACCGGTGCCAATAAGAAATATTGAAAAATTCGTATTTTTTAAACACGCTTTAATGAAATGTACCGTACTAGTAATGGAAGAACTCCACGACTCCAGGGAGTGGACCTAAAGTTTGCTATAATGTAAGGGACCGTGGTGATTTACAGCCAACGTTAGTTGAGCGTGGACAATTAGACCTAAGCCGAAACATAATAAATAAAAAATATGGTTTAAAAATATATTTTTTCGTTTTAATGATAGAATATAGTATTGTCATCAGTATGACATAAGTATACCAAGTTTGCAGTCAATACCACATTGGGAAGTGGGTTAAAATAAGGTTACAAGATTTGAGGATACGACACCAACAACAGAGAGAGTGAGTTCATAGAAAGCGTGTAAAAAAAGATTGTTAAAAAATATGTTTTAAAATTTTTATGATAGAATATAGTATTGTCATCAATATTACATAACTATATGAAGTGTGCAGTCGATACCACATTGGGAAGTGGGTTAAAATTGAGTTACAAGATTTGAGGATACGACAACAACAACAGACAGAGTGAGTTAAATACAAGTGTGTAATAATAACAACAAGGTTGGGGACCACTGCCTTACGTAACCCGTGATGGATGTTACGTCATTCCTGACTGTCTTTATACTGCAGCAGGAGGAATCCGATGAGCTGTAAAGCTCTTTTGCTCACAGATGTCCAGTCAGGGGCCACGGGGTAAGAACGTTACAGCAACAGAGTACAACACGAACAAGATAGTGGTGCAAAGTACAAGACAGGTAAAAAACAGAAAACAGACTCATACAAATACAACACGAAACCATCCCCATCTTACCAGGCAAAGCCCACTGAGGTTATTAGCTTATTGTTCAGAAGCGACCTGCCCACCACAAATGACAGCCGCTCAACGAAAGTTTCCCCCATCATTTTGGACACTTAAACCTTATGGCGGGACCCAGGAGTCCCATAAGCCCCCGGCTCTCGCATAAACTGCCTTGCGACGTCATTTTATGTCTGTTGAAGGCAATCTATTCCTCTCAGTGAGCTCTACACGATGCGCTAATCAAAGTTTCCAGGTTTTGTTGTAAACTTTGATTAACGCTTGGACGACATGACAACAGAATGATCGGCACCAGGTGGGTCGCGGCGTTTATTTGCGCGGTGGGACGGAGTCGCCAAAAATAAATGAACTAATGACGATTTTGACTTCCGTTTTTTCGGAACCCCGGGGTCCCGCCATAAGGTTCATTTATAGCAGTAGCCAAAAATAAGTGGAATAAATCTGGACGTGTGACGTTGATTCGAAACGTGGAGGGAAAACCCGGAGGACCCAGGGAAAAAAATCCACACGACCGTGGGGAGAAACGCAGAATATACAGCAGCAGGCATCGTCAGGGTCACGGGATCGGACCCACGACCTCCTGTATACCTGGCAAGGTAGTTAACATCTCACCACGGGGAGAGGGAGAGAGACACCGCAAACACCAAATACACAGCAGGTATCGTCAGGGTCACGGGATCGAACCCACGACTTACTGCGTGCCAGCTCAGTGGGTGTATTATGATATTATGATCTGTCTCTTCTTACTGTTGCATCCTTAAGGCTCGTATCATCACCACCATCATCACCATCACCACCATCATCACCACCATAATCACCACCATCACCACCATCACCATCATCATCACCATCATCACCACCACCATCACGACCATCATCATCACCACCACCATCATCATCACCACCATCACCATCATCACCACCACCATGACCACCATCATCATCACCGATGGTTCGACTAAAGGCAATTACTTTTTCCCGAGACGTTATTTCGTGTTGCCGTTAATCAACGTGAATTTGCTGAATGGTCACATTTTCGGGTCGTCCGTATGAGACGCCACAGTCCACGACCTGTGCCTCAGGCAGTCGTCTCGGGGGAGGTCTGCGAAGGCATCCCGAGCGCGAGAGCGTCGCGGGATAATCTCTTAGCTTCGAGCATTTTGGCCAACGCCGTATCTTTGAGAGCCGTTCAGAGAGGCGCCCGTGGCTGCAGATGAACCTTATGGTGGTGTGTGATGCCGCCACCACGAAGCCGTTCAGCAGGCGCCCCATCCCCGACCTCGCCACCACCAAGCAACGGAGCCAACCCCTCGTCCCCCTCACCTCACATGAACACACCTGCACGCATTTCCCCCCCCCCCCCATAGAGCTGGAAGAGAAGGTCACCTGATCGACCGGTTTTTATCCGAGAAACCCTTATCGGGATTAACTCTCACGGTTTCCGGCGATCAGGGAATTGGACGGCCTCCCCTGACGCTACGTTGCACCGCGGCGCTGCGACCTGCCTTAAGATGGCATGGCCGCGGCGAGGGGCATTCGGCCACCGCGGTTGAAGCGCATCCCCCACACACACCACCCACGTGTCGACGGGGCAAGCAGGGGAGGGACGGGACAGCATGAGTAGCGGGACCGCAGGGGCTCTTGCGCATAGTCACGGATGGTTGGGATAATTACGCTTGAGCGCGCAGGCACCATTGTTAGGGAGGGAAAGGGATTAATTATAATTTACGCCGCGCAACGCCGCACATTGATTAGCATATCACAGGCGCCCGGAACCGCGGTGCGCGTGCCAGAGGGGCGCGAGCCCATTGTTCAGAGCCACATCCCTTTGAGGTAGGGAGGATAAATAGTGGGCGCAAAGGGGAAATCGGGCTCTCTTCTCTCCAGCGCCAGGCGACAGGACGCTCTCCAGTCCAGCGACCCGAACGTCCGTGAGACGCATCGAGGCACGCTGCGAGTACGGGATCAACGAACCGCCGTGGGCATCTAACAGGGAGTAAGAAGGTGAAGTAGCATAATAGTCGATAGATAGGGAATAGGTACAGGTTTAGTGGAATAGGCCAGCCTCGTCGACTCACTGATTCAACATTAGTTACCAGGTAGCAGATAATAAATCATTAATAGCGAAGCGTGGCCTCGCGTGATCTTGTCGAGCAGTGTGAGCGTGTGGGTGCGCGGGTGTACACAGTGGTTCGCCACGTGAGTGAGCGCTGCGCGGAGCTGAGCGCGTGGGTGAGCGTGTGCACACAGTGGTTCTGTAGCGCTGCGGCTCGCCTCGGGGAAGCGCTGCACAGTGCGGTGCGAGAGTGGGTGTCGCGTGTGTTCACTCCGTGTGTGATACAGGTGCGCGATCATAACGCGAGTATTCAGTGGTGAGTGAGTGCCGCGGAGAGCTGTGTGCGTGAGTGCGCATACGTTCGTTACGTGTCGGATACGGATGCGCATTGGTAACGTGGTTATTCGACGTGGAGGCAAGTGCCGCACAGGGCTATAGACGGGCACACGCTCGCAGTGTGCGAGAGCTGTACGTAGCGGTGTAAAGAGGGGGAGTGTGGCGTTTGATTGATGATGCTGTGCGCACGTATGCTCGCAGCGTGGGAGCGCGGCGCGAGGCTGTAACAGTAGGGGCGTCGCGTTCGAATGCCGGCGAAACCGTAGCGGGTAATAGGGAGGTGGGGTAACGTAAACGGAATAGGGGATGCAGGCGGGGGGGAACCCGGGGGCCAACGGCCCCCACATATTGGTGTCAGAAACGGGACGTTCCCCCGCACCCCCAAGGGAAAGAGGCCCCCCAACCCAGATTAAAATCAAATGCACATTTACGGGCAAAGGAATTCCATCATGGAAATCGTTTGCCCGCAGCATCAGAGGGGCTAAAAAAGTTAATGGGTGGTCAGATGAGGAGGCGTTGCAGCAGTTAGAGTTACATTTAGATGGGCGGGCAGCTGACTTTGTGGAAGCTTTGCCCGCAAGCGCACAAACTCAGTGGGAAAAATTAATGTGCGAACTCGAACGGCGCTTCGGCGCCAATGACGAGGAGGATGCGCAGGCGGCCTTAGAGGCACGCCGTCGCCAACCCGGCGAGGATCTGCGAGATTACACCGAGGATGTACGCATGTTGACCCAGCTCGCGTACCCAGAGTACGAGGCCAAAATAATTGAGGGCCTCGCCGCCGGTAAAATCCAACGATATTTGGCACGCACCCCGTGGTGGCAGCCAAATGTCGACGGTGCACGCCTCTCCTTTAACACCCTCGTCGAGCGCGCGCGCAAATGCGAGAAACTCTCGGGTGAGCGCGCGCAGCCTCGAGGGAGGGGACGAGAGTGCGCCGTAGCGAGCCTACTCTCCGACGAGGAGGAAGAGATCGCCATCGCAGGAAGGGGATGGGCAAGGGAGCCCCAGAGACCCAGCGAGAAAATCCCGGGGTGGGTAGCTGGGTTACAGGCTGGCATAGGAGATATACGCGAGGAAGCGAATAAAAATATGACCAAGCTGCAGTCCTCCGTTGAGACCATCCGATCCGAGATGGGGGAACTAGACTCCACGGTAGGAGGGCTAACTGGAAGAATAGCCCGACTAGAAGCAGAGTATGAGCAGCAGCGCACTGGGGGAGGAGGGAGTGGGCAGAGAGCCCACTACGGAGCCGCCACCCCTCCCCGGGCGTGTTATGTGTGCGATCGGCGAGGGCATCTCAGGAGGGACTGTCCTCAGGTCGCCCGAGCTAGACAAGAGCTAAGGTCAAACACTAAGGCCCCCCTAGAGAGGGGACCACCGGGGGGTGAAATCGACGTAGCCCCGACACCAACAAGCTGTAGTGATAATGGCGAGCGAGTGATCTCCACACAGGTTCCAGCAACAACGCCCACGGAAACGGTGACTCCTGGCGACTGGCTGCGGGAGCTGGTGGCCGGGATCACGGGGGCCACGTCGCTGGTGGAAGGGGAAGTAAACGGAATGCGTACTCAAATCCTGCTGGACACGGGGGCGGTGGCCTCGCTCGTGAGCGCAGCGCACTGCAGCGCGATCGGGGTCGACGTGCGTCACCTGCAGGCCACGGACCGCGCGCTGCACACGGCGAGCGGAGCCGGAATGGGGTTGCTGGGGAGAGCCACCCTAGAGGTCCGCATAGGCAGCCAGGTGTGCACCCAGGAGTTCTACGTGTCGAGTGCGTTGTGTCACGAGTGTATCGCAGGTACCGACCTCTTAGAAAAGCTGGGATTCAACGTGCAACCCCGCCAGCGATGCGCCACCATGGAGAGCAACGGCGAGCGGATACTGTTCCTGGGACGAGAACCAACGCGCCCCCGCTTCGCACCTGTGGCCGCTATCCTGGCGACGGCAGTCACCATCGGGCCGCTCACCGAGATGCTGGTGCCGGTGGCAACATCCCCCACCGACCCCGCGCTCCGACCATCAGGAGAGGTAATGCTAACTCCTCACCCGGAGTTGGCAAAACGGTATGGGGTCGTGGGATCCGCCACGTTGGTAAACGCAGATGGGGACCGATTGTTTATGCGGATGTTTAACCCCCACAGTACCCCAGCGATACTGCGATGGCGCACCCCGATAGCCACCGTACACCCCCTGCACGCACGCCACTCTAACGACTCGGTGTTCGCACTCTGGGCTGAGGACCCCGGTCGTCCTGAGGGTGACCAGGACCTGGCCTGGCGAGTCGGCCCGACTCCCCGAGCCGAGGTCATTCCCCTGCTCGACGCGTTACATGTACCATGGGCGGATTTACCTAAGGGAGAGGCCGATCGGCTGCGCGAGTTACTGCGGGAGTATGCCGACGTATTCAGTGAACACGACTCGGACGTGGGTCGGACCGATCTTGTTAAGCACCAAATTGACACCGGTGCAGCCCGACCCATCAAACTCCCTGCGTACCGAGTGGGCGCACCCGAACGCGCCCAAATAAAAGAGGCAGTTGGGGACATGCTTCGCGATAACATAATTCAGCCCTCGGCGAGCCCCTGGTCAGCCCCAGTGGTACTAGTAACGAAAAAGGATGGGTCAACCCGGTTCTGCGTCGATTACCGTAAACTAAATGCAGTCACGCTCGGCGATGCCTTCCCCATACCCCGCATCGACGACACCTTCGACAGCCTCGCCGGAGCGCGATATTTTTCCACCCTCTATCTCGCGTCCGGGTACTGGCAGGTGGAGATGGCGGAGGAGGATCGGCCGAAAACCGCATTCACCACCCCGATGGGGCTATTCGAGTTTCGAGTACTCCCGTTCGGACTCACCAATGCGCCCGCGACGTTCCAGCGGCTGATGGAGTTGGTGATGCGGGGCTTGCAATGGGAACAGTGCCTGATTTACTTTGACGATGTGATAGTGTTCAGTAGATCTTTGTCTGAGCATTGGTCCAGGCTTCGAGAGGTGTTCCAGCGACTGCGAGCGGCTCATCTCAAGCTCAAGCCACGTAAGTGTTACATCGCACAACGCGAGGTGGGGTACCTCGGGCATCGCGTCAGCGAGGCAGGCGTGCACACCGATCCGGAGAAGGTACGCGCCGTAGTGGAGTGGCCACGGCCAAGGAATCTGACGGAGATCAGATCATTTTTGGGGCTCGCTACCTATTATCGTCGATTTGTAAAGGGATTCAGCGAGATTGCACGCCCTCTCACCCAACTCACCTCCCCTAAGCACCCCTATCAGTGGACGGGGGCCTGCCAGACGGCTTTCACCACTCTCAAAGATCACCTCACCCACGCCCCCACCCTCGCTTTCCCCGATTTTACCACCGATTTTATTTTGGACACCGACGCCTGCAGCAGCGGGCTGGGCGCGGTGTTGTCACAGGTACAGGATGGGACGGAACGAGTCATCGCGTACGCCAGCCGGACCTTGAGTGGGGCCGAGCTGAACTATTGCGTGATCCGCCAAGAGTTGTACGCCGTGATTTTCGCATGCAAACAGTTCCGGCCGTATTTGTACGGCAGGAGATGTCGCGTACGCACTGACCATTATGCTCTGCAGTTCCTTCTTACATTCAAGGAGCCGCGGGGGCAGATGGCCCGGTGGTTGGCGCAGTTGCAGGAGTACAACCTGCAAATCGAGTATCGGGCTGGCCGGACGCATGCAAACGCGGACGCCTTGTTGAGGCGACCCACGGTGTATGCCGAGAAAAGGGCGGAGGAGGCCTGCCCGTGTTTCACGGGGGGACGCTGCCGGCAGGCAACGGACCCCCGAGAGGCTGCGGCCACTGACCCCCCCCCAGCGAGAGAGAGTGCAGTGTGCACCACAGAGACCCTCACAGGTGGCACCGAGGATCCCGTCGACCGCCGGCAAGCGCGGGACCCGCGGCTCGGAACCCGATCGAACGGATCCAGGAGGACGTCGGCTGCACCTTCCCGGGCCTAAACGACGAGCAGCTGAGACAGACCCAGCAGCGAGATCCGGATCTGGCGGCAGTGGAGGCGGCACTGCGGGAGGAAAAGAGCGCCCTACCAGGACCCTGGAGCGGTTTGTATGCCCGGTTGTGTGTGCAGAACGGAGTGGTACGGGAGTTAACCGGGGCCGGCCAGCCGGGGTGCATCTGTGTTCCTGCCCAGGTGCGACCCCAGCTGCTACGGCTGGTGCATGACCACCCACTCGGGGGCCACGATGGGGAACGATGCACGCTAGAGACCCTGCGTCGCCAGTATCTCTGGCCCAAATTGGCACAAGACGTGGCGGCCTGGGTACAGGGCTGCCGCGCCTGTCAGCAGTGCGGGCCGAAACCGGCACGATACCAGGTACCCCTAAGGCCGTTCCGCGTCAGCTGCACGAATCAGCTGGTCGGGATCGACCTACAGGGGCCATTCCCGCGATCCCATCGAGGCAACCGGTATATCCTGGTCGCAGTAGAGTATTTCACCCGCTACCCCGTGGCAGTGGCCATCCCTGATAAAACGGCCTTGGTGGTGGCCCGGGCATTTGTGGAACATTACGTACTGAAGCACGGGATCCCAGAACGAGTCCTCACCGACCAGGGTAGCGAGTTCGAGGCCGAGCTGTTCCAGGCACTGTGCCGAGAATTCGGAATCCAGAAGGACCGAACCACAGCGTACCACCCCCAAGCGAACGGTATGGTAGAGCGCATGAATCAGACCCTAGCGGGGAAACTCAAATGTATGGCAGCCGCAAATCAACGGGATTGGGATGAACACCTCCCCTACGCCCTTTTCGCCTACGCCCTTTTCGCCTATGCCACCACCGTACACACGTCGACGGGACAAACCCCGTTTTTAATGATGTTCGGCCGCAAGTCTCGTTTACCCGCAGATCTGCTATTCGGCGTCCCTTCCCCCCAGCCGGAGGAGGGAAGCCGCCCCGTGGAACACCTGTTGGAGACCCTGCGAGAAGCCCGAGGCCGAGCATACCCGCAAGGGGAAGCCGCGCATCGGCGGCAGGAACAGGGCACCCGACCCCGCATGGAACCCCCCTTATTCCTGACAGGCGCTAAGGTGTGGCTACACACCCCTCGCGTCGGGGCCGGGCAGGTGGGGAAACTGACGACCTACTGGCGGGGACCCTGGACCGTGGTGCGACAGATCTCCCCCTGGACGGTACTAATTTATGGCGGGGAGAGGGATTGAGAGACGGTGGTCAACGTCCGCCGCTTAAAACCGTGGAAAGCGGCCCCGGCGAGAGAGAACCCCGTCACCCGAAGGCCCCGAAATCCCGGAGTACCCGCACCCCTCGTGTTGGGGGGCCTCGCACACTACATGGGCCCCGCCGGGCCCCCGAGACGCCCCGATCCAGTCAGGAGACGACGCGGACGACGGCCCCTAAACCCTTCCGCTGCTGAGTTTGTGCCCCAGCCCACAGGTGCCGGAGGACGGGGAGAGCCGCTGGAGTGGAGGAGGAGGCCGCCGCAGGAGCTACAGAGGATGGAGCCACCCGCCCCGAGACCAGCCACCAGGTCCGGACAGATCCCCCGGACCCCACAACGTTTCCTCGTGGGCGCGGCTCAAGCAAGGTGCTCCAGTCAACCCGGGACGGGGACTGGCACCTCGGGGGGCTATGTGATGCCGCCACCACGAAGCCGTTCAGCAGGCGCCCCATCCCCGACCTCGCCACCACCAAGCAACGGAGCCAACCCCTCGTCCCCCTCACCTCACCTCACATGAACACACCTGCACGCATTTCCCCCCCCCCATAGAGCTGGAAGGGAAGGTCACCTGATCGACCAGTTTTTATCCGAGAAACCCTTATCGGGATTAACTCTCACGGTTTCCGGCGATCAGGGAATTGGACGGCCTCCCCTGACGCTACGTTGCACCGCGGCGCTGCGACCTGCCTTAAGATGGCATGGCCGCGGCGAGGGGCATTCGGCCACCGCGGTTGAAGCACATCCCCCACACACACCACCCACGTGTCGACGGGGCAAGCAGGGGAGGGACGGGACAGCATGAGTAGCGGGACCGCAGGGGCTCTTGCGCATAGTCACGGATGGTTGGGATAATTACGCTTGAGCGCGCAGGCACCATTGTTAGGGAGGGAAAGGGATTAATTATAATTTACGCCGCGCAACGCCGCACATTGATTAGCATATCACAGGGGCCGGAACCGCGGTGCGCGTGCCAGAGGGGCGCGAGCCCATTGTTCAGAGCCACATCCCTTTGAGGTAGGGAGGATAAATAGTGGGCGCAAAGGGGAAATCGGGCTCTCTTCTCTCCAGCGCCAGGCGACAGGACGCTCTCCAGTCCAGCGACCCGAACGTCCGTGAGACGCATCGAGGCACGCTGTGAGTACGGGATCAACGAACCGCCGTGGGCATCTAACAGGGAAGTAAGAAGGTGAAGTAGCATAATAGTCGATAGATAGGGAATAGGTACAGGTTTAGTGGAATAGGCCAGCCTCGTCGACTCACTGATTCAACATTAGTTACCAGGTAGCAGATAATAAATCATTAATAGCGAAGCGTGGCCTCACGTGATCTTGTCGAGCAGTGTGAGCGTGTGGGTGCGCGGGTGTACACAGTGGTTCGCCACGTGAGTGAGCGCTGCGCGGAGCTGAGCGCGTGGGTGAGCGTGTGCACACAGTGGTTCTGTAGCGCTGCGGCTCGCCTCGGGGAAGCGCTGCACAGTGCGGTGCGAGAGTGGGTGTCGCGTGTGTTCACTCCGTGTGTGATACAGGTGCGCGATCATAACGCGAGTATTCAGTGGTGAGTGAGTGCCGCGGAGAGCTGTGTGCGTGAGTGCGCATACGTTCGTTACGTGTCGGATACGGATGCGCATTGGTAACGTGGTTATTCGACGTGGAGGCGAGTGCCGCACAGGGCTATAGACGGGCACACGCTCGCAGTGTGCGAGAGCTGTACGTAGCGGTGTAAAGAGGGGGAGTGTGGCGTTTGATTGATGATGCTGTGCGCACGTATGCTCGCAGCGTGGGAGCGCGGCGCGAGGCTGTAACAGTAGGGGCGTCGCGTTCGAATGCCGGCGAAACCGTAGCGGGTAATAGGGAGGTGGGGTAACGTAAACGGAATAGGGGATGCAGGCGGGGGGGAACCCGGGCGCCAACGGCCCCCACAGGTGACCCCGGGGTCCCGAATAAACGGAAGTCAAAATCGTAATTAGTTAATTTACTTTTTGGCGACTCCGTCCCACCGCGCACATAAACGCCGCAACCCACCTGGCGCGGATCATTCTGTTGTCATGTCGTCCAAGCGCAGCGAAGACGAATGCGCAGAAGAAACAAAACTTTGAAAATTTGACGAGCGCATCGTGAAGAGAGCTCGTCGAGAGGAATAGATTTCCGTATCGTTCAACTTCGACAAACATAAAATGACGTCGCAACGCAGTTCATGCGAGAGGAGATATGCGATACAATTAGGTTTTTTCGGTAAAAAAACGTAGGTAAATAAATAAAGAATTATAAATAATAGAAATAAAATAAGTGATTTATTATTATATTATTTTATTTATATTATTTTTCTTATTATTTTTTCTTATTAATTTATTATGATGTATTTTTACCTACGTGACTTTATCGAAAAAACCTAAGAGTATAAATCCTTGCAGTCACGAAAGCTTCAAATCTAGAGATATGCGATCTTATGGGACCCGGGGTCCTGCCAAAAGGTTAAAATGTAGCAGCAGGTCACGGCTCCAGGAGGTGGTCGGTTTAATACGTAGCAGGCTTCCGCGACCAATATAATCCATAATAGAGGTTGTTTGGGTTATATCGCGTAAATATATAAATGTGTCATTAAAACCCGTTACCACCCGACACAGCCAACTAGTAAGGGTTGTCACGTGAAGATGACGTGCCAATTCGTCACTTGTAAATGGTGTGGCTTGGCTCTCCAACGCACCCGGTGTACTGTATTAGTGTAGTGTCTTGTAAAAGCACTCAGACTGACATGTTGTAACAGGTCACCTGCTTACACTTTATTCTATTCTCGCACCAGTTGTAGGCACTCCTATCGCTGTCTATACGGTCACTTCTGTTAACCAATTCCCACCCCTATCTACGTTACACCTCACTAACCTGCACACAACAGCTCTCGCTCCCAGCAGCTATGCACTCAAAGCTCCGCACACAGAAGTGCTCACACAGAGGCTTGCACTCAGCAGCGCTCACACAGAAGCCTGGACACAGCAGCGCTCACACAGAGGCTTGCACTCAGCAGTGCTCACACAGAGGCTCTCACACAGAGGCCCTCACACAGAGGCTCTCACACAGAGGCTGTCACACAGAGACTTGCACTCAGCATCTCCCACACAGAGGCTTGCACACGGCAGCTCTCACTCAGAGGCTCTCACACAGCGGCCCTCACACAGAGGCTTGCACACAGCAGCGCTCACAGAGACTTGCACTCAGCGCCTCTCACACAGCGGCTCTCACACAGAGACTTGCACACATCAGCTCCCACATAAGAGGTTTGCACTCAGCACCTCTTAAACAGAGGCTTGCACAAGGCAACTCCCACACAGAGACTTGCACTCAGCGCCTCTCACACAGAGGCTCTCACACAGAGACTTGCACACATCAGCTCCCACACAGAGGCTTGCACTCAGCAGCCCTCACACAGAGGCTTGCACTCAGCAGCCCTCACACAGAGGCTTGCACTCAGCGCCTCTCACACCGAGGCTTGTACTCAGCACCTCTTACACAAAGGCTCTCACACAGCTTCCCCCACTCCACCGCCGCCCTCACCTACGTTACCTCAGACCCACTCACTCGTCCTTCCCGGGCGCGGGGAATCTACCATCACCCGCCCAGTGACTCGTGAGGGTTGAGGTCCGTTCCCGGCTTGAGCGGCAACGGTAAGACGTCTTCTCTCTCTGGTCCCCAGCAACACGAACTCCTGCTCCGCCCTCACACACGTCCTTATATCCACATTCCCAATTATCCAGCTCCTCCCTTGTGTCTCTTTAGGGTCAGACAGGCTGGCGCCTGTCAGGCCATCAATCACCCCTTATCGCACGTCTCCCTGGCAACACCTCCGGTGTCAGCGTGCAACACCGGGCCGACCTGGTCTGCACCAGCTACTCTTACAAATTAGGTGGCGGTTTGCCCTGCAACCTCGTGTCGCACACGCGCACGTGCTTGTCCTCGGTTGCCGTCGGCCAACACGTATTTCACCACTCTACACTAGTATTATAAACTATACACTACACTACTACACACTACACTACGATACACTACACTACTATACACTACACTACTACACTACTGTAATGCGAGCGTATGCTGGGCTTCACCGCCCCAGCCCCTAAGCCAACCAGGCGCCACGAACCATCGGGGGCAGGGTTTAAGGGCGGAGCCCACGGGCGTTAGGGGGTGGTATTATCTGGAAAGTTCTTAAGGGGTGTGGCGAAGGGCAGAGTCTGGGTGACGTGGGAAGAGGATATAAGGGGGAGCCGGAAGGGGCTCAGGGGTGAGTTGGCGGAAGATGGAAGCTGGGCCACGTCGGGGGTCTCCGCGAGCCATCGGCCACGTGGCGACGCGGAGACAGCTCCCAGCGCGCCGTCTGCCAGCGGTGCGCGGGAGCGGGGAAGCGAGAGCGAGAGGCGGCGCGGAAGCGGGACACCAGCTCACGTGACGCGCGGAGAGCGAGAGAGAGAGCAACGCAAGAGCGGGACGTCAGCTCCTGCGACGTGCCGCGGAATGATCGAGGAAGCGGAACGCGAGCTGTCTAGATAACGAAGAAATAAACAGACGAAGACACAGTCGCTTGTCGTCGACCTGATTTTTTACACTACTATACACTAGTGCTGTACTAGTGATGAATTGGCATGTTCTGTTTACGTGACAACCCTTGCGAATTTGCTGTGTTGGGTGGTGGCGGGTTTTAACGTCACATTTATATATTTATGCGATCTAACCCAAAACAACTCTATTGTGGATGTTATTGTTCGCGAAAAGCCTATGTGTTAAACCAACTGAACTATATTTTGATTTAAAGCTTTTGTGACTGAAGGGATTCATATTCTTGGTTCTTTCTGTAAAGTCACGTAGAAGGGAAATAATAATATAATAAAAAATATTATTTCCCTTCTACGTGACTTTACCGAAAGAACCAAGCATAAAAACTGAACTATGTTTATCTGACCAGGTGTGTAAGGCCCCATTGAGCTTCATAGCTATTTTTCAGAAGTGACCTGGCCATCACAAACGATAGCTCAACTTAGTGGCTAATATCATCATCATCACGTGGAAATTTATAGTAGCAAATACTCTAAACGCGTGATTCTACGGACTCACAGAAACCCATAGAGATCCAGAGCCCAACAGAGACCCATAGAGCCCAAGAGAGACCTATAAACGCGTAGTGATGTTGAATCCACGCAGTCATCACTACGTGGAGAGAGAGAGAGACGCATACTCTAAATATATAACAGGCGTCGTCAGGGTCGGGATCGAACCCACGACCTCCTGTAAACCAGGAGAGGGAGTTAACATCTCGCAACCGCGGTGCGAACACAATCGGGTGGAACGACACAATCATCACCGAATTGATCTTCATCCAGCAGTGGATAGACCATGGTGATGGTGATTACACGGAGAGACAGAGAGAGAGTGGAACACGTGGATTAGAGAACACACGCAGGGTAGAGACATCATCATCACCGCCACATTGATTCTAACTACAGGGGCATCTCCCTCCTGAGTGTGTGAGGAAAGGGCCTAGTAAAGATTACTATGTAACAAAATTTTTGTTCTTGAGTAGTAAGTGTTATTTCGTAATTGCTTATGCCTAAAAAGTATAGAAAATGGCTATCATTCCTCACGAACTTTTGTTTTTGTGACCAGGGCAGTGATATTTAGAAATGTATCTATTTTCAATGTTAAAACGGGCGAATTTGTGTCTTTTCGTTCACATAAAGTCAGAAAAAAACTACTTATGAATCAAAATTAACATATATTTATACCAAAGTAATGAAAAATTTTACTACAAAGATTTAGAAGTGAGTAGTTTTTCGAGATTTACGATTAAACGAATCAGCCCCCAAATGTAGTCTCCCATCGTCTTCTCGTTGTGCTGTCTTTGGTAGCAGCGTTCAAAGTCCATTATATCCTGGTTGAAGCGCTCGCATTGCTCCTCCGAGTACGCTCCCATGTTCTCCTTGAATTAATCAAGATGAACATCAAGGATTTGGACATTGACGGACATCCTGCAGCCCATTGTGCCGTAGTTCTTCACCAGAGTCTCAACCAGCTCCATATAGTTTTCGACCATGTGATTGCCAGGAAGCCACGAACCACTGTGACAAAGCTGTTCCAAGCCGCTTTTTCCTTACTAGTGAGCTTTTTGGATAATTAATTGCACTCCAGGATCTTCTTTATCTGTGGTCCGACGAAGACACTGGCTTTGACCTTTGCCTCAGACAGCTTAGGGAAGAAGTCTTGAAGGTACTTGAAGGCTGCCGACTCCTTATCTACAGCTCTGACAAATTGTTTCATAAGGCCCAATTTCACGTCCAGTGGTGGCATCAGCACCTTCAGTGGGTCCACCAGTGGCTCCCACTTGACGTTGTTCTTTTCCACATAAAACTTGGTCCACTGTGGCCAGTCCCGCCTGTGGTAGTGCGCCTTGGTGTCCCTGCTGTCCCAAAGGCAAAGTGAGCAGGAAAGCTTGCTAAAACCGCCTTGGAGACCCATCAGGAATGCCACCATTTTGAAGTCTCCAATGACCTCCCAGACGTACTCATCATATTTCATGGCATCCAGCAAGGTCTTGATGCTGTTGTAATCCTCTTTGATGTGCACCGAGTGAGCCAGAGGAAGAGACGGGTACTTGTTACCATTATGGAGCAGCATGGCTTTGAGGCTCCTGGATGAGCTGTCAATGAAGAAGCGCAACTCATTCTGGTTACAGGTGATTCCGATTGCCTCGAACAGACTGGCCACATTGTGGCAGAAGCAGAGCCCATCTTGACGAGTGAAGAAGCTGCAAAAAGGTTGATGACGCTTCCTCTGATATGCGACTTGCACACTTTCATCCAACAAGTTCCACTGCTTGAGACTAGACGTCAAAAGCTCGACATTGGACTTGGTGAGTCCAAGATCTCTAATCAAGGCGTTGACGTATTTTTGGTTAGGGTAGCATAGGTTTCTCTCCTCAGCTCCACCTCTGAAATTGTCATCTGGATCTACAACGTCTTCCTTGCTCTCTGACTTGCTACTCTCTTCTCAAGATGGCTGCTCTCTCTCTGGAGGAGTGGGTACGGGGAGCTCATGGCAGTGTGGCACCGGGGCGATGGATGAAGGAAGGTCCGGATACGTAATAGCAGGTGCATTCTTGCCAGTCCGACGTTTGGAATGGTCCACCATGCAGAAGCAGCAGTTGCTTGAGTGGCCAGTGGGCTCCCGCCAAATTATTAGGATAGCGAACTTAATGGCTCTCTTTTCCCCTCTGTACCATCCTACAAAAACACATTTATTTCACCCATAACGAATGTGTAAGAGATTCTCGCAACATTTTTTACGTCTATATTTCTTCAATAACATTGAAAATTGTAAAACATTTGAAAATGTAAAACTTTAACAGTTAAATGTTTTTTCATAACATACATTTCCGAGCAATAATTGTACATCTTAGTAGCAACAGGTTTTTACCCTTTTATCTGGCAACAAAACTGACACCTTTTTACAAGGGATCATGTTTGCATTAACCACAACACTTGCGGTCAAAATGCTAACAAAAAAGACAACTCTGATAATGTATGCACTGTCCTTGAAATTGATTGGTCCACATCCGAGATAGCTTTTCTTAAACCCCAGTCTCACATGGTGTTGGACCAGATTATGCCAAAATGCTCACAACTCCAAGACAACGCACCATCAGAGTATTGAGAGCTCGGGGTAAGCATTTACATTATGAGACCTCCTTTGCCAGTAGCAATTGTACATCTTACCTTCCTCAGTAGGCCTGGGCTCTGGGTTGTTCGTCGTGCTTTCCGAGACCCTGACTCTCTGCTCACAATCATTAAAGACCTTCGTGATGGTGAGCAGGCCCGGGTAAAACTATGTGGTCGGGAGTCGGAGCCATTCGCTGTTCACCTTGCGGTGCGATAGGGATGTCCTCTGGCTCCCCACATTATTTAATATCTTCTGAGACCACATAGTTCGAGAAAGATTTCCATGGCTGTACCGGAGGAATCTCCATCTGGTACAGCAGATAAAAATGGGATGCTGATCGACGCCCGAGTGCCGTTGATGGATGGCTCCCTATTGGACAACCGTGTTATGTGTGCTGATGATCTGGTGATAAAAATTATTCTCACAAAGATGCTTCGATAATAATGTCGTGCATTGTCCTTCAAACTGATTGACCTACACCAGAGCTGCACAGCCTTCAACTATATGGTGTTGTCTCACCGCCAGTCTTAGAGTCCAGGGAAACAACGCCTAAAGGCGACCAGTACCAGGACAAACGCAACCACACCCACATTGCTTCGATAATCATGTAATACATTGTATTTGAAACTGATTGGCCTACACCAGAGCTGCACAGCCTTCTCCTGCATGGCCTTGTTTAACCACCGGTGTTAGAGACCAGAGATATTACTGCTCGGGATGAGCAGTTAATGGTTCTATAGATATCACTGCTCAACCAGAGCTATTAATGCTTCGATACTTGGCATTGTCCTGGTCCTGTTCGCAATTTGGCGTTGTTCTCTGGTCTAACACCGGCAGTGAGACAAGGACATACAAAAGGCTGTGTCTATGGTGTAGGCCAATCAGTGTCAAAAATATTTGGTAAACGCTATTTATATTATATTCATCAGAGCATTGTGTATTTGTATGTTTTTCCACAGACACGTGTGTGGTTAATGGGGACTTGACGATGCCTTGCAATAGCCGTCTGTGTCTAATTTGGCGTTAGAACATCTCAACACCACTCCCGTGTTATTGCCGGGAAGGGTGTGGGGTGTGAATTCCTATTCTTATTACTTTTCTTTAATTATCCTAAGGATTTAAAAATACCCACGGATGTGACAACACCCCGTCAGAGCCAGCCATCATCACGGTCATCATCACCACCACCACCGGGACATCCTCGCTGCTTACCGAGGGAACAATTACCACGAAGTGTCCATCGGGAGCGGTGGCACAGCGGTTAGCACTCTGCTGCCACTGCCGCTGCGGACCCGGCGGAGAGCCGAGTTTGATTCCCGCTCAAGGCCACCAACCACCACCGTCACGATCGCCACTTCCATCACCACTTGCATCATCACCACCACTTCCATCACCACCACCATCGCCATCATCACCAACACCATCACCACCATCACCACCCCCGATAATCTGCACCAGATCCCGCAGGGCTATCCCTCGTTCTCGGCCGACTCGGCCTCACATGGGTAGCGGTGGTGTGTAGTGAACATCGCCACTGGGGAGACAAAGACAGCTGGGCGTGGTAGTGCTCGGCACCCACGCCTCTGTGTGCCACAGTGCCGGCCTTCAAAGGCACTGCTGTTACTCGCTAACAGCAATTGCCCCGACAGCCCCTTGTGAGCTACACGGGGGATCTTTGTCTGTGTGTGTGTATATATACAGGCAAGTGGATCTGTGGAGACAAGAGGTCAAGACATGAGAGGTAAGCGAACCCTGGTTCCATTGGTGTCACTGCTTGAAGATCCATGGAGCCATGGTGGCTAGAAGATGTTAACCACCTCGCCTGGTACGCAGGAAGTCGTGGGTTCGATCTCGACACTGACGATGCCTGCTGCTGTATATTTGAAGTCTGCGTCTGTCTCTCTCCCCGTGGTCACGTGGATTTTTCTCGGGGTCCTCTCGGTTTTCCTCTCCACATTGAGAATCAACGTCACAACGCCAGGTGACCAGGTCGCCTCTGACTACGATTGTAATTTGTTGTTATAAAAATAGGATCTTTATCTTATTTTATATTCAACGCTTTTACAAATTTAACAACGTTTAAAAGCATTAACAGTCTATGGTGGAGTGTTGAGTCTAAGTTGCAGTGTTAAGCCTCTAGGGAGTGTTGAGTCTATGGTGCAGTGTTTAGTCTATGGGCAGGCTTGAGTCTATGGGCAGTGTTGAAGATACGGTTAGCGTTGAGTCTAAGGGCAGTGTTGAGTCTATGGGCAGTGTTGAGTCTACAGGTAGTCTTGATTTGAAGCTTTCGTGACTGCAGGAATCCATACTCTTTGGTTCTTTCGGTAAAGTCACGTAGGTAGAAATAAAATAAATCACAACGTTTCGAACGCAACACAAGCGCCCGTCTTCAGGTGAAAATTGCGACGTCTGCTGCGAGCAGCACGATGTCTGCTCCCTTGTGAAGAGAAGCTGTTACCAGCAAGAATTTATATAAGTTTTGAGAACAAAGGTAGCCGAAGTAGTGTTAATAGGGTATTATTATGTTAAGGTAATAAATAGCGTGGCATGTTAAAGGAAATTAACTTAGATTAGCCTGTTGGATTATAGTGTAAAGTTAAAAAGCTTCCGTAGCGCACACGAACTCAGATTTACATGTAGGATTAGAATATGTATTTTAATGAGCAAGTTAATGTCAGTCTATGTGTAACAAAGAATAGCATGTTAAAAATAGCATGTTAAAGTGTTGAGTCTATGGCCAGTCTTGAGTCTATAAGCAGTGTTGAGGATACGGGTAGAATTGAGTCCATGGGCAGTGTTGAGTCTACGGGCAGTGTTGAGTCTGTGGGGAGTGTTGAGTGTGTTGTGCAGTGTGAAGTATATCGTGCAGTGTTAAGTCTGTGGAGAGTGTTGAGCCTATGGGCAGTGTTGAGTCTATCAGCAGTGTTGAGTCGATAGGCAGTGTTGAGTCCATGCTGCAATGTTGAGTCTACGGCAGTGTTGAGTCTATGGTGCAGTGTTAATTCTGTAGGGAGTGTTGAGTCTATGCGCGCCACGATGGTTTGGAGATGTCGACTACCTCGCCTGGTATACAGGAGGTCGTGGGTCCTGCTGTATATTTGGAGTCTGCGTCTCTCTCCCCGTGGTGAGATGTTGAGTCTATGGGCGGTGTTGCGTCTATGGGCAGTGTTGAGTCTATGGGCAATGTTGAGGATATGGTTAGCGTTGAGTCTATGTGCAGTGTTGAGGATACGGGTAGCGTTGAGTCTAAGGGTAGTGTTGAGTCTTTATGCATTGTTGAGTCTTTGGGCAGTGTTGCGTCTATTGGCAGTGTTGAGTCTATGGGCAGTCTTGAGTCTATGGGCAGTTTAGAGTCTACGATTGCAGGGTTGAACAATGGTGTAGTGTTGAGTCAATGAGCAGTGTTGAGTCTTTGGGCAGTGTTGAGTCTATGGGCAGTCTTGAGTCTATGGGCAGTGTTGAGTCTATGGAGCAATGTTAAGTCTGTGGAGAGTGTTGAGTCTATAGGCAGTGTTGAGTCTATAGTGGAGTGTTGCGTTTGTGGGAAGTGTTGAGTCGATAAGCAGTGTTGAGGATACGGGTAGCGTTGAGTCTAAGGGTAGTGTTGAGTCTTTATGCATTGTTGAGTCTTTGGGCAGTGTTGCGTCTATTGGCAGTATTGAGTCTATGGGCAGTCTTGAGTCTATGGGCAGTTTAGAGTCTACGATTGCAGGGTTGAACAATGGTGTAGTGTTGAGTCAATGAGCAGTGTTGAGTCTTTGGGCAGTGTTGAGTCTATGGGCAGTCTTGAGTCTATGGGCAGTGTTGAGTCTATGGAGCAATGTTAAGTCTGTGGAGAGTGTTGAGTCTATAGGCAGTGTTGAGTCTATAGTGGAGTGTTGCGTTTGTGGGAAGTGTTGAGTCGATAAGCAGTGTTAAGGTTTCGGGTAGCATTGAGTCTAAGGGCAGTGTTTAGCCTTTGGGCAGTGTTGAGTCTAAAGGGAGTGTTGAGTCTACGGTGCAGGGTTGATTCCATGGTGGAGTGTTGAGTCTATGGGCAGTGTTGAGTCTTTGCGCTGCTGATTCTACGGGCAGTGTTGAGTCTATGGTCAGTCTTGAGTCAATGGCGGTCTTGAGTCTATAAGCAGTGTTGAGGATATGGGCAGCCTTGAGTCTATAAGCAGTGTTGAGGATATGGGTAGCGTTGAGTCAATGGGCAGTGTTGAGTCTACGGGCAGTGTTAAGTCGATGGGCAGTGTTGAGTCGTTTGGCAGTGTTGAGTATATTGTGCAGTTTTGAGTCTATATGCAGTGTTGAGTCTATAGTGAAGTGTTGAGTCTGTAGGAAGTGTTGAGTCTATGATGCACTGTTGAGCCTATGGTGCAGTGTTGAGTCTATGGACAGTTTTGAGTCTTTGGGCAGTCTTGAGTCTATAAGCATTGTTAAAGATTCGGGTAGCGTTGAGTCTAAGGGCAGTGTTGAGTCTACGGGCAGTATTCAGTCGATGGGCAGTGTTGAAACTTGATTTGAAGCTTTCGTGACTGCAGGAATTACTCTTTGGTTCTTTCAGAAAAGTCACGAAGAAAGAAAATACCTTAAATAATAGAATACGACGTTTTGATTGCAACACAAACAATCGTCATCAGGTAGAAAACCCTAGTAAACTTAGAAATATAATGCAATACAACACAGAGAGTCGGCTAACACAACAGTCAACACCCTACCTGGTTGATGACGTTCTTCCAAAGATTGCTACATTTGAGAGAGAGACAAAACACAGACACGGAGACACATCGATAGACACACAAGTAGAGAGAGAAAACACAGAGACATACAGATACACACACATAGACACACAGAGAAACAACACCTCTGTGTCGAGGCCTTAAATAGAGAGAGGGGAGGGGTAGAGAAATTAGCATGTCAATGAGAGAGTTGTGTGGAAATCCACCCTATAGCGGCCGGAGAGAGAAAGAGAAAATGGACCTATACAAGCCTGGCAATTTTTAGAGAGATAAAAAGGAAGTTTGAGAAAACAAACTTCGCAAAATTTGGGAAATGTAATGCAATGCAACACAGAGAGTCGGTTAACACACAGTTAACGCATAGCCTGGTTGATTACGTTCTTCCAAAGATTTCTAAATTAGAAGTTAAGTGTGAAATTTGAGAGAGAGACAAAACACAGACACGGAGACACAAAAAACAGACACACAAGCAGAGAGAGACAAACAGACACAGAGAGAGAGAGAAAACAAACTTAAATCCTCCCCGTATAGGTGGTTCAAACTTGATTTGAAGCTTTCGTGACTGCAGGAATTACTCTTTGGTTCTTTCAGTAAAGTCACGTTGAAAGACAATAAATTAATAACAGAATACGACGTTTCAATTGCAACACAAGCAATCGTCATCAGGTAGAAAACCCTAGTAAACTTAGAAATATAATGCAATACAACACAGAGAGTCGGCTAACACAACAGTCAACACCCTACCTGGTTGATTACGTTCTTCCAAAGATTGCTAAATTTGAGATAGAGACAAAACACATAGATAGACACACAAACATGGAGAGACAACACAGAGACACACGGAGAGAGACACACAACATAGACACATAGACAGACGTGCTATGCTCTAGCATAGCACGGCGTGCGATGCACCGTTATTGCGTACACCCTGTAGGTGGGTGTTGAGTCTATCGTGCGGTGTTGAGTCTCTGGGGAGTGTTGAGTCTATAGTGCAGTGTTGAGTCTATAGTGCAGTGTTGAGTCAATGGACAGTGTTGAGTATGTAGGATGTGTTGAGGATATGGTGTAGTGTTGAGTATATGATGTAGTGTTGGGTGTATAGGCAGTTTTGAATCTATGTTGCAGTGTTAAGTCTGTGGGGATTGTTGAGTCTGAGTCGTGGCGGTTATTGGCTGATCCTGGCCGCTATTGAGCTCACGAGCGTCGTTACACGGTGAAGGTGGGAGGTGTGGTGGTAGAGGGGATCCCGAGGGTTCACGCGTTTTTGTTGTTGTTGTTGTTGTGGTGTTGTTATGGGTTCGTTGGTTTACACCCTTTTCCCTGCTAGTATTGTACATTTGTGGATAGTGTAATTTTTGTACAGCTGGGTTGGGGTATCTATTGCTGCTCTTGTTATTGTTGAGGCACACTGTTTTTTTTCTTCTTTCTCTCTCTCTTGCCTTTCACTAATTTGTTTGTTCGGAGGGGGAGTTGACAGCCAGGATGGCTGATTCCTATGAAGGGGGGAGGGGTGATGTAGTGACATCGGGGATGTCACTGTGTGGTGCCGGCCCGGGAGAGCCATGGCGTGCGATGTACTTACGTCGTGGACAGCACCGTGTGTGTTACTGTCTGAGGCCGGCTCGAGCATAGCACGGCATGCGATGCACCGTCATCGCGTACACCCCGTAGGTGGGTGTAGTACCAGCCCTAGTGGGGCTTGGTGAGCGCTGGGATAGCGCGGGCACCACGCATGGCGTGTAGTGCGAGCTCCCACAAGGGGGAGCGAGAGAGTGTCAGCCCAGGGACAGGGTTGTGCCGGGCCATGGCACTCTGGTTGATCCCGAAGGCACGTGATCCGGAGTGTCCACAGAGAGGCCCCCAGGTGGGGGGGGGGGGGGCTAGGGGGTGATCACGTGTCTGGGGAGAGCTCTCAAGATGGATCGAGAGGGAGCTAGAAGGCTCACGAAGGTGGGCGGGGCCGAGGGCGGAGCCGGCCCCGACCCGGGAGAATATAAGGTGGGTCCCTGAGAGGGACCGGGGTCGCTTCGTTCTACAAGCTGGAAGCTCCACGTCTACAAGCTGAAAGCTCTACATCCTAGGAGGCACCAACACGTGGCCGGGAACCCGAGTGAGGGTCCGATCCATCGTAGCCGTAACTCCTACGTATCGTGTAGTTAGCTGGGTGGTCACCACCCTAGGCTGTATCTGGTAAAGGGGCAGTTACCCCTTTGTATATATGTGTTGCGAATAAATGTGTTGCCTCCAAAGAATAACGTCTGCGACTCAGTTGGACTCACTACACACACAATGGACAGGAAGGACAATATCAAAGGGCTCGTATAATGCGCATGCATAATGTACGTTGACTCATTAATCCCCCCCACTTTGCACAAGAGTGCAGAAGCGTGGTCACCACATCTACGTCTCTATATAGGAACGAAACAGGTGTATTTCTTCATAAATCTGGCTGTCGCCTGATGAAGCTAGTTGTAATTACTGGCAAAACATCGTACTCAGATTATAAATGTTGTGGCTTGGCTTTCCAATACACCAGTGTGCTGTACTCGTGACAAATTGGCATGTTCTGTTTACGTGACAACCCTTACTAGTTGACTGTGTCGGGTGGTGGTGGGTTTTAATCACACATTTATATATTTACGCGATTTAACCCAAAAAAAACATCTATTATGGATGATATTGGTCGCGAAAGCCTACGTGTTAAACTCCATGCACAGTTTCACACTTAACTTATAATTTAGCAATCTCTGGAGAACGTAATCAACCAGCCTATGCGTAAACTCTGTTAGCCGACTCTCTGTGTAGCATTCGTCTTCACCTGAAGACGATTGCTACGTGACTTTACCGAAAGGTCCAAAGAGTATTAATTCCTGCAGTCATGAAAGCTTTAAGTCGAGATTTAACCGCCTCTACGGAGAGGGTTTCCACACAACTCTTAGATCTTTTAACAGACTTCGAGACAAGAAGGCTCATCTGATCGAGTCGCTCACTTTTCTGAAGAGATGCCGCGACACCAAGGTAATACCGATCGCCTTGACACTCACTTCTGCTGCTGTCACGTCTCCTAATGCTAAACGGATCTTTTTTAGGGCCGGCCTAGCCCTGATTTGAGAGAGAATAAGATTGCTCCGATTTGAACTAGATAATTTAGACAAGACTCTCTTACAGTCACACTTTGCATTAACAAAAAAAGTCTACATCTGATTGGGACCATGTAGGTAATATGACAGCCTTTTCAGCCGCCTCGATGTCAGCTAAATGCAAAGAGAACCTGATTTCCAAGTTCAGCCTCCTGTCTAAGAAGCCAGAGCCACACATTAAATATTTTAGACGTTGATAAGAATGTTATCAGAGTAACAGCCCAATTTCCGACAGCCTAAAATCGGTAATATAGCTAAAGGGATGAATTTTGCAGTCACCCCTAAACACATCCTAGTTGATGATATTATTGCCCAGGTCGATGTAGCCCTTAAAGGGTTGGGACACATTCCTGCAGATGTGGCGAGATCGGAAATCGCTGCAATCCTAAAAAACGCTAAGAAACCCATGAGCAATATCAGCAAGGATGAATGCTTTGAGCTTGCTCAACTGAAAAAGAGAGATGACATAGTCATCCTCTCAGCCGACAAGGGTAATGCCACTGTCATCATTGATAAAACCACATACAGTAATAACATTAAAGACCTACTTAATTATGGAAGCTATCCCAAAATCAATAGAGATTCTACCAACCGCCTGGTTACGAAAACCAACAATATCATTACTGATTCGACATCTTTAATCGAACCAACCAAGCAGCTCTCTCTAAAACCCTCTGCTGCTATACCACCCAGATTTTAGGGCTTACCAAAAATCCAAAAAGGTACACCAGTCCGTCCTATCGTCTCCACCATTGACTCACCGACCGACAAACTGGCCCGATTTCTGTCTGAGACCTTGCTTCCATTCACTGGCAAGACCACCTCGGCTGTACTTAACTCAGCTCACTTGGTATCGTTAATTAAGGACATCTCGCTATCTCCAGGTGATTTGCTCGTTAGTTTCGAGGTAGTTTATTTGTTTACCAAAGTTCATGTGCCTGACACCATTGCAATCATTGAAGATTTGGTCCAACAAGGACTGAATGCTGATGTATTGGCCCTGGCGAGACACTGCCTCACCAACATTTACTTCACCTGGAATGGATCATTCTACAAACAAGCTGAAGGTACCCCAATGGGTTCTCCCTTATCTTCAGTGGTAGCCAATGTTTTAATGGACAATTTTGAGACAGATGCTATCCAAGCATCCATCCTATGTCCTTCCTTGTGGAAGAGATACGTAGATGACACGTTTGTCATCTGGCCACATGGCCTGCCAGCTCTGAACCAATTATTCAACCACATCAATTCCATATACCCAGCCATCAAATTCACCATGGAGGTGGAAAAGGATAGCAAGCTACCATTCTTGGATGTTTTAATCGAAAAAAGACCAGATGGTTCATTGAGACACTCTGTCTACAGGAAAGCCACCCATACAGATGCCTATCTAAAACCTGACTCCCACCACCATCCAGCCCAGAAAAATTCCCTCATCAAAACTCTACACCATAGGGTCCATTGCATTTCCAACCATCACCACCTAGCCAGTGAACTAGAGCGCGCACACCAAGCCCTCAAGATAAATGGATATTCGAATCGCACAATCCGTAAAGCTGTCACCCCAACCGTTGGTAGAGAACCACCTGAGGACCCAATCAAAACCATCACCTTGCCATACAAAGCAGAGGTCAGCAAAATATTTCCAAAATCATGAGCAAACACAAGAGACAGGTCCGATTCAACACAGTACATAAAATTCGTGATCTGATCCCATCTGTAAAGGATGTGATCCCTGACATGCAATACCCTGGTGTCTACAAACTAAGCTGTGTCTGCGGCAGTAGTTACATTGGGGAAACTAAGCGACATGTCTCAGACCATGTTCGTGAACATAAGGTAGATCTGAAACACGGTAGGACCAACACCTCTGCCGTGGCTGATCATCGTTTAAATGCTGTGGGCACACATGAACTTGATTTCTCCAAGACGAAGGTACTATGCAAACCCACTGGCTATCAACAAATATTTGTTCATGAAGCAATCAAGATATATAAACACAGACACAATTTCAACGGAGAAGATGGGTACAAACTGAGAAATCATTGGAAGGACGTTATTAACCAGGTAACGTCATAACTGGCTGTGATGCTTTCATCCGACCTTCCTATGTTAGCAGTTATTTACGACTCTCTAAGTTACGTTACCTTATTAAATGTCCTTACATTAACAGGCTAAATGTCTCGCCAACATAGCTGCTGCTCCCTTTTCCTCGATGCGGCGGTGGCGCTCATTGTTTAATAGGCTGAATGTCTCTCATTAACACAGCCGCTGCTACGGGAACTGTCTCACATTGACCTGATAATCTCTAATCTCGAGCAACACAATGGCTTCTTCAGCACCGTAACCGTTGGGTTACATTAAAAGATTGACATGCTAATCTTGAGCAATACAATGGCCGAGGAATACCTAGCTCTGCGATCTTACATTTACTTGCAAATTCTATCTCTAGCCCCGCCCACTTACCTTTGGGTTATACCCATCTCAAACCTTTATAACCTATGGCTGAAGTAGCTCTCTCGCTATATTTCTTCCTGCCTCAGCAGTCCATCGGCTGTATTTTTTCACCTGAAGACGATTGCTTGTTTTGCGATCAAAACGTCGTTTTTTTATTACTCTATCTACGTAACTTTACCGAAAGACCAAAATAGTAATATATGCATTGTCTTTGAAATTGATTGGTCCACACCAGAGACAGCTTTCTTTTGAGCCTAGTCTCAAACCGGTGTTAGACCAGAAGATGCCATATTTTGGTAATGGCAAAGGAGGTCCCATGATGTAGCTGCTCACCCCGAGCTCTCATTGCTCTGATAGTGCATTGTCTTTGTGCTGTATGCCTTTTGGCGTCCTCTGGTTTAACACCGTTTTGAGACTAGGCTCAAAAGAAAGCTGTCTCTGGTGTGGACCAATCAGTTTCAAAGACAATGCGTATATTATCAGAATGTTTTTGTTTGCATTCTGACCACAAGTATTGTGGTTAATGCAGACATGATTCCTTGTAAAAGGTTTCAGTTTGGTGTTTTAACATCTCAACACCTGTTTTGTTGCCAGAAAAAAGGGGAAAACATATTCTCATATTTTGGTACTGGCAAAGGAGGTCCCATGAGGTATGCAGAGGTCACATTATATAAGAAAGAATAATTGCTTCATATGTTTATCGCAAGTTAAAAAGATACGACTTCCCTAACTTAAATATTAATATAATTTGATATTAAACATTATAATTACTTGCTATCTAAGTACGTATTGTTTCATTGATGCAGTATTGCCAGGAAGTGGAGGAGGCACTGCAGATGCTTTGGGCAAACGTTTAATGTTAGATATGCAAATGTTTCTCGTTAAATGTTTGTTAAACAATACGGATGAGACGACACTGACACACGGCATGCTCAGAGCATCTTTATTTTGTGACACAGCACCAACTCTAGGCCCGGCTTCTTCTTGTGTCCTGAAGCTTCTCCCTTCTCCCGGACATCACCACCCCTTGTGCTCTCCCCTTTTGTCCCTCTCGAGCCCTTTCTCTCGAACCTTGTCACGGTTTCTCAAGCCAATCCCCTTCCTTCTCTCTTGGCGCTACTCAACCGTCGCCTCTAGGTTTAATTCTGATTCCCACCTTATTCCGTTTGAACCTCTCCTCCAATTCCTTCAAAACCTTTCCTCCCTAGCAATCATCATGGAGGCCTCCCTACGGAAATAGGTCTTGGCCTACTTCCTGGAAGTCCGTTTGGCTGAACATTTGCTTGGGGCGAGCGCTTCCTAATTCCAGTCATTACGCGTACGTTAAATGTTCTTAGATGTGATAAGCGTACTGTTAAAATTATTGAGATTTAGGCTGACTCCGTACTGAGGAATTGAGCTGCAGTGTTGTAGACGTGTGAGGGCGATATGTGTCTGGTTGCTAAAGGAGATGCGCGACTGCCCTTGCAAAGGACGCTTTGCAATAAAGTTTTGCCGTTTCACAAACCACTGCCCCCTCTGGTGGTCGGCAGTTGTGGAGTCGCTCCAACCTCTCCAGAGGACATAACACAATGCTGAGTATACCTACTCATCTCCGAACTTTATTATTTATTGTCGTTGTCTACGTAGCCAATCTGTTTCCCCTCGTTAAGATTCGCGACCGCGGGATGAGAGGGGCAGGGCGGACTGGCTACATATACCACCATCATCATCATCACGACCACCACCACACACGTGATGCGTGCTTTGTAACACTCCAAAGTTCGCAGGCACGGACAAATGAACCAACCAACAAGGGAGCAGTAGACATGGACTACACCACCATCGACACCACCAACGCCATCACTATCACCACCATCACCAAACGTGTGTTGTGACTGTGTATGTGGTTTGTAATTTGCCAACGTTCGCAGTGACGGACAAACACCAAACCAACCACGCAGCAGCAGCAGACATGGACTACACCAACTCCACCGTCACCCCCGTCGATGCGGAGCCGGGCCCCACGTGTGTGGTCCTCCAAGGGGGCTTCAACTGCACGGGTCCCGGTCCGCTGCTACCGCCGCCGCCGTCGCCCCTCGCCGCCCTCGCCCTCGTTGCGGCCCTCCTCCTGTCGGTCGCCGCCGTGCTGGGCAACGCCCTCGTGGTGCTGGCGGTCGCCTACTTCGCACGCCTGCAGAGCCCCACCAACGCCCTGGCGCTGTCCCTCGCAGTCGCCGACCTCCTCGTGGGCGCCGTCGTGGTGCCGTTCAGCGCCACGCGGGCGGTGCGCGGCTGCTGGCTCTACGGAGCCACCTTCTGCCGCCTCCACACGTGCCTCGATGTCATGCTCTCCACCGCCTCTATCGTCCACCTCAGCTGCATCGCCTTCGACCGCTACGTTGCCATCTGCGACCCACTCAGGTGGGGTGGGTGGGGTAGAGAGGGGTGCGCGTGCCTCGTGTGGTGAAAGAGAGAGGGATGAAGGAGGGATGCTCCTCTGTGTGGCGAATCTATGGCTCTCTGTATGATGTGTCTACGGGCATCTTTGCGAGTCTGTAGGACTCTCTCTGTGAGTCTATGCCTCTCGCTCTGTGAGCTTGAAGGTCTCTGTGCGAGTCTATGGCTTTCTGTTTGACAAGTCTATGGCTCTGTGTGAGTCTGTATGAGGCTATGGCTCTTCATGTGAGCATGTCGTTGTGGACACGCTCGGCGAAGCCCCTCCCTCTCACCCCCCCCTCTCTCTCACCCCCCCCCTCTCTCACCCCCCCCCCTCTCTCTCACCCCCCTCTCTCTCTCACCCCCCCTCTCTCACATCCCCCCTCTCACCCCCCCCTCCTCTCTCACCCCCCCCCTCTCACCCCCACCCTCTCTATCACCCCCCCCTCTCTCTCACCCCCCCTCTCTCTCTCACCCCCCCTCTCTCTCACCCCCCCCCCCCTCTCTCTCACCCTCCCTCTCACCCCTCCCTCTCACCCCCCTTCTCTCTCTCTCACCCCCCTCTCCCTCTCACCCCTCCCTCTCATCCCCCCGTCTCTCTCTCACCCCCGCCCCTCTCTCACCCCCCCCCCTCTCTCACCCCCCTCCTCTCTCACCCCCCCCCCTCTCTTTCACCCCCCCCTCTCTCTCTCACCCGCAGGTACACTGCCCGCGTGACTCCCGGCACCGTCGCGGCCATGCTCGTGGCCTGCTGGCTGGGGCCGCTGCTCTACGTGGCGCCCATCATGCTGGGCCTGCAGAGCGTCGGTGCCGAGGCGTTGCTCGCCCTCGCCTGCCCCGACGACTGCCCCTTCGTCATGAGCGCCACCTTCTCGCTGGCGGCCACCTCCTGCAGCTTCGTGGCACCCATGATCATCATGCTGGCCGCCTATGCTCGCATCTACCGCGTGGCGCGCAGGCACGCACGGAGCATTGCGTTGCGCCCGCCGGCACCCCCTGGTGGCAGCGACGGGGCCAAGGGGATGGCAGCGGCCTCATCGTCCTCGTCGGCGCCACGGAGATGGCGGCAGGAGTACAATGCCACCAAGACGCTGGGCGTCATCCTGGGGGCCTTCTTCGCCCTCTGGCTGCCCTTCTTCTCGGCGGCAGTAGCCGACGGCCTGCCCGGCGGGCCCCGCGTGGACGGCACGACGTGGCACTGCGTGACTTGGCTGGGCTACGTGAACTCGGCGGTGAACCCCTTGCTTTATGCGTCGCTCAACCGCGCGTTCCGGCGTGCCTTCGGCATCCTCTTCAGCCCCCGCGAGTTGGCCAAGGGCAGGAGGAACGCCGACTTCACGGACTGAGGGGAACAGGCGCTCGTGGGGGGTTTAAGACCGTCAATCGTGGGCCACAGGATCGACCACATGGAGACCCATAGACTCACCACACAGAGACCCATAGAATCAGCATACAGATACCCATACACTCACCAGAGACACGTAGATTTATCACACAAAGGCATAGACTCATCACAGAGGCATAGCCTCATTACACAGAGACCCATCGACTCATTAGAGACCCATAGACTCATCACATAGAGGCACAAACTCACCACACAAGAGACCCGTAGACTTATCACACACAGACTCACCACAGACATGATTCCTTGTAAAAGGTGTTTATTGTTGCCAGAAAAAGGGGAAAAAACCTATTCTCATATTTTGGTACTGGCAAAGGAGGTCCAATGATGTAGATGCTCAACCGAGCTCTCATTACTCCGATAGTGCATTGTCTTTGTGCTGTACGCCTTTTGGTGTCCTCTGGTCTAACACCGTTCGATACGAGGCTAAAAATAAAGCTGGTGTGGACCAATCAGTGGCAAAGACAATGCATATTTTATCAGAGTATGTTTTTTGTTTGCATTCTGACCACAAGTGTTGTGGTTAATGCAGACATCATTCCTTGTAAAAGGTGTTTTTTGTTGCCATAAAAAAGGGGAAAAAACCTATTCTCACCACAATGGGTTTATGGAGACCCATTGAGACACAGATAACCCATAGAAAACAGATACCCATATACTGTAGATCCATAGACCCATAGATATAGAGACCCATAGGTACAGAGACTCATAGGCATACATAGAGACCCAGAGACACACGGAGATACAGAGACCCATAGATACCCAGAGACTCGTATAGCTACATATACTCATATAGACAGAGACTCATAGATACTCATCACTAACTCAGGGACTCATACAGACCTAGAGACACACAGAGATACAAACCAAAGATTCCCAGAGACGCATATAGCTACAGAGCCTCATATAGAGAACCATAGATACCCATATAGACTCAAATTAACCCAGAGATACAGATACCCATATACACTCAAAGAGTCATATAGAGACAGAGACTCCTACAGAGACAGACTCATATAGATACAAACAACCAAAGGATACCTATAGAGGCTAATATAGATCCAGAGACACAGAGATACAGATACCCATATATATCTCCATAGAGACTTATATCGATACAGAGACCCAAAAATACCCATACTCATATAGACCCAGAGACATAGAGATAGAGGCTTATATATATCCACTCATATAGATACAGAGACCCATAGATACCCGGAGACTCAAAGACCCAGAGATAGACCCATATATATCCACTCATATAGATACAGACTCATATAAATACAGACCCATAGAGATACAAAGACTCATTTAGATAGAAGCCCAAATATTTCCCGTAGACTCATATAGACTCCTATAGATAAAGAGAATCATAGAAATCCATAGAGACTCATATAGATACAAACTCGTATAGATACCCATAGACTCATATAGATACAGACTCGGGAATATAGACCTATAGATACCCAGAGACTCATATAGACCCAGAGACACACCCAGAAACAGAGACCCAGAGATACTCATATAAATAGACCCACAGATAGACTCATATAGATACATTAGGTTGTTGGGCTTACCAACGTAATGGTAAGCATTACCATTACGTAATGCTTACCATTGCGACTTGTTGAATGTGATAGCGTATGCGGGGAGAATGGGAAATTGTCGTCGTCGTAAAGCAAATGGCAAAGTCGTGTTGGTGGGGGCCATGTCGATTCTGGGAATCAACACCGAATCGCCTCGTTCTCTCTCTCGCTCAAGCAGTCATCATATTCATCATAGATAGAGAAAGTTGTTTTTATATGAATATCATTTTATTATCTGGAAGACTTCATTGAAAACGACATTTCACGTGAATCTTCTCTTGTCGTTAAGTAGATGTCCTTGCTGGGGGTTCGGTTCGATGCGGACTTTCACCTGTTTGGGATTGCAGGGTCGAGACAAGGCGACACGGAGCTGCTGGCCGTGCGAGAGGAGCGCCGTCTGCAGATCGATTCCAACATAATCGAACGTCTGTCCCTGCGCCTCCGTCGTTCATGCAGGGGGCGCGTAGGTTTGCAGCGCCCCCTGCATGAAAACAACGGGAAGTGCAGCGTTCATCATATTCATCACAGATAAAGTTGGGTGTTTATATTATTAAGAGACTGTGTCGTAAAACCCTTGTAGTCTGCATTTCTTCAATAGAGGAAGAAGAGTGGCAGAGCTCCACCATCTCCCTCCCGTTGTGGCAGCAGCAGCAGCAGGGCCTCCACATCCAACTCCATCTCGCTGCTGCTTCTACTGCTGTATGTGGAACTTCTATCACACCGCACATTGTCAACAGGGCTAATCAGAGGTGCGGGAGGGGAGTGAATGGGTTGGTGAGTGGGTTGGGTGAGTTGGTGGGTGGGGTATGTATTTTGAACTTCTTTCATACCGCACATAGCCAACCAGGCTAATCGGAGGTGCGGGAGGGGAGTGAGTGGTGAGTGGGTGGGTGGGTGAGTGGGTGGCTGAGTGGGTGAGTAGTTGAGTGAGTTAGTTCGTGAGTAGGTGGGTGGGTGAGTCAGTGGGTGGGTGAGTGAGTTAGTGAGTCAGTAGGTGGGTATGTATGTTGAACTCCTTTTGCACCCTAAGAAGCCAACCGGGTTGATCAGAGGTGCAGGAGGGGAGTGGGTGGGTGAATTCGTGGGTTGGTGAGTGGGTTGGCTGAGGGAGTTAGTGGGTGGGGGGGGGGGTATGGTATGTATGTTGAACTTCTTTCGCACCATACGTAACCGACCGGGCTAATCGGAGGTGCAAGAAGGGAGTGGAGTGGGTAGGCGAGTAGGTGGGTGGTGGGTGAGTCAGCGAGTGTGTAAGGGTATGTATGTTGAACTTCTTTCACACTGTAAGTAGCCACCTGGGCTAATCAGAGGTGCGGGAAGGGATCGAGTGGTGGTGGTGGTGAGTGAGTCGGTTGAATTTGTTGGCAAAACGTCCGTTGTGGCATAAAGCAACTTGCCGAAATGTAGACTTGAGTTCTCCACCAATATCGAGTGTGCACATAAATATTGTCCAAGCTATAGACTGGAAGAGTTCTGTTTGTCGTCAAGTCAACCAGACATTGCACATGAGGTGCGAAGAGGCCGGGAGCGTGGTGAGAATTGTGACGTTCAGGCTACCAGCACGCCGCTGACAACAGGGGCTCGCAAACCAGGCCATCTTGATCTCCCGACGAGCAACGAGCGCCGGGCGAGCGTGGCCACAGCATGCTCCAGTTGCAGATCGAGCCTGGCACGCAGACAACCCTGGGAGCGAGTGGCAGAGCTGATGACTGATAAATAACTGCCGCAGCTTGTCGGTTTGAGGGCCGCAGCGTGCTCCCGCTGTGGATCGAGCCTGGCATTCAACACTCCCTTGTGGGGGACTGGGAAGTCTGTTTCGTGTCAGAGAGAAGGCAGAAGATGGGACACACTTTAAACTTTACCACTCACCATGTTCAACTGTACCTCGGTACAGGTTTGTAGGCCGAGTTTGGTACAGGAGAATTTAAAACGTCTAAGCTTATGAATATCACAATACCATGGCGAACGAATTGGGTATCAACATGGGGCCTGTACGCCTTTTGGCGTTCTCTGGTCTGATACTGGTGAGACTTGGCCCAAAAGAGGGCTGTCTCTGGTGTAGGCAAATCAGTTTCAAGACAATGCATCATATATATTATCAGAGAATATTTGTTTGCATGTTCACCACAAGTACTGTGTGTGGTTAATGAAGTACGTCATTCCTTGCAATGTGTTTCTATTTGGTGCTTAAACCCCTTAACACCTCCTGTTATACTACCAGAAAGGGTAAAACCTATTCTTATTTCATCATAAGGCCTCCTTTGCCAGTACCAAAATATAATAGGTTTTTTTCCCCTTTAGACTCGGCTCTAAGGAAAGCGGTCTCTGGTGTGGACCAATCAATTTCGAGGACAATGCATACATTATTAGTGTGTTTTTTGTTTGCATTCTGAGGCCAGGTATTGTGGTTAATGTAAACATGATTCCTTGTTAAAAGGTTTCAGTTTTGTTGCCAGAAAAAAGGAGAAAAAACCTATTAATATTCTTATTTTTTCAGAATTGGATATCGTCACGCTAACACAAAGATGTTAGCCTTGTTGCTGTGTGGCATTTAATCAATCGTCGACGCTTTCCTAACCCGTTCAGTACAAAGCGAAGAGTAGACACATTTGTGCGTGCACTGTAGTTCCACTCTGTTAAGTATTTTTGGATGTCAGTGGAAGTTGATATTAAAGTTGCTCCAATCACGAAGAGGGTCCTGAGTTCTTCCTTCTGAACTGGCGCATTGTACGTCCCAATTTTCGTCAACTGTATTCTGCGGTGAGATCCATATTCGGAGACCTGACTTAGTCGCCTATACAGGGGCTCCTCTACTTACGAACGAGTTAGCTTCCGAGAGGTCTGTTCCTAAGTCGATTTGTTCACAAGTCCAAAATTTACTCCTGTTGATTCCAAACGTGTTTTATGCCGTGGCTTTAAAAGTTGTATAATCTTCTGAAAATTTAGATGCCACTGGTTCTTCACGTTCTGCAGCTGTAGATGCCACTGGTTCTTCACGTTCTGCAGATGTAGATGCCACTGGTTCTTCATGTTCTGCAGATGTAGATGCGACCACCGCCATATATTGCGCAAGGCAGTTGAACTTACGACTCTCAGTTCGAACAAGCAACTGGATCGTACGGTGACAGAGGAGGAGTCCCTGTAGTTGATAAAGCAAGAATCATTGATATTATCACGAATGACAATACATAACCCCCTCATCAACGTGAAAGCCAATAATATCAATAGCTTGTGATAAATGCGAGATCATATTAATTAGTTATTTAATTTAATTCACTGAATGATTCTTGAATTCATGAGTCAGAATAACAATTGTTGATGACCACTTTAATAATTGCCATTGATTTGATAGTCGATAATAATCACTAAAACACCTAATAGAGTAGAACGCCTCTTAACGATGGTAGTTATCTCCACAAAACCGGTAGTTAAGTGATTTGGTCGTTAAACGAGTATAGGGAAGTACACGTTATAAAAGCTTAATTCTCCATAAGAGGATTTTTTTGGGTTCGATCGTGTAAATATATAAATGTGTCATTAAAACCCGCCCCCATCTAACAGCCAACGAGTAAGGGTTGTCACGTAAACAGAACATGCCAATTCGTCACTAGTACAGCACACCGTTGTGTTGGAGAGCCAAGCCACAACATTTGCAATCTGAGTACGACATTTCACCAGTAATTACCGTTGTGGCTTGGCTCTCCAACTTACCGGTGTGCTGTACTAGTGACAAATTGGCATGTTCTGTTTACGTGACATCCCTTACTAGTTGGCTTTGTCGGGTGGTGGTGGGTTCTAACGAGATATTTATATATTTACATCTCACCCAAAAAAACCTCTATTATGGATGATATTGGTGGTGAAAGCCTACGTATTAAAAGGCTTAATTCTGTCCGATAGCATTGAAGGTTACCCCCTTTTTCACCCAAAGAACGTACTTTATAATATTTAAACAACTGATATTAATACATAAGGATACTAACGACATTATAAACACATAATATTAAAAGGAGCGTGGTTAATCAATGTATTAATTATAATTACTGTACCTATAACAGCCCATCGTTAACAGGTGAATGGTTGGTAAGTGAACACATTGTGCTCTATGGAGGCACTACACTACTATACACTGAATGCCAGTGGCCAAAGACTACTGGAGCTCTGCTCATACCACAATCTTTGTATCACAAACTCATTATTTCTCACAAAACCTTGCCATAAAGTGTCATGGAGACACCCAAGGTCTCTTAATTGGCACCAACTGGACCTCGTCATCACCCGACGACCTCTCAACTCAGTACTCATCACACGCAGCAACCACAGTGCTGTGACACCGATCACTCACTGGTATCCAGCAGGTCAGACTACGCCCTAAAAAGATACACTACCTCAAACAAAAGTGCTACCTACGCATCAACTCTACCAAGATCTCCCTCCCAGAGCTCACTCAATCATTCTAACATAGCCAATAATATTGGTAGCGAAAGCCTACGTGTTAAACTGACTAACTTCTATGGGGAGGATACTTTTTTTAAAACCAGAAAATTGGAGAAGCTCCGCATTAAGCGGATGGAATTGATATCTTCATTGGCGTTCCTCAAAGGTGCAGAGATTCGAAGGTAATACCAAACGCAGTCAAAATAACACATCACATAAAGTCTTCTAAAGCTAACCAAATACTACACAAAGCTAGCAAATTATTATTAATAGAGAGAATACAACACAACAGGAGTGAATTATCCGACATTTCAGAATCGCTAAAGCAGATATAAGCAATAGTGTATCCATGCATGATTGGAATATAATCGATACCATAACACAACAATCGGCTGATAATATGTTTAATCTAACAAAAACTAACCAAATTAATCAATTCTCTAGACTTTATAATAAACAAATCCCTACTAAAACGAACAATTTTAAAACAAAACCGTAATGAACTTGACTAACACTGATTTAACCAGTGACATGATTTCTGTCCTTTCTAAAGGCCTTAACTTTGCCGTTACCCCACGCACAATTCCAGTGGATGAGATAATTGCTGAGGTAGAATCAGCAGTAAGACTCCTTCCACATAATGAGGCAGAGATGACTAGACACGAGGTTGCCAAAATAATTAAGAATAGTAAAGTACCAAAAGTAAATATTAGCACGAATGAAGCAAAAGCCTTAAGAGAGCTTCGTTTAAATAAAGATATTAAAATCCTGGCAGCTGATAAAGGCCGCACTACTGTAGTTATGTCACAAGCTGATTATGATAATAAAATTTAAGATTTATTTGAGGAAAGTACCTACATTAAAATTAAACGAGATCCAACTAATACTTTGGAACGTAAGACTACTGCAATCATTGCAAATTCATTAATCCCGAAAAATGAGCAATTCCTAATTAAGCCAATAGCTTCAAAACCACCTAGACTGTATGGGCTACCAAAGATTCATAAAATCGGCATCCCATTATGACCCATAGTCAGTACAATTGACTCTGCCATATATAAATTAGCAAAATATATAACTAAACAAATACATTTCGATTTAAAGCTTTCGAGACTGCAGGGATTCATCTTGTTGGTTCTTTTGGTAAAGTCACATAGAATGGAAATAATAAAATAATAAAAATAAAACAGAATAAAATAATTCTCACGACGTTTCGGCCACAACGCAAGTAGCCGTCCTCAGGTGGAGAACAGGTCTGTCGAGGAGACAGAGTCTGAATGACAAGCCCCATGGGAAATGCAGATATGCCATTAGTACTACTAATCGCATATCTGCATTTCCCATAAATATGCTAAATTCCTATTGATATGCAAATTATTTTGTCAAGGCGCTCTTCGCCCCTCCATCCCAGCTTAAATAGTCGCTCCAAACATTAGTGTAAGACTAAAAGAACACCAGAGAAATATTAAACTATCTCAAACACAACTGTCGGCAGTTGCAGAACATGCTTGCCAACAGGGACACTCAATTGATTTTGATAACGTTGAAGTGTTATGTAAAACTAGTTACTACTGGCAAAGACTAATTAGAGAATCCATTGAAATTGAGAGAAACAGAAATAACTTTAACCACTCAGACAGCTACAGGCTTAGTGCAGCCTGGAAGCGTATTATTAAATAATATATATTACAATTCCTTATAGGGGAAACAAATACTAATGAACTGATTACTAACGTAGCATATAATTACAATAGCACACATTACATATGATTACTAATCTACAACTCACATCATAACAATTTCCTGATTACTAATCTAGTATATAATTACAAGAATCCCCCCCTCCGCTTCAAATCGTTGCACCTGATGAGTTAAATGATGATGTCACCCTGCTGCTGCTGCTGCTCTATTAAAGATCGGGAGCAAGAGCAGAGCCTCACCATTCTGGCGAATTGCCCGATGAGGTGGGGGATCACAACTACCCTGGCTTGCCAGGGGAGACACCAGGAGCACCGAGGTGATCCTTCCAGCCCGTCTGGATCTCAAGTGAGACCTAGCCACCAGCCCCGAGGCCTGCGAGGGCCCTGACCGTGTGGCCAGGGATGACCACGCTGCCAAGAAGCGGGGACTGTTGGATAATGGAGACAGCAATCGCAACAGACGAACAGGGGAAACGGCGAGAGTCAAGGACCACGAGGGCCACCCGAGTTGCTGAAGGAGACCGGGATGACCGAGCCGCCCAGCTTATGCTCGCAGCAGATGAAAAGGAAGCAGGGAGAGCGCCAAGAGAAATGAATGCCACCTGCACGTGTGAGGGAGCCAGCGTCGTCCAGACGGTGACTGCAGGAGACAAGAAGAAGACACGGCGAAAGCAGAGGGCCACCGACACCACCTGCGCCGCCGGAGGAGACTGGGGCAACCAGACCGACCCGCCGGCAGCAGGGGGATGCGTGGAGGAGGCACGGAGACGGATGGAGAGGAACGCGGCGGAGGCACGGCAGAAGGAGAGGATGGAGGAAATGGATGGGAGGGCGGGAGCTGATGGAGTGGGTGAGGGAGGCCGAGGAGAAAAAGGTATGGCGTCTGGAAGCAGAGAGGCGGGTGCCCCCGAGTGGAGGGTGGGGAACGAAGCCAGAGAGACGCCAGCAACCCTGGGGCAGGGGGAGGCCCGGAGGGAGAACGCGACAGTGGACGCTGGACCGGTGGGAGCTGGGAGGCCCCGGGAACGAGCCGGGAAATGGCGAGGTGGGGCAGGGGTGAGTCTGACACCACCTCATGTCAAACGACATAATTGCGTCAGAGTAGTGATGAAGGACGAGGTAGCAGAAGAAGTGACCATCGACCGAGCGACCTTTGTACGGTCAATAATGATGGGCTTGCTATAAATAGAGCCAACAGACTTGTACTAATTGATAACTCTGCCGGGAGGGAGGGCGTTTGATGTAAGCTTCAACTCAAGCCCCCTGCTACAAAGATTTATGACCCGCTTCGAGGAAAAGGCTGAGAAGAAGCCATTGACATAAATGAAGCTACAACTGTTGTCAGAGCTGGACACGAAGGTGGTGACTATTTTCCTATACAATGAAGCCCTACATGACCACGACGTGGAGGTCTGGCTAAGACAGCACTGCTCGGTACTGTCGGGCTGTAAAAAGGTGAGAGACTCAGTGGGGATATGGACAGGGGCAAGACAATGGAGGGTGTGGCTGAAAACAGAGGGAGGGACCTTGAGACACATCCCGAGTGCCCTGAACATAGGAGGCAACCGGGGATATGTTGTGTATGCCGGACAACCTAAACTGTGTAGGAGGTGTGGGGGAAGCGGTCACTTGGCCGCAGCGTGCAAGACAAAAGTCTGCTATAGATGCAAGGCACTGGACCACGAAGTAGAAGAATGCAGTGTTCCGGCACAATGTAACCTCTGCGGTAGCCGAGAACCTCTGTACAAAAATTGTCCGGAGTCGTACGCCAACAAGGTTAGGGCGTATAGGGTAGGAGGAGCGGGGGATGAGGAAGGGGGTGGGACCAAACTGGACCCGGATAAGGAACTGGTGAGGGAAGAACGAGGGGAGGTGGCCGAGCAGCAGCTACCAGCGACGGACGGAGGGGGAGAAGGGGAGAGGCATGCAGAAAGAGCAGAATCAACATCGAGCGAGCAGGAAGGGGGGCTGACGGGGGAGGGGAGCGACGGCATGGAAAGCATCACCAAGAAGACCATGGAAGACTGGGCGGAGGTGGTGAAGGAGGATGAAGAAAAAGGGGAACGACAACAGGAGGAAGGCGATAGCGATAGCGAGAAATGGGAGGGACCAATCGGAAGAAAAAGGAGGATACAGAGAGCTCTAAAAATAATCGCTCCTTCAGACAGCTCGGAACCCTCGGACTCCTCGCTGGACACAGAGGCCTCGAGGGAGGGGATGAAGGAAATGGTGGGGAGCCGGCGCAGGGGGAAGACTGTTACGGAGGGCGAGAGGAGAAGGCCGTTTTGGACTGAGACACATCCCAACATGGAACTTTCCATGGCGTCCGTAAATGTGTGAAGCTTGAAGGGAAAGGGAAGGAGAGGAGCAATAATACAACTACTACAGGCTACCAAGTGGGAGGTGGTCTTCCTCCAAGAATGCCACCTACCATACACCCTGGGCCGGGAGGAGCTGTTGGAGAGCTGGGATGGCTACTACTTTTGGTCCGGGAGTAATGAAAATCGATGCACGGGGGTGGTTACCCTCCTAGGCAGGAGGGGTTTACAGATAGTCGGGTCCCAAGAGGTGATCCCGGGCCGCCTCCATTATGTGGATGTGTCTTATGGAGAGGCAGACCTGAGACTAATAAATGTGTACGCCCTCACAACGTGCACAGAAAGAGTGGACCTATGGAATAATGTAGCGACCCTGCTCGTGACGAGACGGCAAGTCATAATGGGGGGTGATTTTAACTGCCCGTTGTGCCTGGCAGACCTATTATCGGTGGCTGGGAGGAGGCTCGACCCTTCCTCTAGGAAGTTGAAGGAGCTGATAGAGGATTTTAAAATGACTGACACCTTCAGAAAGGTACACCCGGTGAGACCGGGATACACGTGGTCGGATAAGGGCGGTAGAACGCAATCGCGAATAGATTTCATCTTTGTGTCTGCCCATGTGAAGGTGGATGGAGCAGAACTGGAACCCTTCCCCTTGTCAGATCACAATTTGGTGAAGGCAAAGCTCGGTATTCCAGGTGGCCTGAAGATGGGGAAGGGAACCTGGAAAATGAATGTAAGCCTGTTGGAAGACAGAAGGGTCGTGGAAGACTTTGTAAGGAAGTACGAAGACTGGACGACCCTGCAGAAATGCTTTGCCACGAGGGTGGAGTGGTGGAGCATGGTGAAGGGCCGGATAAAGGCTCTCTTCCAGACACATAGTAGAAGGAGGAGTGTAAACAGGGAACTGCAGCTGTGGAACGCTAGAATCGAGAAGAAGCACAGGTTACTTGAGCTGGGATTCCCGTTGGGTGAGGATATACAGAGATTGAAGGGAAGGTTATCCTCAGTATTGGAGAAAAGAGTCAAACAAATGGCATACAGGGCAAGGGTCAGGGCAACGGAACAGGGAGAAAAATGTACGAGATTCTTCTTTAAGAAATGCAAGGCAGGAGACAACACAGTTAGGGAATTGGTGAGTCCGGTCAGAGGCAGGCAGGCAACGACAGAGGGTATGATAGAGATAGCAGAGGAGTACTATGGGGAGTTGTATGGGAGGAAGGGAACGGATAAGGGAATAAGGGAGGCACTACTAGGGGAGCTAAGACATGAGGTTAAGAACCCAGAGGTACTGGGAGGGAAGATCCAGATGGAGGAAGTGGAGGAGGCAGTGAGGAGGCAGAATAGGAATAGGACGCCAGGACTGGATGGAATTCCAGCAGAATTCTATATTACATTCTGGGATTTAATGAAAGGGGACATGCTGCAGATGTATAGGGAAATGCTGGAGGGCGGACTGGTGCCAGAAGAAATGTGTGAGGGGCTCATCACACTGATGTATAAGAAGAAGGGGGACCGGAGAGAGTTGGGAAACTGGCGTCCAGTTACACTCCTGAACTCGGACTACAAGATTATGGCAAAAATAGCTGCGACGCGCCTGAGGAAGGTGGTGGAGGGAGTAGTCGAACCCGACCAGACGTGTGCGGTGCCAGGAAGGAAGATTTCGGACTTGCTGATTTTATTAAGGGAGGCAATAGAGGTAGAAGGGGATGCCCCCTAGGGCTTCTTAGCCTGGATCTTGAGAAGACTTTCGACCGCCTCTCGCACGAGTATATGTTCGCAGTGTTGGAAAAAATAGGGGTGAGGGGACCCTTGGTCAATTGGGTGAGGCGTCTTTACCAAGGGCTCAAGACCAGACTACTGATAAATGGGGAGCTCTCGGGACAATTCCAGTAGAGTCAGGGGTGAGACAGGGGTGCCTGATGTCCGCGGTTCTATTTGTAATGTGTATGGAACCCCTTGCACAGGCAATGAGAAACAATGAGGAGATTAAGGGAGTGACCATCCCCGGGAATAAGGAACAGGGGAAGGTGGCGCTATATATGGATGACATAGTCGTGCTCTGTAGGGACGTGGCATCAGTGTGGGGGGCCATGAAGGAGACAAACCGCTTCGGCCTGGCCTCCGGCTTGAAGGTGAACGCGAGGAAGAGCGAATTGATGGCCTTCGGGGACCCGAGACTATTTGAGGGCCAGCCGCCTGAGTTGGGGATAAAGACGGAGGAAGTCAAGGTCTTGGGAGTTTCCTTTTGCCGAGAGAGGTCGGCGGAACGAAACTGGGACGGGAGGATAAAGCAGGTAAGGGGACAGTTAGGCGAGTGAGCCAGGAGACGGCTCACGATGGAAGGGAGGATTCTGGTAGTGAGGGTGGTGGTTTTACCAACACTCAACTACCTCGCATATGTGTACCCGCCAGGTAGGAGGGAGGCAAGAATCCTGGAATCGCTGTTGTTTAGATTCATTTGGGGAGGCGGGATGGATAGAGTGAAGAGGGTGGTGATGTGTAAACGCGTCGAGAACGGGGGGAAGGGCGCCCCAAATATTGCACGTGTGCTGTCCTCAATTTGTGTGCAACACTTTGAGGTTATTTTTTTCCGAAGAGCCCCAGGGGAAGGCCGCTTGTTATTTAAGGTATCGCCTGACGTGGCTCCTGAGGGGGCTTGGGATGACCCAATTAGCGGCGGGCACGCCCTTGGCCTGGCCACAAGGATGGCTGAATGCGGCGGTGGGTGACTACATAAAAGAGTACAATTTGAGTCAGAGAGAGGGACCGTGGAACTCCAAGGAGGTACTGGCCGAAATAAACGAAGGGGAGGCTTGCGAGGGGGTGATGGGCGCAAAGAGGACTATGTACTGCCAAGTGTGGAAGAACATCTTATCAATGGCACTCACAAAAGAACAGAGAGATCTGTCCTGGTTGGCAGTATGGGATAGATTAGCGACGTGGGGCTTCATGTTTTCCCGCCGAATGGCACATTCGCCCAAATGCCCGAGGGGCTGCGGGCAAGACGAGGACGCGGTGCACGTCATGGTGAAGTGTCCCTTCGCACAGCAGGTGTGGAGACTAAGCAGTCTGCTGTTGTCCTGGTTTTACCCGTCGCAGGTGACAAGTCGGGACATTATGTGGGGAGTCTTAAGGGAGGTGCGGGGAGATAACAGAGATCGAACGTGGGCCATAATAGGCGCGACAAAGGAAGCCTTATGGGGAGCCCGCAGAAAAGAGTTGGATGGGTCCCCTATATCACCTTTGGGGGTGTGCTACTGGGGGAGGAGGTTGCTAGAAAGAGTGATCGAAGTGGATCGGGTTAGGCTGGGATACAAAGCCGCAGGTGTGAAGTGGAAATGGCCCCTACCCGGCGTAGAGTAGCAAGGGGACCGGCGGGTATAGGGAAGGGATAGAGGAGGGCCATGCACATGTTAACCGGCCTGCTAAATCATGTGGGCGAGGAATATACGTGTTCGATCCGGGGAAGGCGATGCGATGGAACAGCGCACGGGTGTATGGTGGTAATGAATGTATATAAGGGGCATGGGACGGTGTGCGTTATGGCGGCGAGCTTTTTTCTGCTGAATTGTATGTGAGTGGAGCCCGGGGATGTGACGGAGACTCGAAGGGGCCGATCGAGGTGCCCGGGAAGGAGTGTTTTTCAGTACTCTTTTTTGGTTTTTTGGTTTTTTTGTACCTGCTGAGAAGTTAATAAAACTTTTAAATCACACAACTATCCTGGCTTCCTCTACAGCCCGGCGAGCCGCGACCACTGCTGTGTCTCTGCTGGTGTCGTGCCTAGTCTCGGCTCCCTGGCTGCCTGGCCAGTGGCAGCCTCGCAGACCCTCGGGGGCATGGCGACCAAGCGCTCTGGGGTGGTGAGCCGAGGTGAGCAGGCCGGTTTGGCTGCTGCAGAGGAGGAGGATGGTGTGATGGGACTGCCTGGAGGAGGGAGACCTGCAGAGGAGAGGGACGAGGCACGAGCGTCGACTTCGAGGCGAGCGGGCGAGGAAGGGAGAGGAGCCGACAAGGAGTGGAATGGTGTCGGCCAGCCCAGGAGAGGAGGTGGAGGAAGCACCGAGCTCGGCGGGCCTGCAGGCGCAAGGTGCACAAAGTGACGCTGTCCAGGCAAGTCCTGGACCTGTGGGGGCAGGACGGCCCCAGGAGCGCGCAGGGCGGTGGTGCGGAGGATCGGGGGGGAACTTCACCCCGATACACGCTAAGCGGCATAACTGCGTGCGGGTGTCCTTCAAGGAGGACGTGCCAGAGGAGGTCACGATCGACAGACCGAGGTTCGTGCGGACAGTGATGGTCGAAATTCTGAAGGTAGATCCGTCAGATCTGTTTTGCTTGATAGCCTTGCCGGGTGGCAGGGCTTTTGACGTGAGCTTTAAGACAAATAACTTACTGCAGCGTTTTATGACTTTGTTCGAGGAGAAGGCGGGGGAATGGCCACTGTCACTGCTGAAGCTCCAGCTGCTCTCCGAGCTCGATACAAAAGTGGTCACCGTATTCCTGTACAACAAGGCTCTGCCAGACCACGACGTCGAGGTGTGGCTGAGGCAGCACTGCCTGGTGCTATCTGATGGTAAACGAGTCCAAGACTCTCTAGGGATCTGGACGGGCGCCAGGAAATGGCGAGTGAGGCTGAAAACGGCAGAAGGAGCCCTACAACACATCCCGAGCGCCCTGAACATTGGTGGCAATAGGGGCTACGTGGTATACGCTGGGCAGCCCAAGCTTTGCAGAAGATGTGGGGGAAGCGTCCATCTGGCCGCAGCGTGCGAAGCGAAGATATGCTACCGATGTAAGGCGCGGGACCACGTTGTGGCGGAATGTAGCGCCCCGGCATCGTGCAATCTATGCGGGGAAAAGGACCACCTGTATAGAAATTGTCCGCTATCATATGCCAATAAGGTCCGGGCACATAAGAGCAAGGTGGCGGATGGAGAAGGGGAGGCGGCCGAGGTCTGGCGGAAACAAACACAGCCAGAGGGGACGATGGGGGACGGGAGTAGAGAGGAGGACGGGCTGGGTACGCCGCTGCGGGACGAGAAGGAGGAGGGGGAGATGACGTCGGAGGAAGGCGCAGATCCCACGGGCCGGCAGGCGGAGCACCCCGTGGATGAGGACAAGGAGTTCGTGGAAAAGCCCCCCGAACCACCGATGGTTAGCTGGGCAGAGGCGGTGGATGTGGGAGAGGAAGGGGAGGAGCAGCAGAGGGCGAGCACCAAGAGGGAGAAACTTACGAGGATAATGAAAAGAAAACGGAGGGCGCCGCGCGCCCCAACGAGGGCTACCCCGACACACGGCCCAGGAACGTCAGGCTCCTCTCGACAGATACGAGGACTTCGGAAGATGGTGCCGTGGCGGCTAAGATCAACCAGGGAAGAGGGCTGCCCAAGGAGCTTAGGAGAGCGGAACAGTTGCAGGGATTGGCCGATAAAAACCTGTACGAACTATTGGACGTGTCTGGGTAGGGAGAGGCAATTCTGAGTATGGACCTCACCATAGCATCGGTAAACGTGAGGGGAATGTGGGGCAGGGCTAGGAGGGGGGCCATTCTACATTACCTACGGTCCCTGAAAAAGGACGTTTAATTTTTACAGGAGTGCCACTTGCCATACTCCCTTGGTCGAGAGGAGCTAGCTAGGGACTGGGAAGGACACTGCTTCTGGTCCGGAAGTAATGTTAATAGGTGCTCAGGAGTGGTCATCCTCCTAGGTAGAAAGAACATAGAGGTGCAGGAGGCCCGAGAAGTGGCCCCGGGACGACTCCACTATGTCGATGTTTCATATGATGGGGCGGCGGTCCGGCTGATCAACGTGTACGCCCCCACATGCTCTCAGGAACATGTGGAGTTATTAGAGAACGTGGCAGCTTTGCTGCTAACACGAAGGCACATCGTCATGGGGGGCAATTTTAATTGCCCGCTAACCCTGTCGGACACGCTGCCAGTCGCCGGAAGTCGAAAGTTGGACCCCTCCTCTAGGAGGCTGGGGGCTTTGGTTAGAGATTTTGATTTGAATGACTCTTACCGGTCATTACACCCAAAGCGACCAGGGTTCACGTGGTCTAGTTGTTTGGGAAGCTCACACTCGAGGATTGATTTCCTCTTTGTCTCTGCCAAGGGTAAGGCGGAGAGGGTAGAAAACGAACCCTTCTCATTTTCCAACCATAAGATGATAGCTGGGAGGCTCAGAATCCCGGATGGGCTGAGGTTGGGAAGGGGAATCTGGCCATGAACACGGGACTGCTGGAGGACAAAAAGGTGGTGGAGGAATTTGTCAGGCAGTACGAGGAATGGAGGAGCCTGCGGTGCTGCTTTGGCACTATAGCTGAATGGTGGGGTATGGTGAAGGTGCGAATTAAGACCTTTTTCCAGACCCAGAGCAGAAGGAGGAGCGTAGGGGTTGCGTTGCGGGGATTGAATGAGAGATTGGAGGGGGCGTATAAACTGATGGAACTGGGATTCCCCGTCATGGGAGAAATAAAGCAACTAAAAGATTGGATCTCTGCGGTGTTGGAGAAGCAGGCCGCGCAACTTGCTTTCAGGGCTCGGGTGAAGGCGGTCGAGGAGGGCGAGCGTTGCACGCGTTTTTTCTTTAAAAAATGCAGGAAAGCGGACAACACAATCCGAGAATTGGTATTTCCCAGGTTAGGTAGACTCAAGCACACAGATGAGATAACGGAGGCCGTCAGGGGTTACTTCAAGGAATTGTACAGGAGTAGGCAGTCAGACGAGGGGGCGCGGAGCACACTGCTAGGGGGGGTAGATAGGGTTATTGGGACTCCAGAGGAGATGAACAAGCATATCCAGAGGGCAGAATTGGATGAGGTGGTGGGGGGATTACGTCGGCACAGAGCACCAGGGGTAGATGGGATACCGGCTGAATTCTATGCTACGTTTTGGAATACCGTCAGCGACGACATGTGTCAGATGTATAAGGAAATTTCGGAGGAAGGCCCTGTGCCAGATTCAATGACAAGAGGGGTCATAACCCTTGTATATGTAGTGACATAGAATGGTCACTACTGTGTCGGCCTGTACGAAGGATGGGGGCCCCAAGGGGGTGCCTGGGGGGTCACGTGGTGGAGGGATCCGGACCTTCCCAGAGGTGGGGGAAGTGAGGCGTGTCCTGGGAAGGGAGGCGTGGCCTGAAGAGAGCCAGCCACGCCGGGGCGGAGCCAGCCACGCCAAACCAGATATAAGCGTGGTGTGAACGCAGAGCGAGGCTGTTGTACTGTACTCCGAAGTGAAGACATCATCGGTCGTCAAGTCCCGAGTCGTCGTCCTGGGCCAGGCAGGCCGTTGCCTGCCTGGTCCAGTCTGTGTCGTGTTCCAGAGTGTTAGTGAGTTGAGGAAAGTGGTCACCACCTCATGTACAGTGTTATATTACTTACCGTTAATAAAGTGTTGCCTCCAAGCTGCGTGTGTGTGCACCTAATTCGAACCCACTACATATACAAGGGGAAGGGGGAGCGCAGTGACCTCGGGAGCTGGCGCCCGATCACCCTGCTGAACACCGATTATAAAATCCTGGCCAAAGTTATCGCGGCGTGACTGGAGAAGGTGGTGGGGGAGGTGGTGGGGTCTGACCAGAAGTGTGCGGTTCCGGGCAGGCGGATATCCGATAACCTCGTTCTGTTGAGGGAGGTGGTGGAAACCACTGTGGAGAGGGGTAATTCATTGGGACTACTCAGTTTGGATCAGGAGAAGGCATTTGATAGCATCTCGCACGATTATTTGTTCGTGGTTTTGAGGCGAATGGGGGTGGGGAAACAGCTTATTGACTGGATAAGGAAACTATATCATAAGCTCACAGGTAGCCTGCTAATAAATGGAGTCCTCTCGGAAGGGTTTCCAATTGGGTCCGGTGTGCGGCAGGGGTGCCCGATGTCGCCGGTGTTATTCATAATGTGCATGGAGCCTTTTGCCCAGGCTGTCAGGGGAAGCCGGCTGATTAGAGGGGTGAGCATGCCAGGGTGTACGGAACCAGCAAAAATTGCAACGTATATGGACGATGTTGTCATTTTCTGTGGGAATGTTGCTTCGGTATGGGAGGCCCTAGGACTCGCGGATAGATTATTTTTGGGCTGAGGATTAAAGGTGAACGTAAGCAAAAGTGAGTTGCTGATATTCGGTGACCCCAGGTTGTTTGAGGGCCGCCCGCCAGGTATAACGGTCCTGGTGGAGGGGATCAAAATCTTAGGAGTCACGTTCTATAAGGAGGACTCTGCGGCTAAGAATTGGCGGGGAAAAGAGTGCATGGTGAGAGGCAGGCTGGCTGGTTGGGCAGACAGGGGCCTTTCAATGGAAGGTAGAATGTTGGTCTTGAGGGTGGAAATCCTCCCGGTACTTATCTACCTGGCCTACGTGTTCCCGCCGGGGGCGCAAATGGCAAAAAGGTTGGAGCGCCTGTTCTTCAAGTTCATCTGGGGGGGGAGGGATGGACCGAGTGAAGAGAGAAACAATGTACAAACGGGCCGAGAACGGTGGGAGGGGGGCCCCGAATGTCGCGTGCATCCTCGACATGATTTTTGTCTGTAATACGCTGCGACTATATTTCTCCAATGGGCTCCAGGTGAAAGCCTCGTATTATGTTCTGTACAGACTGGCGTGGCTCCTGAGGCGGCTAAGCATGGCATCGTTGCCGCGCGGCACCTCCCTGGCCTGGCCTCAGGGGTGGTTGTGCACCGCGGTAAATGAATACATCACGAAGTACGAGCTGGACCAGACACGGGGGTCGTGGGTTCCCAGGGAAGTCCTGGCGGAAATGTCGAAAAAGGAGGTCTGCACAGAGGTGCCAGGTGCTCGGGGTACCCGGGCTCGACAAATTTGGGAAAATGTAGCATCGGCAGCCCTGACGAAAAGGCAGCGGGACTTATCCTGGCTGGCCGCATGGGACAGGCTGGAGTGCAAGCTATTTATGTGTTCCTGCAGATTGGCCCGCTCTCCTGATTGCCCGAGAGGCTGCGGCCTGGGAGAGAGCGCTGCTCATGCCCTCGTACAGTGCCCATTTGCCCAGGAGGTGTGGGAGTTAAGTCGACCCCTGCTGTCCCATTTTTGCCCCGTAAAGGCCACAGCACCTAATATGATTTGGGGGATGTTCAGGCAGAGGGCGGGTGGGGTCTGGGCTCAGGCATGGGCCGTCATAGGTGCCGTAAAAGAGGCCCTGTGGACGGCGCGCCAGAAGCTGATTAAGGGCGTCTATATGTCGCCTCCCGAGGTATACCGACTAGCCAGGAGGCTGTTAGAGAGGGTGGTGGAGGTGGAGCGGGCGACAACGGGCAGAGCAGCCACAAACGCTAAGTGGCGATGGCCGCCACCCAAGTGCGGGATAGGCTGAATTCGAAGCGTCCCCCCCCCCTTCGACGAGAATGGGTGGATGAACGTACCCCCCCCCCCTCCTCCGTTGCGACGGTGACTTCTTGTCTTTTCTGAGTAAAGGGTGTGAAAGCGGGGAACTCGATCGCGGCGTACTCGGTGCATCGGCTGTAAAAAGGATCCCCGGTTCCCGTTACGTTCATGTGGTTTGCCGGTCTTTTGCTGTTATTTTGGCTGTACAAGGCAGAGGCCTGCTCTTGATTGAAAGGAAATAAAAACCGTAAATCGCAACTATCCTGGCTTCCTCTACAGTCCGGTGAGCCGCGACCACTGCTGGCACGCGTTTCTTGTTTAAGAAATGCAGGAAAGCGGACAACACAATCCGAGAATTGGTATGTCCCAGATTAGGTAGACTCAAGCACACAGATGAGATAGTGGAGGCCGCCAGGGGTTACTTCAAGGAATTGTACAGGAGTAGGCCGTCAGACGAGGGGGCACGGAGCACATTGCTAGGGGAGGTAGATAGGGTTATTGGGACTCCAGAGGAGATGAACAAGCATATCCAGATGGCAGAACTGTAAGAGGCGGTAGGAGGGCTACACCGGCAAAGGGCACCAGAGGAGGATGGGATACCGGCAGAATTTTATATCACATTCTGGAGTACCATCAAAGAGGATATGTGGCACATGTATAAGGAAATATTGGAGGAAGGCCCAGTGCCAGAATCGATGACAAGAGGAGTGATAACTCTTGTATACAAGGGCAAGGGGGAGCGCAGCGACCTTGGGAGCTGGCGCCCCATCACCTTGCTGAACTCCGATTATAAAATCCTAGCCAAGGTTATCGAGGCGCGGCTGGGGAAGGTGGTGAGGGAGGTGATTGGGACAGACCAAAAGTGCGCGGTCCCAGGGAGGAGAAGATCTGACAACCTTGTCCTCTTGAGGGAGATAGTGGAAGTCACACTGGAGAGGGGTAACTCATTGGGACTGCTAAGTTTAGATCAGGAAAAAGCCTTCGATAGCATCTCACATGATTATTTGTTCGCGGTTCTGGGGCATATGGGGGTGGGGAAACGGCTGATCGATTGGATCAGGAAACTATATCACAACCTCGCAGCCAACCTGCTAATTAATGGGGTCCTATTGGAGAGCTTCCCAATTGGGTCCGGCGTAAGACAAGGGTGTCTGATGTCTCCAGTGCTGTTCATACTGTGCATGGAGCCTTTCGCCCAGGCTGTCAGAAGAAGTCGGCAGATTAGAGGGGTGTGCATGTCAGGGTGCACTAAACCAGCAAACATTGCCATGTATATGGACGATGTCGTCGCTTCAGTATGGGAGACCCTAGGACTCGCGGATAGATTCTACTTGGCCTCGGGATCTAAGGTGAACCTAAGAAAAAGTGAGATGCTGATATTTGGTGACCCCAGGTTATTCGAGGGCCGCCCTCCAGGTATAACAGTCCAGGAGGAGGGGATCAAAATCCAAGGGGTCACATTCTACAGGGAGGACTCGGCGACAAAGAATTGGATGGGAAAGGAGAGCATGGTGAGGGGCAGGCTGGCTGGCTGGGCAGACAGGTGCCTCTCAATGGAAGGCAGAATATTGGTCTTGAGGGTAGAAATCCTCCCGGCACTTATCTACCTGGCCTACGTTTTCCCGCCGGGCACGCAAATGGCGAAAATAATGGAGCGCCTGTTCTTCAGATTCATCTGGGGGAATGGGATGGACCGGGTTAAACGGGAAATAATGTATAAACGTGCCGAGAACGGTGGGAGGGGGGCCCCGAATGTCGCGTGCATTCTCGACACGATCTTTGTCTGTGACACCCTGCGCCTGTACTTCTCCAGCGGCTCCAGGTGAAAGCCTCGTATTTCGTACAGTACAGGCTGGCGTGGCTCCTGCGGCTGCTAGGCATGGCTTCGTTGCCGCGCGGCACCCCCCCTGGCTTGGCCCCAGGGGTGGTTGTGCACCGTGGTGAACGAATACATTACGAAGTATGAGCCGGTCCGGACACGGGGGTCCTGGGTCCCCAGGGAAGTCCTGGCGGAAATGTCCAAAAAGGAGGTCTGTGCAGAGGTGCCAGGTGCACGGGGTGCTGGGCACCGACAAATTTGGAAGAATGTAACATCGGCAGCCCTGACGAAAAGACAGCGGGATATATCCTGGCTGGCGGCATGGGACAGGCTGGAATGCAGACTGTTTATGTATTCCCGGAGAATGGCCTACTCTCCGGATTGCCCGAGAGGCTGCGGCCTGAGAGAACACTGCTCACGCCCTCATACAGTGCCCTGTTGCCCAGGAGGTGTGGGAGTTATGCCGGCCTCTGCTGTCCCATTTTTGCCCCGTAAAGACCACAGTGCCTAATATAATTTGGGGGAAGTTCAGACAGAGGGCGGGCGAGGTTTGGGCTCAGGCGTGGGCCGTCATAGGCGCCATAAAAGAGGCCCTGTGGACGGCCTGCCGGGAGGGAGGGCTTTTGATGTCAGTTTCAACTCAAGCCCCCTGCTACAGAGATTCTTGACCCACTTCGAGGAGAAGGCGGAGAAGCCGCTGGCATCATTGAAGTTGTAGCTGCTATCGGAGCTGGATACGAAGGTGGTGACTGTCTTCCTGTATAATGAAGCTCTACACGACCATGACGTGGAGGTCTGGTTGAGACAGCATTGCTTGGTACTGCCGGGCTGTAAGAAGGTGAGGGATTCGGTGGGGATATGGACAGGGGCTAGACAATGGAGGGTGCGGCTGAAGACAGAGGGGGGGGGGGCCTGAGACACATCCAGAGTGCCCTGAATATAGGAGGCAGCCGGGGATATGTTGTATATGCGGGACAGCCCAAACTGTGTAGGAGGTGTGGGGGACGCGGACACCTGGCCGCAGCGTGCGAGCCGAGGGTCTGCTATAGATGCAAGGCACTGGACCACGTGGTGGAAAAGTGCAGTGTCCCGGCACAATGTAATCTCTGCGGTAGCAAAGAACATCTATACAGAAACTGTCCGGAATCGTATGCCAACAGGGTTAGGGCGTATGGGGGGGGGGGGGGGGGCGGCGGGGGATGAGACCAGACTGGGGCCGGATAGGGAATTGGAGAGGGAGGAGCGAGTTAAGGTGGCCGAGCAGCGGCCACCGGTGACGGGCGTAGTGGGAGAAGGGGAGAGGCCCGCGGAATGAGAGGAATCGACATCGAGCGAGCAGGAGGGGGAGCTGGCGGGGGAGGGGAACGACGGCATGGGCAGCATCTCCGAGACGACCGTGGAAGACTGGGCGGAGGCGGTGGAGGAGGATGAAGGAAAAGGGGAACGATAGCAGGAGGAAGGTGGCAGCGAGACATGGGAGGGACCAACCGGAAGGAAAAGGAAGCTACAGAGAGCCCCAAAAAGAGTTGCCCCTTCAGGTAGCACTGAACCCTCGGACTCTTCGCCGGACACTGAGGCCTCGAGGGAGGAAATGGAGGAAATGGTGGGGAGCCGGCGCAGGGGGAAACCCTTGAGAACAAGGGGCAAGATGAAGCTGCGGGAGCTGGCGAACGAAAGCTGTTACGGAGGGCGAGTGGAGAGGGTGGAGTCAGACTGAGACACATCCCGACATGGAACTTACCGTGGCATCCGTGAATGTGAGAAGTTTGAAGGGAAAGGGGAGGAGAGGAGCGATAATGCAACTGCTGCAGGCTACCAAGGGGGAGGTGGTCTTCCTCCAAGAATGTCACCTACCAAATACCCTGGGCCGGGAGGAGCTGTTGGCGGGCTGGGATTTGTACTACTTCTGGCGAGGGGGCAATGAAAACCGATGCACAGGGGTGGTTACCCTCCTAGGCAGGAGGGGTACACAAATAACGGGGTCCCAAGAGGTGATCTCGGGACGTCTCCACTATGTGGACGTATCCTATGGGGATGCGGAACTGAGACTGATAAATGTGTACGTCCCCACGACATGTGCAGGAAGGATGGACATGTGGAATAACGTGGCGGCCCTGCTGGCCACGAGACGGCAGATCATAATGGGGGGCGATTTTAATTGCCAATTGCACCTGACAGACTTGTTATCGGTTGCCGTGAGGAGGAAGCTTGACCCATCCTCTCGGAAGCTGAAAGAGTTGATGGAGGACTTTGAAATGACGGATGCCTTCAGAAAGGTGCACCCGATGAGACCAGGATATACGTGGTCGAATAAGGGCGGTGGAACGCAATCGCGAACAGACTTCCTTTTTGTGTCTGCCGATGTGAGGGTGGAAGGGGCAGATTTGGAACCTTTCCCCCTTTCAGACCTCAATTTGGTAAAGACAAAACTCGGCATTCCAGGCGGCCTGAAAATAGGGAAGGGGACCTGGAAGATGAATGTGAGCCTGTTGGCAGACGGAAAGGTGGTGGAGGACTTCGTAAAGTGGTACAAAGACTGGACGACCCTCCAGAAATGCTTCGCCACGAGGGTTGAGTGGTAGAGTATGGTGAAGGGCAGGATAAAGGCTCTCTTCTAGACATACAGCAGGGGGAGGAACGTGAAGAGGGAGCTGCAGTTATGGAATGCCAGGATCGAGAAGAAGTACAGATTAATGGAGCTGGGGTTCCCCGTGGGCGAGGACATAGAGAGGTTGAAGGGAAGGCTATCCTCGGTATTAGAGAGGAGAGCCAGGCAGCTGGTATACAGGGCAAGGGTCAGGGCAATGGAAGAGGGGGAAAAGTCTACGAGACACTTCTTTAAGAAATGCAGGACAGGAGATAACATGGTTAAGGAATTGGTGAGCCCGACTAGAGGCAGGCAGGTAACGACTGAGGGAATGATAGAGATAGCGAGGGATTACTATGGGGAGTTGTATGGGAGGAAGGAAACAGCTCTGCTGGGAGAGCTGAGACATGAAGTTAGGAACCCAGAGGGGCTGAAAGAGAGGATCCAGATGGGGGAAGTGGGGGAGGCGTTGAGAAGGCAAAACAGGAACAAGCCACCGGGACTGGATGGAATCCCGGCGGAATTCTACATCACGTTTTGGGATTTGTTGAAGGAGGATATGCTGCAAATGTGCAGGGAGATGCTGGAGGGCGACCTGGTGCAAGAAGACATGAGTGAGGGGCTCAGCCAATAAATTGCAACTTGAGTCACTACGTATGAGATCTTCACTCAAAACTGCTCTAGAGGAGTTGTACACCCCTAGCTGCCAGTGCTATTCAGTGGCCTAAAATAAAATGTTTCGCTCCGGATGATCGCTGCAAAGTATGACCTGTGTTTTTATTTAGTGTGCTGATCGTAAAGGTGCATTGAAAAATTATAATACTCCGATTAATGCTCCAGCTGTTGTGGAGTGACTCATGCAGCCAGCTATGGCTGCAGGGTTTTGGTAGTACATGTTGTTTGTTGTTTATTGTGAAAATTCAGTCACAGTTCCTATGATCACTGTTTCATTGCTTTATTTTGGTGATTTCGAAAAGTTTACTGGTTTGGCCATGTTTGTTTGGTGTAGTACGGAGTAAGACTGATGGCCTTAATCTAAGTTGTCTTGTGGTTGTTGTTTGACTTGCATCCCACTGGGATTTTTGCACACAGCGTTGGTGTACGGTGTTTTTTCTGCAATATTTTGCTGTCTTTTCTTGGATTTTCTGTTTGCACTTAGTCACATATTCACTTTAAGATGTTTTCTTGTTCATGTTTTTGTTTATTGTTTATTGCGGTTGCACCCGATTCAAGAGCCGAATGGCTCACAGGGCTATACCTAATAAATGAACTTGAACTTGATCACACTGATGTATAAGGAGAAGGGGGACCGGAGAGATTTGGGAAACTGGAGGCCAATTACGCTTCTGAACTCAGACTATAAGATCATGGCAAAGCTAGTCGCGACACGCTTGGGGAGGGTGGTGGGAGAGGTGGTCGAGCCCGACAAACACGCGCGGTGCCGGGACGAAAGATCTCGGACTCACTGGTGCTATTGTGGGAGGCGATCGAGGTGGAGGGAGAGAGAGGGTGCCCCCTGGGGCTCCTAAGTCTGGACCTGAAAAAGGCATTCGATCGGCTCTCACATGAGTACGTCTTTGCAGTGCTAGACAAAATGGGAGGGAGACCCTGATGGAATGGGTGAGATGCATATACCAAGGACTCAGGACCAGGGTGATGGTGAACAGAGAACTCTCAGAGACGATCTTAGTGGAGTCGGGGGTAAGGCAAGGTTGCCCGATGTCCCCGGTGTTGTTCGTAATGGGCATGGAACCTCTCGCACAGGCGATACGGAATAGCCAGGGGATCAGGGGAGTGACAGTCCCAGGGAACAAGGAACAGGGGAAGGTAGTGCTGTACATGGACGACGTGGTCATCCTCTGCAGGGAAGTGGCATCGGTATGGGGGGCCGGGGAAGAGATGATACGATTCGGATAGGCCTCTGGTTCGAAGGTAAACGCCAAGAAAAGTGTGCTGATGGTCTTTGGAGACTCGAGACTGTTCGAGGGGTGGCCACCAGAGCTGGAGATGAGGACAGAGGAGGTCAGGATATTAGGAATAGACTTCTGTCGAGAGAAGTCAGCAGAGAGGAACTGGGGAAGGAAGATAGGACAGGTGAGGGAGCAGCTGCGAAGGTGGGCAGGTAGGAAGCTGTCGATGGAAGGATCATGGTAGTGAGGACGGAGGTGATGCCGACCCTTAATTATCTAGCATATGTATACCCACCAGGCAAGGGGGAGATAAGAGCCTGATGTCAGCATTATTTAGGTTAATCTGGGGGGGTGGGTGGATAGGGTAAAGAGGGTAGCGATGTGCAAACGTGTAGAGAACGGGGGGAGGGGGGCCACAGATGTGGCGTGGGTCCTGCTCTCAACCTTTGTGTGCAACTCGCTGAGGCTGTTCTACTCAGAAGCACCCCGTGGGAAGGCAGCCTGCTACTTGAGGTACCGTCTGGAGTGGTTAATGAGGGGGCTCGGGATGTCCCAGCTGGCGAGGGGCACGCCTCTGGCCTGGCCACAGGGATGGCTGCATACAGTGGTGGGGGATTACATAAAGGAGTATGGCTTGCACCAGGAAAGGGGCCCATGGACCCCCAAGAAAGTGATGGCAGAAGTGAATAAAGGGGAGGCCTGCGAGGAGGTGGCAGGGGTAAAGAGAGCAGTACACCGGCAAGTATGGAAGAACACCGCATCAAAGGCGCTCACAAAGGAGCAAAGAGACTTGTCATGGTTGGCGGTGCGGGATAGGCTATGGACAAGGAGCTTCGTGTTCGCCCGCCAATTAGCAAACTCCCCCAAATGCTCGAGAGGTTGCGGCAAGGATGAGGATGTGGTACACGCAATGGTGAGCTGCCCCTTTGCGCGGGAGGTATCGAGGAGGAACCGCCCACTGCTGAACCGGTACTACCCGGCGCTGGTGACTGAGCAGGACATTATGTGGGGTGCCTTGAGGGGGGTGGGGGAGGGAGACAGAGACCGGGCTTGGGCCGTAATAGGTGTGACGAAAGGAGGCTTTGTGTGGGGTGTGCGCAGAAAGGAGCTGGACGGGTCCCCTGTGCTGCCTGTGGGGGTATGTCAATGGGCGAGGAGGTTGCTGGAAAGGGTGATGGAAGTGGACCGGGCAAGGTTGGGACACAGGGCCGCGGGTGTAAAGTGGAGGTGGACCCTACCCGGGGCGGGGTAGGGAGGGCCCGTGGGTATGGGGAAGGGACGGTGAGGGATGGCCGTGTGTATTTAACTGGCCTACTGAGGTGTGCTTTATTTGGGTTTGTTATTTCCTCTGAGAAGTTAATAAAAACTTTTAAATCGCAATTACCAGCGAAACGTCGTACTTAAAAAAAAAATTGTAAACGTTGTGGTTTCACGCTTCAACACACTGGTAGGCTAAAGCAGTGAACTATTTGTCTTTTGTCAACGTGACACTTTTTTGCTGATTGGCCGTGTCGGGTGGTGGAGGGTTACGACACATTTATAAATAACGCGATCTAACCCAAAAATGTTGATTATGGGTGTGTCAGAAGCTGCCCTTGCTGCTGTAAAGCCCCTAGCAACTCGCTGACGATGCCGTGCTGACAGCTCACACAGAACAAGGTCATCAACCACCTTGCCAATCCCTGCAACAACTTTGGCCTGACAATCAGTCTGAAAAAGACCAATGTCATGGGCCAGGATGTCAGACACCCCTTCCATAAACATTGGCAGCTACACCCTTCAAGCCATTCAGGACTTCACCTAATTGGGTTCCACCATCACCTGCAATTTGTCCCTCGTCACAGAGATTGACAAGTGCATTGGGAAGGCATCCACAGCTATGTTCAGGTTGACCAAAAGAGTGTGGGAGAACAAATCACTAACGCTCAACACCAAAGTACAGGTGTATCGGGCCTGCGTCCTTAGCACCCTCCTCTATGGGTTTGAGTCCTGGGCAACATACGCCCATCAAGAAGATCGACTAAACACATTCCACCTCCACTGTCTCAGGCGCATCCTCGGTATCAGATGGCAAGATCGCATTCCCAACACCTCAGTCCTCAACTTGGCCAACATTCCTAGCATGTACTCTCTACTCAGTCATAGGCGCCTGATATGGCTTGGACGCGTGCGCCGCATGCAGGATGGCAGAATACCCAAGGCTGTCTTGTATGGCGAGCTGGCATCAGGCATACGAGCCACTAGTCGCCCAGGCCTGCGCTTCAAAGATGTCTGCCAACAGGACATGAAGAGCTGCGACATCAACCCAGGTGACTGGGAGCAAACTGCCGGCGACCGACTCAGATGGCAGCAGGCTGTGAAAACAGGCCTCAGGAGAGAAAAGGAGAAAAGACACACTGCTTAGCAGACCAAGAGGGAGCGACATAAAGATAAAGCAACACATACCTCTGGAGCTGCCACCGCATTCACTTGCAATTGCTGTGGCAAGGATCGCCACTCAAGGATTGGCCTACTAAGTTATTCTAGGCGCTGCAAAACCTACAGCTAACCTCGTAAGGTGCTAAATAATTGTTTCGAGACACACAGGCCTATTGACTATACTACTTTCCACTGCACTTCTATACATTACACTACCATACACTACACATTTGTCTCTATGGAAGTCCGTCATTAAGCGATTCAACGTTAACAGGGGTGGTTATTAAGAGGGGTTCTACTGTAATTGTATAGAATTAAATAAATAATGCTGCTATTAAGATTACACTTTTATAATTACATTAATACATTATTTTATCATTATTTTAACCACTGGTATATACAACACCGACGTGGGATGCTGCGGACGGTGGGAGTGGGCCTGTCGCTTTTTCTCAGCCAGCTGGAACCTCCATCAGCCAGGGTCTCTGGGGATGTTTGGACCGTGTACCCAAAGCAGCCATTGCAGCTGCGTGAGCCACAGTCCTGAACCTCACCCATTTATCCTCGGCATCAGGAGGAGAAAAATCGACGTCACGCATTTTAGAGTATTTGGCTGCTGCTATAAATGTCCACGTGATGATGATGACGATGCTATCGGCCACTTGGTTGAGCTGCTATCATTCGTGATGGCCCAGGTCGCTGCTGAAAAAGGGCTGCACAGCTGCTCAGCAGGGCCTTACTCCTGGTAACAACAAAAAGTTTATATCCGCGCTCTGCCGATCTCATCGCTCACCCACGCTCGCGTCACTCAGCCCACTCTGTCTCTCTCTCGCTTCTGCATTATTATTTATTCATTATCATCGGCCCCTTCATTATTTCACGCAAATTACCGCCACCACCACCGCCGCCACTGCCGTGTATTCATTCTTCCTCTTCGTCACTCAGTCGGCCACCGTCGCGTAGAGCAGCAGCAGCACCACTGTCACCACAGCCACCACGGCCACTCCGGCGCCCACCACCAGCCAGGCCGGTGAGCGGCACAGCCTCCCGGCAGTGCCAACTTCACCTGGAATGAGCAGTCCCCACAATATTTCACTCAAGAGCATCACAGTGGCTAGGAGATGTTAACTACCTTGCCCGATATACAGGAGGTTGTGGGTTCGATCCCGACCCTGACTATGCCTTCTGCTGTATATTTGGAGTTTGCATGTCTCTCTATCATCATCACGATGGCTAGGAGATGTGAACTTCCTCGCCTGGCATAAAGGAGGTCGTGGGTTCGATCCTGACCCTATCTTTCCCTTCTGTATATTTGGAGTTGGCGTTTCTCTCTCTCCCCGTGGTCGCGTGGATTTTTCTCCGGGTCCATATTTAGAAACACACGTTTAGAGTATGTGGCTGCTGCTAGAAATGTCCACAGATGACGGTGATATCAGTCACCTGTTTGAGCTGCTATCATTTGTGATGGCCAGGTCACTTCTGAAAAATAGCTACGGAGCTGGTTTTCCAGTGGGCCTTACACCTGGTCAAATAAAACATTTTTTAAAATGTATATTACCTCGGTTAGGCTGGCCTTGTAGTCTAATGGTCGTGCATTACACCAATAATCCCCACTCCTCGCACTAATTTACATGCACAAAGTGCACGTCACATCAAATGAACCATGGTTACCTCACTGCTGATCTCATCAAGAAGAATAAACAATCATCACGTCAACTCCGCTCATCATCCTCGCAGCAGCAGCATCAGATTTGGCTTAGCTATTGAACAAAGACTACACTATACACAACTATACACAGCACTTTACACGACATTATACACTACACTATACACTACGTTATACACTACACTACACACACAACACTATACACTACACTACACACACGCTATACACTACAGCACTATACTAAAGTTCAACTTATACACACATGCACACATCACAAACCTCGCACACCACCCCTCCCATCCTCCTCCTCCTCCTCTTCCTTCCTCCTTCTCCTCCTCATCGCCTCCGGTCCACACGCTCCTCCACTCCCATCATCACCATCAGCGCCATCGGCGGTGACGATGGGTCCCGTGGTCTCCTCCTCCTCCACCACCATGGCCACCACCTCGGAATGAGAATTGGAATGTTGATTAATCTCCCGGAGGAGCAATCTGATAAGCAAGAAAGCTCTATTGTTCTCACAGATGTAAAAAAAAGTTACGAGACTAACACATACAGAGAATACACAACACACGACACAACGCATACAATGATAGGAGTGCCAAAGTGTGGGAAAGGTAAGCACCTCAATGCAAAATAAATACTTAAAAATAGATCAAGTATATACAGTACAGAGACTCCTCTACTTCCGAACGAGTTGGGTTCCAGAGGTCTGTGTTGGTAAGTCGATTTGTTCGCAAGTCCCAACTTTACTTCTGTCAATTCTAAACGTGTTGTTACGGCGTGTACACTAAACACGGGGAATGGCTTTAAAAGTTGTATAATCTGCTGTAGATATAGATGCCACCGGTTCATGACCTGCAGATGGAGATGCCACTAGTTCAATCTTGATTTGAAGCTTTCGTGACTGCAGGAATCCATACTCTTTGGTTCTTTCGGTAAAGTCACGTAGGTAGAAAAAATAATAGATCATGACGTTTCGATCGCCACACAAGCAATCGTCTTCAGGTGTAGATGATACCACTGGTTCTTCACGCTCTGCAGATATAGATGCCAATGGTTCATGTTCTGCAGATGTAGATGCCACTGGTTCTTCATGTTATGTGGATGTAGATGCCACTGGTTCTTTATATTCTGTAGATATCGATGCCACTGGTTCTTCAAGTTTTGTAGATATAGAGGCCACTGGTTCTTCACGTTCTCTAGATGCCACTGGTTCGTCATGTTCTGTAGATGCCACTGGTTATTCATGTTCTATAGATGTAGATGCCACTGGCTCTTCACGTTCTGCAGATGTAGATGCCACTGGTTCTTCACATTCTGTAGATGTAGATGCCACTGGTTCTTCATGTTCTGTAGATGTAGATGCCACTGGTTCTACACGTTCTGTAGATATAGATGCCACTGGTTCTTCATGTTCTGCAGATGTAGATGCCACTGGTTCTTCACGTTCTGCAGATGTAGATGCCACTGTTTCTTCACTTTTGCAGATTTAGATGCCACCACTGCCTTCTGTTACACAGGGCGGTTGAACTTAAGACTCTCAGTCTGAACAGGCAAATGGACCACACGGGACCAGGTGTGATCGTATCTCTGACAGTTCATAAGTCGAATGTTCATAAGTAGAGGAGTCCCCGCATTCAAATCTCAAATTGCATTCGTGCACCAATTCCCAAGCTTGGGCAAGGCAGCAAAGGCTACAGTCCCAGACCCTCAATAAAATTGCACATTATTATTAATAATAAAATAAAATTCACAGTGCGGCATTCCATCCTAGGATCTCAATGCACCAATGCATGAAAAGCAGGAAACAAAAACAGAACCAGGGGGCAACTGACCAAACTAGAGAGGGAAGGCCACTTTAAAAAGAGATGGGATTTCAAATCAAAGACTTAAATATACCCACTGACTCCGATTGCCCTGATTTAAAGCAGGAAAGGGCATTCCATAGCATGCGGGTGCCACGCTAGCAAACCAATCGCCCATAGAGTGCAGCCCTAGAGACCCTTAAAAATGCTGAGCAGTTGGGAGATTGGAAGATCTTAAGGACCTTGAGGGAATATGTAAATGTAATTAGTTCCTGCAAGTAATTGTGGGGTGGTTAGGATCAAAGTCACAAATCACATTTTGAAATAGATGGCTGCGTCCAGCACTCGCTCAACATGTTAAGGAATAACTCCGTGGCGTCTCTATCCAACGTGATGCAATTAATTTATTTATTTTTAATTTATTTTCTTTCACCAGGTAAGAAGGCCCACTGAGCCACTCACCCACCCACTCACCTACCCACTCACTCCCCGACAACATCTCCGATTAGCACAGTTGGCTACGTACGGTACAAGAGAAGTTCAACGCGCACGCATACGTACGTACAGGAACGACCTGGCTATTGAAAATGATAGCTCAACGAAGTGGCTTATCGCTTGGAGATTTACAGCGGCATTCACAACTATAAGACATTTTTTATTTTACCAGGTTAAGGCCCCACTGAGCTATTTAGCTCATTTTCGACCTGGCCATCACAAATAATAGCGGCTAAACCAAGTGGCTTATCATCATCAAGTGGATATTTATAGGAGCAGCCACATACTCTAAAGTCCAGGGGTGGGGAACCTTTTTTTTGCCAAGGGCCATTGGGACATTTATAACATCATTCGTGGGCCATACAAAATGATCAACTTAAAGATTAGCCTGTTATATTTGGTCAAACATTTAATTAACTCACCCCTAATGTGATGGATGGAACTGCAACATGATTTTGCGGGCCTTATACGGCCAGCGGGCCGGACGTTCCCCACCCCTGCTCTAAACGCATGTTTATGCAGACTTAGCGACCCATAGAAATCCACACAGCCACATAAAAATCCATATTCAGAGACCCATACTCATAGAGACCCATTCAGACCCACAGAGACCAATAATCATAGAGAGCCGCAGAGACCCATACAGACTCAGAGACCCATACAGACTCAGAGACCCATACAGACCCACAGAGACCCATACAGACCCACAGATACCTATACAGACCCACACTAACCCACAGAGAACCAGACTGGTAGAGACCCACAGAGACTCATCCTCATTGATACCCATACTAAAACTAAAATATTTTTATGTTACCAGGTGTGAGGCCCCACTACTGAGCTGCTGCATAGCTCTTTATCAGAGGCCATTACAAATGATAGCAGCTCAAACAAGTGCCTAATAGCATCATCATCATCATCATCGCGTGGACATTTATAGTGGCAGAAAACACACAACAACAGTCCCCACCTCCTCGGCCTCCTCCACCTCCTCCGCCCCGGCGAGTCCCAGGCCCAGGACCTCGCCGACCCTTGCGGCGCAGTCGGCCGCCGTCTCGTCGGGGAAGGCAAAGTGACAGAGGCGGGCACCCCACAGGCCCGGCACGGGGACGAAGACTCGGCGAGGCAGGACCTTGGCCGTGGCCGCGGCCTCGCGCCCCACCCCCACGAGCTCCTCCTCTTCCAGCAGCAGCTCGCAGCGCGTCCACAGCGAGGCCACGGCGTCCGCCTTGAGCGCCCTCAGCGCCGGCCCCGCCAGCAGCGGCCTCTGCTGGGGGTTGACGAGCGCCCGGCAGCTCGCCGAGCCGACGATCTGCAGCAGGCCGTGGGGGCACGGTCCCCCAGCACCAGGGGCGGCGGCCCCGGTGGCGTCCCGGGGGGGGCGGTAGCAGCATCCGCACGGCGATGGGCGGGGACGGGCGCTGCTGCTGCTGTTGCTTTAGACGCCGCCGGCCACCGCCGCCGCCGCCGTCCGCAAGGCCGATGGCCTCATCGTCGCGCAGGAACCTCCCGTCCACGAGGCACACGGCGCGCCGCAGCTGCCCCGCCAGCTGGCGCGTCGCGGCGCGCAGGGCCCCGGCGGCCGACGCTCCGCCACCGCGACCGCCGGGCGGGGAGAGCGGCGCGCGCAGCTCGAGGTGCAGGGTGCAGCGCAGCTCAACGAGGAGCGGCGTCGCGCCCTGCTGCTGCTGCTGGTGCTGCGGCGGCTTCGGCCGGAGCTTCCACTCGGCGCGCGACACTGCCGCCTGGGCGTCGCGAACGTCGTAGGAGCTGCACCAGCGGCGGCCGCCGGGGCCAACGGCGAGCAGCGCAGCTCGGTGCTTCCCGTCTGCCTCGTCGTCATCGTCGTCGTCGTTGTCGTCTCCTCCTCCTCTTCCCTGTGGAGGCCTCCCCCGGGCCAGGGCACGCTCCACCACAAACAGGAGCCGCCGCAGCTTGGCCTGCCGCTTCTCGGTATCGCCGCCGTCGCCGTCGCCGCCAGGGAAGGCGAGGAAAACGCCGAGGATAGCAATGCCCCCCGGGAGCATTCGGCGGACGAGGCGGGCGTGCTCCGCCGCCCACGCCTCCCCCGCACGCTCCCCGTCCTCCTCCTCCTCCTCTTCGTCATCATCGCGGGCCGGGGTGGGCACGGCCAGCAGCACCACGTCGCGGTTCGACGGCGATGAGGCAAAGGAGGTGGATGAGTTGCCGGCCAGGCCCAGCAGGAGGCCGGTGCGGCCCTCGGCCGGAGCCGTGGCGGCGGCCGAGCTCAGAGCTCGCTCGGCCGCCTCCTCGGCCACGAAGAGCCGGGCCGTCTGGGCCATCGGGGCCTAAGGGAGGTGGGAGGGGGGGGGGGTACCGTGTGAGTCTAGCCGGTTTAGCTCCGTCCCCTCTCATCCCGCGGTCATGAATACTCACGAGGGGGGACAGATCGGCTAGGTCGACAACAATTCAGAGACGATGAGGAGTAGATTTACTCCACGTCGTGTTCTGTCCTCCAGAGAAGTTGGGGTGACTCCACAACAGCTGAACACCAGTGGGGCAGTTTGTGAAATGGAAAAACTTTACTGCAAAGCGTTTCTCTGTAGGGCAAGTGGTGTGTCTGCAATAGCGACCAGAAACACATCGCCCTCCCACGTCCACAACACCGCAGCTGAATTCCGTAATACAGAGTCCGCCCAAATCCCAATTATGATAACAGCCACTTATTGTAGCCGGTCCGCCCAGTCCCCTCTCCTCACTCAGTCATGAATCCTTGTGAGGGGGGATAGTCAGGTCCAGCTAAGGAGACAACAATAATAATAAAGTTTGGAGTCGATGATGAGTAGATTTACTCCACGTCGTGTTCCGTCCTCCGGAGAAGTTAGGGTGCGCTCCAGGGGGGTGGGGGGGGTGTGAAATGGAACAACTTTATTGCAAAGTGTTCCTCTGTAGGGCAAGTGGCGTGTCTGCAATAGCGACCAGAAACACATCGCCCTCCCACGTCACAAAACCGCAGTTCAATCTCTCAGTGCAACCTCTCTACCTTCCATTTAATTACCAGAAGACCACGTGAAGCATATTAAACTAAGCTACAGCAGAGGTATAGGGAATCCAACAGGATCTACATCTCTTTATTGACCTGGTCAAGGCCTACGATACCATCAATAGCCCTGGGCTCTGGGTTGTTCTTTATGCTTTTGGAGTCCAATCATTAAGGACCTTTATGATGGTGAGCGGGCCCGGGTAAAACTACGTGACTGGGAGTCAGAGCTATTCGCTGTACACCTTGAGGTGCGACAGGGATGTCCTCCGGCTCCCACATTATTTAACATATATTTCGACCACGTAGTTCGTGAAGCCTTCAGTAGCTGTACCGGAGGAATTTCCATCTGGTACAGATACAATGGGAGGCTGATCGATGACCGGGTGCGGTCAAGGGATGGCTCCCTATTGGTCAACCACGTTATGTATGCCGACGACCTGGTAATTGCGGCTCACTCAGAGGAGGAGTTGCTGCTGAACCTGGAGCGTGCCACTAAGAGGTAGGGCCTTACCATCAGCCCCACCAAAACTAAGCACCTGCCTGGGTATTTTGTACCATCGGACGCTCCATCCCTACTTCTCCCAATCAGTGATGGGGCAGTTGTGGAAAGAGTGGAGAGTTTCCCATACCTGGGCAATGTGCTCATGACCGGCTCCAGTTTAACAGCAGAGCTCTCACTCCGAATCAGTTGAGCCGCAATATCTTTTCGTCGGTTGCGTAATGCTGTGTGGAAGCTGCCTGGGGTCTGTCGCTCCGCACGAAGCTTCAGGTCTTCTCGGCCACAGTCATTCCCTCCCTTCTCTATGCTTGCGAAACGTGGACCCCCCTAATGGAGAATCTTCGCCGGTTAGAAACATTTAGGCTGGCCTGCCTACGATCCATCCTGGGTTTAACCAGGCTGCATTGTGTGAGGAGCTCACAAATCCTTGAAAGATCTGGGCACAGTCCCATCGGTGAGCTCCTCCGGCAGGCAAGGCTGCGTTGGCTGGGTCATGTAGCCCGCATGCCCAGCCACCGCATGCCGAAACAGCTTTTGTTCGGCCGGATCGAGGGGGCTAAACGGGTGCGGCACGGGTTAGAGAAGAGATGGAGTCATGTGGTACAGGAGGACGTGGATCTGAGTGGACTTGCCGATGACTGGTACCAGCGGTGTCAAGATCGGCCTCTGTGGAGGAGGCTCGTGAAGGACGCTACTGGGCAGTTAGAGGCAGTCGCCCTCCAGCAACAACGGAGGGCGGAGGAGCGACGCTCACAACAACGAGCGGAGCGCCGGGTGCCTAAAGCACAGCAAGTTGGTACAGTAGGGGGCACAGGTGGTGCATCAGCCAGTCATCTCGGTCATCTCGGTCAGTCGACCCGTGGCACCTGCTGGGTCTGCCCCGTGACCTCCTGCCAGCGGGCGAATGGCGGTTGTTGGTTGTTGTGTGTCACACTGTGTGTGTGTCACTGTGTGTGTGTCACACTGTGTGTCACACTGTGTCACACTGTGTGCCACTGTGTGTGTGTGTCACTGTGTGAGTGTCACTGTGTGTCACTCTGTGTGTGTGTCACACTGCGCGTGTGTGTGTCACACTGCGCGTGTGCGTGTCACACTGCGCGTGTGCGTGTGTCACACTGCGCGTGTATCACTCTGTGCGTGTGCCACACTGTGCGTGTGCCACACTGTGTCACACTGTGTGTCACTGTGTGTGTGTGTCACACTGTGCCACACTGTGTGTCACTGTGTGTGTGTGTCACACTGTGTGTGTCACTCTGTGTGTGTCACACTGTGTGTCACTGTGTGTGTGCCATACTGTGTGTGTCACTGTGTGTGTGTCACTGTGTGTGTGTCACACTGTGTGTGTGCCACTGTGTGTGTGCCACACTGTGTGTGTCACACTGTGTGTGTGCCACTCTGTGTGCCACACTGTGTGTCACACTGTGTGTCACTCTGTGTGTGTGTCACTCTGTGTGTGTGTCACTCTGTGTGTGTGTCACTCTGTGTGTGTGTCACTCTGTGTGTGTGTCACTCTGTGTGTGTGTCACCTGCGGGGTGCCGCTGTCTCAGCTCCCGGTCCAGCAGCTGTTGCCGCGCTGAGAGCGGAGCAAGCCACACGTGGAGGAATCGATTCCACCCCGAACACTTATCAATCGATTCCCAATTCAAATAGAGCGCGGTGAATCGATATTACGGAGTTGCAGGCTTGACTGTGTCGATTCCCAAATTCGCTATTACTTTGCATGGACGCGGATCGATATCCTTATTGGAACGTATTTGAAATCGGATCGTCTCGGAATCGATTTTTCCTCGTTCGCGTAAATACAATTGCAAAGGGCGATTCACCAAGGCTGAATCGATAGCCATACCCTTACCGTTTCTTATGAGGAATCGATGAATTTAATCGAAAACAGCGCTGTCTAAATATTCGATTCTTGACCAAATTGGCCCCAAAAAGTAGTGCCGATCTCTTTGATTAACCCCCACCCCCCGCGGTCCGTGATGCAACGAGAACTCGGAGTCGAATTCACGCCTCGCCTCACCGCCCACGATCTGTGTAGCCGCCCGCGATGTGAATGTCGCGAGTTGTGACTGAGACGCTGCAGGGGGGGGAGGGGACTACTTTGCGCCCCCGGTGGGCAGAGTGATCGCAAACATCGCGGAGTGGATCGGTTTCGGCGATTCGCATAAAAAAATCGGATCGGTCCGCTGCCGGCACGTGACACGTCAGCAGTGTGCGGGGCGAGGTGGGGGAGGGGGTTAGGGGGGGTCACGTGATGCGAGTCGTCACGTGACAGAAGCGGCCTTCTTACTTGGGGGAGTTGAGGAACGTGACGTTGTGACGTCACATCCTACGGTATCCGTTGCGTAATGGCGTCACATTCTGCTCCCCCCGCCCCTTGTGCGTAGTGACGTCACTCCACAACACGCGCGAGGCATCATGACGTCACATTTCCCCCGTAGGTAACGATGCGTCGTGACGTCACATCCGGCGCGTCGTTGCGTCACGTTCACACCCCACCCTTGATATTCGTGCGTGGTGACGTCACCGCCCAAGTTGTCTGTGCGCCGTGACGTCACCGCGCACGAGACGTCTCGTCACTTCCTCCTCTTCCTCCTCCCGCGGCGAAGTCGAGCGACGTGGACCCCCTCCGATCCGGGCCCGCGGTGAGCGAGCCGACCTCCCGGCGCGGCAGGGTGGCAGTTTGTGGCAGTTGGTGGCAAGGGGGTGGGGGGGGGGAGACAAAGGCGGCCGTGCGGGGGGGGAGTGGGTGCCGCTGCTCGCCACCCTAGAGTCTTGTAGGGGGGCTCACGGCCACCGACGAAGCCGCCAGCGGCGACGATTGCCTGAGACCGCCTCTGGGTCCTCGATCCGAGTTCACCTGGCGGTGCAGTGGCGATGTGTGTGGGGAGCAGCGAGCATCGCCATTGGGGGAGACAAAGGCGGCCGGGCGGGCGTGGTGGCGTCGCACTGTACGCGGCGTCGCACTGTACGCGGCGTCGCACTGTACGCGGCGTCGCACTGTACGCGGCGTCGCACTGTACGCGGCGTCGCACTGTACGCGGCGTCGCACTGTACGCGGCGTCGCACTGTACGCGGCGTCGCACTACGCGGCGTCACACTGTACGCGGCGCTGTGCCGTACAGTACCACACAGTACTGTAATAAGTACACTTGATCACCTCTTAGTATTTAACACTGTACAGCACCGTACTGTACTACGTGGCGAGCAACTTCCGGTCCAACACCGCGTTCCTTACTGTACAGCACTTGCATACAGTGCACAGTGAGTACTGTATCGCGTACAGTGCACAGTGGGTACTGTATTGTGTACAGTGCACAGTGAGTACTTTATTGTGCACAGTGCACAGCTGATACTGTGTAGTGTACAGTGGGTGTTGTGCTGTGTACAGTGGATGCAATGTACAGTGGGTGCTGTGTACAGTGGATGTGTTGTGTACAGTAAGTCGTGTGTTGTACACTGGGTGGTCCTCTGCTGTTCTTGCCGAGTAGCTCCCGGTTCTCCAATCTCATCATCTGCATTCGTCCTGGAAGGAAAATCCGACGAGCTGTAAAGCTCTTGGAAGTAACGCAGCAGGAGTCGTGTCAAGCTGCGCAAACACCGCGATAGACGATCGTTGGTTCTGTCGGTAAAGTCACGTAGGGTATGAAATAAAATAAATCACGACGTTTCGGGCGCAACCCAAGCGTCCGTCATCAGGTGTGAAAGTATTTTATTTTATAACTTCAAACACCACGACGACAGAAACGTGACAAGGAATCACGTTTCTGCATTAACCACACGCAGTACTTGTGAACATGCAAAACACACACGGCTCTATAACACGTGGCAGGCTTGCACGACCAATATCATCCATGATAGAGGTTGTTTTGTGATCTTAGATCGCGTACAAATAGATAAATGTGTCGTTAAAATCCACCACCACCCATCACAGCCGTCTAGTGAGGGTTGTCAAGTGACGAATTGGCCACGTTCTGTTTACGCGACAACCCTTACTAGTTGTCTATGTTGGGTGGTGGCGGGTTTTAACGACACATTTACATCTAGAATTGAAGCTTTCGTGACTGCAGGGATCCATATTCTGGTTCTTTGCACACAGCGTTGGTGTACGGTGTTTTTTTCTGCAATATTTTGCTGTCTTTTCTTGGATTTTCTGTTTGCACTCAGTCAGATGTTTTCTTGTTCATGTTTTTGTTTTTTGTTTGTTGCGGTTGCACCCGATTCAAGAGCCGAATGGCTCACAGGGCTATACCTAATAAATTAACTTGAACTTTCGGTAAAGTGACGTAGGTATAAAATAAAATCCAAATATATAAACACAGACGTAAGAAGATGGATACACATTGAGCAATCATTGGAAGGATGTTATTAACCAGGTAAAACCCGAACTGCTTTGTATTGCTCTTCTTGGTTCTTTCGGTAAAGTCACGTAGAAGGGAAATAATAAAATAATAAAAATAAAACAATAAAATAATTCTCACGACGTTTCGGCCACAACGCAAGCAGCCGTCCTCAGGTGAAGACCAGGTCTGTCGGGGAGACTATCATATCTGCCAGGTACGACTACACCACACGTGACTTTACCGACAGAACCAAAGAGTATGGACACATTTATATATTTATAAGCGATCTAACCCAAAAAAAAACTCTGTTATGGGAAACATGGTTCCGATAATAGTGTGGTGTGGCATTGTCTTTGAGAGCCTTGTTCTGTATGGCCTCGTCTCACTACCGCTGAGAGAACACCGCCACAGGACGAACAGTACAAGGACAATGCTACACGTATCGGTGCATTTATAGGTCGGGGTGAGTAGCAACTCTGTCATGGGAAGCCTTGTTGGCAGTATCAAAGTGTGAAAAACAAGAATGGGTTTCACCCTTTCTGGCAGTAAAACAGAAAGTGTGTTCAAGAATGTTCAAACACCAAATTGACAACCTTTTCCAAGGAATCGAGTCACTGCATTAACCACACGCAGCACTTTTTTATGTGAACATGCAAATAAAACATGCTCTAGTTAATATTTGATGGCATTGTCTTTGAAACGGATCGGGCTACACCAGAAACAGGGCCTGGTCTCACTAACCAGTGTCAGAACAGAGAAGGACAATGCATCATATATTGTCAGAGCCATGTTTTGTCTGCATGTTCACCACACGTACTGTCTGTGGTAAATGCAGACGTGATTCCTGACCAAAAGGTTTCTATTTCGTGTTGGGACATCTTAACACCTCCTGTTTTTATTGCCAGAAGTGGCACAGGCACCAATAGACTCATCGCACACAGACCCGTAGACTCGCCACAGAGTGAAGATAATTGTGCGTGTGTCTCGCTCCCTCCCTCTGCCTCTCTCCCCCCGTTGTTCCCTCTGTTCAGCAGCAGCATCAGCAGCAGCAGTATCAGCATCAGTTGCGGCGATGATCACGGACGTGCAGCTCGCGATCTTTGCGAATGTTCTGGGAGTGTCGCTCTTCCTCCTCGTGGTTCTGTACCACTACGTGGCCGTGAACAACCCCAAGCGCAGCGCCTGAGGAGGTGAGCAGTGGGGGTGAGGAGGTGGGGTGAGGAGGGGGGTGAGGAGGGGGGGTGAGGAGGGGGGGCGAGGAGGGGGGTGAGGAGGAGGGGGGTGAGGAGATGGGGGAGTGAGGTGGGGGATGACGAGTGGGGGTGAGGAGGATGGTGAGGAGTTGGGTGAGGTTGGGGGGTGAGGAGGTGGGGGAGTGAGGTGGGGGATGATGAGTGGAGGTGAGGAGGATTTTGAGAATGGGGGGTGAAGAGGGATGTGAGGAGATGAAGAGGGTGCTGAGGAGGGGGGGTTCAGGAGATGGGAGAGTGAGCTAGGGGGGTGAGGAAGTGGGGGAGTGAGGTGCGGGGTAAGGAGTTGGTAAGGGGCTGAGGAGGGGGCACGTGGGGTGAGGGATACCATGTGGGCGAGTGGTTGGGTGCTCTCCTAGCCTGGCACAGTAGGGGGTACAGCTGGTGGTGCATCTTCCGGTCATCTCAGGCAATCCATGGCACCTGCTGGGTCTGTCCCGTGACCTGCACCTAGCCTGGCACAGTAGGGGGTACAGCTGGTGGTGCATTTTCCGGTCATCTCAGGCAATCCATGGCACCTGTTGGGTCTGTCCCGTGACCTCCTGCACCTAGCCTGGCACAGTAGGGGGTACAGCTGGTGGTGCATCTTCCAGTCATCTCAGGCAATCCATGGCACCTGCTGGGTCTGTCCCGTGACCTCCTGCACCTAGCCTGGCACAGTAGGGGGTACAGCAATGGTGCATCTTCCAGTCAGCTCAGTCAGTAAACCCATGGCACCTGCTGGGTCTGTCCCGTCTACCTTGGAGTGTCTCCTGTCCCACCTATACTTGGTCTCTCCCCAATATTCTGCGCAGGCCACCGCTTCTGATGACGGAATTCGAATTGATCAACTTCATTTATTTATTAAAGGGGGCACCGCTGTGGCTTGGAGATGTTATCTTCATCGCCTGGTACGCAGGAGGTCGTGGGTTCTATCCCGTGACCCTGACGACTGCTGCTTTATATTTGGAGTTTGCATGTATCTCTCTCTCCCTCTCTCCATGGAGAGATGTTTACTACCTCGCCAGGTACACAGGAGGTCGTGGGTTCGATCTTGTGACCCTGACGCCTGCTGCTGTAATTTGCAGTTTGCGTCTCTCTGTGCCACTGCGTGTGTGTCTGTGTGTCGTGTCACTGTGTGTCTCTGTGTCAGTGTGTCGCTGTGCATGTGTGTCTCACTGTGTGTGTGTCACTGTGTGTGCGTCACTGTCCGTCGGTATGTGTACCTATGTATGTGTACCTGTGTGTGTCTGCGGTAGTGTAGCGGTTAGTGTTATGCTGCGCTACAAACCTGGCGACCCGAGTTCGATTCCCGCTCACGGCCATTACCAGTGTCGATGATCTAAATCGGTCCAGGGCCTCCCCTAGGTCGACTCGGCCTCAAATGAGTACCTGGTGTGATGTGTAAACATCGCCACTAGGGAGACAAAGGCGGTCGGGCGTGGTGTTGGCCACCCACCCCCTCGTGTGCCGTGCTGGCCTTTATAGGTGCTTTCTAACAGCACTTGCCCCTACAGTCTATTAAGGCTATACGGGGGATCTTTGTCTGCTGCTAAAACGTAGCAAGTTGGCACAGATGGGGTGCACCTTCAAGTCACCTCAGACAGTCAACCCATGGCGCCTGCTGAGTCTGTCCCCGGCCGGGCGTTCGACACTTCACGTGGCCTTTGAAGTGCACCTGGCCTGGCACAGGCGCCGTGCTGATGTCACCTCCACTTAAGTGGTGAATGGCGGGTACTGCTGCTGCTGTCATTGCTGCTCTCCTGTGTGGCAGGCCGTGTGTGGGTGAGCGGCCGCGAGGGCGAGCCACTCGGAGGGATGACGAGGAGCAGGAGGAGGAGGAGTTGGACTCCACTGCTCGTGACGCCCACTCACCGTGACCTCAATAAACACGAGTGATATGACACAGCGTGTGCGTGCGTGTGTGTGTGTGCGTGTGTGTGTGCTCACGGCCACCAACACCAGTGACAGCGATTATCTGAACTGGTTTTGAGCCTCCCCTGATGCAGCAGTATGTTGTAGTGAACATCGCCACTGGGGAGACAAAGGTGTGGTTAGTAAGTATTTGTGGTTAATGCAGACATGATTCCTTGTAAAAGGTTTCAGTTTGGTGTTTTAACAACTTAACACCTATTTTGTTGCCAGATAAAAGGGGAAAACTTATTCTCAGACATGACACGGGCGAGAGAGGAGATGGACTGATGCGGTATGGGAGGATGTGGAGCTGAGTGGATTTGCCAAATACCGATACCAGCGGTGTCAAGATCGGCCTCTGTGGAGGAGGCTCGTGAAGGACGCTGCTGGGCAGTTGGGGGCAGTCGCCCTCCAGCAACAACGGAGGGCGGAGGAGCGACGCTCACAACAACAAGCGGAGCGCCGGGCGGCTAAAACACAGCGAGTTGGCACAATGGGCAGCCAGTCATCTCAGTCAACCTATGGTACCACCTGAGCCGTCAACACTTCATGTGGCCTCAAAGTGCACTTAGCCTGGCACAGGCGCCATGATGACGTCACCGGGAAGTTTGTGGCGGTCACAACGGGCTGCACAGAAGTCGAGCAGCCTCCCATTGTTATTGAGCTGATGTTGCCCATGCTTCCCAATCACTCCAGCCCAGGTGCCAGCATCGTGACCGACTCGGACATTAAAGTCACTCAACATGATGACTATCCCAAGGGGCCACTTTAGCCAGCACCTCTGACAAGAGGTTAGAGAAGGCACCTGACTCATCGGTCTTGCTTGCATCCCTCCACTGATGTTCATCTTCGGTGGGGGGTGTAAGCCACTACAATTCATCACCTCTCGTTGATGGGGAGGTGAGCCCACAGTAACCTGGGGCTTACAGCTTCCCACGCCTCACCACACCCCCTTCATTGTTTTGTTCGGCAGTCTCCTGTTCCGAGTAGAGGACTGTCCACCTCTTATGGTGACAGGAGCCAGAACCAGTCCAGCGGACCACCTGAATTCAGTTTTCAGTTTTATTTATTTGGTATAGCCGTGAGCCATTCGGCTCTTGAATCGGGTGCAACCGCAACAAACAAAAAACAAGAAAACATTTTAAAGTGAATATGCGCAAACAGAAAAATCCAGGAAATAGCAGCAAAAATCTTCCAGAAAAAGCACCGTACACCAACGCTGTGTGCAAAAATCCCAATGGGATGCAAATTAAACAACAACAACACCCACAAGAAAACTTAGATTAAAGCCATCAGTCTAACTCCGTACTACAACAAACAAACATGGCCAAACCAAAAAACGTCTTTGAAATCACCAAAATAAAGCCATGAAAGCAATGTAACAGTAATCATATGAACTGTGACCGAAATTTCACAATAAACGACAAACAACATGTACCACCAAACCCTGCAGCCATAGCTGGCTGCATGAGTCACTCCACAACAGCAGGAGCATCAGTCGGAGTATCAAACATTTTCAAAGCTCACTTTGTGAATACCACGGAGTGAGCGTTTGAGCATTTCACGTGGCCACGCACACAGAAAGACACGGACTCACAGAATCACACAGTGTCACAGACTCGCACAGACAGACTCACACAGAGAGATTCACACAGAGACAGACTCACACAGAGATTTTCACACAGAGACACAGACTCGCACAGAAAGCCACAGACTCGCACAGAGACACAGACTCACAGAGAGATTCGCACACAGAGAGCCACAGACTCGCACGAAGACTCACACAGATAGATTCACACACAGAGAGCCACAGACTCGCACGGTGACCCACAGACTCGCACAGAGAGATTCACACAGAGAGCCACAGACTCGCACAGAGACAGACTCGGAGAGATTCACACGCAGAGCCACAGACTCGCACAGAGACACAGACTCACACAGAGATTCACACAGAGAGCCACAGACTCGCACAGAGATACACAGACTCACACAGAGAGATTCACAGAGAGCCACAGAGACACAGACTCACACAGAGATTCACACAGAGAGCCACAGACTCGCACAGAGATTCACACAGAGAGACAGGGAGACTCGCAAAGTGGAGAGCTGCAATAGCCCATGGCCCTCAGGGGGTCTCAGAGGAGTCGTCGTGATTGGGGTGGTGGATGGAGTGGTGGGGGGGGAATGGAGAAGAGATGGACTGCCCTTGCTATCCAACCAATCACGAGTGTGCGAGTCGCCTACAGATATTTCGTAGATCTGGACACAGTCCCCATCATCAGCGAGCTCCTCCGGCAGGTGAGGCTGCGTTGGCTGGGTTACGTAGCAGCCTGCATGCCCAGCCACATCATGCCCAAGCAGAATCAGACCCAGAGCACAGAGACGCACACACAGACATGCACAGACTCACACAGAGACACACAGACTCACAGACTCACAGCACAGAGACCCACACAGACACGCACAGACTCACAGAGACACACACAGATTCACAGACTCATACACAGATACCCATACAGAGACCCACACACAGAGAGACATGTACAGAGAGACACGCACAGAGACAGACTCACAAAGAAAAACCCACCCACACAAAGACCCACAGACTCGCACACAGATCGCCAGAGATACAGAGACACTCACACAGACAGACTCACACACAGACGAATATCCGAGGGGGTGGGTGGCCAGCACCACTCCCCACCGCCTTTGTCTCCCCAGTGGCGATGTTTGCACACCGTACCGGATACTCATTTGAGGCTGAGTCGACCTAGGGGAGGCCCAGGACCGGTTCAGATAATCGTCACTGGTGTTGGCCATGAGCGGGAATCGAACTCCGGTCGCCGGGTTCGTAGCGCTAACCCCTACACTACCGCTCCCCACACACTCATACACACACAGACACACAACAGAGATACACACACAGACACACACACAGAGTTACTGACTCACACACAGAGAGACAGACTCTCACACACAGTCTCTCTCACACACACACACAGACACACAGAGAGACACACACAGACTCGCACACACACACAATGGAGAGACACAGACGCTCACACATGTAACGGGTTCCGGAGACACTTGTAGAGGTAACTTCTTTATTACAATACAACACTCCAACAGTCCTGATACTCTGTTACAGCCTAGGTACACAGCCTAGGTACACAGCCTAGATACTCTACTCTGGCTACGCTCTGGAACTCGCCCTCACAAGGTCGTAGAGTCGGGAGTTCCAGAGTCCCACCACTGGCTCTCACATCGTCCCAGGGTCCTCCGATGGCTGGTCTTGGGTCTTGGGTCTTGAGCTAAGACTGGGCCCTGATCGTCCAGGGAGCTCTCCTTTTATGCCTGGTTCAACGAGGGGTGGGGCCGTGTGCGCCACCAGACATCCCACAGAGCACACACAGCCCCCCCCCCCCCCGTTGGCGGCGCCAAGAGGCTTAAGCGCCTGAGAACCCAACGTCTGGTGCCAAGAGGCTTAAGCGTCTGGACCCGCCTGGGAACCCAACGCCTGGTGCCAAGAGGCTTAAGCGTCTGGCCCACCCAGGGTCCCAGAGCCCCCAGCAGCCCCTCCCTTCTTATGTCACTACATTACCCTCCTCTATGTAGCCTCCAGCCGTCCCGGCTGTCAATAATTAGAAAGTTGAAATTAACGAAAGGGAGCGAGAGAAAAAAAAATACGCGAGCCTCAACAGGAAAAGAAAAGAGAACAAGAACGCAACCATAAATACCATAACCAACCTGTACAACTTTACACTATATACAAGCATCAATCAACAAAAAGGTGAAGCAATGACACGTGAACAAATGACCCGCGGCACACCTAGCCCTCCTCGGGATCCGCATAAAAAAAACGGGGAATTAACAAATATACAGATTCCGATGCGTTGGATGCACAACCAACACCGGTAATCGAACCGAAATCACACAATCACCGCATGGATGGCAGGGATCCACACCACCCTGCCACCCTCCCATCCGTCAGGTGGTGAGAAGGCGAAGACCAACATGTCTATCACCCCTCTACACACACTTATCCGGACGTTTGTCTACGTCCCGGGTCGAGAAGTCGTACTTCAGGGTCGACCCATGTACTGGGCAAAGAAGTCGCACTTCAGGGCTGCTCCAGTATCTACATTTTAAAATATATATATAAAATTTACATGACACAAACAAAATAAATCTGCCTGCTCCTGCCCAGAAATGGTGGCCGCACGCGCGAACCGCATCTCCAAAAGGCATCCCGTGCTTGCGTCCCAGCAGCCCTCAATGAGGACCACCACCGACATTACATGTCAACCGTTAGCACCCCCCGCCTTTCCAACGTGGCGTCTCCATCCTAAAACCGCGCACGTCGGCCATATCGGGGGCTTCAACCCAGTCTCTCTCCAAGACTCGCATCGCAGCATATAGCTGTACCGACCGAGCTGAGACGACCCAGTCTCTCTCCAAGACTCGCATCGCAGCATATAGCTGTACTGACCGAGCTGAGACCCAATCTCTCTCCAAGACTCGCATCGCAGCATATAGCTGTACCGACCGAGCTGAGACCCAATCTCTCTCCAAGACTTGCATCGCAGCATATAGCTGTACCGACCGAGCTGAGACGACCCAATCTCTCTCCAAGACTCGCATCGCAGCATATAGCTGTACCGACCGAGCTGAGACGACCCAATCTCTCTCCAAGACTCACATCGCAGCATATAGCTGTACCGACCGAGCTGAGACGACCCATCGTTCACTCCCTGCAAAACATGCACCCTAACAACTGAGGGATACAGTCCCAACGTAACGGGACAACTACACCTGAACACCACGAATCTCCAGCCCACTGTTTCAACGTGCCTCGGAGTGTTTCAATCTCCGGGCCGTCAGGGCGAGCCTACTGCTCCAGACGCACGACGGAGGGTCTCAACCTCCAGGCCGTCAGGTCAAGCCGTCAGCGATTCCATGACGGGACCACACTCTCCGAGCCATGTGAGCGCACAGCCCACTAGGCTAGATGTGCCACGGAGTGTTTCAATCTCCGGGCTGTCAGGTCAAGCCGTCAGCCATAGCATGACGGGACCACACTCTCAGAGCCATGTGAGCACACAGCCCACTAGGCTAGACATGCCACGGAGTGTCTCTATCTCCGGGCTGTCAGGTCAAGCCGTCAGCCATAGCATGACGGGACCACAACTCTCGTGTTAGACACGCAACACCCGCTGGCCCATCCTGGTCAGGATCTGCACCCCAAGATATTTGAGAGCCAGCCTGACAATTCCAAATCCTTGGCAGCATGTCATCATCTCAAGATAAATGCCCCATACAGTCTATACATCGTTAACAATGACAGCACAAGCTATACATTAACAATCACGAACAAAGCTCAATACAAACCATACATTGTTAACAATCACAAGCAAAGTTTCGCACACACATTGACAACACTCACGAGCGAAGCTCCACACAGTTTACCCAACAACAGTCACGACTCCCCGACGACAACGAAGAAAATGTGAACAAAAAAATCATTAATCCGGAGCGCGTAAATGTACGAAGTGTCAGGGGCCTGGTCTCCCGACCTCCAACCTTTGGCCAGAGCAGCAGAGGCGGCGACTAGCGTGTCGGTCGATGTGCCGGCCCCGGCGCTGGTTACAGTAAGAATGGCGCCCTCACTGTCCGGTCGCAGCGCTGATGACGCGGTATGCTAGGTTGCAGACAGCTGTCACCCGGCGGTGAGGGACGCAGCGCTGATGACGCGGCGTCGTTTGGTTGGCCCACGCTGGGCCCGGAAGTGACGTCGCTCCCAGCGGTCATTGCTCCCCCGGCAGAAGTGACGACACACCCGGATGTATTTGCGGCGGGAACGGCTGCCATCTTTGTGTTGGAGCCGGCGGAATGGCGCGGCCGCTGCGCCGCCTCTCTCTCTCCTGTCTCCGCCTGTGAGCGACGCATGTCGTCCAGGATGGAGACGGTGGCGTGGAGCAGCTCGGTGAGGCGAAGCAGCGTTTCCTCCATTGCTGCTCCCGACGCTGGAGGAGGATCGGCAGGTGTGGTGGACGACTGCTCAGCCGGCGGTGCGGCGTCGTTGTCGGCCCGAGTTGGCTGCCCCGTCGCCGCTTGCTCTTCAACATCGCCGTCAGGACTGAAGGTACGTGGCTTACTTCTTGTCTCCATTGCCACTTCTGATGCCAAATGTAACAGGTTCCGGAGACACTTGTAGAGGTAACTTCTTTATTACAATACAACACTCCAACAGTCCTGATACTCTGTTACAGCCTAGGTACACAGCCTAGGTACACAGCCTAGATACTCTACTCTGGCTACGCTCTGCAACTCGCCCTCACAAGGTCGTAGAGTCGGGAGTTCCAGAGTCCCACCACTGGCTCTCACATCGTCCCAGGGTCCTCCGATGGCTGGTCTTGGGTCTTGGGTCTTGAGCTAAGACTGGGCCCTGATCGTCCAGGGAGCTCTCCTTTTATGCCTGGTCCAACGAGGGGTGGGGCCGTGTGCGCCATCAGACATCCCACAGAGCACACACAGCCCCCCCCCCCCCCCCCGTTGGCGGCGCCAAGAGGTTTAAGCGCCTGAGAACCCAATGCCTGGTGCCAAGAGGCTTAAGCGTCTGGACCCGCCTGGGAACCCAACGCCTGGTGCCAAGAGGCTTAAGCGTCTGGCCCACCCAGGGTCCCAGAGCCCCAAGCCTCCCTTTTTATGTCACTACACACACACAGACTCTCTCACACACACAGACACACACACAGAGAGACACACAGAGAGAGACACACAGACTCGCACAACGGAGAGAAACAGACTCTCAAACACAGACTCTCTCACAGACACAGAGACACACACAGAGACACACACACAGACTCTCACACACACACAGACTCTCACACACACAGACTCTCACACACAGACACTCTCACACACACACTCTCACACACAGACTCTCACACACACACACTCTCACACACACAGACTTTCACACACACATCCACCATATCCACTCATCCATCTCACCCACCCACCACATCCATCCACCACATCCACCCACCTCACCCACTACACCCACCCACCACATCCACCACATCCACCCACCACATCCATCCATCTCACCCACCACATCCACCCATCTCACCCACCACATCCACCCATCTCACCCACCACATCCACCCATCTCACCCACCACACGCACCCACCACATCCACCACATCCACCCACCGACCAAATCCACCCGCCCACCACATTCACCCGCTCACATGTCCTCCGGGTAGGACTCGGCAAGGTAAGGTAATTTACCCTTTTTACCGGGTAAAAGGGTAAAGGTGTCGACATGCCAAGGGGTAAGGTAATCGGTAGGGTAAAGGTATTGCGAAGTTTTACCCGGCAAACACCTTGTTTACCTACTACCTTGTTTACCGCTCGCTAAAAGCTCCATGGCGCAGTCCGTGGCCTCCATTTAAACATTGGAATCATCGAGAGTATTCTATAGATGAATAAAGCGCTCTACCTAGCATTCACCGTCATAAGCCTTGTTCATGTGTAGTAGTACCCCAGTAATTACCCTGTAATCGGGTTATTTGTATGGGGTGAGGGTAAAAGGTAGGGTAAAGGTTGGCTCGTTGTTTTTACCTTTCACTACTCCGTGTCAGCACGTCCCCTCTCTCTCTCTGGGACGGGATCCTGCTCTGTAGGGCTTCCCCGCCACGTTTCCTTTGGCCCCATCGAGAGGTACGTGCACACTTATTTACCAGTTGTGGTTGTCGTCGGCTTATACGCCGTAGAGACGTTATTTACGTCTCTGTAGTAACATCGGGGATGTCACTGTATGGTGCTGATTCACACACACTGATTCACACACACTCACACGCAGCTCAAACACAGCTCATTCTCTCACACACACAACTCACACACACAGCTCACTCTCACACACAGCTCATTTTCACACACAGCTCACTCACACACACAGCTCACTCACACACACAGTTCACTCTCACACACAGCTCACTCTCACACACAGCTCACTCTCACATACAGCTCACTCATACACACAGCTCACTCACACTGACTCACTCACACTGACTCACACACACAAAGCTCACACACACTGACTCACACACACAGCTCACTCACACTGACTCACACACACACGCATCTCACACACAGCTCATTCTCTCATACACACAGCTCACTCTCACACACAGCTCACTCTCACACACAGCAGCTCACTCACACTTACTCACACTGACTCACACACACAGCTCACTTTCACACACAGCTCACTCACACACAGCTCACTCACACACACAGCTCATTCACACGCAACTCACTCACACACAGCTCACTCATACACACAGCTCACTCACACACAGCTCACTCATACACACAGCTCACACACAGTTTACTCTCACACACAGCTCACTCACACACAGCTCACGCTCACACACAGCTCACTCACACACACAGCTCACTCACTCACACTGACTCACTCACACACACAGCTCACTCACACTGACTCACTCACTCACACACAGCTCACTCACACTGACTAACATACACTGACTCACACACACTCACATGCAGCTCACACACAGCTCATTCTCTCACACACACAGCTCACTCACACACACAGCTCACTCACATACACACAGCTCAATCACACTGACTCACACACACAGCTCACTCACACTGACTCACTCACACACAGCTCACTCACACTGACTCACGCACACTCACACGCAGCTCACACACAGCTCATTATCTCACACACAGTTCTATCTCACACACAGCTCACTCACACACACAGCTCACTCACACTAATTCACACACACTCACACGCAGCTCAAACACAGCTCATTCTCTCACACACACAACTCACACACACAGCTCACTCTCACACACAGCTCATTTTCACACACAGCTCACTCACACACACAGCTCACTCACACACACAGTTCACTCTCACACACAGCTCACTCTCACACACAGCTCACTCTCACATACAGCTCACTCATACACACAGCTCACTCACACTGACTCACTCACACTGACTCACACACACAAAGCTCACACACACTGACTCACACACACAGCTCACTCACACTGACTCACACACACACGCATCTCACACACAGCTCATTCTCTCATACACACAGCTCACTCTCACACACAGCTCACTCTCACACACAGCAGCTCACTCACACTTACTCACACTGACTCACACACACAGCTCACTTTCACACACAGCTCACTCACACACAGCTCACTCACACACACAGCTCATTCACACGCAACTCACTCACACACAGCTCACTCATACACACAGCTCACTCACACACAGCTCACTCATACACACAGCTCACACACAGTTTACTCTCACACACAGCTCACTCACACACAGCTCACGCTCACACACAGCTCACTCACACACACAGCTCACTCACTCACACTGACTCACTCACACACACAGCTCACTCACACTGACTCACTCACTCACACACAGCTCACTCACACTGACTAACATACACTGACTCACACACACTCACATGCAGCTCACACACAGCTCATTCTCTCACACACACAGCTCACTCACACACACAGCTCACTCACATACACACAGCTCAATCACACTGACTCACACACACAGCTCACTCACACTGACTCACTCACACACAGCTCACTCACACTGACTCACGCACACTCACACGCAGCTCACACACAGCTCATTATCTCACACACAGTTCTATCTCACACACAGCTCACTCACACACACAGCTCACTCACACTAATTCACACACACTCACACGCAGCTCACACACAGCTCATTCTCTCACACACACAACTCACACTCACACACAGCTCACTCACACTGACTCACTCACACACACAGCTCACTCACACTGACTCACTCACACTGACTCACTCACACGGACTCACACACACAAAGCTTACACACAGCTCATTCTCTCACACACACAGTTCACCCTCACACACAGCTCACTCACACAGCTCACTCACACTGACTCACTCACACTGACTCACTCACACACAGCTCACTCACACTGACTCACTCACACTGACTCACACACAGCTCACTCACACTGACTCACTCACACTGACTCACTCACACACAGCTCACTCACACACACAGCTCACTCACATACAGCTCACTCTCACACACAGCTCACTCACACACACAGCTCACTCTCACATACAGCTCACTCATACACACAGCTCACTCACACTGACTCACTCATACTGACTCACACTCACACACAACTCAATCTCACACACAGCTCACTCACAAAGCTCACTCACACTGACTCACTCACACTGACTCACTCACACAACGGAGAGACACAGACTCTCAGACACACAGACTCTCACACATACACAGAGACACACACACAGAGAGACACACACAGAGAGACACAAAGAGAGACACACAAACTCGCACAATGGAGAGAAACAGACTCTCACACACAGACTCTCTCACACACACAGAGACACACACAGAGACACATACACGCAGACTCTCACACACTCGCACAACGGAGAGACAGACGCTCACACAGTCTCACACACACAGAGACACACAGACAGACACACACTCACACAGACTCACACAACGGAGAGACACAGACTCTCACACACACAGTCTCTCAAACACAGAGACACACACACAGACTCACACAGACACACACACAGACTCACACACACACACAGACTCACACACACACACAGACTCACACACACACAGACTCACACAACGGAGAGACAGACTCACTCACACACAGACTCACACACACAGAGACACACAGACTCTCACACACACAGACTCACACACACAGACTCTCACACACAGCTCACTCACACACAGCTCACGCTCACACACAGCTCACTCACACACACAGCTCACTCACTCACACTGACTCACTCACACACACAGCTCACTCACACTGACTCACTCACTCACACACAGCTCACTCACACTGACTAACATACACTGACTCACACACACTCACATGCAGCTCACACACAGCTCATTCTCTCACACACACAGCTCACTCACACACACAGCTCACTCACACACACACAGCTCAATCACACTGACTCACACACACAGCTCACTCACACTGACTCACTCACACACAGCTCACTCACACTGACTCACGCACACTCACACGCAGCTCACACACAGCTCATTATCTCACACACAGTTCTATCTCACACACAGCTCACTCACACACACAGCTCACTCACATACAGCTCACTCTCACACACAGCTCACTCACACACACAGCTCACTCTCACATACAGCTCACTCATACACACAGCTCACTCACACTGACTCACTCATACTGACTCACACTCACACACAACTCAATCTCACACACAGCTCACTCACAAAGCTCACTCACACTGACTCACTCACACTGACTCACTCACACAACGGAGAGACACAGACTCTCAGACACACAGACTCTCACACATACACAGAGACACACACACAGAGAGACACACACAGAGAGACACAAAGAGAGACACACAAACTCGCACAATGGAGAGAAACAGACTCTCACACACAGACTCTCTCACACACACAGAGACACACACAGAGACACATACACGCAGACTCTCACACACTCGCACAACGGAGAGACAGACGCTCACACAGTCTCACACACACAGAGACACACAGACAGACACACACTCACACAGACTCACACAACGGAGAGACACAGACTCTCACACACACAGTCTCTAAAAACACAGAGAGACACACACACAGACTCACACAGACACACACACAGACTCACACACACACACAGACTCACACACACACACAGACTCACACACACACAGACTCACACAACGGAGAGACAGACTCACTCACACACAGACTCACACACACAGAGACACACACAGACTCTCACACACACAGACTCACACACACAGACTCTCACACACAGCTCACTCACACACAGCTCACGCTCACACACAGCTCACTCACACACACAGCTCACTCACTCACACTGACTCACTCACACACACAGCTCACTCACACTGACTCACTCACTCACACACAGCTCACTCACACTGACTAACATACACTGACTCACACACACTCACATGCAGCTCACACACAGCTCATTCTCTCACACACACAGCTCACTCACACACACAGCTCACTCACACACACACAGCTCAATCACACTGACTCACACACACAGCTCACTCACACTGACTCACACACAGCTCACTCACACTGACTCACGCACACTCACACGCAGCTCACACACAGCTCATTATCTCACACACAGTTCTATCTCACACACAGCTCACTCACACACACAGCTCACTCACACTAATTCACACACACTCACACGCAGCTCACACACAGCTCATTCTCTCACACACACAACTCACACTCACACACAGCTCACTCACACTGACTCACTCACACACACAGCTCACTCACACTGACTCACTCACACTGACTCACTCACACGGACTCACACACACAAAGCTTACACACAGCTCATTCTCTCACACACACAGTTCACCCTCACACACAGCTCACTCACACAGCTCACTCACACTGACTCACTCACACTGACTCACTCACACAGCTCACTCACACTGACTCACTCACACTGACTCACACACAGCTCACTCACACTGACTCAATCACACTGACTCACTCACACACAGCTCACTCACACACACAGCTCACTCACATACAGCTCACTCTCACACACAGCTCACTCACACACACAGCTCACTCTCACATACAGCTCACTCATACACACAGCTCACTCACACTGACTCACTCATACTGACTCACACTCACACACAACTCAATCTCACACACAGCTCACTCACACTGACTCACTCACACTGACTCACTCACACACAGCTCACTCACACTGACTCACTCACACTGACTCACTCACACACAGCTCACTCACACACACAGCTCACTCTCACACACAGCTCACTCACACACACAGCTCACTCACACACAGCTCGCTCACACACATACACACCTCACTCACACTGACTCACTCACACACAGCTCACTCACACTGACTCACACACACTCACACGCAGCTCACACGCAACTCATTTTCTCTCACACACAGCTCACTCTCACACTCAGCTCACTCACACACACAGCTCACTCACACTGATTCACATACACTGATTGACACACACTCACACGCAGCTCACACACAGCTCATTCTCTCACACACACAACTCACTAACACACACAGCTCACTCTCACACACAGCTCATTTTCACACACAGCTCACTCACACACACAGTTCACTCACACACACAGTTCACTCTCACACACAGCTCACTCACATACAGCTCACTCATACACACAGCTCACTCACACTGACTCACTCATACTGACTCACACTCACACACAGCTCACTCACACTGACTCACTCACACACACAGCTCACTCACACTGACTCACTCACACTGACTCACTCACACTGACTCACTCACACGGACTCACACACACAAAGCTCACACACAGCTCATTCTCTCACACACACAGTTCACACTCACACACAGCTCACTCACACAGCTCACTCACACTGACTCACTCACACTGACTCACTCACACACAGCTCACTCACACAGCTCACTCACACTGACTCACTCACACTGACTCACTCACACACAGCTCACTCACACAGCTCACTCACACTGACTCACTCACACTGACTCATTCACACACAGCTCACTCACACACACAGCTCACTCACATACAGCTCACTCTCACACACAGCTCACTCACACACACAGCTCACTCTCACATACAGCTCACTCATACACACAGCTCACTCACACTGACTCACTCATACTGACTCACACTCACACACAACTCAATCTCACACACAGCTCACTCACACAGCTCACTCACACTGACTCACTCACACACAGCTCACTCACACTGACTCACTCACACACAGCTCACTCACACAGACTCACTCACACTGACTCACTCACACACAGCTCACTCACACACACAGCTCACTCTCACACACAGCTCACTCACACACACAGCTCACTCACACACAGCTCGCTCACACACATACACAGCTCACTCACACTGACTCACTCACACACAGCTCACTCACACTGACTCACACACACTCACACGCAGCTCACACACAGCTCATTCTCTCACACACACAGCTCACTCACACTGATTCACACACACTGATTCACACACACTCACACGCAGCTCACACACAGCTCACACACAGCTCATTTTCTCACACACACAACTCACTCACACACACAGCTCACTCTCACACACAGCTCATTTTCACACACAGCTCACTCACACACACAGCTCACTCACACACAGCTCGCTCACACACATACACAGCTCACTCACACTGACTCACTCACACACAGCTCACTCACACTGACTCACGCACACTCACACGCAGCTCACACACAGCTCATTCTCTCTCACACACAGCTCACTCTCACACACAGCTCACTCACACACACAGCTCACTCACACTGATTCACATACACTGATTCACACACACTCACACGCAGCTCACACACAGCTCATTCTCTCACACACACAACTCACTAACACACACAGCTCACTCTCACACACAGCTCATTTTCACACACAGCTCACTCACACACACAGTTCACTCACACACACAGTTCACTCTCACACACAGCTCACTCACATACAGCTCACTCATACACACAGCTCACTCACACTGACTCACTCATACTGACTCACACTCACACACAGCTCACTCACACTGACTCACTCACACACACAGCTCACTCACACTGACTCACTCACACTGACTCACTCACACTGACTCACTCACACGGACTCACACACACAAAGCTCACACACAGCTCATTCTCTCACACACACAGTTCACACTCACACACAGCTCACTCACACAGCTCACTCACACTGACTCACTCACACTGACTCACTCACACACAGCTCACTCACACAGCTCACTCACACTGACTCACTCACACTGACTCACTCACACACAGCTCACTCACACAGCTCACTCACACTGACTCACTCACACTGACTCATTCACACACAGCTCACTCACACACACAGCTCACTCACATACAGCTCACTCTCACACACAGCTCACTCACACACACAGCTCACTCTCACATACAGCTCACTCATACACACAGCTCACTCACACTGACTCACTCATACTGACTCACACTCACACACAACTCAATCTCACACACAGCTCACTCACACAGCTCACTCACACTGACTCACTCACACACAGCTCACTCACACTGACTCACTCACACACAGCTCACTCACACTGACTCACTCACACTGACTCACTCACACACAGCTCACTCACACACACAGCTCACTCTCACACACAGCTCACTCACACACACAGCTCACTCACACACAGCTCGCTCACACACATACACAGCTCACTCACACTGACTCACTCACACACAGCTCACTCACACTGACTCACACACACTCACACGCAGCTCACACACAGCTCATTCTCTCACACACACAGCTCACTCACACTGATTCACACACACTGATTCACACACACTCACACGCAGCTCACACACAGCTCACACACAGCTCATTTTCTCACACACACAACTCACTCACACACACAGCTCACTCTCACACACAGCTCATTTTCACGCACAGCTCACTCACACACACAGCTCACTCACACACAGCTCGCTCACACACATACACAGCTCACTCACACTGACTCACTCACACACAGCTCACTCACACTGACTCACGCACACTGACACGCAGCTCACACACAGCTCATTCTCTCACACACACAGCTCACTCTCACACACAGCTCACTCACACACACAGCTCACTCACACCGATTCACACACACTGATTCACACACACTCACACGCAGCTCACACACAGCTCACACACAGCTCATTCTCTCACACACACAACTCACTCACACACACAGCTCACTCACATACAGCTCACTCTCACACACAGCTCACTCACACACACAGCTCACTCTCACATACACAGCTCAATCACACTGACTCACACACACAGCTCACTCACACTGACTCACTCACACACAGCTGACTCACACTGACTCACGCACACTCACACGCAGCTCACACACAGCTCATTATCTCACACACAGTTCACTCTCACACACAGCTCACTCACACACACAGCTCACTCACACTGATTCACACACACTGATTCACACACACTCACACGCAGCTCACACACAGCTCACACACAGCTCATTCTCTCACACACACAACTCACTCACAAACACAGCTCACTCACACACACAGCTCACTCTCACATACAGCTCACTCATACACACAGCTCACTCACACTGACTCACTCACACTGACTCACTCACACACAGCTCACTCACACTGACTCACTCACACTGACTCACTCACACACAGCTCACTCACACACACAGCTCACTCTCACACACAGCTCACTCACACACACAGCTCACTCACACACAGCTCGCTCACACACATACACACCTCACTCACACTGACTCACTCACACACAGCTCACTCACACTGACTCACACACACTCACACGCAGCTCACACGCAACTCATTTTCTCTCACACACAGCTCACTCTCACACACAGCTCACTCACACACACAGCTCACTCACACTGATTCACACACACTGATTCACACACACTCACACGCAGCTCACACACAGCTCATACACAGCTCATTCTCTCACACACACAGCTCACTATCACACACAGCTCATTTTCACACACAGCTCACTCACACACACAGCTCACTCATACACACAGTTCACTCTCACACACAGCTCACTCACATACAGCTCACTCATACACACAACTCACTCACACTGACTCACTCATACTGACTCACACTCACACACAGCTCACTCACACTGACTCACCCACACACACAGCTCACTCACACTGACTCACTCATACTGACTCACACTCACAAACAGCTCACTCACACTGACTCACTCACACACACAGCTCACTCACACTGACTCACTCACACTGACTCACTCACACGGACTCACACACACAAAGCTCACACACAGCTCATTCTCTCACACACAGTTCACCCTCACACACAGCTCAATCTCACACACAGCTCACTCACACAGCTCACTCACACTGACTCACTCACACTGACTCACTCACACACAGCTCACTCACACAGCTCACTCACACTGACTCACTCACACTGACTCACTCACACACAGCTCACTCACACTGACTCACTCACACTGACTCACTCACACACAGCTCACTCACACACACAGCTCACTCACATACAGCTCACTCTCACACACAGCTCACTCACTCACACACACAGCTCACTCATACACACAGCTCACTCACACTGACTCACTCACACTGACTCACTCACACACAGCTCACTCACACACACACAGCTCACTCTCACACACAGCTCACTCACACACAGCTCGCTCACACACATACACAGCTCACTCACACTGACTCACTCACACACAGCTCACTCACACTGACTCACTCATACTGACTCACACTCACACACAACTCAATCTCACACACAGCTCACTCACACAGCTCACTCACACTGACTCACTCACACTGACTCACTCACACACAGCTCACTCACACTGACTCACGCACACTCACACGCAGCTCACACACAGCTCATTCTCTCACACACACAGCTCACTCTCACACACAGCTCACTCACACACACAGCTCACTCACACCGATTCACACACACTGATTCACACACACTCACACGCAGCTCACACACAGCTCACACACAGCTCATTCTCTCACACACACAACTCACTCACACACACAGCTCACTCACATACAGCTCACTCTCACACACAGCTCACTCACACACACAGCTCACTCTCACATACACAGCTCAATCACACTGACTCACACACACAGCTCATTCACACTGACTCACTCACACACAGCTGACTCACACTGACTCACGAACACTCACACGCAGCTCACACACAGCTCATTATCTCACACACAGTTCACTCTCACACACAGCTCACTCACACACACAGCTCACTCACACTGATTCACACACACTGATTCACACACACTCACACGCAGCTCACACACAGCTCACACACAGCTCATTCTCTCACACACACAACTCACTCACAAACACAGCTCACTCACACACACAGCTCACTCTCACATACAGCTCACTCATACACACAGCTCACTCACACTGACTCACTCATACTGACTCACACTCACACACAACTCAATCTCACACACAGCTCACTCACACAGCTCACTCACACTGACTCACTCACACTGACTCACTCACACACAGCTCACTCACACTGACTCACTCACACTGACTCACTCACACACAGCTCACTCTCACACACAGCTCACTCACACACACAGCTCACTCACACACAGCTCGCTCACACACATACACACCTCACTCACACTGACTCACTCACACACAGCTCACTCACACTGACTCACACACACTCACACGCAGCTCACACGCAACTCATTTTCTCTCACACACAGCTCACTCTCACACACAGCTCACTCACACACACAGCTCACTCACACTGATTCACACACACTGATTCACACACACTCACACGCAGCTCACACACAGCTCATACACAGCTCATTCTCTCACACACACAGCTCACTATCACACACAGCTCATTTTCACACACAGCTCACTCACACACACAGCTCACTCATACACACAGTTCACTCTCACACACAGCTCACTCACATACAGCTCACTCATACACACAACTCACTCACACTGACTCACTCATACTGACTCACACTCACACACAGCTCACTCACACTGACTCACCCACACACACAGCTCACTCACACTGACTCACTCATACTGACTCACACTCACAAACAGCTCACTCACACTGACTCACTCACACACACAGCTCACTCACACTGACTCACTCACACTGACTCACTCACACGGACTCACACACACAAAGCTCACACACAGCTCATTCTCTCACACACAGTTCACCCTCACACACAGCTCAATCTCACACACAGCTCACTCACACAGCTCACTCACACTGACTCACTCACACTGACTCACTCACACACAGCTCACTCACACAGCTCACTCACACTGACTCACTCACACTGACTCACTCACACACAGCTCACTCACACTGACTCACTCACACTGACTCACTCACACACAGCTCACTCACACACACAGCTCACTCACATACAGCTCACTCTCACACACAGCTCACTCACACACACAGCTCACTCTTACATACAGCTCACTCATACACACAGCTCACTCACACTGACTCACTCATACTGACTCACACTCACACACAACTCTATCTCACACACAGCTCACTCACACAGCTCACTCACACAGCTCACTCACACTGACTCACTCACACACAGCTCACTCACACTGACTCACTCACACTGACTCACTCACACACAGCTCACTCACACACACAGCTCACTCTCACACACAGCTCACTCACACACACAGCTCACTCACACACAGCTCGCTCACACACATACACAGCTCACTCACACTGACTCACTCACACACAGCTCACTCACACTGACTCACACACACTCACACGCAGCTCACACACAGCTCATTCTCTCACACACACAGCTCACTCTCACACACAGCTCACTCACACACACAGCTCACTCACACTGATTCACACACACTCACACGCAGCTCACACACAGCTCACACACAGCTCATTCTCTCACACACACAACTCACTCACACTGATTCACACACACTGATTCACACACACTCACACGCAGCTCACACACAGCTCACACACAGCTCATTCTCTCACACACACAACTCACTCACACACACAGCTCACTCTCACACACAGCTCATTTTCACACACAGCTCACTCACACACACAGCTCACTCACACTGACTCACTCACACACAGCTCACTCACACTGACTCACGCACACTCACACGCAGCTCACACACAGCTCATTCTCTCACACACACAGCTCACTCTCACACACAGCTCACTCACACACACAGCTCACTCACACCGATTCACACACACTGATTCACACACACTCACACGCAGCTCACACACAGCTCACACACAGCTCATTCTCTCACACACACAACTCACTCACACACACAGCTCACTCACATGCAGCTCACTCTCACACACAGCTCACTCACACACACAGCTCACTCTCACATACACAGCTCAATCACACTGACTCACACACACAGCTCACTCACACTGACTCACTCACACACAGCTCACTCACACTGACTCACTCACACACACAGCTCACTCACACTGACTCACTCACACTGACTCACTCACACGGACTCACACACACAAAGCTCACACACAGCTCATTCTCTCACACACAGTTCACCCTCACACACAGCTCAATCTCACACACAGCTCACTCACACAGCTCACTCACACTGACTCACTCACACTGACTCACTCACACACAGCTCACTCACACAGCTCACTCACACTGACTCACTCACACTGACTCACTCACACACAGCTCACTCACACTGACTCACTCACACTGACTCACTCACACACAGCTCACTCACACACACAGCTCACTCACATACAGCTCACTCTCACACACAGCTCACTCACACACACAGCTCACTCTTACATACAGCTCACTCATACACACAGCTCACTCACACTGACTCACTCATACTGACTCACACTCACACACAACTCTATCTCACACACAGCTCACTCACACAGCTCACTCACACAGCTCACTCACACTGACTCACTCACACACAGCTCACTCACACTGACTCACTCACACTGACTCACTCACACACAGCTCACTCACACACACACAGCTCACTCTCACACACAGCTCACTCACACACACAGCTCACTCACACACAGCTCGCTCACACACATACACAGCTCACTCACACTGACTCACTCACACACAGCTCACTCACACTGACTCACGCACACTCACACGCAGCTCACACACAGCTCATTCTCTCACACACACAGCTCACTCTCACACACAGCTCACTCACACACACAGCTCACTCACACTGATTCACACACACTCACACGCAGCTCACACACAGCTCACACACAGCTCATTCTCTCACACACACAACTCACTCACACTGATTCACACACACTGATTCACACACACTCACACGCAGCTCACACACAGCTCACACACAGCTCATTCTCTCACACACACAACTCACTCACACACACAGCTCACTCTCACACACAGCTCATTTTCACACACAGCTCACTCACACACACAGCTCACTCACACTGACTCACTCACACACAGCTCACTCACACTGACTCACGCACACTCACACGCAGCTCACACACAGCTCATTCTCTCACACACACAGCTCACTCTCACACACAGCTCACTCACACACACAGCTCACTCACACCGATTCACACACACTGATTCACACACACTCACACGCAGCTCACACACAGCTCACACACAGCTCATTCTCTCACACACACAACTCACTCACACACACAGCTCACTCACATGCAGCTCACTCTCACACACAGCTCACTCACACACACAGCTCACTCTCACATACACAGCTCAATCACACTGACTCACACACACAGCTCACTCACACTGACTCACTCACACACAGCTCACTCACACTGACTCACGCACACTCACACGCAGCTCACACACAGCTCATTATCTCACACACAGTTGACTCTCACACACAGCTCACTCACACACACAGCTCACTCACACTGATTCACACACACTGATTCACACACACTCACACGCAGCTCACACACAGCTCATTCTCTCACACACACAACTCACTCACACACACAGCTCACTCACATACAGCTCACTCTCACACACAGCTCACTCACACACACAGCTCACTCACACACACAGTTCACTCTCACACACAGCTCACTCTCACACACAGCTCACTCACACTGACTCACTCACACACAGCTCACTCACACTGACTCACGCACACTCACACGCAGCTCACACACAGCTCATTCTCTCACACACACAGCTCACTCTCACACACAGCTCACTCACACACACAGCTCACTCACACCGATTCACACACACTGATTCACACACACTCACACGCAGCTCACACACAGCTCACACACAGCTCATTCTCTCACACACACAACTCACTCACACACACAGCTCACTCACATGCAGCTCACTCTCACACACAGCTCACTCACACACACAGCTCACTCTCACATACACAGCTCAATCACACTGACTCACACACACAGCTCACTCACACTGACTCACTCACACACAGCTCACTCACACTGACTCACTCACACACACAGCTCACTCACACTGACTCACTCACACTGACTCACTCACACGGACTCACACACACAAAGCTCACACACAGCTCATTCTCTCACACACAGTTCACCCTCACACACAGCTCAATCTCACACACAGCTCACTCACACAGCTCACTCACACTGACTCACTCACACTGACTCACTCACACACAGCTCACTCACACAGCTCACTCACACTGACTCACTCACACTGACTCACTCACACACAGCTCACTCACACTGACTCACTCACACTGACTCACTCACACACAGCTCACTCACACACACAGCTCACTCACATACAGCTCACTCTCACACACAGCTCACTCACACACACAGCTCACTCTTACATACAGCTCACTCATACACACAGCTCACTCACACTGACTCACTCATACTGACTCACACTCACACACAACTCTATCTCACACACAGCTCACTCACACAGCTCACTCACACAGCTCACTCACACTGACTCACTCACACACAGCTCACTCACACTGACTCACTCACACTGACTCACTCACACACAGCTCACTCACACACACACAGCTCACTCTCACACACAGCTCACTCACACACACAGCTCACTCACACACAGCTCGCTCACACACATACACAGCTCACTCACACTGACTCACTCACACACAGCTCACTCACACTGACTCACGCACACTCACACGCAGCTCACACACAGCTCATTCTCTCACACACACAGCTCACTCTCACACACAGCTCACTCACACACACAGCTCACTCACACTGATTCACACACACTCACACGCAGCTCACACACAGCTCACACACAGCTCATTCTCTCACACACACAACTCACTCACACTGATTCACACACACTGATTCACACACACTCACACGCAGCTCACACACAGCTCACACACAGCTCATTCTCTCACACACACAACTCACTCACACACACAGCTCACTCTCACACACAGCTCATTTTCACACACAGCTCACTCACACACACAGCTCACTCACACTGACTCACTCACACACAGCTCACTCACACTGACTCACGCACACTCACACGCAGCTCACACACAGCTCATTCTCTCACACACACAGCTCACTCTCACACACAGCTCACTCACACACACAGCTCACTCACACCGATTCACACACACTGATTCACACACACTCACACGCAGCTCACACACAGCTCACACACAGCTCATTCTCTCACACACACAACTCACTCACACACACAGCTCACTCACATGCAGCTCACTCTCACACACAGCTCACTCACACACACAGCTCACTCTCACATACACAGCTCAATCACACTGACTCACACACACAGCTCACTCACACTGACTCACTCACACACAGCTCACTCACACTGACTCACGCACACTCACACGCAGCTCACACACAGCTCATTATCTCACACACAGTTGACTCTCACACACAGCTCACTCACACACACAGCTCACTCACACTGATTCACACACACTGATTCACACACACTCACACGCAGCTCACACACAGCTCATTCTCTCACACACACAACTCACTCACACACACAGCTCACTCACATACAGCTCACTCTCACACACAGCTCACTCACACACACAGCTCACTCTCACATACATCTCACTCATACACACAGCTCAATCACACTGACTCACTCATACTGACTCACACTCACACACAGCTCACTCACACTGACTCACCCACACACACAGCTCACTCACACTGACTCACTCATACTGACTCACACTCACACACAGCTCACTCACACTGACTCACTCACACACAGAGCACTCACACTGACTCACTCACACTGACTCACTCACACGGACTCACACACACAAAGCTCACACACAGCTCACTCACATACAGCTCACTCATACACACAACTCACTCACACTGACTCACTCATACTGACTCACACTCACACACAGCTCACTCACACTGACTCACCCACACACACAGCTCACTCACACTGACTCACTCATGCTGACTCACACTCACACACAGCTCACTCACACTGACTCACTCACACACAGAGCACTCACACTGACTCACTCACACTGACTCACTCACACGGACTCACACACACAAAGCTCACACACAGCTCATTCTCTCACACACAGTTCACCCTCACACACAGCTCAATCTCACACACAGCTCACTCACACAGCTCACTCACACTGACTCACTCACACTGACTCACTCACACACAGCTCACTCACACACACAGCTCACTCACATACAGCTCACTCTCACACACAGCTCACTCACTCACACACACAGCTCACTCTCACATACAGCTCACTCATACACACAGCTCACTCACACTGACTCACTCATACTGACTCACTCACACACAGCTCAATCTCACACACAGCTCACTCACACAGCTCACTCACACTGACTCACTCACACTGACTCACTCACACACAGCTCACTCACACACACAGCTCACTCACATACAGCTCACTCTCACTCACATACAGCTCACTCTCACACACAGCTCACTCACTCACACACACAGCTCACTCATACACACAGCTCACTCACACTGACTCACTCATACTGACTCACACTCACACACAGCTCACTCACACTGACTCACTCACACACACAGCTCACTCACACTGACTCACTCACACTGACTCACTCACACGGACTAACACACACAAAGCTCACACACAGCTCATTCTCTCACACACAGTTCACCCTCACACACAGCTCAATCTCACACACAGCTCACTCACACAGCTCACTCACACTGACTCACTCACACTGACTCACTCACATTGACTCACTCACACACAGCTCACTCACACAGCTCACTCACACTGACTCACTCACACTGACTCACTCACACACAGCTCACTCACACTGACTCACTCACACTGACTCACTCACACACAGCTCACTCACACACACAGCTCACTCACACTGATTCACACACACTGATTCACACACACTCACACGCAGCTCACACACAGCTCATACACAGCTCATTCTCTCACACACACAGCTCACTATCACACACAGCTCATTTTCACACACAGCTCACTCATACACACAGTTCACTCTCACACACAGCTCACTCACATACAGCTCACTCATACACACAACTCACTCACACTGACTCACTCATACTGACTCACACTCACACACAGCTCACTCACACTGACTCACCCACACACACAGCTCACTCACACTGACTCACTCATACTGACTCACACACAGCTCACTCACACTGACTCACTCACACACAGAGCACTCACACTGACTCACTCACACTGACTCACTCACACGGACTCACACACACAAAGCTCACACACAGCTCATTCCCTCACACACAGTTCACCCTCACACAGCTCAATCTCACACACAGCTCACTCACACAGCTCACTCACACTGACTCACTCACACTGACTCACTCACACACAGCTCACTCACACACACAGCTCACTCACATACAGCTCACTCTCACACACAGCTCACTCACTCACTCACACACACAGCTCACTCTCACATACAGCTCACTAATACACACAGCTCACTCACACTGACTCACTCATACTGACTCACACTCACACACAACTCAATCTCACACACAGCTCACTCACACAGCTCACTCACACTGACTCACTCACACTGACTCACTCACACACAGCTCACTCACACTGACTCACTCACACTGACTCACTCACACACAGCTCACTCACACACACAGCTCACTCACATACAGCTCACTCTCACACACAGCTCACTCACTCACACACACAGCTCACTCTCACATACAGCTCACTCATACACACAGCTCACTCACACTGACTCACTCATACTGACTCACACTCACACACAGCTCACTCACACTGACTCACTCACACACACAGCTCACTCACACTGACTCACTCACACTGACTCACTCACACGGACTCACACACACAAAGCTCACACACAGCTCATTCTCTAACACACAGTTCACCCTCACACACAGCTCAATCTCACACACAGCTCACTCACACAGCTCACTCACACTGACTCACTCACACATACAGCTCACTCATACACACAGCTCACTCACACTGACTCACTCATACTGACTCACACTCCCACACAACTCAATCTCACACACAGCTCACTCACACAGCTCACTCACACTGACTCACTCACACTGACTCACTCACACACAGCTCACTCACACTGACTCACTCACACTGACTCACTCACACACAGCTCACTCACACACACAGTTCACTCACATACAGCTCACTCTCACACACTGCTCACTCACACACACAGCTCACTCTCACATACAGCTCACTCATACACACAGCTCACTCACACTGACTCACTCACACTGACTCACTCACACACAGCTCACTCACACACACACAGCTCACTCTCACACACGGCTCACTCACACACACAGCTCACTCACACACAGCTCGCTCACAGACATACACAGCTCACTCACATTGACTCACTCACACAGAGCTAACTCACACTGACTCACGCACACTCACACGCAGCTCACACACAGCTCATTCTCTCACACACACAGCTCACTCTCACACACAGCTCACTCACACACACAGCTCACTCACACTGGTTCACACACACTCACACGCAGCTCACACACAGCTCACACACAGCTCATTCTCTCACACACACAACTCACTCACACACACAGCTCACTCACATAGAGCTCACTCTCACACACAGCTCACTCACACACACAGCTCACTCTCACATACAGCTCACTCATACACACAGCTTACTCACACTGACTCACTCATACTGACTCACACTCACACACAACTCAATCTCACACACAGCTCACTCACACAGCTCACTCACACTGACTCACTCACACTGACTCACTCACACACAGCTCACTCACACTGACTCACTCACACTGACTCACTCACACACAGCTCACTCACACACACAGCTCACTCTCACACACAGCTCACTCACACACACAGCTCACTCACACACAGCTCGCTCACACACATACACAGCTCACTCACACTGACTCACTCACACACAGCTCACTCACACTGACTCACACACACTCACACGCAGCTCACACACAGCTCATTCTCTCACACACACAGCTCACTCACACTGATTCACACACACTGATTCACACACACTCACACGCAGCTCACACACAGCTCACACACAGCTCATTCTCTCACACACACAACTCACTCACACACACAGCTCACTCTCACACACAGCTCATTTTCACACACAGCTCACTCACACACACACACAGCTCACTCACACTGACTCACTCACACACAGCTCACTCACACTGACTCACTCATACTGACTCACACTCACACGCAACTCAATCTCACACACAGCTCACTCACACAGCTCACTCACACTGACTCACTCACACTGACTCACTCACACACAGCTCACTCACACACACAGCTCACTCTCACACACAGCTCACTCACACACACAGCTCACTCAAACACAGCTCGCTCACACACATACACAGCTCACTCACACTGACTCACTCACACACAGCTCACTCACACTGACTCACGCACAATCACACGCAGCTCACACACAGCTCATTCTATCACACACACAGCTCACTCTCACACACAGCTCACTCACACACACACCTCACTCACACCGATTCACACACACTGATTCACACACACTCACACGCAGCTCACACACAGCTCACACACAGCTCATTCTCTCACACACACAACTCACTCACACACACAGCTCACTCACATGCAGCTCACTCTCACACACAGCTCACTCACACACACAGCTCACTCTCACATACACAGCTCAATCACACTGACTCACACACACAGCTCACTCACACTGACTCACTCACACACAGCTCACTCACACTGACTCACGCACACTCACACGCAGCTCACACACAGCTCATTATCTCACACACAGTTCACTCTCACACACAGCTCACTCACACACACAGCTCACTCACACTGATTCACACACACTTATTCACACACACTCACACGCAGCTCACACACAGCTCACACACAGCTCATTCTCTCACACACACAACTCACTCACACACACAGCTCACTCACATACAGCTCACTCTCACACACAGCTCACTCACACACACAGCTCACTCTCACATACAGCTCACTCATACACACAGCTCACTCACACTGACTCACTCATACTGACTCACACTCACACACAACTCAATCTCACACACAGCTCACTCACACAGCTCACTCACACTGACTCACTCACACTGACTCACTCACACACAGCTCACTCACACTGACTCACTCACACTGACTCACTCACACACAGCTCACTCACACACACAGCTCACTCTCACACACAGCTCACTCACACACACAGCTCACTCACACACAGCTCGCTCACACACATACACACCTCACTCACACTGACTCACTCACACACAGCTCACTCACACTGACTCACACACACTCACACGCAGCTCACACACAACTCATTTTCTCTCACACACAGCTCACTCTCACACACAGCTCACTCACACACACAGCTCACTCACACTGATTCACACACACTGATTCACACACACTCACACGCAGCTCACACACAGCTCATACACAGCTCATTCTCTCACACACACAGCTCACTATCACACACAGCTCATTTTCACACACAGCTCACTCACACACACAGCTCACTCATACACTAAGTTCACTCTCACACACGGCTCACTAACATACGGCTCACTCATACACACAACTCACTCACACTGACTCACTCATACTGACTCACACTCACACACAGCTCACTCACACTGATTCACCCACACACACAGCTCACTCACACTGACTCACTCATACTGACTCACACTCACACACACCTCACTCACACTGACTCACTCACACACAGAGCACTCACACTGACTCACTCACACTGACTCACTCACACGGACTCACACACACAAAGCTCACACACAGCTCATTCTCTCACACACAGCTCATTCTCTCACACACAGTTCACCCTCACACACAGCTCAATCTCACACACAGCTCACTTACACAGCTCACTCACACTGACTCACTCACACTGACTCACTCACACACAGCTCACTCACACACACAGCTCACTCACATACAGCTCACTCTCACACACAGCTCACTCACTCACACACACAGCTCACTCTCACATACAGCTCACTCATACACACAGCTCACTCACACTGATTCACTCATACTGACTCACACTCACACACAACTCAATCTCACACACAGCTCACTCACAAAGCTCACTCACACTGACTCACTCACACTGACTCACTCACACACAGCTCACTCACACTGACTCACTCACACTGACTCACTCACACACAGCTCACTCACACACACAGCTCACTCACATACAGCTCACTCTCACACACAGCTCACTCATACACACAGCTCACTCACACTGACTCACTCACACTGACTCACACACACGGACTCACACACACAAAGCTCACACACAGCTCATTCTCTCACACACAATTCACCCTCACACACAGCTCAATCTCACACACAGCTCACTCACACAGCTCACTCACACTGACTCACTCATACTGACTCACACTCACACACAACTCAATCTCACACACAGCTCACTCACACAGCTCACTCACACTGACTCACTCACACTGACTCACTCACACACAGCTCACTCACACTGACTCACTCACACTGACTCACTCACACACAGCTCACTCACACACACAGCTCACTCTCACACACAGCTCACTCACACACACAGCTCACTCACACACAGCTCGCTCACACACATACACACCTCACTCACACTGACTCACTCACACACAGCTCACTCACACTGACTCACACACACTCACACGCAGCTCACACACAACTCATTTTCTCTCACACACAGCTCACTCTCACACACAGCTCACTCACACACACAGCTCACTCACACTGATTCACACACACTGATTCACACACACTCACACGCAGCTCACACACAGCTCATACACAGCTCATTCTCTCACACACACAGCTCACTATCACACACAGCTCATTTTCACACACAGCTCACTCACACACACAGCTCACTCATACACTAAGTTCACTCTCACACACGGCTCACTAACATACGGCTCACTCATACACACAACTCACTCACACTGACTCACTCATACTGACTCACACTCACACACAGCTCACTCACACTGATTCACCCACACACACAGCTCACTCACACTGACTCACTCATACTGACTCACACTCACACACACCTCACTCACACTGACTCACTCACACACAGAGCACTCACACTGACTCACTCACACTGACTCACTCACACGGACTCACACACACAAAGCTCACACACAGCTCATTCTCTCACACACAGTTCACCCTCACACACAGCTCAATCTCACACACAGCTCACTTACACAGCTCACTCACACTGACTCACTCACACTGACTCACTCACACACAGCTCACTCACACACACAGCTCACTCACATACAGCTCACTCTCACACACAGCTCACTCACTCACACACACAGCTCACTCTCACATACAGCTCACTCATACACACAGCTCACTCACACTGATTCACTCATACTGACTCACACTCACACACAACTCAATCTCACACACAGCTCACTCACAAAGCTCACTCACACTGACTCACTCACACTGACTCACTCACACACAGCTCACTCACACTGACTCACTCACACTGACTCACTCACACACAGCTCACTCACACACACAGCTCACTCACATACAGCTCACTCTCACACACAGCTCACTCATACACACAGCTCACTCACACTGACTCACTCACACTGACTCACACACACGGACTCACACACACAAAGCTCACACACAGCTCATTCTCTCACACACAATTCACCCTCACACACAGCTCAATCTCACACACAGCTCACTCACACAGCTCACTCACATTGACTCACTCACACTGACTCACTCACACACAGCTCACTCACACAGCTCACTCACACTGACTCACTCACACTGACTCACTCACACACAGCTCACTCACACTGACTCACTCACACTGACTCACTCACACACAGCTCACTCACACACACAGCTCACTCTCACACACAGCTCACTCACTCAAACACACACCTCACTCTCACATACAGCCCACTCATACACACTGCTCACTCACACTCACTCACTCATACTGACTCACACTCACACACAACTCAATCTCACACACAGCTCACTCACACAGCTCACTCACACAGCTCACTCACACTGACTCACTCACACTGACTCACTCACACACAGCTCACTCACACTGACTCACTCACACTGACTCACTCACACACAGCTCACTCACACACACAGCTCACTCACATACAGCTCACTCTCACACACAGCTCACTCACTCACACACACAGCTCACTCTCACATACAGCTCACTCATACACACAGCTCACTCACACTGACTCACTCACACTGACTCACTCACACACAGCTCACTCACACAAACACAGCTCACTCTCACACACAGCTCACTCACACACACAGCTCACTCACACACAGCTCGCTCACACACATACACAGCTCACTCACACTGACTCACTCACACACAGCTCACTCACACTGACTCACTCATACTGACTCACACTCACACGCAACTCAATCTCACACACAGCTCACTCACACAGCTCACTCACACTGACTCACTCACACTGACTCACTCACACACAGCTCACTCACACACACAGCTCACTCACATACAGCTCACTCTCACACACAGCTCACTCACTCACACACACAGCTCACTCTCACATACAGCTCACTCATATACACAGCTCACTCACACTGACTCACTCATACTGACACACACTCACACACAACTCAATCTCACACACAGCTCACTCACACAGCTCACTCACACTGACTCACTCACACTGACTCACTCACACACAGCTCACTCACACTGACTCACTCACACTGACTCACTCACACACAGCTCACTCACACACACAGCTCACTCACATACAGCTCACTCTCACACACAGCTCACTCACTCACACACACAGCTCACTCTCACATACAGCTCACTCATACACACAGCTCACTCACACTGACTCACTCATACTGACTCACACTCACACACAACTCAATCTCACACACAGCTCACTCACACAGCTCACTCACACTGACTCACTCACACTGACTCACTCACACACAGCTCACTCACACTGACTCACTCACACTGACTCACTCACACACAGCTCACTCACACACACAGCTCACTCACATACAGCTCACTCTCACACACAGCTCACTCACTCACACACACAGCTCACTCTCACATACAGCTCACTCATACACACAGCTCACTCACACTGACTCACTCACACACAGCTCACTCACACACACACAGCTCACTCTCACACACAGCTCACTCACACACACAGCTCACTCACACACAGCTCGCTCACACACATACACAGCTCACTCACACTGACTCACTCACACACAGCTCACTCACACTGACTCACTCATACTGACTCACACTCACACACAACTCAATCTCACACACAGCTCACTCACACAGCTCACTCACACTGACTCACTCACACTGACTCACTCACACACAGCTCACTCACACTGACTCACTCACACTGACTCACTCACACACAGCTCACTCACACACACAGCTCACTCTCACACACAGCTCACTCACACACACAGCTCACTCACACACAGCTCGCTCACACACATACACAGCTCACTCACACTGACTCACTCACACACAGCTCACTCACACTGACTCACACACACTCACACGCAGCTCACACACAGCTCATTCTCTCACACACACAGCTCACTCTCACACACAGCTCACTCACACACACAGCTCACTCACACTGATTCACACGCACTGATTCACACACACTCACACGCAGCTCACACACAGCTCACACACAGCTCATTCTCTCACACACACAACTCACTCACACACACAGCTCACTCTCACACACAGCTCATTTTCACACACAGCTCACTCACACACACAGCTCACTCACACACAGCTTGCTCACACTCATACACAGCTCACTCACACTGACTCACGCACACTCACACGCAGCTCACACACAGCTCATTCTCTCACACACACAGCTCACTCTCACACACAGCTCACTCACACACACAGCTCACTCACACTGATTCACACACACTCACACGTAGCTCACACACAGCTCACACACAGCTCATTCTCTCACACACACAACTCACTCACACACACGGCTCACTCACATACAGCTCACTCTCACACACAGCTCACTCACACACACAGCTCACTCTCACATACAGCTCACTCATACACACAGCTCACTCACACTGATTCACACACACTCACACGTAGCTCACACACAGCTCACACACAGCTCATTCTCTCACACACACAACTCACTCACACACACGGCTCACTCACATACAGCTCACTCTCACACACAGCTCACTCACACACACAGCTCACTCTCACATACAGCTCACTCATACACACAGCTCACTCACACTGACTCACTCACACACAGCTCACTCACACTGACTCACTCACACTGACTCACTCACACACAGCTCACTCACACACACAGCTCACTCACACACAGCTCGCTCACACACATACACAGCTCACTCACACTGACTCACTCACACACAGCTCACTCACACTGACTCACACACACTCACACGCAGCTCACACACAGCTCATTCTCTCACACACACAGCTCACTCACACTGATTCACACACACTGATTCACACACACTCACACGCAGCTCACACACAGCTCACACACAGCTCATTCTCTCACACACACAACTCACACACACACAGCTCACTCTCACACACAGCTCATTTTCACACACAGCTCACTCACACACACAGCTCACTCACACTGACTCACTCACACACAGCTCACTCACACTGACTCACGCACACTCACACGCAGCTCACACACAGCTCATTCTCTCACACACACAGCTCACTCTCACACACAGGTCACACACACACACAGCTCACTCACACTGATTCACACACACTGATTCACGCACACTCACACGCAGCTCACACACAGCTCACACACAGCTCATTCTCTCACACACACAACTCACTCACACACACAGCTCACTCACATTCAGCTCACTCTCACACACAGCTCACTCACACACACAGCTCACTCTCACATACACAGCTCAATCACACTGACTCACACACACAGCTCACTCACACTGACTCACTCACACACAGCTCACTCACACTGACTCACGCACACTCACACGCAGCTCACACACAGCTCATTATCTCACACACAGTTCACTCTCACACACAGCTCACTCACACACACAGCTCACTCACACTGATTCACACACACTCACACGCAGCTCACACACAGCTCACACACAGCTCATTCTCTCACACACACAACTCACTCACACACACAGCTCACTCACATACAGCTCACTCTCACACACAGCTCACTCACACACACAGCTCACTCTCACATACAGCTCACTCATACACACAGCTCACTCACACTGACTCACTCATACTGACTCACACTCACACACAACTCAATCTCACACACAGCTCACTCACACAGCTCACTCACACTGACTCACTCACACTGACTCACTCACACACAGCTCACTCACACTGACTCACTCACACTGACTCACTCACACACAGCTCACTCACACACACAGCTCACTCTCACACACAGCTCACTCACACACACAGCTCACTCACACACAGCTCGCTCACACACATACACACCTCACTCACACTGACTCACTCACGCACAGCTCACTCACACTGACTCACACACACTCACACGCAGCTCACACACAACTCATTTTCTCTCACACACAGCTCACTCTCACACACAGCTCACTCACACACACAGCTCACTCACACTGATTCACACACACTGATTCACACACACTCACACGCAGCTCACACACAGCTCATTCTCTCACACACACAGCTCACTCTCACACACAGCTCACTCACACACACAGCTCACTCACACTGATTCACACGCACTGATTCACACACACTCACACGCAGCTCACACACAGCTCACACACAGCTCATTCTCTCACACACACAACTCACTCACACACACAGCTCACTCTCACACACAGCTCATTTTCACACACAGCTCACTCACACACACAGCTCACTCACACACAGCTTGCTCACACTCATACACAGCTCACTCACACTGACTCACGCACACTCACACGCAGCTCACACACAGCTCATTCTCTCACACACACAGCTCACTCTCACACACAGCTCACTCACACACACAGCTCACTCACACTGATTCACACACACTCACACGTAGCTCACACACAGCTCACACACAGCTCATTCTCTCACACACACAACTCACTCACACACACGGCTCACTCACATACAGCTCACTCTCACACACAGCTCACTCACACACACAGCTCACTCTCACATACAGCTCACTCATACACACAGCTCACTCACACTGATTCACACACACTCACACGTAGCTCACACACAGCTCACACACAGCTCATTCTCTCACACACACAACTCACTCACACACACGGCTCACTCACATACAGCTCACTCTCACACACAGCTCACTCACACACACAGCTCACTCTCACATACAGCTCACTCATACACACAGCTCACTCACACTGACTCACTCACACACAGCTCACTCACACTGACTCACTCACACTGACTCACTCACACACAGCTCACTCACACTCACAGCTCACTCTCACACACAGCTCACTCACACACACAGCTCACTCACACACAGCTCGCTCACACACATACACAGCTCACTCACACTGACTCACTCACACACAGCTCACTCACACTGACTCACACACACTCACACGCAGCTCACACACAGCTCATTCTCTCACACACACAGCTCACTCACACTGATTCACACACACTGATTCACACACACTCACACGCAGCTCACACACAGCTCACACACAGCTCATTCTCTCACACACACAACTCACACACACACAGCTCACTCTCACACACAGCTCATTTTCACACACAGCTCACTCACACACACAGCTCACTCACACTGACTCACTCACACACAGCTCACTCACACTGACTCACGCACACTCACACGCAGCTCACACACAGCTCATTCTCTCACACACACAGCTCACTCTCACACACAGGTCACACACACACACAGCTCACTCACACTGATTCACACACACTGATTCACGCACACTCACACGCAGCTCACACACAGCTCACACACAGCTCATTCTCTCACACACACAACTCACTCACACACACAGCTCACTCACATTCAGCTCACTCTCACACACAGCTCACTCACACACACAGCTCACTCTCACATACACAGCTCAATCACACTGACTCACACACACAGCTCACTCACACTGACTCACTCACACACAGCTCACTCACACTGACTCACGCACACTCACACGCAGCTCACACACAGCTCATTATCTCACACACAGTTCACTCTCACACACAGCTCACTCACACACACAGCTCACTCACACTGATTCACACACACTCACACGCAGCTCACACACAGCTCACACACAGCTCATTCTCTCACACACACAACTCACTCACACACACAGCTCACTCACATACAGCTCACTCTCACACACAGCTCACTCACACACACAGCTCACTCTCACATACAGCTCACTCATACACACAGCTCACTCACACTGACTCACTCATACTGACTCACACTCACACACAACTCAATCTCACACACAGCTCACTCACACAGCTCACTCACACTGACTCACTCACACTGACTCACTCACACACAGCTCACTCACACTGACTTACTCACACTGACTCACTCACACACAGCTCACTCACACACACAGCTCACTCTCACACACAGCTCACTCACACACACAGCTCACTCACACACAGCTCGCTCACACACATACACACCTCACTCACACTGACTCACTCACGCACAGCTCACTCACACTGACTCACACACACTCACACGCAGCTCACACACAACTCATTTTCTCTCACACACAGCTCACTCTCACACACAGCTCACTCACACACACAGCTCACTCACACTGATTCACACACACTGATTCACACACACTCACACGCAGCTCACACACAGCTCATACACAGCTCATTCTCTCACACACACAGGTCACTATCACACACAATTCATTTTCACACACAGCTCACTCACACACACAGCTCACTCATACACAAAGTTCACTCTCACACACAGCTCACTCACATACAGCTCACTCATACACACAACTCACTCACACTGACTCACTTATACTGACTCACACTCACACACAGCTCACTCACACTGACTCACCCACACACACAGCTCACTCACACTGACTCACTCATACTGACTCACACTCACACACAGCTCACTCACACTGACTCACCCACACACACAGCTCACTCACACTGACTCACTCATACTGACTCACACTCACACACAGCTCACTCACACGGACTCACACACACAAAGCTCACACACAGCTCATTCTCTCACACACAGTTCACCCTCACACACAGCTCAATCTCACACACAGCTCACTCACACAGCTCACTCACACTGACTCACTCACACTGACTCACTCACACACAGCTCACTCACACACACAGCTCACTCACATACAGCTCACTCTTACACACAGCTCACTCACTCACACACACAGCTCACTCTCACATACAGCTCATTCATACACACAGCTCACTCACACTGACTCAATCATACTGACTCACACTCACACACAACTCAATCTCACACACAGCTCACTCACACAGCTCACTCACACTGACTCACTCACACTGACTCACTCACACACAGCTCACTCACACTGACTCACTCACACTGACTCACTCACACACAGCTCACTCACACACACAGCTCACTCACATACAGCTCACTCTCACACACAGCTCACTCACTCACACACACAGCTCATTCTCACATACAGCTCACTCATACACACAGCTCACTCACACTGACTCACTAATACTGACTCACACTCACACACAACTCAATCTCACACACAGCTCACTCACACAGCTCACTCACACTGACTCACTCACACTGACTCACTCACACACAGCTCACTCACACTGACTCACTCACACTGACTCACTCACACACAGCTCACTCACACACACAGCTCACTCACACACAGCTCACTCTCACACACAGCTCACTCACTCACACACACAGCTCACTCTCACATACAGCTCACTCATACACACAGCTCACTCACACTGACTCACTCACACTGACTCACTCACACACAGCTCACTCACACACACACAGCTCACTCTCACACACAGCTCACTCACACACACAGCTCACTCACACACAGCTCGCTCACACACATACACAGCTCACTCACATACACAGCTCACTCACACTGACTCACGCGCAGCTCACACACAGCTCATTCTCTCACACACACAGCTCACTCTCACACACAGCTCACTCACACACACAGCTCACTCACACTGATTCACACACACTCACACGCAGCTCACACACAGCTCACACACAGCTCATTCTCTCACACACACAACTCACTCACAAACACAGCTCACTCACACACACAGCTCACTCTCACATACAGCTCACTCATACACACAGCTCACTCACACTGACTCACTCATACTGACTCACACTCACACACAACTCAATCTCACACACAGCTCACTCACACAGCTCACTCACACTGACTCACTCACACTGACTCACTCACACACAGCTCACTCACACTGACTCACTCACACTGACTCACTCACACACAGCTCACTCACACACACAGCTCACTCACATACAGCTCACTCTCACACACAGCTCACTCACTCACACACACAGCTCATTCTCACATACAGCTCACTCATACACACAGCTCACTCACACTGACTCACTAATACTGACTCACACTCACACACAACTCAATCTCACACACAGCTCACTCACACAGCTCACTCACACTGACTCACTCACACTGACTCACTCACACACAGCTCACTCACACTGACTCACTCACACTGACTCACTCACACACAGCTCACTCACACACACAGCTCACTCACACACAGCTCACTCTCACACACAGCTCACTCACTCACACACACAGCTCACTCTCACATACAGCTCACTCATACACACAGCTCACTCACACTGACTCACTCACACTGACTCACTCACACACAGCTCACTCACACACACACAGCTCACTCTCACACACAGCTCACTCACACACACAGCTCACTCACACACAGCTCGCTCACACACATACACAGCTCACTCACATACACAGCTCACTCACACTGACTCACGCGCAGCTCACACACAGCTCATTCTCTCACACACACAGCTCACTCTCACACACAGCTCACTCACACACACAGCTCACTCACACTGATTCACACACACTCACACGCAGCTCACACACAGCTCACACACAGCTCATTCTCTCACACACACAACTCACTCACACACACAGCTCACTCACATACAGCTCACTCTCACACACAGCTCACTCACACACACAGCTCACTCTCACATACAGCTCACTCATACACACAGCTCACTCACACTGACTCACTCATACTGACTCACACTCACACACAACTCAATCTCACACACAGCTCACTCACACAGCTCACTCACACTGACTCACTCACACACAGCTCACTCACACTGACTCACTCACACTGACTCACTCACACACAGCTCACTCACACTGACTCACACACACTCACACGCAGCTCACACACAGCTCATTCTCTCACACACACAGCTCACTCACACTGATTCACACACACTGATTCACACACACTCACACGCAGCTCACACACAGCTCACACACAGCTCATTCTCTCACACACACAACTCACTCACACACACAGCTCACTCTCACACACAGCTCATTTTCACACACAGCTCACTCACACACACAGCTCACTCACACACAGCTCGCTCACACACATACACAGCTCACTCACTGACTCACTCACACACAGCTCACTCACACTGACTCACGCACACTCACACGCAGCTCACACACAGCTCATTCTCTCACACACACAGCTCACTCTCACACACAGCTCACTCACACACACAGCTCACTCACACCGATTCACACACACTGACTCACACACACTCACACACAGCTCACACACAGCTCATCCTCTCACACACACAACTCACTCACACACACAGTTCACTCACATACAGCTCATTCTCACACACAGCTCACTCACACACACAGCTCACTCTCACATACAGCTCACTCATACACACAGCTCACTCACACTGACTCACTCATACTGACTCACACTCACACACAACTCAATCTCACACACAGCTCACTCACACAGCTCACTCACACTGACTCACTCACACTGACTCACTCACACACAGCTCACTCACACTGACTCACACACACTCACACGCAGCTCACACACAGCTTATTCTCTCTCACACACAGCTCACTCTCACACACAGCTCACTCACACACACAGCTCACTCACACTGATTCACACACACTGATTCACACACACTCACACGCAGCTCACACACAGCTCACACACAGCTCATTCTCTCACACACAACTCACTCACACACACAGCTCACTCTCACACACAGCTCATTTCCACACACAGCTCACTCACACACACAGCTCACTCACACAAACAGTTCACTCTCACACACAGCTCACTCACATACAGCTCACTCATACACACAGCTCACTCACACTGACTCACTCATACTGACACACTCACACACAGCTCACTCACACTGACTCACTCACACACACAGCTCACTCACACTGACTCACTCATACTGACTCACACTCACACACAGCTCACTCACACTGACTCACTCACACACACAGCTCACTCACACTGACTCACTCACACTGACTCACTCACACGGACTCACACACACAAAGCTCACACACAGCTCATTCTCTCACACACACAGTTCACCCTCACACACAGCTCAATCTCACACACAGCTCACTCACACAGCTCACTCACACTGACTCACTCACACTGACTCACTCACACACAGCTCACTCTCACAGCTCACTCACACTGACTCACTCACACTGACTCACTCACACACAGCTCACTCACACTGACTCACACACACTCACACGCAGCTCACACACAGCTCATTCTCTGACACACACAGCTCACTCTCACACACAGCTCAATCTCACACACAGCTCACTCACACAGCTCACTCACACTGACTCACTCACACTGACTCACTCACACTGACTCACTCACACACAGCTCACTCACACAGCTCACTCACACTGACTCACTCACACTGACTCACGCACACACAGCTCACTCACACTGACTCACTCACACTGACTCACTCACACACAGCTCACTCACACACACAGCTCACTCACATACAGCTCACTCTCACACACAGCTCACTCACACACACAGCTCACTCTCACATACAGCTCACTCATACACACAGCTCACTCACACTGACTCACTCATACTGACTCACACTCACACACAACTCAATCTCACACACAGCTAACTCACACAGCTCACTCACACTGACTCACTCACACGGACTCACTCACACACAGCTCACTCACACTGACTCACTCACACTGACTCACTCACACACAGCTCACTCACACACACAGCTCACTCTCACACACAGCTCACTCACACACACAGCTCACTCACACACAGCTCGCTCACACACATACACAGCTCACTCACACTGACTCACTCACACACAGCTCACTCACACTGACTCACACACACTCACACGCAGCTCACACACAGCTCATTCTCTCACACACACAGCTCACTCTCACACACAGCTCACTCACACACACAGCTCACTCACACTGATTCACACACACTGATTCACACACACTCACACGCAGCTCACACACAGTTCACACACAGCTCATTCTCTCACACACACAACTCACTCACACACACAGCTCACTCTCACACACAGCTCATTTTCACACACAGCTCACTCACACACTTAGCTCACTCACACACACAGTTCACTCTCACACACAGCTCACTTTCACACACAGCTCACTCACATACAGCTCACTCATACACACAGCTCACTCACACTGACTCACTCACACTGACTCATGCACACCCACAGCTCACTCACACACACAGCTCACTCACACACAGCTCACGCTCACACACAGCTCACTCACACTGACTCACTCACACTGACTCACTCACACACACAGCTCACTCACACTGACTCACTCACACTGACTCACGCACACACACAGCTCACTCACACACACAGCTCCTACGGATTGGCCGGGCTGATTAGCATAATGTATTTAAGTTACAGAGCCGCTCATTGTGGGAGTGAGTGTCTTGTGCCCTGCAAGTGACGTCATGTCACCTCCTACTGCCGCGTGACGTAGCGAGATAACAGGAAGCTGCCGTTTCGCCCGTGCATTGATATCCGAGGTGAGAAATTCTCATCGCGGTTGTGGTGCTTGTGTTGATTGTGGTGGTTGTTTTGATGGTGATGGTTGTTGTTTACCGAGGTAGAGCCTCGCTCTCTCTCTTGTAGGGATGTCAATTGAGTAGCAGCGAGCATGGAAGCGATGTCCAAGTTAGAACTTTACAACGCTAGGCCTTGCCTCCTGCCCTTGCCTGATCGCTTGTGCTTCAATTCTCTCGCTTAAGTTTAATTTGTCTTGACCTGGCTCACTACTTTGTAACTTTGTTTTGTTTTAAATATTCACACAGTTTTTATTTTACCAGGCCAAGCCCGCTTTAGCTGCTCTACCGCTCTTGTTTTCAGAAGCGACCAGCCCACAACAACAACAAGGTGAGGCTTGTCATCAGCGTGGTGGTGTTCACTCTCTGCATGTGGAGTGGGGACAACAGGAGGATCCGGAGGGAAATCCACGCGACGACGGAGAGAGACACGCACGACTTCCTGTATGCCAGGAGAGGTAGTTAACATCTCACGACGGGGAGAGAGAGAGACACGCAGCCTCGGCGATGTTGATTGATCCTCAATTAATTTCTTGGTAGAGTAAGGAAGCATTAATACTGAGCAGGTGAAGGTGGCCAGGTGTGGGTCTGGACACACCACCACCTGTGAACCATGCCCAGTGTGACAGTGGTGGAGCCAGTGGGAGTAGGGTGGCACGTGCCCCCCCCAACGATCCCTAATTTCGATTGGATCATTGGGGTTTATTAGTAACTAGCTTAACTCTCCGGCTTCGCCCGGGACTTGGATTCTTGTCTTGGATTAATTTCATATTCCCTTATATTTCACGGAAAAACCCTGAAAAAATTGATGCTTGCAAGAAAGAAAAAAGCCGAAACAAATCAATTCACCAAAATCGGATATTTTCACTCAATTCAACCTTAACCCACTTTTACGTAAGGTCGGTTTTGGCCACTCAGGAAGGGAATGACGTGGTGATCCGAAAATAGTCGCATTTACTTAGAAATTCCAGACAGCATAAGCTGTGACGCCAGAGCTCGGCGTTGTAGAGTTTTTGCTGCTTCAAACAAACATGTAATTTCTGCTTTATATTTAAGATAGCAGTTGTACCCATTCTTCGCACGGATATGTATTGAACTCCGAGAAGCCAATGGCTTCATCGGCCAGGAGCGAAACGCCACCTAAAATCTCCCGGCACGCTGTTAACAGCTCTAAGCATTGCAGAGCGTACTCTTAGTTTTTTCGGTAAAGTCACGTAGGTAAAAAATGAAATTAAAATTAATACAAATAAAATAATAAAAATCACGACATTTCGGAGGCAACACAAGTCTCCGTCTTCAGGTGAGACCGTCACAGCCAGATTTGCTGTATCAAGTGACTCACTTGATACAGTCACAGCCAGATTTGCTGTATCAAGTGAGTCACTTGATACAGCAAATCTGACTTTACCGAAAGAACCAAGAAGAAGTATAGACGTGTGACTGTATATATGCATTCTTCTGTACATCAATACTGACGTGTAGATGGTGTTGATATTTTTTTTCTGTCTGCAGCTGTCACTTCCTCTGCAGAATTATTCTAATGGAGCAAAGGCACTCGGCGCGGCTCGGTGCAAAAAGGCAACAATGCGACCAGCGTGCATACAGCACGGATCGTACTGGTACTTTGTCACGGCACCAGAGAACTCACACGGGAGAGAAACCCTTCAAGGGCAGTGTGTATGGGAAGGCATTTTCACATCCATCTGCTCTTAAAAAACACCAGAGAACACACACAGGAGAGAAACCCTTCAAGTGCAGTGTGTGTGGGAAGGCATTTGCATTTTCATCTCCTCTTGTAATACACCAGAGAACACACACGGGAGAGAAACCCTTCAAGTGCAGTGTGTGTGGAAAGGCGTTTGCACAGTCATCTACTATTGTAATGCACCAGAGAACACACACGGGAGAGAAATCCTTCAAGTGCAGTGTGTGTGGGAAGGCATTTGCACATTCAATTTCTCTTGGAGCACACCACAGAACACACACAGGAGAGAAACCCTTCAAATGCAGTGTGTGTGGGAAGGCGTTTGCACATTCATCTACTCTTGTAATACACCAGAGAACACACACAGGAGAGAAACCCTTCAGGTGCAGTGTGTGTGGGATAGCGTTTACAATTTCATCTACTCTTGTAACACACCAGAGAACACATACTGGAGAGAAACCCTTCAGGTGCAGTGTGTGTGGGAAGGCATTTGCACAGTCATCTGTTCTTAAAACACACCAGAGAACACACACAGGAGATAAACCCTTCCAGTGCAGTGTGTGTGGGAAGGCGTTTGCACGTTCATCTGCTCTTGTAATACACCAGAGAACTCACACGGGACATAAACCCTTCAAGTGCAGTGTGTGTGGGAAGGCGTTTACAGTTTCATCTGCTCTTGTACAACACCAGAGAACACACACAGGAGAGAAACCCTTCAGGTGCAGTGTGTGTGGGAAAGCGTTTGCACAGTCATCTGCTCATGTAGAACACCAGAGAACACACACGGGAGAGAAACCCTTCAATTGCAGTGTATGTGGAAAGGCATTTACAGTTTCATTTGCTCTTGTACAACACCAGAGAACACACACAGGAGAGAAACCCTTCAGGTGCAGTGTGTGCGGGAAGACGTTTTCACAGTCATCAAATCTTCAAAGACACCAGAGAACACACAAGCATCAGAAGATTCACAAGGAGTGGAGTCTGAAATCAGCTTGTGAAAGTCAAAGTGCTGCAATGAGCCCATCCCTCATGAAACAAGAACCGGAAGAAAATCCCAGCTTGGACACTTTTAAAGGTATCGAGGTGAAATATGAAGAGGTGAAGGTGAAATATGAAGAAGTGATGGTGAAAAGCGAAGAAGTGAAGGTAAAATGTGAAGATGAAGAGTCAACTCAAAAATCGGACCTTCACATCGATGGAGGCAACGTGAAGCAGGAGGATAATTCTCACTGCGAGGCAGAGCAAGGCAACTCCCAGCAGTTGGTGGAAGTGGAGGTGTGGGTGGACTTCCTCCGAGACAATACAAAGTCAAATGGAGACCCGGTAGATGTGTAAGTCTGAGACGATGTCGCTCCAATAGACGCACCATTGTCACAGGCCTTTAATTACAAGAATGTGAAGTTGAACTCAATTTCTAGGTGCAACCTGCAGGGTAAGAGCGGCCAGTCTTTGTGGACCTGTGGGTTGCGTAGATCTCTAACCAGGAGAGATAGCCAATAAGCTCCCAAGCTTTTGCTATGTTATCATTGCATTTTTATTGTGCTTGCTTAATCACCTCGGAAATTCAGAGTTTTTTTTATCGTATCTCGTCTCAAACACTCGAAGAGCATCCCCAAGTAGCAGCTGCCCCTGTGTGGCACAAGGAGGTGGCCCTGCACCGGTGGCCCTGCACCGGGTGGCCCTGCACCAATGGCCCTGCACCGGTGGCCCTGCACCGGTGGCCCTGCACCGGTGGCCCTGCACCGGTGGCCCTGCACTGGCCTGCATGTGGACAAGAGCCTGTCAGTAGCGGGCAATGGTTGATGTGGCATCTTGGTTGTGGAGTTTGTAGGTAATGTTTAGAATTTCATCAATTTTGACCCAAACGCCAGCATGCAATGGCCTACTCGTTTTGAATGACACAATAGTATGTTGTACATATACTGTTAAGCAGACGGTGTGTATTTTTAAAAATAGCTTCTTGTTAATTCGATGTAACCTGATGCAGCATATTTCAGTGCAGTAATTCAATTTTGTTAAAATGACTCAATAATTTAGAATGAATACTTATCTGATTTTGTCTATAAGGGTCAAACATTGAATAAGTGATGTTAGATTTGAAGTTTTCGTGACTGCAGGTATCCATACTCTTTGGTTCTTTCGGTAAAGTCACGTAGGTATAAAATAAAAATAAATTAAATCGCAACATCTTGGGCTCAACACAAGCGTCTGTCATTAGGTGGGACAACCACAGCAAGAAGCAACTGCTGAAGTGGGCAAAAGAGGTGCTATTGTCTTCCTAAGATCCATAAAGAAGGCTCTTTATTTCGGCCCACACACAAAGCTCACTTTCACACAAAGCTCACTTTCACACAAAGCTCACTTTCACACAGCTCACTCAGCTCACTCTTACACACAGCTGACTTTCACACAGCTCACTCATACACACAGCTCACTCACACTGACTCACTCATACTGACTTACTCTCACAAACAGCTCACACTGACTCACACACAGCTCACTCACGCTGACTCACACCGACTCACACAACTCATACACACACAAAGCTCACACAGCTCACTCGTACCGGCCGGGTACGGGTACCCGTACGCTACCCGTACCCTACCCGAAATGAGTGACAAACGGTGACTCACCAGTGACTCACGGCCTACCCGTACCCGGCCGCACCATGGTCGCAAACGGCTACCCGTACCCGGCCGGGTACGGGTAGCCGCGTATCGGGTAGGGTACGGGTATCGGGTACCCGGTTGCGACCTCTGGCCCCAGGTGGGTGATCACGTGTCCGGGAAGAGCTCTTGAGAAGGTTCGAGAGGGCACGAGAATGCTCGAGAAGGCGGGCGGGGCCGAGGGCGGAGCGGCCCCGACCGTGGAGGGATATAAGGCGGGTGCCTGAGAGGGACCGGGGCGGGAAGCTCTTCATCTCAAGTTGGAAGATCTTCGTCCTACCAGGGACCATGTGGTCGGAGACCCGAGTGTGGGTCCGACCCTTCGTAGCTGTAACTCCTCCGTATAGTGCAGGTAGCTGGGTGGTCACCACCCTAGGTTGTATCTGGCACAGGGACAGTTACCCCTTTGTGTTACGGTGTTACAATAAATGTGTTGCCTCTAAAAGGAACAACGTCTGAGACTCAGTTGGACTCACTACATCTCTACAGATGCACCAGCTGTGCTCCCCACTGTGCCAGGCTAGGTGCAGGAGGAGGTCACGGGACAGACCTAGGTTGCCATGGATGATTGGCAGATGCAGGAACTGTGCCCCCTACTTTGCCAACTCACTGCGTTTTATCCGCCCGGCACTCTGCCCGTTGTTGTGAGCGTCGTTCCTCTGCGCTCCGTTGTTGTTGGAGGGCGACTGCCTCCAACTTGCCCAGTAGCGTCCTTCACGAGCCTCATTCCTCCATAGAAGCCGATCTTGACACCGCTGGTACCAGTCTTCGGCAAATCCACTCATCTCCACATCCTCCCATACCGCATCGGTCCATCTCTTCTTCAGCCCGTGCCACTCACCAACTCACCCATCAGTCCATTTATTCTCTAGCCCATGTAAGGCCCGTTTAGCCCCCTCTATCCGGCCACTAGGGGGTAGATAGAAGTCTGTGTGTGCGGGGGGAGGGGTGTCTCTGTGTGTGAGTATCTGTGTGTGGGTGTAGCGATTTAAAGCTTTCGTGACTGCAGGGATTCATCTTCTTCGTTCTTTCGGTAAAGTCACGTAGAAGGGAAATAAAAAAAAAACATAATAAAAATAGGACATGAAAAAGATATTTTATTTTATTATTTTTATTATGTTTAATTTTATTTTTATTATTTCCCTTCTACGTGTCTTTACCGAAAGAACCAAGAAGAAGTAGTGTAGCGGTCCTGAGGTCACTTCCCGCTCATGGCCAACATAAGTGACGATTATCTGAACTGGTCCTGGGCCTCCCCTAGGTCGACTCAGCCTCAAATGAGCACTTGGTGTGGTATGTAAACATGGCTACTAGGGAGACAAAGGCGGCCGGGCATGGTGCTGACCACCCATCCCCTCGTGTCCCGTTCTGGCCTTCTCAGGTGCTACTCGCTAACAGCACTTGCCCCAACAGTATGTGAAGGCAATATGGGGGATGGATCTTTTGTATGTGTAGGTGTCTGTGTGTGGGTGTCTGTGTGTGTGATTGAGTGATGTGAGGAGGATGTGGAGCTGAGTGGACTTGCCGATGACTGGTACCAGCGGTGGGTGTCAAGATTGGCCTCAATGGAGGAGGCTCGTGAAGCACGCTTCTGGGTAGTTGGAGGCAGTCGCTCTCCAACAACGGAGGGCGGAGGATCGACGCTCACAACAACGAGCGGAGCGCCGGGTGGCTAAAGCACAGCAAGTTGGCACAGTAGGGGGCACAGGTGGTGCATCAGCCACTCATCTCAGTCGACCCGTGGCACCACAAATGACAGCAGTTCAACCAAAGAGGCTGATATCATCATCATCCATTATCATCCATCATCACGTGGACATCCACAGCAGCAGCCAAATACACTATAAACGCGCAGAGACGCGCATTATCAATGATGACGGGAAACACGACTCGGAGACACCGTGCGATTCAAGAATTCATTTTCATTTATTGTGAGCTGTATGTGCGTGCGTGCGAGTGTCTGTGCGCGCCTGTGTCTGCGTGTGTGTGTGACGCTACTGGGCAGTTGGAGGCAGTCGCCCTCCAACAACAACGGAGGGCAGAGGAGCGACGCTCACAACAACGAGCGGAGCGCCAGGTGGCTAAAGCACAGCAAGTTGGCACAGTAGGGGGGTACAGCTGGTGGCGCATCTACCGGTCATCTCAGTCAGTCAACCCATGGCACCTGCTGGGTCTGTCCCGAGACCTACACCTAGCCTGGCACAGTAGGGGGGGGGTTCAGCTGGGGGTGCATCTACCGGTCATCTCAGTCAGCCCATGGCACCTGCTGGGTCTATCCCGAGACCTTCTGCACCTAGCCTGGCACAGTAGGGGGGTACAGTTGGTTGTGCATCTACCGGTCATCTCAGTCAGCCCATGGCACCTGCTGGGTCTGTCCCGAGACCTCCTCCTGTCAGCGAGAGCCTTCGATACTTCCCGTGGCAGCCTCAAAGTGCACCTAGCCTGGCACAGGCGCCGTGGTGACGTCACCGTCACTTAGTGGCGAATGGCGGGGATTGCTATTGGTGTGTGTGTTACCTGTGTGTGTGTGTGGGGAGCCGGAGTGTCGTAGCACTGCACTATGAACCCGAGTTCCATTCCCGCTCACGGCCAACAACAGCGGTCGTGGACGATTGTCTGAACAACCGGTCCTGTGCCTCCTCCCCTAGGTCGACTGGGCCTCAAATGAGTACCTAGTGTTGTGGTGTGAAGTAAACATTGCCACGGGGAAGACAAAGGCGGCCGGGCGTGGTGCCAGCCGCCCACCGACTCATGTGCCATAGGGCCGGTCTTCATAGGCGCTGCTGGCTAACAGCACTTGCCCTAAGAGTCTGTTGCAGGCTACGCGGGGGATCTTTGTCTTTGCAGTCGCATTTGGTTCTATTCCCGGTCTGTTCCGTCAAGTTTGGCCATGTTGCGTAATCGCCATTTGCATGACGCGCCTAATTAGCATCTCATTTGCATGCACTGTGACGTCAGGGTTCCTCGAAATCATCCCCTGCAGCAGCTGCTTTGTCCACACCACCGCGAGCGGTTGCCCAGCAATTGACAAGTTGTGGTTGTGGTGGTTGTGGTGATGATGGTTGTGGTGATGGTGGTTGTGGTGGTTTTGGTGATGATGGTTGTGGTTGTGGTGGTGATGGTGGTTGTGGTGATGGTCATGGTTGTGGTGACAGTGGTTGTGGTGGTTGTGGTGATAGTGGTTGTGGTGGTTGTGGTGATGGTGGTTGTGTTGTGGTGATGGTGGCAATGGTGGTTGTGGAGGTGATGGTTCCACCCTCCCTCTATAGGCTCCCCCCTACAGGCTCCCCCCTACAGGCTCCCCCCTACAGGCTCCACCCCCTATAGGCTCCACCCTACAAGCTCCACCCCTTATAGGCTCCCCTCAATAGGCTCCCCCCTACAGGCTCCCCCCTACAGGCTTCACCCTTTATAGGCTCCCCCCTACAGGCTCCACCCTCTATAGGCTCCCCCCTACAGGCTCCACCCTCTACAGGCTCCCCCCTACAGGCTCCACCCTCTATAGGCTCCCCCCTACAGGCTCCACCCTCTATAGGCTCCCCCCTACAGGCTCCACCCTCTATAGGCTCCCCCCTATAGGCTCCCCCTATAGGCTCCACCCCCTACAGGCTCCCCCCTATAGGCTCCACCCTCTATAGGCTCCACTCTACAGGCTCCACTCTCCCCACTCCTACTGTGGACAGAGCCGAGCGGTGGCCCTGGTGGAGTCGCCGCAACTCCCCGGGTGGGGCTCTCCCCTCGGCGATGCCACTCGTGACTGCACTCGTGAAGTGGTGGTAGCTGTAGTAGTAGTTGTAGTAGTAGCTGTAGTAGTAGTAGCTGTAGTAGTAGTTGTAGTAGTAGCTGTAGTAGTAGTAGCTGTAGTAGTAGTAGTGCTGTAGTAGTAGTAGTGCTGTGGTAGTAGCTGTAGTAGTAGTAGTGCTGTAGTAGTAGTAGTGCTGTAGTAGTAGCTGTAGTGCTGTAGTAGTAGCTGTAGTGCTGTAGTAGTTGTAGTAGTAGCTGTAGTAGTAGTAGTAGGTGTAGTAGTAGCTGTAGTAGTAGTTGTAGTGCTGTAGTAGCTGTAGTAGTAGTTGTAGTAGTAGCTGTGGTAGTAGCTGTAGTAGTAGTAGCTGTCGTAGTAGCTGTAGTAGTAGTTGTAGTAGTAGCTGTAGTAGTAGTAGCTGTAGTAGTAGTGCTGTGGTAGTAGCTGTAGTAGCTTCTGTGGTAGTAGCTGTAGTAGTAGTTGTAGTAATAGCTGTGGTAGTAGTAGCTGTGGTAGTAGCTGTAGTAGTAGTAGATGTAGTAGTAGTAGCTGTAGTAGTAGCTGTAGTAGTAGCAGCTGTAGTAGTAGCTGTAGTAGTAGTAGTGCTGTAGTAGTAGTAGTGCTGTGGTAGTAGCTGTAGTAGCTGTAGTAGCTATAGTAGTATTAGTGCTGTGGTAGTAGCAGTAGTAGCAGCTGTAGTAGTAGTAGCTGTAGTAGTAGTAGTAGCTGTAGTAGTAGTAGTTGTAGTAGTAGCTGTAGTGCTGTAGTAGTAGCTGTAGTAGCTGTAGTGCTGTGGTAATAGTAGCTGTAGTAGCTGTAGTAGTAGTAGCTGTAGTAGTAGTAGTAGCTGTAGTAACTGTAGTAGTAGCTGTAGTAACTGTAGTAGTAGTAGCTGTAGTAGTAGCTATAGTAGTAGTAGTAGCTGTAGTAACTGTAGTAGTAGCTGTAGTAGCTGTAGTAGTAGTAGCTGTAGTAGTATCTGTCGTGATGTAGTAGTAGCTGTAGTAGTAGCTGTAGTAGTAGCTTTAGTAGTAGCTGTAGTAGTAGTAGTATCTGTCGTGATGTAGTAGTAGCTGTAGTAGTAGCTGTAGTAGTAGCTGTAGTAGCTGTAGTAGCTATAGTAGTAGTAGTGATGTGGTAGTAGCTGTAGTAGTAGTATCTGTCGTGATGTAGTAGTAGCTGTAGTAGTAGCTTTAGTAGTAGCTGTAGTAGTAGTAATGTAGTAGCTGTAGTAGTAGTTGCTGTGGTAGTAGTAGCTGTAGTAGCTGTGGCAGTAGTAGCTGTAGTAGCTGTAGTAGTAGTAGCTGTAGTAGTATCTGTATTAGCTGTGGTAGTAGCTGTAGTAGCTGTAGTAGTAGCTGCGGTATTGTAGTAGTAGCTGCTGTGGTAGTAGCTATAGTAGTAGCTGTAGTGCTGTGGTAGTAGCTGTAGTAGTAGCTGCTGCGGTAGTAGCTGTAGTAGTAGTAGCTGTAGTGCTGTGGTAGTAGCTGTAGTGCTGTGGTGGTAGCTGTAGTAGCTGCGGGTGGGAGACGAGAGTGGGAGGCGTGGGTGGGAGACGAGAGTGGGGGGCTCAAGTGGGAGACGAGAGTGGGGGGCTCAAGTGGGAGACGAGAGTGGGGGGCTCAAGTGGGAGACGAGAGTGGGGGGCTCAGGTGAGATGGGGGAGGGGTGGGGCTGGTCAGGAGGATCTCCCTCCCTCCCCGTCTCTGCCCAGGGCTCCCAGAGCTCGGAGTAGGGAATTCAGCTGCAAGAGAGACAACAACAACAACAACAACCGCCATTCGTCACTAAGTGGCAGTGACGTCACCACGACGCTTGTGCCAGGCCATGTGCACCTTGAGGCCACGTGAAGTGTCGAATGCCCGCTGGCAGGAGGTCACGGGGCAGACCCAGGTGCCACGGGTCGAGTGACTAAGATGACTGAGATGACTGGCTGATGGACCCCCTGTGCCCCCTACTGTGCCAACTTGCTGTGCTTTAGCCACCCGGCGCTCTGCTCGTTGTTGTGAGCATCGCTCCTGGGAGTTGTGGGGGTGGAGTGTCTGATGGTACAAAATACCCAGGCAGGTGCTTAGTTTAGGTGGGGCTGATGGTAAGGCCCCACCTCTTAGTGACACGCTCCAGTTTCAGCAGCAGCGTCTCCAACTCCTCCTCTGAATGGGCAGCAATTACCAAATAATCGGCATACATAACGTGGTTGACCAAAAGGGAGCCATCCCTTGACCGCAGCTGGGCATCGATCAGCCACCCATTATATCTGTACCAAATGGAAATTCCCCCGGTACAGCTATTGAAGGCTTCATGAACTACGTGGTCAAAATATATGTGAAATAATGTGGGAGCCAGAGGACATCCATGTCGCACTCCAAGGTGTGCTGGGAATGGCTCTGACTCCCGGCCACGTAGTTTTACCCGGGCCTGCTCACCATCATGAAGGTCCTTAATGATCGTGAGCAGAGGGTCAGGGACTCCGAAAGCACGAAGAACAACCCAGAGCCCAGGCCTACTGATGGTATCATAGGCCTTGACCAGGCCAATAAAGCAGAGATGTAGGTCTTGTTGGAATTCCCTACACCTCTGCTGTAGCAGACGGACGGAAAATATGGCATCAGTGCAGGACCGCCCTTTCCTGAAACCACATTGGGGCTCCGCAATCCTCTCCTCGGTGTGCCTGGCAAGACGATGTTGAAAAATTCTTGCCAGGACCTTTCACGGTACACTGAAGAGGGAGATTCCCCTGTAGATGTTACATTCTGTGCAGTCCCCCTTTTTAAAGAGTGGGAACACCAGGGCATCCTTTCAATCCTGCGGAACCCATCCAGTGGTCCAGACTGTTATTATGATGTCATATAGGGCAGTCTGCGCACAAACGCCACCCTCTCTCAGCATTTTGCTTTGGAGATCATCTCTGTCCGGTGCTTTTCCTGGTCTCAGACTCCGGATTGCCTTCTGCACTTCCTCAACTGATGGCACTTCAGAAGAAGAGCCACTCCCTGTTGTTTGGCAGTCTCCTGCCCCAAGTAGAGGACTGCCCACCTCTCATGGGGACTGAAGCCAGAACCGGTCCACCGGACCTCCTGAATGTCACAGAGATCTAGGCAGTACCAGTCCAGCTTCCAACAGAGGATGGCAGCTTCTCCTCCGAAGTGAGCGTTCGGATATTCCACGTGGCCTCCCGCAGTGGCTCTTCCGAATGGGGTTTGGGCAGGAGACATTACAGACGCCTGTCCCCCCGGGGTCTCCGGCACAAGCTTAGTTAGGGCAGCGGTGTCAAGATCGGCCTCGATATGTGTCTGTGTGTGTATCTGGGTGTGTGTGTGGGGAGCAGTAATGTAGCGGCTTGCACACCGCGCTGTGAGCCCCAGTGACCAGAGTTCGATTCCCGCTCACGGACACCAACACAAGTGGGAGTGATTATCTGAACAGGTCCTGGGCCTCCCATACGTCGACTCAGCCTCAAATGAGTACCTGGGTGCGAGGGTATGCAGTAAACATCGCCACTGGGGGAGACAAAGGCGGCCGGGCGTTGCTGGCCACCCACCCCCTCTGTGTGTGCCACAGTGCCGGTAACCTTCATGGGTGCTCGCTAACAGCACTTGCCCCTACATCCCTGCTAGAGGCTACCTGGGGGAGCTGTGTCTGTGTGTATAACATTGGTGGTTGCTACTACTCGCTACTTACTACAACACTCGCCCCTACAGCCCTGCTAGAGGCTACCTGGGCGATCTTCGTCCCTCCTTGGTGGGGTGCAGCGGTCAGCGGCGAGCTCCCGCTCACCCCATTGAGTGGTGCTCACCTGGCGAGCGGTGGCGGGTGAAGAGTTCCACTCCGCGGGTGAGGAGTTCCACTCCGCGGGTGAGGAGTCTCCATCGGAGGTGTCTGGCTCCTCCCGGTCCCTCCAGGCTCCTCCGGCTTCCTCCTCCCCGGCGGCCGCCCACTCGGCATCGGCGGAGCTCTTCTTGCCCATGATGTGGCCTGAGGGTTGTTTACGACGCACGCCGGTGTTGGGGCAGGGGGGAGGTCAGTCCCGTGAGCGGAATGGAGATACACGGGACAGACAGGTGGGACAGACAGGTGGGACAGACAGGTCGAACCGACGGGTGGAACAGAGACAAAGAACAGAGATACAAGGAACAGACAGGTGGAACGGATAGAGGGGCCTGAATGGGCTGGAGAAGAGATGGACTGGAGAAGAGATGGACTGAGGGTTGAGTGGGTGAGTGAGTGGGTGGGCGAGTGGATGAGTGTGAGTGAGTGGCACGGGCTCGAGAAGAGATGGAGCTGATGCGGTACGGGAGCATGCGGAGCTGAGTGGACTTGCCAGTGACTGGTACCGGCGGTGTTAAGATCGACCTCTCCGCAAGAGGAGGCTCGTGAAGGACGCTGCTACTGAGCAGTTGGAGGCAGGCACCCTCCAGCATTCAGCATGATGGTGGTAGTGATGATGCATACCAGGTGCTACAGGCTGTGCGTGTTTTGCAAAAAACAACCCCCTACCTCCACGGTGGTGCCGCACGGTATCGTTATGGAGGCTGTGAGCAATGCCATGTATGAGAAAGCCGATTCCAATCGGCTGTTCCCCTCATGGCACTTGTAGCCACCACAGCGGCCAACGGGGGTTCTGGACGGGTACGAGGGGCTGGTAACCCCTCCACCTTCAACCCAAGTACCACTAAACGAGACCACGTAGGTAAGGGGTCATGATGCTGTGACCTGGGCTGGAGTGATTGGAAGGCATGGGCCAGATCAGCTCAATAACAACAGTACGAGGCTGATAGACTTCTGTGCAGCCAATGGGCTTGTAATTACGAACACGCTGTTCCGGCATTGGCGCATCCACACAACATCATGGATGCATGCCGGGTCCAAGCAAGAACATCTGCTGGACTATATAGTGACGGAGCAGTGGATGCAGGCCCATGTCCTTGACACCAGGACCTATCGTGGAGCTGATCTTCCCACTGACCATCGACTTGTCATCTATAATATGCATATGCCATTCCAGTCGTCCTCCAACATCAGCGGAGGGCGGAGGAGCGACGCTCACAACAACGAGCGGAGCGCCGGGTGGCTAAAGCACAGCAAGTTGGTACAGTAGGGGGCACAGGTGGTGCATCAGCCAGTCATCTCGGTCATCTCGGTCAGTCGACCCGTGGCACCTGGGTCTGCCCCGTGACCTCCTGCCAGCGGGTGTTCGACACTTCACGTGGCCCCAAGGTGCACATGGCCTGGCACAAGCGTCGTGGTGACGTCACCGCCACTTCGTGGCGAATGGCGGTTGTTGTTGTTGTATGTGTGTATGTGTGTGTATGTGAGTGTGTGTATGTGTGTGCATGTGTGCGTCTGTGTATGTGTATGTATGTGTGCGTGTGTGTATGTATGTGTGCGTGTGTGTATGTGTGTGTATGTGAGTGTGTGTATGTGTATGTGGGTATATGTGAGTGTGTGTATGTGTGTGTATGTGTGTGTGTATGTGTGTATGTGTGTGTATGTGTGCGTCTGTGTATGTATGTGTGCGTGTGTGTATGTATGTGTGCGTGTGTGTATGTGTGTGTATGTGAGTGTGTGTATGTGTGTATATGTGAGTGTGTGTATGTGTGTGTGTATGTTTGTGTATGTGTGCGTCTGTGTATGTGTGTATGTGTGTGTGTATATTTACGTGTGTGTGTGCCTCACCCACTGCCCACTGGTTTCGGGGTTGGATCCTCCCGGCTGCGCAGCCTCTGGTGTCCGTGCGACTCCCGCAGGGCCCCTCCCGAGCTGCCGTGGAAGCCCCCAGCGAGGGCCGAGCCACAGCCACGAGCAGCAGCAGCAGCAGCGGGAGGTGGAGAAGGCGGCTCGCAGCGCGACACCGCGGGTAGGCCATGGGGAGAGCGAGGCGGTGGTGGTGGTGGTGGTAGAGATAGAGGAGGTGGTGGTGGAGATGGAGGTGGTGGTGGAGATGGAGGAGGTGGTGGTGGAGATGGAGGTGGAGATGGTGGTGGAGATGGAGGAGGTGGTGGAGATGGAGGAGGTGGTGGTGGAGATGGAGGTGGAGATGGTGGTGGAGATGGAGGAGGTGGTGGAGATGGAGGAGGTGGTGTAGATGGAGGAGGTGGTGTAGATAGAGGAGGTGGTGGTGGAGATGGAGGAGGTGGTGGAGATGGAGGAGGTGGTGGAGATGGAGGAGGTGGTGGAGATGGAGATGGAGGAGGAGGTGGTGGCGGCCCGGGACTCGAACTTGGGCGGGTGGAGATATGGAGGCACCACCACGAGTCTGGCTCTGAGCACTGCCTCCACTGCTGCTGCTCCTCGCTAAGCGCCTTTTATAGCGCGCCTGGGCACCCACCAGCCCCCACCCTCACCCCCTACCAGCCCCAAACCCCCTACCATCCCCGCCCGCCATCCCCCCGACCCCCCCTACCAGCCCCACCTCCCACGTGATATCCGAGCCTCCCCCCCGTGGCTTGAGTCATAGAGGGGGGCGAGCGGAGAGAGGCGGTGGCCTGGGTTCGACTCCCGGCCCGGGTGCCACTCCCCCCTCTGCCACTGCTGTGTGGGTGGCGAGTGGGTTCTGTCCCTGTTCTGTAGAGTGAATGTGAGTGAGTGTGGGTAAGTGTGAGAGTGTGAGTGTAAGTGAATGTGAGTGAGTGTGAAAGTGACAACAACCACCTACCTCGTCGGTGGTGCTGGACGGCAACTCTGTGGTGAGCGGTGCCATGGGTGGAGGGCCAATTTCAATTGGCCATGGCCCCTTATGGAGTTTGTAGCCACCACAGCGGCCAAAGAGGGATCTGGACGAGTGCGAGGGGCTGGTAACCCCTGCACCTTCAACCTAAGTACCACTAAACCACGAACAAAATATCCAGCGAAGCTTTTTTCCGGAGGCCCCAGGGGGACAGGCGTCAATGACGTCTCCTGGCCAAACCCCATTTGGTGGAGTCAGGAGACTGAACCTGCACTCTCGGGGTTCCTCTAGAAACAGCAAAAAGCCACTGCGGTTGGCCACACGGAATGTTCGAACGCTCACTGTGGAGGAGTGGCTGCCATTCATCTGTCGGGAGCTGGTCCAGTAGCGTCTGGATCTCTGCGGTTTTCAGGAGGTCCGGTGGTCCGGTTCTGGCTCCAGTCACCATGAGCGGTGGACAGTCCTCTATTCGGGGCAGGCGACTGTCAAACAGCAGCGAGTGGCTCTTCTTCTGAAAAAATAATGAAGGGGGCGTGGGAGCGTGGCGGTGAGGTGTGGGAAGCTGTGAATCCCAGGCTACTGTGGGCTCGTCTCCCGATTAACAGGCATGAAATGGTGATGGTGGCTGCTTACGCCCCCACTGAAGATGAACATCAGTGGAGTGATACAGGCAAGGCGGATGAGTCAGATGCTTTCGATAACCTCCTGTCTCAGGTGCTAGCTAAAGTTGCCCCTCGGGATAGAGTCATCTTGCTGGGTGAATTTAATGTCCGAATGGGTCATGACGCTGGCACTTGGGCTGGCGTGATTGGAAGGCATGGGTCACATCAGCTCAGTAACAACGATAGCAAGCTGCTAGACTTTTGTGCAGTCAATGGACTTGTAATCGCCAACACGCTGTTCTGGCGTGTTGGTGATTAAACGGGCGTGGCACGGGCTAGAGAAGAGATGGAGTGATGTAGTACAGGAGGACGTGGAGCTGAGTGGACTTGCCGATGACTTGTACCATCGGTGTCAAGATCGGTCTCTGTACAG